>NW_028288582.1:6637500-7262500 GCF_059628265.1 Tinamus guttatus | reverse complement strand
AAAAAAAGTTCATTGCCCTGAATCTGCTGACTAAACTAACATGCAGACACTTTCTCTCCAGTGAAAATGCATAGTTGGTGCCAACCACAGGAGTTTAAAGGACATGTAAGAAATATTTCCTTGAAAGATATCAACTGATAGTAGTATCACCTGTGAAAAAATATTGAAATCATTTAAATTTCTAAGAAACAAGTTAGAAGAATGTTAGATTTATGGAATGCTTCTTGTCTGGGAGGATGTCTTTTGTACATGATCTTGTCCACAACAAGATTATTAGCACAGATTTGTCCTTGTGAAGACAAATTTACCAATTACTTCTCTACTTCCTCAGTTCTCACATACAAAGTTCAAATATAAAGATACAGGTCATGGCCTTTAACACAACCACCCAATTCCTCCAGTGCTCTGTAAAGACAACTGCTATTTATTAGCAACTCTGCCCACAGGAAAAAAAGTGATGTTGAATTCCTCTTATAGGACAAGTGACAAGCTGTGCCTAAGATGGCTGTCATTTTAACAGCATCTGCCAACGTATATCTCATCCTGCAAACCACGTTCCTTTCACACAGTCAAAGCATCATTTTGGCATGCAAGGCCAATGCTGTGCAAAATAAAACATTACAGTAAAACAGTAAAAAAAAAAAAAGCCTTATTCTTAAAATTACAGGTTAGAACAGGTACTACAAAGGGTCCATCATATACATAGCAACAAGACTGAACCTCAAACCTCCAGATCTCTAACCCTGACTAAGATTCTACTAAAGCAATAAGGCAATTTTTGTGACTCTGTGACAAAGCAGATAGAAGACAGCAGAACAAGGGACCCAGGCTGACGTTCAGCCACTTGTTCATCAGCTGTCTTCATTATCTAACCAAGTTCCCTCCTTCCTGTGCCCAACAGGCTTTTTATCCACTGTGCAGCATCTGCCTGCACAGAAAAGGAAGGATATTAGACAGGCTAGCAGAGGATGGGGATGCTTCCTGGCTTTCTAAGGATATTTCTGCATGACAGCAAAGAGCTTGTAAAAGGACAAAAGAGAGGAATTTGAGAATTAACAAATCATGAAGTTAAGAGATAAGGTATTATCGAGTGTCACTCTTTTCCTAAGGCCAAAAAGGCCACTGAAGGAAAAAATAAAAATAAAAACAAAAATAAAGTCCCACAAGCGGCCTTCAAGGTCTGTCACCATCAAATTCAACTTAAAAACAGTTAAAAAAAAAAAAAAAAAAGTCTTCTATATGCTCAGTCACACAGCACGTTTTCACCCCTACCTCAAGGTTTTTATAGTACCTCAGCATCTGCGGTCACCTTTAGGGCCAGTTTTGAAGATGCTCTAATGCAGAGCTGGGAAGACCTGTTCTCAGACACACCTACACTTAAGACTGACTTTCTGAATGCAACGGATTTCAGACAGAGAGAACGGAGGCTCTAAATTCTTCTGAGGGAATGACCACTCTGCAAGACTCTCATGCTTTTATCTGAAAGCCTAAGGTACCTCTTCAAGGAGGGGCAGAGGGAGGAGAAAGCAGGTTTGGGGGCAGACCAACTACTTACAAAGCTCAGAGTCCTATTTTTGAACTTCCCAACAGTAGGATCCAATACCTTAAGTACCAATCCTTACAGTAATCCCAAGATACTGATTCGTGATTCACTGCACTGAGGCATCACAGCAGCAACTTATCTGATGAACCTTCTGTGCAAGACCTGCCCATCTGTGCTCCAGCTCAAGTATAATAGGTGTATTCCCAAATGCGGCAGCTTGAGGCCAGGCTTGAGAGGTTGCTGTGAGTGCTCTGCACTCTCCTCTAGCCCGGAGTAGGAATATATTCTGCTACTACACAGCATCCACTGCCTGCCTATTACCCCATGCTGTCTTCAAGCGTTTGGTAGCGGGTGCCCAGTTGACCTACCCATGCCATTCACTAGCAGCCCTCTTCTTTATCCCTAAAAGTTCTTCTCACAATAAACTCAATACCAGCCAGCCTCCTTGTACAAACTGAGAATGCAGAAGACAAGTTGTGAGCCATCTGTTTGAATGCCAGCTTATTGGGTGGACAGTCCACCAAAGTACCCTGTACAAGAAAAAAACACTACAAGGAAATGAGAAAACACTCCATTTCAGAACCATCCAAACTATTCTGAAATTGGTTTGGAGGTGTTCTCATATAGAAGACTAACCATCACACAGCCCATGAGTGAGACAGCATTGAAACAGCTATGTGGGAACATGTGCCATCTTGCCCTCACCAGCAGGCTAGCAGTGCAAAACAGGGTCAGAGGAAACCAAAGCTGAAGCAACAGCATCTATGAGCATTTTTGAACACAAATAAAAGCCAATTCTGGTCAGACTCTTCTCTGAACATTCTCCCATGCTGGCTGTGAACTCTGCCAGCAGCTGTTTAAAAACAGAGCAGCCAGTTGTACCAGTCTCTGATGGCTGGAAGAAAAGGGCAGCAAGCACCAGCTACAGGCAGCAAAGAGCTCCCACAGAACAAGGTGATGTCAGGCGTGCAGGCAGACGGGGCTGGCAGCCCTGCGAGCACCTTGCTGTTCTCGGGCTCCAGCACATCTGGCACTGGGTAACACAAGATTAAGATAACTTGGCATGACTCAACAAGGTGCTACATGAAGAACACCATATACGAAAGCCAAACGAGAGGCAATAGATGCGTTGCAGCCATGTTGCTCCACCATTCATGCAGTTCCATCCTCACCACATGGAACAAGGGCAAGCAGCCTCCTTTTGCAGGGAGCCTTATAGGTGGTGTTTCTCCAGTGCATGATCATACCGCTCTGCAGCATCTCAGCACCGGTGTGATGGTGCAATCCATCCAGTACCCCAGTACCTCCAAAGGCCACATACCCTCCTCAGGGCTTGTCTTTTGCAGAATGGCAAGATAACTTTATGTGGTATTTACTAGCAGGCTGGGATAAGGAAAGTACTGCCATGTATAGTATTTTACAGCAGTTCTGGTAGACCAGAAGAGAGAGGTAGTCCCAGCAGCTCACAGTAAGAAAGTATAAGCAAATAAACAGGTCTGTTAGGATTCTTCTTTTTATTTCTCAGTCTAGGGGCAGCACATCTAACAGCAGTTAAAAAAAAAAAAAAAAAAAACACAGCACAGACTTGGCAAATTCCTCCTGAACATGTACAGTTAAGGTTACACTCAAGTCTGCTATGCAACAGACTTGGGTTAAAATACAGAGCATTACTTCAATATCTATTATATAAACAATACAATGATAGTCAGTTGGATGAGACTTTATTCGATGGAGATTACAAATAAAAGTAAACTGGAAGAAAAGGACTTTTAAATTTCTGTAGTTCAACTTGCCCTTCTCCAAAGATAGTCTGAATAAAAAAAAGAGAGATTTATTATACTTTGAGCACAGGGAAAACAGTACATTTGAGAGCTCCATTTGCCATGAGAAAGCCACAACTGCCAAGGTTAAAATGGCAGATTCTCACATTTCTAAGGAGATGGCAGTCACAGCTGCCTGCAGGAAAACGGCCACACCCGGCTCTCTTCTGCAGCCGGGGTAGGAAGGAGGTTTGGGAGAAATAAGCCTGTGGCAGGAGCACGAGGAAGCAGCAGTAGATGTGCAGCACAGAAGCTTTGAGATAGGTGATCCCAAGCACCGTATCTCTGCTGGTGAGGCACAAAGTTTCTTCAGAGATTCTGCAACTCAGAAGTTGTCCTAATTCTCGCAGGATAAATGCGGCATCATTTTGCACTCTTTGATTCCCCTCTCCAGAATATAAGCACTACAGTGTGGGTCTTGAAGAGATGGAAAACCCACAACTCTGTGTTGGGATACAGATCTCTTCTGTATCCCAACAACCAGGATAAAAACCCTGCCTCATGTCTGAATGCCACTTTCTCTTGCAAGTTAAGAATGCAAGCAGCCTTTGCCATGCTTAGCCATGCTGAGGGCACCGTTGGCCATTTGAGGTGTGTAACATCTCATACCAATTGCAAATCCAGAATAGTAAAGAAAAGCTAACTAAATAACTTGACTTAAACTGCATATTAAAGTTATTTCCACTGTCAGGGATAAGTCCTCATTTTGTCAGAATGAAATTCCTTGTCTCCAGTTGATAAAGCAAAATGCTTCAAAGTACAGCCCAAATGGCTAATTACAATCTCCCGCCACCACAGATACATAACAGGACACAAAACTTGTGCACATCCATCCCAGATTTTAACAGAAAAACAGACTGTAATTAAGTCTGCACATCTTGACATGAGGGAGATTAGCATGTTTGGCATGGTATTTTCCTTGTTAGCTGGAGGCAGAAACCAGTTCCTTGTCAGGGAAAACACACTGCGAGGGCATTAGGACACAGATAAAAGGTGTCTTCTTGTTGGCATTTATTTGTTTTTAACAGCTTGGAGCACCCTATCACCTTCAAGCACTTTAAGGGGATTCCTTGCTGATGGAACATAGACAACAGTGCAGATTTAGGCCCATCCCCTCACCACAAAGGGCCTGGATTACAAACTTTTATCCCTACTCCACAGCACCAGATGGTAGCTCACATACATTTCAATTATTTATTGAATAGGCACTTTGTTACACTAGGGTAATCCTGTGTTGCAGACCTGCATACTGTTTTTATTGCTAGCTGTACTTCTCATCAAGACAGTAGCCTTTCCATACTCAGCAAGCACAATATATAGAATTTAAACAAGGAATTTCATAAACAACTGGATAATCTGCCTCTCCATCACACAGAGGAAAACAACATGGGGATCAATCAATACACACCAACAACTACCACCAGCAGAAGTATAGACAAAAGGGCATCGTTCTTTGACCTGCACCAAATCCTTTCCCCAACTCCAGAACCTAGAAGCATGATCATAGTCTGACACATCACATTTAACATTTGGTAGCTGCTCATTCAAGCCATCAATCCGAGAAGGGTAGAAAACCAGACTGCACTTAGCTGAAGATGTGCCAAGCTTCCACCCAAAACAAATACCCCCAGTTCCCCTGGCTGCAGCCGCCCGGGGCAGATGTGATAAAGTGGTTAATTATTCAGTTGGCAATCGCATTACTGACGTCAGCAGAAGAGTCCAGGAAGTGAATCCTCTTAGTTTGTTAGTGTGTGACAAAGAGTGGTGGTCCCCACAGAAATTAAGGAGAACCAGCTGTCCCTACATTTTCCATATTACCAAAGACCCACATTTGCATCGACTGGAGTGAATCAGCCACTCCCCCTCCCTTAGGGAGCCCCCCCCCTTTTTTTTTTTTTTTTGGGGGGGGGGGGTGGGGAGAGATCTTTAAAAGCCCAGTTAACTGTACGGGCGGGGAACAGCTGATAAACGGGACAATACTTGTGAGCAACGATTTGGTTCTCCACCCTTCCCTCCAATTCTCATCCCATGGAGAAGACAAGTCACCTTCAGCCACGAAGGATTATTCACAACCTACTCAGCTGAATAAACCAGCCAGACACTGTGACCACTTTAACAGGGACCCACTTAAGGGACACACCAGAGATGGATCTCTGCCACCCACATACCTGCAGCCAGCCATTTCAGCTAAGAACATAGAAAACTTTTACCCGAAGTATAAACAAGACACATACACATAGATATACGCGCTAACATGTAAGTGTGTCTCTATGTATTTTTTGTCTGCATTTTCAGCTGCTGAAGGTTCCTCTTTACCAGGCTGCTGAGCACTAGGAAACCATTAGTCGCGGCTGCTAGAGGCTGCTGGCACTACCGGGCCCTCCAGGGCGGCCCAGCCAGGAGAGGCCCTGCGAGCAGGGGCGGTTTCCCCACGGCCTCGCAGCCTCCCCGGCACTGTGGGGAGCCCCGGGCCCGCGTGCCCCGGGGGGCGGGGAGCGCTGGATTAACCCGGTGTTTCGGGTTAAGCCGGGCGGCTTCCAGGCCAAGGGCACCGCAGCGGGAGGGGACGGCGGGGCCGGGCCCGGCTGCCGCGTCGGCGGGGCCGGGCCCAGAGCCTCCCCACGGCGGCGCCGGGGCCTCCCCTGCCCCTGGCCCGGTTCCCTGGCTGCCGCCTCGCCCGGTGCCGGTGCTCACCCCACTCGAGGAAGTCGCAGACGTATCGGTCGCGGCGGAGCGGCGAGTCGCGGCTGCACTCGGCGTAGACGCCGACCAGGAGGTCGAGCAGCGTCTCCACGCTGAGCACGGCCTCGTGCCGCTGCGGCCCGTCCAGCAGCAGCTGCTCCAGCCGCTTCAGCCGCACCTTGGCCGACATGGTGCCGGGCGGCGGGCGCTCGCCTCAGCTCGGCCGCGCTTCAGCCGCGCCGCGCGGCGCCGAGCGGCTCCTTCCGCGGGCTCCGCCTCGGGCCCGGGCGGGCCATGGGCCGGGCCGGCCCCCGCTGCGGCGCTCTCGGCGGCTGCCGCTGCCGCCGCCCGCCCCGCTCCTCCCGGCGAGGCCCCGCGGCGGCTCCGCCGGCCCCGCCCCCGCGCAGCGCCGCGCCGACGTGGGCAGGGCCGCGCGCCGCCGCGCGAGGAACCTTGGGCCCTGCCGCGCGCCGTAGCGCGGGAGGGGGAGGGGAACGCGGCGCGGCTGCCACCGCCCCTTCTTCTTCCTCGCAGGCGCCTCAGCAGATTCGCCGCAGGGGCGGGGCTGGCAGCTGCGCGTTCGCCTCGGCAGATTCGCGGCGACGCCTCCTTCTCTTTCTCCCCAGCACCATTTTATGGCCAAGGGCCCTCGGCGCGAGCGGCGCCCCACGTAGCCCCGTCCCGGCAGCCCGGCTCCCCCGTGCCCGCAGCTGGCCGCGGGGGGCGAGCTGCCGTCCTCGGCGCTCCCCGGAGGGCACTGCGGCTTATTGCGAGAGCCGCGTCCCCGCGGGACCCCGCGCCCTGGGGCGAGAGGCTCAGGAGCTCGCTGGGAGGCCGCGTCCCCGGAATGCGGCCGGCCACGACCCGAGGCAAAACCAGAGCGGCGAGGAGGCCTCTTCCGTGCTCATCCGCTCCCATGCGATGGGATAGAGCCCTGGGGGCTGGGAATCGTCCTCACCCCGGGAAGCGCTGCCGCTCAGTGCCAGGTCTCGCCCTGGGCACCCCCTGTCCCGAAGCCCCTAGAGGCCAAGGGTCCATCACAGTCCCTGAGCCTCTGCCTGCACGTTCCCAGCACGTGGAGCTGACCTTTTCCAGCGGTCATGAGCGCGACCAGGCAGAGTGAGATGGAGCTTTGTGCAGCACAAAGCGTCACTTGCAGCGTGACGCGGAGAAATCCAAAACAGCATTCCAGAAAAACCTCTCTCTAGGAGCTTTTGTCCCTCGGGCATTTCTGATATCTCTCCGTCTGATACCTTGTCTGATGTAGAAATGTCTGTTATAGCTGAAAGCTATTCAGGTTATTGCAATAGTGTGCTGTGCATTTGGAGTATGGACGCACTTCCCAGATCAAGAAAGCATAGGAATGTTGGGACCCGTTCACTCTAAAAACCACAGTTTGATAAAAGAGCCTGTGAATCGTACGTTTATACTAAGAACCTATAATTTTTAAACAAAAAAACCCACAATGGACTAAAATAGCTTCTTTCTTCCTAAATGAATTCTATCTGTTTGTACTTCTGCAAATAACTCCTTGAAAAAAAAAAAACTTCACATCATGTATAGGAGTTTTCTTTATTCTCTCTCTATGATCTTTCCTGGTCACGGTTGATTTGCCTTATCACAAGCTGCTTGACATTCATCTGCAGGACCCTTAGCATTTTAACAATTGCAATTGTTTTCCTGGTGCTGCTCCTTTATATAAAAGGTGGGCTTAATCTTTACCACTTATTAGCATGTTGGAGATTCATTTTCAGAGGGAGTTGACCCAGAATGATGGCTAGGAAGAGCAGAGTTTTAAAGATCCTGATACTATATCTGTCTTTTCCCTTCTTATCTATATCTGCAGATAGTGACTATCACAACCTCCTTCATCAAGGAAGAGATTATAAAGGAATCTGTAGCTGGAAGAAGTAGTAACCATTTTCTGTCTACAGTTCACTATAATACTTACAACGCTGTTGGTCTGTTCTATGCTAGAAAAATTCAAGAACCGTTCCTGACTTATAGCAGTTACAGGGAAGAATCAGGTCATGGGCTGGGAAAATGACAGATGGGTGATGGATTGTACTGAGATCTACTTTAATGGCTATGGAAGGTTTGGCGTAGCAGGCAGCACAAGCAAGATTATTCGTTGGTGATAGTGTAGTGATTCCAAAATTAATGGAAAGATGTCAAAAATTTTGCAAAGAGTTAAAAGTCACGTACACTGAAGTAATGCTGGGTTTTGACATGAAGGTTGCGGTTGCAAGAAATCTACCTCACTGAAAAGTATCATCCTGTGTACATATTAAAAAATACATGTAAACTTGAAAATGTAGATGAAGGTATTCTGCTTCTATGTGCCAACACCATATGCTAAAAATAAATGTGATTTGGCTAAAATGAGTTAAATAAGCCATCTTACCAGTTCCTTTTTCCTGCGGCATATTTCAGTGGAAAAGTACAGCTTCTTTTTCTGATTTTGCAAAACTATTTATTTTATTTTTTATTTTCTGGAATTACTGTAGACTTACAGAGCTGAAGACCTGAAGTCCATATGGCTACTGAAAAGTTTTGGTTTTTTTTTTTTTTTTTTTTTTTTGGCTGTATTCCAGGTAACTTAGTAACTAGTAAAGGAAGAAATTCTGTTACAGAATTTCTAAAGCAACAGGAAATAGCTGTGTCACTGCTTTATGACTTCAGGAAAATCCACCCACAGATCAGTATTGGATTGAGAAGAATAAAGAAATAGGAGAGTATGGACAGAATTTGCAAGCAGTGCAACCATTGACAGTGAACACCTTCATACTAAAAAAAGAGTGAAGAAGACTTGGCAAATATCCACCTTGTCATATGTATACAGATAATTCTAGAAAAAGAAGAAAAAACACTGAGCTGCAGTCTTTTATACCTCTTCATACGTAAAAGGAGCATGAGGATTGTATTTTTTTCTTTGTTATGTTTTGTTTTTACATTTATAAGCAAAGGAGAGATTCTGAACATCTAGAAAACCTGCTGGAAAACCTAGATATATTTTGTTTAAGGAAAGGAATTTCCTTCATCTAAAGGAAATTGGATGAAACCTTTAGCTGAGAGAGAATTCGACTAATGTAGAGTGAGGAAAGATCTTCTTTTAAAGACTTAGAATCCAAAATATCGTTACATTGAATTCAGAGAAAGCTCCTATTTACGAGTTCCAAAGGCAGAATATGAGAAAGAGCTAAACATACCTCCAAACAACACGCCTGTTTTATTTCTTGCTGTTATCATAGACTTCCCTTCCTGGAATTATTTTTTAGGAAGCTGTCACCTTTCCAACTCTATCTGTTTTTGGCACTATTCTAAAAAATTCCCTCTTGCCAAAAGCAGTATAAATCTGCAACTGCTGCCCATACTGGAAGCCAAAAATAGCCTGTCGATGGGGGCTGTCTTTGATAATGTTGCATCATGGACATTGAGCTAGCCTGGTCTGTATTAAAAACAACTGCAGCATCTAAGGCAGCATTGGAGACCATGTGATGGTAGCAGTGACGGGAATTGTGTAGAAAATTTGCCCGGGAAGACAAAAACACTCCTCTCTCGGATGGAAAAGGGATGTTTGAGCTCTGCTTCAGCTTCCAGGAAGCTCTGTCTGCTTCAGTTCACTGCTATTGAACTGTTTTATTAAGAGGTTTTCACAAACGTCCTTGTCCTTGCACATGATGATGAGTGAAGTGGGCTTAAAGAAAGGAAAGTTGCTCATGGAAAAGTGCTGGGAATGGCTGACAGTCTGTTCATTTCCAATTTGCACTAAAATGCTTTCTCATGACAATAATATTTTAAAAAAAGACAAGCAAAGCCATTTGGCAGACTACCTTCTGTTAAGTGCATTCTGCTATTAAGTGCATTTGTTGGCAGTGCTTCTATTTTATTTTTGTAACTATCTAGAATTGATAGAATAACCCAACTCTTTCAGCTGAAAGTAACACAGACTTTTCACTTTGTGCATGCTTTCTTAAAGGGAAAAATAAAGGAATAAAAAAAAATAGATTTATTAGTAGAGACTTTTAAGGACTCCTGAGTGGTTTGTTTCATAGGACTAAGAGAGCAGACTGCCAGCAGAGGCAAAGAAATGCACTAATCTCTCACTTCTTCCAGACTAGATGCAGCAGGTTCTAAATCACATTTTTTGTTGTTTTGAGTTTTTTTCCAATAACTTGTCTTATGAACATTTTTTTCCCTCAATAATTGATGCCTATTTGAAGTCCACCTGAAAATTCCTGAAAGGAACGTACATCCCTGCTGCTGTTTCAGGAAACCTTCAGTCCTTCAGCCTTATTGATCAGTATGTCCCCTGATTGCAGGCAGTCTAATATATGGAGCCCAAAATGGATCACATCAAATTAGCTCGCTTCCCGTTCCAGTCACATGTTGAGAGTAGCGTTAACCTATGTGGGCAGCTGTTACTATCAGCATCAGTACAGAGCGACTTGTTCTTTTTTTTTTTTCCCCAGAATTTGTTTGAAAATGACTGAAGTGACGGGGAACCAAGGTTTCGGATGAGGTCATTGCTGTGGACATCTGGAACTGAATGTCATCACCATATTTAGGCTACACAACAGCTCAATTGATTTCAGTTCTGATTCCAAGTCCACAATATCCCAAGGAAGGCATTGGTTCAGTGATCCAGTCTGGTGATGCACATGAGAATGCTAAAGGGCTGGCAAGACAAACCAAAAATAGCTTAGACATATGCTGCTGCAGGGGTCTTTGAAGGAGGTGGAAGTAGTGGTTCAGGGAGGACAAAATAAAACCAAAAACTTGAGAATTATGACACCTTGCAGGCTCTGTACCTGTCTCGCTGTCCATAGCCACAATTTTCTCATTTAATAGTATTTGTGTTACTGCAACTTCCCATCTGCCAGATTCAGGCAGATCAATCTTTGTACAAAGTGTGGAAAGCATTGGGTTGCTAGAGGGGATTTTTTGTGCCTGAGTTGATGCTGTACTGAGATTATCTGTTTTGTTTTGTGTGTGTGTGTCTGTGTGTGTTTGTTTGCTTTTATTTTTTTCCCTAGATATCCTGGCATGCTGCTTCAGCCAAGCCGAAAGTACTACTGTTCACTGCAGAGTGTAAGAGTTTTGGCTGATATATGAAAAAAATAAGTAGAAAACTTTTTTTTTTTTTCATTCTAAGCTAATCAATAGGATCAGCTCTCTTAGGCTGCTGAAAGAAGTGTTATTCATATTGCATTTTATATTAAATTTTACTGAATTTTGCTAATGCTTTTATGTCTTAAGAGGAATGACTGGAGATGAAAATAAAACTTCTCCAATCTTTTCTCCTGAACCTTTAAGAATCTGTCATTGACTTTAATAGAAGTGTTCCCATGGAGATAAGCACAATTAAATCTACCTACCAGGAAAAGAACTAGCCTGCTTTGAATGAAATATTTTTGCATTTAAAGTAATGTTACTTTAATACATACTTCATTCTTCTATGACAAAGTGTTCTTTGATTTTCAAGGTGTATAATCAAAATAAAAAGCAAGTGCTATTGTGTTCTCTTCCCTGGTTCCTTCTCCACAATGGAGAATCCATTGATAATCAGTTTGTGGTAATTAGAAGTTGAAATCAGAAAATATTCCAGTCTATTTCTGAGATACGCACAGAGCATAAATAGCATTCCAGAAAATACAGTTGTACATTGGCCAAAAAACCAGCAGGAATTACTGTGCAAAAACCACTTCTATTTGTTCTATAATGGCAACCCGGCAAAATGTCTATGGCTGTTAATGGTACTTAACTCTGTTATGAGTTTCCAGGCACTGTTCAGAAAAGCAGTAGTGGGACCAAAATGGCTTTAATTTATTCACAATATCCTGAGACACTGGAAAAAAATAACTATATCACCTTCAGTATCAAATATACTGAAAGGCTGGTCCTGCTCATTCTCACTTCTCAGGAACGTGTTTTGTTTGATGCAGCCTCTTTGGATAACAAGGTGATTTTTTTTCTGACAATGTATAAAAAAGACATTTTACTCCTACTCATTTGTGTGGAACAAAGAATTCACCCAAGCTTGAGCCTCATCTCAGCTGCACCATTACAAGTCCACAAGCACTCAGTCTGGATTTACACAAACACCACATCCCCCAGTATATCCAATCTCAGCAAAGCTGGGCAGAAACCCTCTTTCTCACACATTGAGCCATCAATTGCCAAGATCCGTAACAACATTGACAGTAATTCCAAAGAACCTCAGCTCCTCAGGACTGCATGGGAATATGAAGCTGCCCCTGCCCGGCTCCGGTCCTCACAGCAGCCACCAGCCCATGGGAAACATTTGGATTCCTGGGAAACTCCTTGCCTGGGGCTGGCTTCCCTCTCATCCCGCACATCAACCCTCTCCTTGTCAGGGCTTGCAAGGAGTTACTCGTCCTCTACTCCGTGCGTGCTACCGGAGTGGGCAGTGCCACCAGGGGGGCTTTTGAGGGGTCCGTGGAGACGATGCTTCCTGCAGGAGTCGAGGGGAAGTGGAGATGAAAGACTGGGGAAACCCCAAGAGCTGGGTCCGCACCTGCTGGTTGGAGATAGAGGATGAACGCTGGCTAGTGATGGTCCTGGGAATGTGTTCAGCCCTCTCTTGGAAAGCGCAGCAGCAAACCTTGCTCTCCAGCTTCGGTGAAGGAAAAGACGCCCGCTGGTCCTGCACGGGCCTCAAGCTGGCTTTGTGGCCATCAGACCTCAGCTCTTCCTGATGACGAAATGCCACCTGCAGTCCCCACTTACTCATCTTGTTTACTTTTTATCAGCTCGGTAAAGAACAATGCCAAAACCGACCCTTGCACTTTAGAACAATCAGAAGCTCTGAAAATTTAATTTGTAGTGAGCCATGCCACTGTAACTTGCAGTTTGTAGAAAAGACACATCGTGTAAAAGCCCATCCATTCTGAGTGCGAGTTCAAGTCCTACTAACATGCTGAGGGAAGAAATTGTGCTCGCTAGTATGTGTGTCAAAGACACCTTTTATTGCCTCGTGTGAGGCAATATTTTATCAAACCCTCCTTATCAGCAAAACAGACCTGATGCTGATTGTGACAACTGCCCTCCCTCGCAGTACCCGTAGGCAATAATCTCCAGGAAGAAGCACTCCAGTGAGCAAGAGCCATGGGAAGAGCAGCAAGGAGGGATTTCCCGAGCACGAATAAGTTCAGAGAGCTCCTTCCCCTTTGTGACATGTAAGGGCAGACATATAATCTAAGAGGAGGCAGCTGGCCTGATTATTACTTGCTCTTCTGAGTCTGTCAGCTGTGATGGGGGAGCAGGGACTTCTCTTAAGTGCAAAAATGATGACTCTTCAGTGGCCATTGCCACAGGCTGAGTGCTCGGGCTGGGCAGCCCGGAAGAGCATGAAGTCGTGATTGCTTTTTCTGAGAGAAGGATTAATGGTTAATTGGATGCTTCTTCTGTTCCCAATGTTAAGCCAGAGAGTGGGTAGATCCTCAGCTAAAATAACCTGCCACGGCTCCACTGAAGTCAATAGCAAATTGCAGAGACTTGCTGTGTCAATAGCTGAAATCCCCAGGGCTGATCTTCAGCTGGGAGAAATTGTCATAAGTTCATTGAAAGCCACTGATGCCCAGCTGTCCCTGTGATTTTGCTATTGATTTTGTTCGGTGTAGGACAAGGCCTAAATTTAATTTTGTGACAGCCCAAGAACAGGATATATTGTTGCAAAGCAGCCATCATTACTGCTATTAGTTGGTGCCTGTTCTGGGCAAGGGTGTCTCTTTCAGTTATTAAAATGCTGCTTGCCGATCTATGATTAGCCCTGTGGATGTGAAAATCTGCACTGACATAATGTATGTAAAGCAGAAGGGGTTTGACTATTTCAGGTTTCATTTAGGTGTGTAGCCTATGCTTGCCTCAGGTAACGCTGAAGTTACTACTTAATCATGATAACACGATTAAGATGCAAATGCACATGCCTGATTTAAATAAATTTTTGCTCTGAACCATACAGCTGCATGTAGTTTCTAAGAGCAAATGCAAAGTAGTCACAGCAGGCTCCAGCTCAAGCAGAATCTCAGGGACAGCTTCCAAACCTAATTGCTTGTTGTCATAGTAGAAAGTTGAGGTCACCTTTTCGAAGGTGCTGGGAGTCTAGGCCCTACACATGATCCTCACTAATTATATTAGCCCCAGACAGTCATCATCTTGGGGGGGAAACAGGCTTTGTGCAATAGTGGAGAGGGTTTCACTGCTGGAGCCAAGGCTCAGCTAGAGAACTAGCTGAGCTGCTGCTCAGCAGGGCAGGTTGAGCTTCTCCTCTGAACATAACAACAAAGCTAACTGATGGATCTGCACTGTCAGGCCCTCCCTAGATGTGCCCACCCCTCCATCTTCCCACAAAACTGTCTATCCAGACTGTTCCCACTGAGAAAGCCTCTCTGAAGAATAGCCACCACTGAGCAACATGGGCAGCCCTGATCTTCAGCCCTCCTTGAGATACAAGATACTAATCTCGTATTTGTGCCACTCAGGTTAAACCCAGATGTCTTGCAGGCTAACACCTTTTACTGTTCTGCCTGGATCTCCTCCCAGCTGCTGTATTTCCCCTTGAGGAAAACTCCTGAGGCTTCAGTGAATGCTTACTTCATTTTCACTACCTTGAGGCAGGGCTGTGGACCTCATTCATCACAAAGTATGATCTATAATCATGTTTTAATGGCCATTTCTAGCTGTTGTGTGACCATGCGGAAGGGCTTTTGTGTTTCCATGGGCACAGAGCTAAGCCTGCATTAGTTTTGCTTGCAAATTCCTTCAGGTGTCATGCTGAAGTACAGTGACCAGCTTAAGGAGCAATACACTAGTCCCTTACACTAACCACTGGGCATATGGCTGGTATCCCTTTCCTATAAAAAGAATTGGTAAGAAATTTGGGAAATTACCAACTGTAATAGGTGGAAATTACTTAGGAAGCACAGGAAATGGGAACATGGAATATTTGGGCCTTACACAACCCAGACCACCTCCAAAATGTGTCATTGCACTCAGAGTAGTATCACAGGCATGCAAGGAGATGCTGGAAGGTCATCTCTTACAAAGGAGCAAACGCACTATTTTATGGCAGAAGAAACCTGCTAGGCATGCAGAGTGGACATGTATTATGAGGAGTCTGGGTTATTAGCAGTCACTAGTTTGGAAGCCCTCTGTGAATAAATTTATTGTTTCAGGATAAAAAGGAGAGAGTACAATACCTGCCTCCTCAGTAATCACTGAAAAAGCCAATGATGAAATGACAGGAACAGTCTACTAAGAACTATATTGATATGTGCTAGATTTCTCAAGTCTGCCATAAGAAATGGACAAGATAACCGAGGTGATAAAGTTTACCACTAAAGTGGTAAAATAAAGAAAGTAACCAACCATAGGAAGGAAGAGTCCTTGTTCTACATGTAACTACAAGCGAATGAGATTAGTTAATTGTGCCACACTTAAAGATATGGCTGTATGGATCTCGCAGACCAGGTCACTATTAATCAGATCAACACGTTAGTTAATACTGATCCAAGAGAGAAGTGGTTCGTTAGCAGCAGAACTATGGCACCTTTTTCTAGGGCAGCAGTGCCCTGTGCTAGCTGCAACACTAGCACAGGTTCCTCCACTTGTCCCTCCATAGTATTTCCTCAGCAACATCCTCAGCAGCATCCCCCAGTCTCCCCCACAGCTCTGCAGTGCTTGGTGTTTCCCATGCTGCTACCCGCCAGCCTTGCAATATGTCAAAGCATTTACCATTTTCTCCTGGCTAATCACAATGTTTCCAGCTCCCCCCTTGTCTCCTACCTACCTCTTCTGGCCTCTCAGCCGAGTACCGGGAGCATCCTGGCAAGTGGAGCATTCCGTGGTTGTTGCCAGACACGATGGGTTAGGGCTGGAGCCAGTCATGCCTTTCCCTCTGGCAGGGTACAAACCAGGCATCTCTCTCCTCTGTTAAATCACCCCTTTTCACAAAACTTCTGGGAACACAGAATCTTTGCTTATTTCTCTGCCATTGCCAAATTTGGTAGAAAGTGGATTCAGAGTTAGTGTTGCAAGGGGAACGACTGACACATAACTGGATCCCATGCTGTTACGGAAATCAGGCTGACAAAAGAAACAACCAGAGCACCAGACGCCTAAGCTGCTATGACTGTGATTAGAGAATGCCGATAACTGAAATACCTGCATGATGAAGAGCCAAAGGAAAAAGAACCATAGAAATACCACAGAGGCTTTGAGGAACCCAAATCTAGATAGGAACATCACAGAAATGCTAAGAAGAGCTTGAGGTTTTACCTGACTATTTTATGAGAGTTATGGAGGGTGTTGGTAACTACAAGGCAGAAATTACAGGAAAGTTTTGATGAAAATCTCAAAAAAGCAGCTGAGTATCTACACGCAGCAGGGTGGATTGTTTGCTTTCAGAATCCAACTCAGTCTCTTGTGAGCAATATTATATAGTGAAAAGTCACAAACTGAAAGCTTGTTGGAGAAGATGGGGCAGAATAGAAATCCTAATAGTGCGTGAGCATTTTACAGAAGCAGCAGTTAAGTATAGCAACTGGGAGTCAGCATCAAGAGCAAAAATGGGAATATTTAGTTATAAAGAATTCAACTGCAGAAAGGCAGAAGGAACACTTTAATGAGCTCCTTAAAAGAGAGATGGGTGAAGGTAAAAAACAAGTCACCATTTTCCAGACAGATGAGCTGTTCACAGAAGAAATTTCAAAAAGATGCAAAAGATGCTTGGGAAGCTCAGGACCAACAAAGCAGCAGGGCAGACTGTTCCTGATGAGTTACTGAAAAATGGGCAGCATCTTTACAAGCTCTTTTCATTGACTTGGAGGTTTGAAGCAGCAAAGGGAGGGTTGACAGTGATCTAAATTGCACACCCAGTTTGGAGAAAGTAATAAAAGCAAGAGTGTGAGACCCATCAGGACCTTCTCTTTAAGAACTATGAAATCTAACTGTGCTACCCTGGAGAGACAGACCTCTTGTACCAGGGAAGTAGTCTGGCTTTCCCAAACACAAGACTCAGCAGTCAGAGGAAATTTCCCTGCTTATACCCTGAAGGTCTTTCATCCAGTGCCCTGATCCAGAAGCCCAGCTAACCAGGCATGCACACACTCAGACCCTGTGATCCTCCCCACTATTCCCACTGTATTTTTTAATATATCTTCTTGTATCTGTTCCCAGACCGCCTATGAGTTTCTTCTCTGTGTCTCAACTCTTGTCACTCTTGGCCTTAAACTGTACCCAGACAAAACCACTCTATCCAGAACAGTCAAATTCCTGAGCAGCCTTTCCTATCTGAAACATATGTTGCTGTTTGCCTAAAGTTTCCTTAAATGGAAGAGCAGCATATAAACCTAGCAGAGCTCATGAGGTTTAACCCAGTCCTACAGTAGTATTTATGGAATTACTGCATTTGTTTCACACTGTAATCTCGGCAAAATGCACCTACCACCAACCATATGGTGCAGTTCTGTGCTCGATACCACCACTGATGTCTTTATTTCTCCCACTTTTATTGCAGGTACATATAATGCTGATGAGCTCTTTTTTTTTTTTTTTTTTTTTTTTTTCCTGAACAGGACTCCCAAATACTTGGCAGTGTATTGCATTACAGCGCTATTTGCAGCTTGGCATTTCTCCCTGATTTATTGTCTCACACTAGTCATCAACATTAAAGCACATCTCTCCTTTATTGGCTTTGGGTCAGAGTCTGATGCCCTTATTCACTTTGAGAAGCACCCAGCTCTACAAATATTCCTACTGACATTCAAGGATCTCCAATTCATTTTGCTGAGCAGGTGGTTATGAAACTATCATTTGCTTGTAAATGAAATATAACCATGCAAGAATTTCAGTAGGTAATTTTCACAGCCACTTTTCAGAGTTGAGCTGCATTGCTACAGATCAGCTACCTTCCTGCTTACTAGATCTGCGACTGTTGTCTTAACCTGCAGATTCTGCTAATATTTCATATTCTAACCTAGTCATTTAGAAATACAAGACATTATAGATAATTAAAGTCTTAAAGTCAAGTGCTTGCTGGTTTGCTCATGTCCTAGCCTCCCCTCATAAGCTGTTTTTAAGCCAGTTGTCTGTCTAACTAGCTGCTTTACTCCATTATCATAACATAGTCAATAGTTAATTAATCTTTATCTTTTCTCTTTAAGAAGAGCTTTTTAAAGAAGCCTGGCACAAAATACCCTCTCTATTTTCTGTTACTATCATCCCACTAACAGCTTTGAAACATTGCAGCAAATTAGTTATGCAAGACTTCTCATCATTTCACATTGTCTGTCTCATCATTGTAAATAAGGCACTGAAGCGCTGATTTACCGGCAACTGTCTCAAATAGATTACTGCCTCCCTGAGAAATAACATTATTTTCTGTCTCATACATCTTTATGCTGCATTTTTTTTTCTAAATTTCACTCCGTTTTACTTTTGGAAATGTTCTGTCATTCTGATGGGATGTATTGAAGTATTTTTGAACTCTGCAAATTCCATGCTGACTTGCCTCTAATTGCCTATGATGTCTTTCAGCTTTTTGCTGGGCCGGCTGGCAAGTTAAACCAGCTCTGCATTCCCAAGGTAGAGAAAAACCAACAGATTTCTACAGCTTCTGTAATCATGCCCCTGAGCAGAGTTGCTGAAAGGCTGAGGAGCACCAGCTTCATCCTGGCAGCATATCGTTGCGTAAGCACGTATTATAGGTATTTCAACTGCTAGGACATATGGTGCAAAATATGTGCCGACAAATCATCTCCAACTGCTACATTCTTTAAGGTCCCAAGACACCTTGTTCAGTGGCCTACACAGCATCAGTGTGTGCTGTGGCATCTTCCTTTTCTGGTGACTTATATCCCATCGAACAGAAGGAAAGTAGTAGCAGCAGATTGATGATAATATAGTTACCACTTTTCAAAACAGAAGGTCTTATTTTAAAATTACACTATTCTTTTACCCAGTACCTTGCTTCTACCTGTCATGTTGGCAGTTAACAGGTAGGAAAGAGAAAGAAATACAACCCCAACTAACCGGGCAGACAAGTATGTGACAATCCATTTTTTTTCATGAAGAAATTATTCTACACTGCGATGATTTACTAACACCTACCACAAAATTTTTGAATGTTTGAATTACACTTTATGTGATAGTGAAGTACATATTACAGGCTCCCCCATCAGTAAAAAGACAGCAGCTTGCAAATAAATCTGGCAGCTTACTGCTCAAGCAAGAGCAAAATATCCCGCAAAGCACCAAGGGCAATTAGCTCACACTTGCCCTAATGAATGTGCCCAAAGGGCCAGGGAGATGCAAGGCAAGAGCAACTGGACCCCTGTTTTTAGAGCGCTACAAGCTGGGTGAAGCTCCCCCAAATGGCTGCTATGCACGGAACACAACTAGAGCTGACGCAGCATGTGGCCAAACTGTGGTCTCAGCGGGACAGGTTTGCAGAGACTTGTGACATGAGACTGAGGAAACCCTCCAGTTTTCCTCCCCCCCAGGCATCAGAGAACGTTTCTTGATTAAACTGAAAAAAATTCTTTCATAGCCACTGGAGTGACAATTAGTGGCACCGGCAGGCAGCTGCTGCGCTGTGACCGCGGCTTATTAAGCTAATCATAATTGTGTCCCCGCTACCTGGCGCTCCTCCCTGTCTGTATGTGGCATCCATCTGTTGTCTCTTGGTCTGTAATTAAACCGGAAGCTCTTTGGGGCAGGCACCGTCTTTTCATTAAGTCCTACCCAAGGGGGTCCTAATCAGAGCTGCTACTCCAGCGCAGACTGAGAGGCAGTAAGTAAGGCAGAATGTGCCACTTCTGCTTGTTGGGAATCGCAGTTCCAGCTCCAAAAACGTTATCACTAGCAAGAGGCAGCATGTGAGCGGGGAGCATGTATCCAGAGCCCTGGGCTCCGCTGGAGCAGCCCCGGGGGCTCAGCTAGCCTTGGAGAAGGCGTCAGCAAATTTGTGACGGGCCACTTATTCCCTGGGCCTGGGCCAGCTTCCACGAGTGGAGGCAGCCCAGGGGCTGTGAGAAGTTTCTACATGCCCATTGTGGACTCCCTGCTCCGAGTCCGTGGGGTACGGCTGGATTCCTGCCTCCCCTGGGCGCAGGGAACGTGGTGAGCTTTGCGGCATCAGGACAGAATGGGGGAGAAAAGTCCTCTGAGCGAGGGGTGTATTATAACACCTTCATCCAGGGGCCTCGTCCCTCATCTTCCTCTCTTTTAAGAAGAATCTTTCTGGATCCCTGCGGAAGTATTTGACTTCAGGGCTGCCACTGAGGCCATCGTGCTCTGAGTTGTTACTTCACCAGGCATTAAACTACAGATGTGTTAGTAGTCGGTTTTATGTAGAGGCCAATGAGGCTGGGAGTTTGCTGCAATTAGCAGTTTATGCTCCAGGGGCAGGGCCCATCTTTTGCTCCTGCACTGCGTCCGCACCCGTTGAGAAGGGGTGTCGTGTGTGAGTGTTGGCAGACACGACAGCAAGCGCAGGGCGAACGCCCTGCAGGCAGGGGCTCGGCCGGGAGCGCTGCTTTAGAGCGGTCGTATGCCTCTGTGGCGTCCCCGCCGTGTGCTGCCTTCGCCATCGTCTCCGCTCCGAACAAAACAGCTCTGAAAAATCCCTGATACCGTCAGAGAAGATCGCAGAGCGGCCCCAAATGCACAGCGCACGTTTGGAATATTAACACTGCAGGCTCGGTGGAAAAAATACCTGGACTGCCCTCTAGTGAAACCCGCTCCCAAATCTGCCAGGCAAGAGCATGGTTGCAAGACGCTGCATGTGCCTCCCTCCCAGCCCTCCTGCGGGCCCTTGGCTCAGTCCTGCTGCTCTGGCACCAACGAGGCCAGCGGCCAGACCCCAAAAAGTGGCTGTAAGCCCTGGGGCTACCCTTGGGGTTGCAGGCTGGGGCCTGGGGGTGGAGAGAGCCAGAGGAGGTGAGGGGCCTGGAGTGAGCACGAGCCATGGTGGGTCTTCAGGTGGGAGTCTATGGAGATACCCCCAGCCCATGTTGTCTGAGGCGACCGCAGCCGTGTGCAGCTCTCAGAGACAGCTGCAAACACTGAACCTATACAATCAAATCTGCCGTTGAGAAAATCCACCATTAAAATATACATTGGCTTATCTTAGCTGCTTTTTATTAGCTGTACTTGCTCAGCAACTGCAGCTTCGTGCCACCGGTGTCTCTCCTTCGGCGTTTTCCTGACTTGAATTCATGCTCCCCTGTGGCACAACATTTTCCATGGAAACCAGTTGTAAAGTCACAAGCGCATGTTCCTCGCAGCGTTGTCATCGCTGCCCTTTCAGATAAATTGGGCAACACGGGCAGTCAGCAGTGCCTTTGCTCAGCTTGTTTCCACCGCATCCACAGTGCCTCGGTGTGGGCACCTCTGCTCCTCTCGCTCTGTGCACAGCTGGACACACTGCGTCCTCCCTGCCACACAGTCACACGCACAGCCAAGGCAGAGGACACATGTGCTCTTCCACTGCCCTGCACCAGGAGTGTATCCCTCCCGGGAGATTGCCTCATTTTTGGCAGAAAGCTTTGGCATATCCCTCCATCCAGGTTACTGCAATGTATTCTTAAGGCATGCTCAGATAAGAGCGTACCTGTTCTTTGGCTTCTGGGTGAAAATCCATTTACTGGAGTAAGTCAAGTGAGGAAATGAACAGCTGAGCAAATTACCTAGTGCTCTCGGCTGACAAGCCCTCATACTGCATGCGGGCTGGGCTAGCGCTGTTGCTAAGATGATGGAGTCAATTAAAATGGGTGACTTGACTGTCAATATATCTTCCTCATTCAATGCGCTTGCTTGGAACAGAGAGAGGCTCTTATGCGATAATAAAAATTATCATAATGAGTAAAATAACAAGAATAAATAGCTAGGAATTGCATAATAATGCTGATAGGAATTATTATGTTTATTGCAGCCGAGAGAGACAAAAACAGAGCACTGCAGAGCTGATCTGGTAAACTGCCCTTGGCCTGAAGAGATTGCAGTCTAAATACACGGGATCTTTGGACTGGTCAGAAAAATGAAGACAACATTAAAATTAGCCACACAAAGTTCCTCTAGAAGATCTGCAGGTTGTGACCTGCTTAGTCAGACAGTCATTCAGTCTAAGTATTCTGATGTTTTCCCACATTTTGATTTAAAAATTAGCCTAAATTAAGTGAGGGCTGAGTGGATTATTACTTGGCATCGGTCTACTGAAGGATGAGGCTTTTTTATGCATGACCAGTTTGCAAAGCTTTTACTTTTCTCTTGCTCTTTTGCAGAGCATTTTGACTTGGATCCATAAAGCAAACCCACAAATATTAATTCCAGACAAAAACTTTTCTTTTTCTCCAAAAAGAAATCTGGCTTTGTAGACGATAGATAGACTTGATTTATAAAACAGCATCCTTGCAGCTCTGACCCCTGGAATATTGCAGCTGCTTTGCAAAGTACATTTTTCAAGCCCTGGCTGCCCAAGAGAAAGCGTGACGTGACTGCTGTGACCACCAGGCCTGATGGTCTCCCAGAGGAGGGCCCCAGCACGGGTCACTCCCGGGTCAGGATCAGCTGGCCATTTGCTCCCCAGCCATGGGGGACAGCACAGCTCTTGCCAGATGCAATCTGCACGCCTGCATTGCACTGCAGAGAAAAGCAGTCAGTCTCTATTGCACGTCTGTGTCCATAAAATGGCTCATAAATCACACCGGCAGCAGTCTGGAGAGGGGACATGAGCCCAGGACAGCATTTATCTGTCAATTCTGACCAGAACCTTCTTTCCTCAGAGCCATTTTTCCTATTCTTAAATCAAATCCACCCCATGAAAACCACTTTGCCATCAGTTTTAGGAGATAAGGATCTGTAATTTTGTTTTATAATCAACCAAAAAGGCCTAGTTGGGACAGTCCTGTGTTGGCTCTGACCTCCTTCCCCAGACCTCTTACATGATGCTTAGACATCCTTACTGGCAGCAGCAACAGGAAGGATTGAAGATGCCCTTACTGTCAATAGCCGTTATAACATCTTGGTCAACTGCTTCGAGCAAGTCTAGATGGCACAGCACTGGGACAGCACCCCACCTCGTGCAGCTCCTGCTCCTGCAAATTGTACAGGAAAAGGAACTGTGTAGGCCAAGCTGCTGGCCGCTTTCTGCCTGTAAACTAGCATGTCTTTCCAGAGTGCTTCTTCAAGTGAGCTTGAAGTGAGCTGAAGTATTGCTGAAGTGAGCAATAAGATGCCTCATTGCTGCCCCTGACTATCGTTCTCCAGCCTGACTAACTAAAAATGCTCTCCTAAATAAGTGGCCGGGCTGTCAGAGAAGACAAGGGCCTGTGATTCCTAGGTGACTTAGAGTTTCCAGTGCTCAAGATATTTGCGAATGAAGCCATGGGGCCACTCCTACTTTCATGTAAGTGGACATGTGAGAACAGGCCCAAGAGTGGGGACTTGCTGGCCATGTAACTCACAGCCTTTCCTTAATTTATAGGTCCAACTTCACAGTTTTACTGCCAAAGATGCAGGCTGATGTATTTTTACTTTCCTTACCTCCCTTTTGCAAATTAATAATAAATAAATAAAGAAAGAAAGAAAGAAAGAAAGAAAGAAAGAAAGAAAGAAAGAAAGAAAGAAAGAAAGAAAGAAAGAAAGAAAGAAAGAAAGAAAGAAAGAAAGAAAGAAAGAAAGAAAGAAAGAAAGAAAGAAAGAAAGAAAGAAAGAAAGAAAGAAAGAAAGGAAATGTTTGTGTTGGATGATAAAGCTGCAGAATGAGGAGAAAGTGCTCATGTCTTCCGTAAGTGCCTGCTGGTAGCCCGTATTGGACAGGGCTTCACTTGGCCACTTTTATGTAATGTTAAATTGAAAAATAAATAGAGAAGTAATAAAAGAGATAACCTGGCTGTGAAACAGAACCAGTGCTATAACTGTAAATAAAGGAACAGGAAATCTTCCCAGCTTGGTGCTCTAGGCATCTGGTGAGGAATGATAAATTCTGACTGCCTAGATTAGAAGTGAATAAGCTCCATTTACTTGCCTCTGCTTTTGACTACGACAAAGTGCAGAATCAAAATCTCTAGACTATCAGCATTAATAGAAACAGCACAAAAATGCCAAGCCTTTCTTAGGACTTTTATGATTTTTGGATCCCCTCATCCTTCCCCTGCTCTCTGCTCTCTTTTTTGTTGATCAAACGCCTGAAACCAAGAGGTTGGTGCTGGAGTAAGCACTGTGCCTTTACTCATGTCTACTGCACATCAAGGAATCAAAAGGCAAAACTCCACTCTGACTCCTACCATTGCCAAACCAAGAGACAAAGGCCAAATTGTGCTCCTTCTCCAGGCCTAAGCCACAGGAGACCCTGAAACAGGCACTAGCCAGTGGCAGGAGGGAGGCCAAGAAAAGGGCTTTGCTTGGAAAAGGCTTTTCAAGGGCTGCGCGTCGGTGTTCTGGAGACATTTTCTTTAGCAAGGGTCAAATCCAGCATCTGCAGATGACTATGGGATTGCAGCTGCTGGATTCAGTGGAGGCCAAGGCGAAGCTCCAAGCTGGCAGAAACATCTGGCAGCCCCACACACCGCCTGCAGCAGTGGGGCCGGGAGCCTCTTTCCAAGTGCCCCTTCCCGAGGACATCTCGTCTCTACTTAAAGACTAAGGAATTCCCAGGCTAGTGGCAGTGGGTGGTTTGTGGCCAGCCTGCAGCTGCCTGAGGCCAGCAACCAGCTGCCTCCTCAGAGCCGTGTTGGTTTGGGAAGCATCAGCTGGGGAAAAGGGCTAGAACCAAAAAAGTTGAATCTTTCTGTTCACCTTTCTTATTCCTGCACTTCTTTTAGTCTTTGTCTTATTGTCTCGGCTAGGAATATATTCAGCCTTCAGCCCTGCACCCTACATCTTGTCTCCTTTCAACAGGGAGAGCAGGCAGCTGAGCCTGGGTTTAAGGTCTTCTGAGGTCCCCAAGGCAGCACCTTTCTGCCGCAGGTGAGAATGGGGATCAAGAGGAAAGGAAGGCAGAAGAGACTATGAACAAGGAGAGGAGCAGAAAAAACAGGAACAGGATAGAGAGAGGCCTGCCAGATGAAAGGGAAGGAGGAAAAGGTGGATCTGTGGGAAAAGACAAAACAAAGAGGGACTAGGAATAGACCAATGGCACATAATTGTATTGCTCTGCAATGGGCAAGCTGTCTTCCTATTGACTCACAATGCAGGACGTGCTTTAAATAACAGCCTCTGACTTCCCTTCACCCCTGTTGGATGCTCCTCTCCACTGTCCCAAACCCTCTGGGGCAGCAAGGGACTGTTTCCAGCCTTGTTGGCCTGACGGCTCTGCAATATTCTTGAGGGTTGCCGAAATGAAATATCTCATCCTCAGCTGAATCACTGCCCTGCTTGGATGCCTGCAATGAACACATCTGTCCAAGGCGGGACACCTCCCTGGGGTTCGTCCTGGCGCGATGCAGGAAGGATGTTCTGTTGTTTCATTCCCTCCCTGATGTTGCCCTTTGCACAGAGACAGAAGTTGTCCTTGTTGTGGAGGGGAAGGGTGACGGAGGGGAAGCTCTTCCCTGCAACTGGCACAGCCACCCACTCGGCCCCTTCAGAGTGATGGTCAGAGAGCTGCTTCCTCCTGTGTTTCGACCATGCCGGCCCTGTTTGCTGGGCTCAGTGTCACCAGGCGCAGCCCTGCCTGCAGCTGTGGGTGTGTGGCTCAGCTCACTTACATTGTCCTTTCCAGCATCTCCCTTTTCCATGTCATGAAGGCTATCCGGTATCCTGCTCTTGTTCTTTTGTGGGCAAGTCTTAAGGCAACCAGCCATTTCCTCCTCTTAGAGGCCAAGTCAGTTGTTTTTCTCATGCTTTTTTTTTTCCCTTCTGCAGGTCAATTCTCTCAGAGCCTGGCAACACCACTGCACTAATAAATGTATACAGTGGGAATGTATACATGGGCTTTCTATTCCTCATGCATATGTACCTTTGTATGGAAATAACTGCTTGTGCCATGGGGGGATGTCAGCACATCCAGCAGGTGGGTATCACTCAACCCGCCAAGCTCACGGGGCTTGGCAGAACAGGCAGTGAGTATTTAGCTCTGATTTTCCATGAACGTGCTGCTTAAAATCATACAAAGGCTGATGGGGGGATATCAAAGAAGACCTTCCAGCAATCTCTGCCTCTGCCGAAATGAGCCTGGGCAGTGGCACAAAGCTGGGATAGTGAAACTCCAGAGACATTACAGAGAGACACAAGGCTGTGATGTGACACGAACACATGGACTACGCTTGTTATTATGCACATTGGTTTCTCTTTTATTCCCCACAGCCCCTATTTCAGTGACACTACATCTTAGGCACCACTACTCAGCTTTTGGCTGGCCCTGCAGGGTGCACCAGGCTATAAAGGCATATATTGCCTTTGGCGTTCATTACATAGGCTTAGAAATTCGGGTCAGTGCTGGGAAGCTCTGTGCGGAGTTGCTCTGTGGTCTCTAGCTTTGCTGGGGTTGCTCTGTGGTCTCTAGCTTTGCTGGACCCAAAACACCCGGTCTGTGCTGCTGAGCCACCAAAGGCTGCGTGCTGACATCTTCTGCACAAGGACTTTGTTTCTCACCCTGGGAGGAAGCCCCAGAGGAAATCCTGCCTTCGCGCTGAAAGCCCTGCACACTGGAGCAGAACGGGACTCTGGCTTCCTCAAGCTGCTTTTCAGCAGTTAATGAACGAGGTCAACACAGAGGCATGTGTAACCCCACGTACAGCTCATGTGCAGGCAACACTGAAGGCAACGCTACTGCAGATCCAGATGACGAGACTGAAGAGCGTTTGAAATAGTCAAAACAAAAATGATTTTTTTAATAAACTATGCCATAATTTACTATTTAATAGCCAAGTTCTGTCCTGATGATGAAACTCTTCATTGGTGCCGTTCTGAAATATCCTTGCTTTGTTTTCCAAAGATTTCAGACATTTCTATCACACACAAGCCTTGATAAATTTTCTGAGCAAGTGGCATGTAAACAGTGATGCTTGCACAGAAAAGAGCACGTGTTTTCCACTTCACTTACACCCTTTGTGCTGTGAAGAAAAAGAGCTCTTTGATGAATCTGGGGCATAGAAGACCCAGATGCGGTAGGGCATGATCTTCCTTTCCTAAAGTGACCAAAGAATGCAAAGAAACCTATCCAGTTAGAAAGGTGAGGCAGAAATACCACAGAATGTTATCTTTTGCTATAAATCTTCAGGACACAGTGACTGATGTTTCTGAATAAGGCACATCAGGCATATTGGATGCCTTGGTGACTGATTTACGCTAAAATGCTTTCCAGCTCCTTTTTCACATACTGTCACTAGGTCTTATGGAGTATCTCACCAGTGGAAAATAAGGTGGAATTGAAATAAATTGTCCTAGAGACAGCTGCAGGCTTCAGGGTGTTTAACGTGTAAGAGTCCAGCGAGCATCCCTTCATTGCAAGGTATCCATTTGCACAAGGCTTGTTTTACAAGCTCTGTGTGCTGCTGTTATTATTTGTGCTGCTGTGAGTCCCCAGGCTCTGCCAGAAAACAGGACCTCTGTGGATTTGTCTCCTCCCTGCAGTAGAATAAGTAAGTGTCCTGCACGGAGCAGCCAAGATTTGAAATACGAAGGATGTGAAGTGGAGAAAAGGATGGGGAGACCCAACGGCATACCCGGCTTCACGCAGCAAAGTGGCAGACGCCCCTTCCCAGACCCTAGGCAGCAGGCAGGGCCCCAGTCTCCCCTCAGCTTGTCACCGTGTGTCCCAGGAGGAGTTGCTGGCCCGAGTGAGGGATGCAGGGGAGCCCGGGAAGCGCGCGCCCCCGGCAGCGGCTGCGCTTCGGCCGAGGCCCGCGAGAGGGAGCCGGAGGAAAGGAAGCCGGCGCGCTCCCTGCCGCTGGAATAACCCGGGAGAGCAAGGAGCACGAGCGAGGGGGCAACACCGGGAAATGTGGCGCTGCGGGGAGACGGAAGCCCGTCTTTCTCAGCTCCCACCGAAGCCCTTGCCTTTCACTCCACTGGGAATTAGACTAGGTTTTGACTTGCACAAGCATCATCCCTTGGGCTCCAAGTTAGCGAAGATGAGCACATGTGGGTTAAGCATCCATTTAAACACTTGGAATAAGGGCCACAGAGTTCAGAGTCCTGCATGGGGGAGATCAGGACTCAGGGGAGCTGTCCCCGACTCTTGGAGCTCAGTCCTTCTCCCCTTGAAATGTGGGACATGCGGTGGTGGCCCGAAGAGCAGGGACACCCTTAGCACCTGACAGTGAGAGATGCCTAATGCTGCCAGGGCAGCAGCAGCTCGGAGGAAAGAAAACTCCTGTGTCTGCACTGGTAACCTGATATGTAGAAATTGCTCTTTTAAAAAGTGGCTATGAAGGAAAAATACAACTGTTATTGGAAAGTAAATTAATAGCAGTCTGTCTCCAGCAAGTGTTTGAGGAAAGCGTGCAGGGACCGTGTCGCAATTACTCTCATGAAACTTCCTACTGCACTGTGAGAGACCCAGCTGGGGCCAGATAAATAATACATCATAATTTTCAAGCCCCAGAGAGGTGACTTGGAGGTAGTTCAAAAGTTCAGCGAGTTATCAGCTCCCTTTTGGATTCTTTATCTCTCTTGCAGAGCATGCGATCAATCTTGATAACTCACTAGCTACCAAAATAATAATAAGTAAAAGATCATTATGTTGAAATATGTGTTGTAAAGCAGCATAGCAATTTGAAAGATTAATTCAGTCCAGAAGGGGCAATAGCTTCTGGCTAGAGATGGACTGGACACCAATTACTGCTCTCACTCATTACATCCACAGACAGAGATTGGGAAAACACCTGCAGTGCATGAATAATTCTGCTTGAGTTAATATGCTTTCATTCAGTCCTGATTAACTCTATTTATACCTCATCTGTGGTGATGAGAGCAATGTGATTCATTCCTTCATTTCTGCAACTCTCTGATAAACTGCATTTATTTGCCACCTCTGACCTCCTCACGTGCACACTGCCTAACAATCCTTCTCAGCCCTGGATGCTGCTAACATCCCAGGCCCTGCTGTAGCCATCAAACAGCTGCTTCTTATTTTTCTTCTTTCTTCTAAAGGCACTTGCAACAAAAATGTGGGTCAAGGGAGAGAATAGAGAATTTCACTGTGGTGGTGAGGGCAGAGGGATAGATCTTGTGCTCACAATACCCTATACCATAGCGCGCTCATCCTGCAGTGGAGGTTCAGCACTTTCACAGATGATGATCAAATGCAATATCTTTGCCATATTCTGTCCTGGGTGACTGACAGCTGCAGGGCACAGCATCCTAGCCATACCTTGACACACAGGTCATGGCTAACTTGAAAGCAAATGTCACTACCGGAGCCACTGGGAACTGACCCATGTCACAGGATAGGAGTTTTATCACTTTTATTTCCAGGCCTCTGGCACCTGCTTTGAGTTACAGGGTTCAAGTATGGGGGTTTATTCTTATAGAGTGCTGATCTGAACAGGTTATAGCTGCCACCTGAGGTTAGCAGGGTGAGGTCTACAAAGAGACCACGAGTGTCAGAAATGTTCCTGCTTCCCTCCCATCAGCACAGCACTTGCACACCCAGTAGTAAAGCATGTTTGGGGATAGGAAGTCAAATAAAAAAAATCTGACTGATTAAAATAAAGGGAGATGCTCTTCCACTCCTTTCCAAGTGGAGATGCGTTACCCAGTCCAAACGCTGGCTAGAAGAATCCTTGATGTTCACAACAAAAACACAGACCTCTAAACTACGCTTCCTGGGGCCCTGTTTACTGCCAGATCCTGTTTATATCTTGTATTTCTCAGTCCTGGCCAGTGAAGACAGACTGGGGGAGTTTCACTTAGGTTGGCAGAGTCACTCTAGAAATGACTTAAGTTTTGCTGAGCTGCACATAGGAATTGTGGATGGGCTGTGTTATTTCTTGTGCTGCCTTCCAGATTCAGGCACTGCGTTATCAGTGCAGTAGGTAAGCATTTGAAGGATTTAAATTACCCTGAGAACACTTCAAACCATAAAGCCACAGAATCGTGGACTAATTTAGGTTGAAAAGGACCTATGGAGGGCATCAGGTCCAATCTCTTACTCTAAGCAAGACTAATTTCAGACTTAAAACAGGTCGTTTACAGCCGTGTCCAGCTGAGTTTTGAAAATCTCCAAAGATGAAGACTGCACAACCTCCCTAGGCACCTGTTTTAGCATTTGACCACCTTCATTGTAAAAGCTTTTCCTTTGCATATAATATCTCTCTTTTTTTTTTTTTTAATGCCTCCTTCCATGCCATCCCAGAGCCTACATTTATGAGCTGCAACATTTGCTGTAGCTTAGGAAAGAGGAAACTCAGCATCGGCCCTTGTGGTCAGCCTTGCTGAGTGGGTAGAGAAGAGGTGGCAGAGCCACTGAGGGCAAGTTAAATCCACCCGTCCCTCCTTCTGTGGAGATGGTGGGTGTTCAGCTGCAGGGCTTGCTGGGGTCAGGGCGAGCAGCTTTGCTCCTTCTCTGCAGTCAAGAAGAAGAGATCTCCCTTTAACCTTTCTCCACTCCCAAAATAAAAGAGGAGCCCTGAGACACAGCCTGGTAAAATGGGTTCAGTTTCAGTCCCACTAACTGGGGTTGTTTCGCTGTGATATGTTGCTGATTTGGAGGCTGAACTTCAGTCTCCCTTTTGGTTCTCTTGAGTTCTTGCAGTGTTTTCTCTTCTTTAGTTTTGTCTCTCTTTGTTAAGACTTTTCTCACTAGCAAGGTGTCTACAATCCCAGCACCATTCCTCCTACGAGAGCTACAAGGTTTAACTTCAAAAGATGCTTTACAAAAGTGACTCCTTGCTCCCTGCTCTGGACTCCTCTCACTGCTCTGCCTTCTGGGTCCCTCTGCTTTTTCAAGTCCTGGACTCTCCAGCACACATTGGGTGGGATCTGCAACTGGTCCGGATCAAGGCTGCTTGATTCCATGTCACACGTGGTTGATACCAACCACGATCCAGACCTGCAGTGCGCTCCTACCTTGAGCATGTTGAGCTGCAATTTTTAGTGAGAAACAGGCATGAGGTGACTGAGGGCTTGTTACATCCAGGGATCTTTTCTGCCTCCAAAAGACTGGCAGGAAGCAAAAAGGCTTAAAGAGGAAGGTCCTTAAAATGAGCTTTCCATAAGCCCTCTGAGACAGAACATATTCAGCTGTTGCACTTGTGCATGGCAGAGATGTTTTCCAGGGGAAGCTATAGGCAAGGCCAGGTAACTGGGAAGCAGTTGGCAGCTCTCTGGGTGGCATAGGAGATGCTGGCTTCATCTAAACGGCACAGAAATAGTCACTTGGGGGAAAAAAAGGGACATTGAAAAAGACATTTTTCACAAAATGTCACCTTCCTGAAATTTGTGACACCTTTACCAGGCACTAATGCCCCTGTTGAAAGAAAGTCAATAATGCTGAGATTTAGATCGGATTTAGAGACAGAAACACTTAGGTTTGAGAGGCAGCACAAGCGTCCGCAGGGAGGGCAGTGCTGTGACTTGGAGTCAGGCTCTTATCGGGAACTAATTGCTGCAAATCCTGAAAAGTATCCTAAAGACATAACACAATTACTTCCATAAAAAGAAGACCACTCCACTTCTTCCCATGAACCACACACTGTTTCCCCTTCCCTCTATCCTTGCTCTCTCTGAATGTGAGTTGGCATAAGGCACCTTCTGGAGCCATGGTTAATGGGTAAGTGATTTGTCTCATAACTGCAGCTTTACACAGTGTGCTACTGTGGGCGTTACAAATTGCCAAGCAGATTTAAAGTGTTCTTTGAGTTGCAAACTGCAGTATTTCTTCACATAGTGATTATTATTCATCTTTTCCAAGACACCATGGGCCTGATCCTGCAATCTGCACTCCTATTAAAGTCAGTGCTGTGGGAGTTCTGCCGGAGTACAGACAGCAGGTTTAAGAACCAATTAATTTAGCTGCAGGCACGAGCAGGGCAGCAAACAAGCATTTTCTTTTACTGTGCATGTATGTGTATTTTCTTCTTCCATGGAAACTTTACTTTCATTCCCCTTAAAGTCAGTTTCTCCCTTACTCCACCTCACTTTTGTTCTTTCCTTTTGATCAGATGACCAGTAAGCCTTTCCCAACAGAAACACTATCAGAAGTAGTTTACAGCCATAAAAAGTTTTGCTTTTTGTCCAGCTGACATTGTTCAACACAGCCATATTTTGTTGAAGACATTCTTGCCTGTTCTGGAGAGCTGATAATTCTGGCTCCTCCTCCTCCTGGTCCTTGAACGTGGTGGGAAGTGGCACACAGAGTTGAAACGGCATGTTTGGAAAGGCAGAAGGTCTGAAGGTGTTGTGCAGGTGTGTACTCTGGAGCCCTGACCCATGCCAGCAACCCCATCGAGCTGACCCGAGCTGCAAGCATCCCTTATGAGATGCTGTAGGCAGCATTTACAGACTTACTCCTCACCCACTCTATCACCAGGTCTAGTTGTAGGCAATTTGAAAAAAGGCTTTGACCATAAACCACTCTTTTCTTCTAAGGAGTACATCTCAGACCTCTGCAAACAGATAATACTGCTTAAGTTACCTACCCACAAGCATTTCCCGCCCAGAGCTAACCTGTTGTGGTGGCACTGGAGTAGTGGGCTGAGCTTCGGGGAGGGTAAAACCCATGACTGCTGCCACGTGTCAGGGGAAAGGATGCAGCCACTGCAGCCCAGCCTCTGCGCTCTGCTCCTCTGATCTTGCTCTTCTTGTGCTGCAGAAAGGTGGTTGTTGCTGAAGACATGGCTGCACGGGGGAGGCAGTCTTGCAGCGGTGGGGTCACTCCACCCTCTAGCTCCAGCTGTTAGGATGGAGGCCTTGAATTGGGCTGAGAAATGAATGATGAAGCAACAGAGAGCCTCGTGGCATGATGTGCTCATGGAAACGTGCGTTGCTAAGCAGAGAGGCTACTGCTTTGTACCAACTACAGCTTTTTTAGCTTATGAAATTTCGTGTCTTGAAGAGTTTTACAAAAGCTGAGTCTAGGAGTCACAAATACATGGTCCTCAGGCCAAGGATGATCCAGAGCATCCCGTCCAGGAGAAGTATGTTCCTGAGTTTGTGACATTTGGGCACTTGGCATCTTTATCAAGGACTCCTCTAATCCCACTGAGCTTTGGACTCCCACCATGCTAGGAAATCTCCCTCTCCTTGTCCCAGCCCCCAGCAGCTTGGAGTTCAGGATTGAGTCAAAGCCAATATTTTGCTTTTACTTGCTTCCAAAAGCTCTCTGGGAAAAACAAAAAACAAAACAAAACAAAAAACAAAACAACAACAACAACAAAAAATGGGCCTCATAAGCCCTGACAAATCTCCCATCAACATCCATGAGGCCAGAAACAGTCAGAAGCATCTTGGGGAGTGAAGAATGCTCTGTGAAAGATGTAAGCAAAGTGGGGAAAGGTCATGATTAGTTAGTTTTCTGCCATCTGGGTGTATAATAATGAACCTTGGGACTGAGGCGACGTTAGTCCTAATTACAGCTCTTTAAATATTTATATAGCCTAATCTGTTCACCTTGCTCTTTGGCACAGTCCAGCATGTCTGTAGGGCTGACCTTTCCCTTCTAACTCAGCCCCATTTGTATATTTTCTGGGCCTCTGGGCGGCTATTGCTTTGCTTTGATCTGCGAGGCGGGAAATGCATCACAGCAGGAAAATAAACCTCAGGTAACAAGAATACATTATTAAATACAACCAGAAAGATTTAAACACAATCTTCTCTCTCAAAGTAATATATGCAGATTTTTAACTGATGCAAAACCAAGAGATTCCATGAAAATTAGCCGCCACATAAGCTCTAAAGTATCAGCTGAGACACACTCATATTCATGTGTGATCTCTATCAAACTGGAAATGATGAGCAGAAACAGTCTAGTATATTAACCCCCTCTTTCACCTCAGTGCTTCATTATAACAGCTCTATTTAGATGTAATAGGAATGTCTGGGAGATAGATGAGATGCTTGTGGCTCTGATGCACACTAAGCTGTGCAGCCAATGCCTTTCGTTAGCCTTCTCCTTCAAGGCCGTATTTCAAATGCCTTTCTTTCCACAGACTTAGGACTTCAGACTATTTCTAAAGAATTACTCACAAACCAGAGAAGTGAAAATCTGAAATAATGTCAGTTAATATCCTCCGACCTTGGGCGATTCCTATTCCCAGCTCTGTACATTGACCTTCTAGGGGATAAGTTCATGTAAAGCTGTCCTGTAATGAGCCTGCAAAGCGCTGGGCAGATCATGGGCAGTATATAAATGAAACCAGTGAATAATTGATAAATACAGAAAAGCTGGGCAATTCTGAGGATGTTGTTCACCCTGACAATATGAAGAGTCTCTTGCATAACATACTTCATCCTGAGCACACTTATGACTTGTTATGCAGGCAGAACAACGCATTTGTATCTCTAGGTGCTTCCAAAAAAACTTTGTTAAAGAGATGTTACAATGGAGTAGCTACAATTAGTTTGCATAAAAGCAGCCTGATGTCCCAATGCTTCTCACTTCTGAACAGAACTTGGTAGATAGGCAGGGTACGCCTGTGCTAGTGCATACACTAATGCCAAGGACCGTTCTCTGGCCTTAGAGCTAGCTTGCACAGATTTGCAATTTCCAGTCAAAAAGACAGTTGATCCTATGTCTCATATGGTCCCCATGTACTGTTGCTGCAACATCAACATGCTATTATTATTATTATTATTATTATTATGGATTTTTTTCAGTTCAAAGTATCTGATAAGACATTGCAGTTGATCAAGCATGAAAATGAGGGGAGATATGTATGCCTTGAGGTATGGAAAAACTGAAGAGGACTATGTGGAGGGGACAGTGCCAAAGCTGGTGCGCCTTGCCCAGACTGTCTCATTGGGAATGGTCTCCAGGGCATGCTGTCTATTCCCACACCATGCATTGTTGCTTGGAGTGGGCACTAGCCAAAGCCAAAGCCAGGGAGCAAGATAACAATTAAATAGCATGTGTGACTGCAGGTCAGTGCTGGGCCCTGCACCCAGGACCACTTTCATTGCTTCACACAGATGTACTCCTAAGAAGTCTCGGTGAATAGTAATAGGTCCACTTCACAGTGAAGCTGTTCAGTCAGTAGGGTTCATGAAGATACATATTCAATCTGCACTGGGTGAAAACTTTCCAACAGAGTGTTTTCCAACCAAACTTTGAGATTGTGGGTCTTTGGTTCCAATTTCTGAACTTGCATTAAAATAAAATAAAATCAAAAAAAAAAAAAAAGGGCAAGAAAAATGTTATTTAGGGTGAGCCAGAACTCCTGATCTTCAGCCAGCTCTGCCAGTAACTTTGCCACTTCTGACAGGTTTCCTAAAACAACTCAAGTGATATTGCTGCTTCTTTGGGTTGGTCTCCTCTGGTCTCCCTGTGTGCCCACAGCTCCAGTTACATCTTGATTTAGATGCCAGTTCTCAGGGATCTCCTTTTCCGGAGCTTGAGAGCAGCGTGTGCACCCAGCAGCTGAGCACAGCCCAGGGCCCCTTCAGGGGTCCTCAGCTGGGCTGCCTCTTTGTAGAGCTGCACGTTCACTCTCCCTCTGGAAAAGCACCTCTAGGACAAGCAGATCCATGAGGAAGGACTGACCCTCCTGGCACTGACCTGGTGCTGCATGGAGACAAGGCAGCTCTGGAAGAAGTGTTTGCAGGCAGACGGGGCTTCCCTTCCTTTATTCATCCTACAAGGAGCTGCACTGCATTTTTGCGGGTAACGCCCCAGTTATTACAGATATGCTGTACAGAATATGCTGACAGATATGACAGTAGTGGAATAGACCTTTTTTTTTTTCCAGAACCACCCTGTTACCAGGGATTATCAAGGCAAAACTAACCCCCAGCATCTTATTTGACCTCGTAAGTGCCTCAGGGTCTGGCCAGACAGAGATGAACAAAGGCAGCCACGGACAGAGTGTCCCAGCGGATTTGGACAATACACTCAAAATGCCTCAAGAGGAGCTTCTCTGAACACAGGGCAGAGACAGCCTCCAGCAGTAGATATTTATAAATATATATAACTTACATAATATACATATATATATATGTGTGTGTGTGTGTATATAAATCTACAAACAACATACAGAAACTTTCCTGCCAGGTACTGGCTCTCTAATTGTATAGCCTCCAACCCTCTTTCCCCCTATATAAGCACCACACAAATCAAAGTAAAGGCTCACAGGTTTACTCCCTACCATATCAACCCTGTAGCCAGACTTATTACCATCACATCCTGGTTCCTGCGTTACTGGTTTAGCCACGGGAACCCACATGGCTCTCTGCCTGAACAACACAGGGTTAAATGGACCAGCAATATATTGGTTAAATAATTAAGCACATTGCAAACCTAGTGTCTGTGTAATATAATACATGGCAAGCAGAAAAAAAAATCACTAGAAAACATGCTCTAGCTCAGTATTCACTCTGCTGATTAAAGAGGCGAGATATCAGCTGTGAACACAGCAACCACACTTCAGAAACTGGCCAACGTACACGATGATTTTCAGGTGTTATGAAAAGTTTAGGAAGGCTACTGGGGAACTCTGTTAATTTGTAGCACATTTGGGCTGATCTATAGGTCTTTTGTAAGAGAAATCAAAACTGAAATAGTGCAGCATACTCCCTGCAAGGCAAAGATTTTTCTCTTGGGAAAGATCTTGTTGTTCCCTTCTGCTCCTGCAGCTACTGAGGAAAGCCAGCCTGACAGGCATGGGCACTGAGTTTGATCTTGGTTCAGCCATCACTTCCTCAGACAAGGCCTGTTATGTGTCTGGGGAGTTCAAACTGAGCAAGATAACATTCTGCGGTTACTGAGTGCTGCTCCCATTTACTTAAGCATCTTCTGTCCTTCAGACACAGGCAGTGCCAAGCCTTTGCCAGATGGGGTCTATCCCTGGGGAAGTACTTGGGTATCTCCTCTTCCTGAAGCAAACTAAGGACTTGGAAACAGAAAGAGGTGAATAGAAATCCTGAAATATAGGAAAAGAAATATTTTATCATTGTTGTCATGGGAACTAGGAATGGACAATAAGTACTTGTGTTTTAATCATTTCCCTCAGCCCTTGAGAAACACAACCTGCGTGAAGAGGAGAGTTATCACATACATACAGATTGACAACTACCTGAATGGAAAAAATATGTGAGAGAATCTGTTCCAGTGACTACTGAGTCCCTCCCAGCAGAGGGACTTCAAAGGCAGCTGGGGAGCATTTCCTGAGGCATTCCCAAAGAATTGAAATAGGGCATAGCAACCTGGAAAGAGGCATTATATGGGCAACAGAGAGGAAACCCGTGTGGGGAAAACTGGATTTGCCACAAAGACTAAGCAGAGAATGCCACTGCTGTCCTGCAATATGGGGCACATGCTACTCAGGGGCCCATATTGCCATCAGCTCCTCTTTGGGACCCTTCTGTTGTCCAATCTATTCAGAACACCTTCATCTAACCAGGCATCTTTTCCATAGCTGTTATGCTTGTGGATTTTCATATTTAAGTCTTTTTGTTTTTATTCAACAATCTGTGTATTACTTTTCCCACTCAAATTCATTCTGGTGCAAGTTGACTGGGAAAGGTCATGTAGATCTAGCTCAACCTCTAAATGACACATCATGCCCACACACTATCAATACATCAAACAGGAAGACATTTCCTTGGTTACAATGCATTTGAAAGCAAAAAAAAAAAAAAAAAATCAGCCTCTGTCCTCAACACACACACACACGCAAAAAACCATTATGCTGTGATCATGACTATTTTGGTCATTTTGCAGAGATGCATTCCCCATCTGCCTAAAATATTAAATCTATGCCTCCTGCTCCCACCCACATTCCTGCTCCAAGATTTCCTTCAGGATGTCTCTCTTGTTTGTACGGATGTGCAAAAAACTGCAGGCACTTATCACATGAGGCACATCATGATGAGAAACACCCACCCTTCTTACGATGTACCACCTCCCTCCTATCCTTCTTCCCAAAGTATATGCCAGCAATCATCTGCAAACACTCCACGCAAAGCTAAATAATTCTTTCCTGTCTAAACCACCAACAAAGAGCTTCCTTGGCCAGGAAAACAGAGCATACACTGAATCCAGATGCCCAGAGCAAGAGGAAGAACTATAATGTTCATATCCTCTCTGGAAGAAAATAGTCCATCTTCCTTCCAGCAACCAGACCTGATTTTTTGCAATAACACAGCATGATAGACCTTTACACCTCACATCAATGTCAGTGCATATTTCATAGTGATCAATCGACCTCTGCAAATCCATGGAAAAGATCTTTCCCTGCCGGCAAAGACTAGGCCTGTGCATATAGCTCATTTATAATCCTCATGAAGTTCAAGAACTACATGTGTTTCAAGCCAGCATGAACCTCTTTTACACATTTTCAGGCTGATGACATAGCACAGAAGAAACTGCCCCATTTCAAATCCCCATGGTAACATTTGCTGTAGCTCATCTCCCAGCCCCAGCTGGATAGGTCCCGATCAGCAGTAAGATGACAAAGGTAACAGTAGCTTGATGGCTCAGATGGTCACACTCACGGCTCTGTTCTTCTGTTGTAGCTCAGGGAGGAGACTCATGTCTCTACTTGATCTTTGTCATCCAAAAGCTTTGTCACTGGCAGTGATTCTTCCAGTTCTCCATCACTACCTGAGGTGCGCTAATCATTGCTACCTATGTGAGCTCTGAAACGAAATTTTCATCAAGTAAAACGATTTCATATAACTACTCTGCAAAATTTGATCTTATTTTCCTACAATGTCATTTCCTACAGCTGTGTCACCTCCGTAGCAAACATCTTAGGGAACCCCAGAAGCAAATTCTTGTGCTTGTTCAACTACAGGCACATGTGTATAATCCTATCCATATTAATGACTCTCATAAGTATAGCACTTAGCAGCATGTCCTCCATCTGCTGCCTGATAGTAATTTGAAAATGGCACCAGGAACATTAATGGATGGCAGGAAAGGATGTGAATCATGGGAGTCTGACAGTTTAACACCCTTAGCCCTCTAGTCCAGTATTCCTATAGTTTCACGTAGGCATCGGCAATGTGCTGCAAGAAAATCTGTAGAGCACAGAACAGAGCAAGGGACCACTGGATCTCAGGACATCTGCAAAATATGGAGAAACTGGAGTGTGCACAAGGACTGTCAAGAGAAGCATCTTAAAAAAATAATATAAAAAACCTAAATAAAATAACGTAACAAAGGGATGAACAAGGCAGTTTGGTGTAAAGCATGAAATGTGCATATATATACCAAAAAATACCATTCCTTTATAGACATAGCCGAACTTCTACAAAAGGCAGCGTTTGTTCCATTGGGTCCAATATGACAATATTGTGACAGAGTTTCCACCTGAATGCATTTTTTTCACACTGGGGAGAAACTTGGTTGGCTTTCTGTGAGACTAAGGCCTCTCTCACTGGCTGTTTAATATACCTCCTGGCATCTGCAGCAATCATGATTTTAAGTAAAGGTCTTCAGAGAATTAATGTTCCAGATAAAAGCCTGACGCCGCACCAGGATGAATGAGTTGCTGTTAGGTTGAATTATTTCCTTGTTACAAAGCGGTTCTCCCAGTAGCATTTACAACGATAAGGGGATCAGATCTCCAAATTCAGGGTGAAAGCTGATCACTAGATCATGAGGGAAATTATTCTCTTACTTTCAGAGCATCTGGTAATAGGCATTACTACAGGTTACAGTGTTAGTTCAGAGACAGATAAAATTCTCCATTTTCTTCTTGCCTAACACTGAGATTCTTGCTGTGCCATTAATATGCCTTTTTCTTCTTTCTCACTGTTCTTTATTTGGTTCTGAACTTGACTCTTTGTTTTGCTTTGCACTTTGTTGAGTAACTTAAAACCCCCCGAAAACTGAAACAACTTTGAGTCATAATTGTTTAATAGCAGGTCTAGCAGCTGATCATCTTCCAAGTTCCATACAAGATATGCAGCTGGTTGGCATATAGCAATTTCTGTCTTGTAAAGCTGAGGTCCTCAACTTTATCATATTGCTTCACGACAGAGATAAATGCATCCTGCAAATACATTTCTGTTTATCCGAATCTTTTTTTATGTGTTTGCTTTGAACGCATTCGTTCCTTTTTCGTGTTTGCTTTCCACAGTTATCCTAGAGAACACATTTTCTGGTAGGGATACTCACCAAGTGTGAATTTAGCATGAAAATATATTTCAAACTTATAATAACAACCACTTACATCACAAAATAATTTCAGAAAGTTACACTCACCCACTTGGGAGCAGGAACATATCACACCTTCAGAATATTAAAATCTCTGAAGAAGCCATCCACAAATGAGACATAGAGCACAGATTATTCCAATAAATTATTTTGCAAATAATTCTGAACAATAGTTTCATATGTAAATATTGTGATCTCTTCTCAGATAATGTACCAAGCAGAATTATTCAGCTATGCGTCAGATTAATTATTCAGGCAAATGCTTGGACAACAACTGAGATTCCAAGGATTTGTTCTTAAAGAAATTCTCCTTTTCGTCAATTAATATTGAAAGTGATCTGGCTTCTGACGTAGGAAAAGCTAAAAGAAAACAAAACAGAACAGCTTCTTCCTGAAGAACATTGATTGTGTTTAAGTATTAGACTTGATTTAAGCATTAGTCTCTGAAAACTAGTAAATTACTAAAATCTTTCCTTTCTTTGAATTTGCAAAGTTATGCCTAAGATCCAAATGCTACATCTCAAGATTTCTGCAGAGATGCCCGAGGTCGTAGTTACCATGTTTCTCGAGGAGGCCCAAGAAACCAGGAAAAAGATTTCGTGTGGAGCTCCATTTGTTCCTCTGTTGCGTCATGAACTGTATTTTTCTCTCTTTGCATCTCTCCCGAGTTGTATCATAGCACCCCACTAAGGAAAAGATTAATATATCTACTGACTCTCTCTTTCAAAAGTTCTCCAAGAAAAGCAGCCTGCATTCCCCTTGAGGAACTAAGTCTGCCATCTGGTAGGTTTCTTCTTTATAGTCATTTTGAGGATATTAAATCTTCTTTTGTAGGCAGAGAATTAGGCAGTGGAGGGGTTTAGCATTCTGTTTAAGGAAAAAAAAAAAAAGGAGAAAAAAATAGTTCAGAAAGTCATTGTGTCCAGAGAAGAATATTAGAGACGCATTAAGTAGAAAGACAAAAGGCAAGCTAGCATCAGCTCCTTTGAATGCCATAAATCATTCCGACTCCTCGGGTGGTTGGTTGCGTTCATTGTTGGTTGGTAATTATTGTCCTGTGTTAGAACCTAAGCTTCTAAACAGATTTGAAACAAAATTATTCAAAATGGGCATCCAGGAAGACCTACTGCTGTCAAGAGGGAGTCATGGAAAAAATATCTTCAAATAGAGCCTTTAAACAATCCCACAACTTTCCATGGACATTGCTAAATTGTTTATCTTTAGAAAATGAGCTTTTTTTTTCAAGCTGTTCTCTTCGATCGCTGAAGAAGTGTTGAAGGTAGCTGGTTCCTAAGGGAGAAGTCATCTTGATAAGGTTTTGTGTTTACCTTGTGACTCTCACTAAACCTTTGTCTTGAAGTTTATCAGGTAAATCCAAAGAGGGAGAGAATAGCTAGCAAATACATGGGCATGGTAGAAAATCAGTAGATTTGTGCAAGGTCTAATAATTTAAAGCAAATGACAGTGACTGTTCTGTGTTGATTCATTGCAAAGACATAGAGCAGCAGCTCCCAAAATAGGCTTCACAAACCTAGAATGGTTAAATAGGGACATAGGCCTAAAATACTTTAAAGTTCATTTGTTTTTAATGCTGATATTTGGGTTTGTTCTAAAAGTTCTCCGAAAATGGGGATTCAACAGGAAAAAGTTGGGACCATTGAGATAGACAAAGTGATCATGAAATGTAAGAGGAGTACCAAGAACACCTCAAAAATGAAACTCACTGTAGCGCCTTTACTGGTGATGTACCCAATGCCATGCAGAGGAACCCTGGAGTTCAGACAGGCTCTCTAGACATTTGGGAAAAGTCGTAAGTGCCATTTTTGTGCAACCCTGCAGCCTCATACTGCAAGCTCACCCAGATTTCCAGGACATGGTTGACTCAGCTCCTTACCTGGGACTACACTGTCACCTCAGGGCTTCTACAAGGAAAAGGAGAAACCCTTCTAAAGAGAAGTTCAGCAGTCCCCGAATCATGACAAAGACAAAATAAACCCTCTGGGGATACTTTGAAATGCTGATACAGTACAGGACTGAACTGAAGACTCTATATAAAATATGAAAGTATATCCCTTTAAGAACAGCTGGGAGAATGCACTCAGTTCACACAAGCTCTCCTGCTCACATCACTAGCTATAGGAAGAATAACCCCATAACAAGCAGCAGAAGAGCTGGCCTCTGAAGCCCTCAGCTGTTTCCCTGGATTCACAGACATGCGGATTCCTACCAGACTCATGTGTCAGCAGGTCATAAAAAGTTTTAAGTCGTCTTTTCTTTTTCTGGCGTTCTGGAAGGAGTTGTACTAACAATGAGCCACTGCTTGACAGCTCTGAATCCCAAGCTGTTGGGATACAGTGTGACTTCCAACATATTGCTTCCAGCCCCCACCACCCACGGGGAATGGCCTGGCAGGGAGAGCAGCACAGTCTGTTAGGAGGATTCTCAAAGATCCCTTATTTGCTTTGCTAAGCTAAAGGGCAGCACCCACCTCAGTCAATGCTATAAACTCAACTTAGCTTCTTGCAAATCAAAGCATTAGAAGAGTGTGGATAACTTTTCTATATGTTAGTGCTATGTGGTCCAAATGAAACAATGTGGACTGAGAAATAACAAATCCAGAAAGTATGAGGTTTTCTGCTTTAGACTGCATCATCAGACCTAGGAAAGATAACTCTAGAGGACTGCAGAAGGAAAGAGATATTAAATGACACCAAATGCTGTCATTGGACCTGGCTTCCCTTCAAGGTTTGTCATAGCTGAGATTGATCAAGATATATGGTATCCAGGAAACAGCGATACCTTCAGTTGGTTATAAAGCAGTTTTAATTGTCTCACTAACCACCATGGCAACTATACTCACAGCCACAGCCTCCACGGAGAGAGATGATCTGTCTGAGAGGAATCTTGTGCCTATAGACTATATCTAATGACCCAGTGAATCAGTCAAATAAAACCTATCACAAATGCCAGCAGGAACCAAATCTGGAGAAGGAAACGAAGCCAATATCATCATATGTAGTAATTCATTATCATAGGCAGCATTAAGAAAAAAAAAATAACCTTCTGTATTCCAGGGAGGCCTCTTTTATTGATAAGCCTCTCAAGTCTGAGTATGGGATCCCACCACCAGCCCTCTGCTGTAACACTCACTGACGTACGGGATGGAGGTTTCTGCAGAGTGGCTGAAGATTTGTGATTTTAAAAACATACCAGGGATTGAAGCATGCATGGTCAGGGGAAGGGGTTAAGTAGGAGCTCTGCAGCAAAGAGAAGTATTTTAATAAAAAATTACCCTCCTACTTCCAGTATGATTTTGATACTTAATATCAGAAAACTCTGAGTGATTTTTTGCTGTCTTCACAACTCGAAGCCCTAAAATATGAAGCCATTTGTGCTGCTACCTTCTTGCTTTGTAGAAGTTACACATCTTATATTCCATGTTCAAGAAGCGCCCACAGTGCAACTGGATTATCTGACCCAAAGGCCTTTGTACCAGTTGGGAATTGATCTCTTCTGCTAGTGTCTGATCTGTGTGAGAGCTGGTGAGCTTGGGCTATGCATGCTTGGGCTGAGGAACTGTTCTTCTAGGGTTTTCTTTCAGGATATTTTGCCATGTGGTTTTATTCAGTATGATATGCTTCATAGAAATGCCTTTGGAAATAATTAAATACCTGGCAAATGAGTTGCAAAGTCGTCTCTCCCCCTGACTCTGTGAGGACATTACTCAGTTGAATGCAACCAGGAAATTAAAGGACTGAGAACTTCCAATCAGTCTCAGGACTTGAATGATTAATTGTCTGAGAGCCCCCACAAGGTGACCTGCAAGACAAATAGAAAGGTAGAGCTTCCCAATTTGGAATGAGAGACAGGTCCAGCAGGGACAGTAGCAATCTACAGAAAGGAGTGGGATGGTAGAAGAAAGATCAAACTTAGAACAGCAAATTCCAAGGTTAATAAGGCTTCAGACTTGTGCATATTTATCAAATTTCCTTACTTGGGCTGACCCAGCATTGCTGTCTGTTTCTGACACTATCTGACAACAGAGGCAAAAGAAACTGGTCTCCTCTAGATCATAACAAAAAGGTTTCTGATAAGACACCTCACTACACTTTCTGTGTAGATGGACAGTTGTCACAGCTCATATGGTGAGGTAACTTGTTAAGGCATGAGAAAAATGCATGATAGCTGTATCATCTGATTAGTGCAGAGACTTCTCTCTCTTTATCATTACCCTGTGGCCTGCTACATGATGCAAAAAAATTACCTGAGACCCAGGAGCCCTCATTCCTGTAGTTTGCCCACTCCTGAAGGTGTACACTTCAGCAAAATATCCTCAAGCAAGTCCTCATCAGAAGGGAGACTGGTGGAACGAGTGAAGCTGCAGACAGCTGCGTGGTCTCCTGGGGCACAGAGACCCCGGGCTCCTCGGGCTGCAACTCTTCCCACACTGTTTTCCAGTGAAGCGTGACTTGGCAGCCTCTGGATACACATATGGCTGAGACGGCCCCCTGGCCCTGAGTACACTGGAGGGGGACATGCTTGGGAAAGGCCCAAGGCACCAGGCATCCAAGCTGTGCTGACCCTGGTTCAGTCCTCTGCAAACACGCTGGAGCCAAGGTAGTGTTCTTGGTGTCACTGGGTGCATAACCCATGGTGGGGAGGAGATAGAAGACCTGCATTTCACATGCATCTGAATCCTGTTACTAATTATTGTTTGTAATTATTGGTGCTAATTTGTTAGTATTGGTGGTAAGGGGAGAAGGCATCTTAAGTACAGTAGTGGGGCTGGGCGGCTAGCAGCAGATTAACATCATTTGGAGCTTTATTTGGGGGGAAAAAGATCAGTTTTTTTGAAAACCTGGATTTGGCTTGTTTTCTCACAGCAATTAAAGTAATTGCCCTGAAAAAAAAAAAAAAAGGAAGAAAGAACAACTTGCAATGATATGGAAAGCGAACAATTAAGGACAGAAAATAGTCGTATATCTAGAGCCCAGATGTTGAAAGCTGTAATTTCTATTTCAAGACTGTGCAGACTGTGACTCAACTTCCCCTGCACATTTCCCTGCAGTGCGCCTCTGCTCTGGTTATGTCAGAGAAGCATTCTAATATTTGGAAGATGCAGGAAAATAATAACTTTTAAATGGTCAAACTTAACATTGTGGCTCCATTCCCCCATTGTGCACTCTGCCCTCCCAGTCCGATGTGAACTTGAGCTTGGCTGCTTGTGAAATAATTACTTCCAGGTCAAGATGGGAAATGCTGAGAGGCAGCAGGAGAGACCAAGTCTCCTGAGAATTTGGGCTACATTTCTAACATCTGTAGCATGTACTTTGGGGCTCAGGCTGTGGATCACCATGATGAAATCAGAATAGAAAAACACAGATGCTTCTGGGCAAACCTTGATTTGTTCCATAGCTCTGCGGGATTAAGGACAAGATGAAAATATGCCCAAGCACCACTGAAGCCACCCACCTTGTGGCAATTGTAGATCTAACCCGAGTGCATTTGGCTGTAATAACAAGCCAGATTCTGGCTGAGACCCCAGGCAGGGGCTTCTTTGAGGCAGCACTGCCGACTGGGACTTGCACACAGTCTCCCTCATGAAGCTGGTGGGAGCACATACAGCTGGTGTCAGTTCTCACCTCAGTACTGTCCTGAGTCCTCATTACCAGCACCCCTTCCTGAACCTCATGACCATGAATTTTTGTCTTGATTTAGTGCCTGAGATGAGTGCCCTTCCCACACTAGTCCTGATTGCCCCAGGTCTGCAAATGCAAAACCCTCTTCCTGAGACAAGGAATTACTTTCATTGTATTTATTCAATAAGGGCACCTATTCAGGACCTGAAGTCTTCTAACTTAATTAATTATACAATTAAATTCAATCTTAGCAACATTCAAATCAGTTCTGCAGGATTAAAACTGTCTGACTGGTGATTACACTGTTCATCATCTAGAGGATCAGCCCACTCCTCTTACCCAACCTACTTTAGAAGCCATGTAGTACGCTTCTGAAGTCCCCAATATGGGCTCATTGCAGCCAGGGAAGCAGCATGTTTCTCCTTCCAGGAGCCCACTTGGACAATATCCCCATCCGCATCCTATGCAGACATAACTGGTGCCTCAGCTGATCCCATGGTGGCAACATGTCCATGAAGTGAAGGGAATCCTCCACTGAGGGTCAAATCCAGTTTCTGGGGCCGTGCAGACACCACTCCGAAGGCTGCCTGGAGCCCACCAGTTGATGAATGCAGATGCCAGTTTCCTCAGTTGACGCTTCTGTAGGTGCCATGTGTATGTCTTGAGCTCATGGACCAGACCAGAAGGATTCATATCAGAAAAGCAGGGTTACGCTTCCTCAGTAAATGGAAAAAGCTGGCAAAAATACTGCTAGAAGAAGACTACTGAGCAGCTTCCGGGTCTCTCGTGATTCCAAGAGACCTTAACCATCCCCTTTGGTTGCCCCATCATTCTTCATATCACTTCTTGCCTTGCCCAGGCCAGTTATTCTTGACTCCCTCTCAGCCCTGAGTTGCCTGTTAACAAACTACATCCTCCCACTTGGACAGAGGGAGAGTTTGTGCTGAAAACCCCAACTCTCTCCCTGTTGTTAGCTGCTGTTAAATGTCAACATGAAGGAATGGCAGAGATGCTCTGTGCTGTGCTTGTGCCACGGAAGAGGCACAAGTGCCCACCTCCCCTGCCATGGTCTCTGTGGGGAAAGGAGCAAAGCCCCAGCTGCGTGTGCCTGCCACGATCTGCAGGACATTGAGAGTGTTGAAGGCAGACGGCCTTCAACAGCACTCACAGAACAGCCTGGGTCTGCCAGACTGCATGCCACCAGGATTGGATCTGCCTCGTGAGACTTTGCAGATCCTCTGGTGGAGACAGAAACTTCTTTGCTTCCTCGTGGCCACAAAAAATAACTGTTTCCTCAGAGCTGTCAGTGACTCCCTGTCCCAAGTGTCCATCGTGCCTTTTGCAGCTTGTTGTGAACAAAGAAGGAGAACTAGACTGGGGAGAGAGGGTACTGACCTCCCAGGGAGCAGAGAAGGAGAGAGGTAGAGGCATTCCAGGGGTGCAGCTGCCTTACCCTCCACCTCAGCGTAAAAATCAAATCCAAAGTGCACTGTGTTAACAGCAGAGGAGGAAACATCTGGCTGGTGTCTGCTTAGATCCCTGTGGAGGTTGTCGAGCAATCTGCAAAGTTTCATTAGAACATAAATTGAAACGGCCACTTGGAAGGAGCACATTAAGCCAAGTTTCTGCTTGGGACTCAGAGAGGGAATGGGCATGGTTGTAATGTCATGGAAGACATCAAAGCCCCGGTACTTGCCTGGCACATACTCCGGTTCTCACAGGATAACATCTCTTCCACACCTGCTCCCTGCACCATCTATTCCCAGGCTGTGGATAACCTCGTGCCAAAGCTCAGAGCGTCCCAGGAGCCAGGCTCCAGGAAAGACCCGCTACGGGAGTAAATATTTCATTGTTTCTTCTAGCTTTGAAATCACCCAACAAATACTAAGGTAAAGAGAAAAAAGGCTTATTATCACAGTCTGATTATTAACAGCAGAGTTGCTAGAGATAGAGTTGGGTGTTCATAAATAAAAACCAAATGAAATCAAACCAAACCAGAATGAGTTTACAGTAGCCTCAAAATGTTAGTTCCCCCCTTGCAACCAGTGGATGAGCTTGCATGGCTCCTCTCTGGATCCTGCCTCCATGTAAAAGCCTCTCCCACGCGTGTCCAGCCCTGGAGAAGCGCCTGATGCAGTGCACAAGTTCCCAAATATCTCCCTGAGATTTTAGTTGCAATGAAACCTCCTGCCTAAGGATCTCCTGCAACTTCCCTACCATCAAGAAGTTAGTTTTCTCATCCACTGTATAACGTCCTGGTCTCATCTCCATCATGATGTGAGTAACACTTTTATGGCTGTCTGGGAACTCAGCTTTCAGAACCAAATCGCCAGCCCGTGCTGCTCCAACCTGCATTTTCAGCACACTTTATACAGCAAAACCACGTGTTTAAACTGATAGCTATGCTTTACATGCGCTTGTGAAAGGCAGTGAAGCTCTTCAGGAGCAGCTCTTCGTGCAGAGAAGTCACAAGCATCTCTTGTGTGACTGTGGCTCTGCCTCGTGCCCTGACCCTGCTAACCAGCCTGCTCCCAAGGGACTGGTGAGCTGGGGTGCTGCAGGGCCACGTAGGACGCCAGGGCCATTGAGGACTGAGGCTGGGCAGGGTGCTGGGGCTGTACAAGGTGCTGGAGACCAGGCTGGGCACACCTGGGGCTCTGTGGGTCCATGCAGGACTGCGGCTGCGCTGGGTGCCGGTGCCATGTGGGGCTGGGGCTTTGGGGGCTTCCAGACCCCTCCAGGGCACTGGAGTTGAGTCATGAGGGAGGGGGCTGTGTGGGGTATCAGAGCTATGCAGGGTGCCAGGATCCCGGGGGAATGGAGTTGTGTGGAATGCTGGAGCCCTGTGAGAGACTGGGGCAACGTGGGATCGCAATCCCACACAGTGCAGGGCTGAGCTGCACGGGGTGCTGTGTGAACCCAGAGCTTTGCGGGGTGCTGGAGCCGTGGGGGATTGACGCTTTGCAGGGTGTCAGAGTCATGTAAGACTGGGGTTTACAAGGTGCTGTAGCTGTGTGGGGTGCTGGAGCCATGCGGGACTGGGGCTTTGCGGGGTGCCGGTACCATGTGACAACGGGGCTTTGCAGGGTGCCGGTACCGTACGGAACCGGGGCTTTGTGAGTGCCGGAGCCCTTCGGGACCGGCTCTTTGCGGGGCGCCCCCACCTCCTGCGGCGGATCTCTGCGGGGCGCGGCCGGGCCGGGGGCCGGGCCGGGCCGGGCCGGGCCGGGGGTGGGGGCCGGGCCGCACCGCCCCCGGGCGCTGCCGGAGGAGGGGTTTCCCCGCGGCGGCGGCGGGCAGGGCGCGCTGCACGCGAGGAGGTGCCGCGGCGGCGGCGGTGCCAGCGGCCGCCCGGGAGGATGCGGACGCGCTGAGGGAGCGGCGGGCCCCGCGCTGCCGCCGTGCATGGGAGGCGGGCGGCTGCCGGCGCCGCCGAGCCCCGCAGGTGAGCGCCGGGCCGGGGGGCTGGGGGCTTGTGGCCGAGCTGGCCCTCGCGGGGAGCGCGCGGCGGCGGCGCGGGGCAGCCGCGGCTCGGTTCGACCCGGCCCGGTTCCACGCGGGGCTGCCCCCGGTTGGGACGGGGCATCGGCGCTGTCCCGTTAGACGGTAGGCGGCAGGAGCAGCTGCCACCTGCGAGCCCGGCGCTCCCGGGCACAAGTTGGTACCCGGCGGCTCCTGCCCGGGATCCCGGCCGGGCGCTTCCCGGCGCGTGCGGAGCGGCGGCTCCCGGCTCGCAGCGCCGAGGGGAGAGCGCGGGAAGTCTCCTGGCCGCCCTGCCTCGGGGAAAGCTCCGCGCTTCCCTGCGGAGTTAGAGGGGGTTGGGGGGAAGGAAGAACAGAAACTGCCTCTGCAGTTCTTTTCCTCCGTGCACATTTCCCCTGCCCTGCACCGTAAGCGATATTGAGGGGAATTCACGAAATAATGGGTTCTCCTTTAAAAACAAATCTCACTTGGTAGCCGAAAAGCCTATTTGAAGGAATCCTTCCTTATTATTGAGACTAGCACTGAGAGGACTGTTGAATTATGGTTTGAGATCATCTTAGTGGTTCATTTATTTAATTTCTTTTTCCAAGACAACTTTTGAGGCAAGGAAGTGAGTAACAAAATATAAATTTAAGACAATGATTCCTTTGCTTGCAGCTTTGCTGAATTCGGTATAAGAACACTGCTTTTTCCATGAGGTAGCAAATACCCTGCATGCTATTACTTATACAGAAAGAAAGAACCTACTTTGCCCTGTAAATGAGGACTATGTTTTACTCTGTGCAAGGGGTGTGAATATTTTCCTACTGCCAAGTGAGCATACCACAAAAATTTCCTTTTAATACGGGACAGAGATGTGTTTGTGTATTTCTGAGTATGGCTACAGTTGGCAGAGGGGAGTTAGGTGAGACTGGGTATAGCGTAAACCTCTGAAGCCACAGGGAAGTGGTATACATGGAGAACTCTCTCTCCATCAGTCTCTTTTCTGGCGAGGTCTTTACTTCAATCATGTAGTTGGTTGTATTGTGAGGGAAGACCTTCTGGCTGTAGGTTCACATCTTCCTGAAACACCTCGAAGTCTGTGTTCACATCAGCCCTCGAGTCTGGCTCTGCTCACAGCCTCCTTATGAGTAGCCTGAAAATGAAGGTGAAGCGGGGAAATCTGCCCACACACAACCAGTCCCAAGCCAGTGTTTTCAATCTCTTAGATTTAATGAGCAATAAATTTGGTGCCCAGAAAAGAATTGAAGTCACAGCTCAGGATTTTGGTAATTAACAATCCATTTAAAAACATGTTTGCAGAGTCAACATTATGATTAGAGGGAGAAAATAAACAGCGAACTACTTGATCTGGTTTCCTTGCTTTGCCGATCTGGTCTGACAATTTGTCAATCATGTGAAATTTCCCCTAACATCTCTGGTACATCACTTTAGCAGAAGATGTGAATGTGCAAGTATAGTCACTACTTCCCCTCCCTTCTCACAATGATCTCTTTGTATTAAGCAACAGGTTTTTGCATAGATCAGGTATCACGCTGCTGTGTCACAGACTGAAATTGTTCCTTCTTTCTCATTTTTGAAACTATGGCCCTATGTTTGAGCCTATTTAACCACATCGGTCTATTTTGGAGGGGTAGGTTACAGACCCCTCGATGCTGGCCAGCTCCTGCCTCACTAAAGTCAGAGAGAGCCCTGCTGTCACTTCGAGGAGAAGAGCATCCGCCTCTTGATGACAGCCCATGCTCTTCAGACTTGAGTGGGTTCTCTGGAAAAATCTGTAAATCAATCAATTTCCTGCATTTTACTTCTCAAAAGGCAGACTGTATTGTGAGCCTGTGAAAACTGTCAGCCAATAACCAATAGGTAGAATGACCAAGACTGATCGACCTGATATCCTTAATCTCATCCCTTGCTCAGCCTTTGCCCCACTTTGGCCGTCTTTGAGAGGGACCCCTTCTCATTGGTGCTTTGGAAAGAGACGGCCAGTACCATCCTCAGCAGAAGGGATGCAGGAGCTGGAAGAAGCTGTATCTGGCTGGACAAATAGGGACCTGTCATTGAAGCTGTGCTGGGTCATCCCACAGCATTTTGCCCCGGAGTCCCAATGGCAGGACCACGAGGACATGTAGTCATAGTTGGTGTCCAGCAATTCAGACCACTGCAGCATCTACAAGATGTTACCCAGTTTTTCAGCTGACTTCTGTCCCCAACACACACCTATGAAACACCTCTCTGCGAATCCTAGAGACCTCCATATCCACAAGGTGCGTGTCACTTGGTTGGCAGAAAGATTCATAGTTCTACTACTGCATAGATGTGTCCAGCATTAATGATTCTTTCCAAAAATATACTGCATTTTTCTTTTTTTTTCAGTAATTTATTTTTCTTTTTTTTAAATTTCTGTGTTAACCTTGCCTGCCATTGTGCCCATCCTTACTATGATAGCACATATTATTCTCGTATCATTCATCTCAGGCTATGACAACTTCCCATACTTCAGAAATTCAATTAAGATTCAGAGTTTTAATTCCTAGAGAAGAACAACCACATCGTTGGTGTTAGGATCTGATGTGACACCTACTGTTCTCTGTTAATTACCAATACAGAACACTAAAAATCCCTTCTGTGGCTTTGTTCTCCTATAAGTAAGTTATTTATTTATTTTAATTTATTTATTTTTTAATCGGTCTCTCACACTGCTGCTGCTTTGGCTGTACTACAGTCTGTACCAAATGGTTCGGTATTGCATGATATTACAGCGCCATATTCTGATTTCCCAAAAGTTACAAGGAATAACTAATTTATCTTTTAAGTAAACAGAGCAATACTTAACCTGTTATCTTTTTTCTGTTATCCATAAAAGAGCCCCATTTGACAGAATAGCTGGAGCCCCCTTTCACAGTGCTTTCCAGAAGGACATTAGACATTTTGCAGTCCATCTCACAGCGTTTCCATCTAGCAATCAACTACTGTGTATTATTGTTCTAAGATACGTTTTCCCACTCATCTTCTGTTCATGGAACTGGATGGTTTGAATTCAAGACCATCTGCTAATACTTAAGAGAATAGCAGAAAACAGGTCAGGAAGCCAACTTCCATGCCTGACCAATTCCCACAGCTGTTATAAGGTGAGGGACAATCATTGCATGAACAGTATCAGAAGCAGAAGAATTAGCATCTTCCAGGGAAGATCCCAGAAACAGAAACAAGTGAAGACATTTATTTCTAAGACCATTTAGAGGCTGTTGCTCTGAGTTAGAAGGAATGATGTGCATGTTTGTAAGGTGCTAGTTTCATAAGATATTCTTAACGAAGTGAAGCCAATTCAAGATCCTCTGCATGAGCAGAGATCAGAAACACACTGCTCAGCACAGGAATTTAAGATTCTCAAAGCAAGTCCTCAGTGAGATAGTATCCATACAACAAGTACCAGAAGAGATACTTCTAGAAGCATTTAGCAGATTGTTGAGGCTTATCTTTAATTTTGACAGGGCTGTTTTCTTAATGAGGTCCTCTCACATCAATCAGCTGCTGAATCTAATGTTAAAAAAAAAAAAATTCCAACTTTCTCTTGGCACCTATTCCATGAGGACTCTGTGGAGATTTCCATGATACCGAGGTCTACTAGCATTCCGAGGAGCTCGCTTAGTCATTCTTCCCATCTGCTCTGTTTCTTCCTCCCTCCGCTGCTCCGCACATGCTTCCTGGCTGTCTGCTCCTCATCCTGATCTCCGTGCGTCCTGGCTGGCTGCCCCTGTCTCCTTCTTTTATATATCAGTGGCATCATCCATGAGGAAGCTCAGGTAGTCTAGAGCTGAGATCAAAGAGCTGAAAAAAAAAGGGCTGAAGAAAATGAGTTTCTATAAAGCAGCCAGGAAAAAAAGAAAGAAAAACTCACAAAGGAAGCACCCACAGCAAGCAGAATTGCTAATATAATTTGGTAGACTTAGCAAATGTTAGACTTAAATCACCCCCAAGTCATTAGATCACTTTAAACCCTATTACAGTTAAATATGGGCATGTTTTAGTTCTTCTCCCTTTTGTTGATGAGCCCTCTTGGCAATGAGGAGGGCTCAAATGAACCCTTGAGCCCATTTATGAGTCCTTTCGGAAACTAGACTACTAGGAACTGTCACAGCTTGAAAGTTGAGATTAATGTGTGATCTTAGTACTCCAGGAGCTGGGCATATATTAAGAAAAATGAAAACCACTGGCCCCACCATGCAACAAGAAAGTTCAAGGAAGCTGAGTTAGTGTTTTGTGCAATTTCCATTATGAAGCTGCATTTCCTAGTGTTGGGAGTCCACACATGAGAATTTGAGGAATTCCCTACGGTGATATTTACCCCCGTAGCTTCTCTGGAGCAGGTGAAGTAAGATTTGCAGCTCTCTGAAGTTAGTGGGGAGGCAGCACAGCCTGGAAATAGCAGCCTCCTACCCCTTTTCGCTCTCCCAAACTACATGCTGTGTCTCATTCCGAAATGCCTGCTCCTCCACATCGAGAGTCATTTCGTCTTGCTGCTTCCTGAGAGAGATCGACATCTCCTGCACAGCGCGTGCCACCGACGAGAGGAAGGCAGCTTTGGCCTGTGGAGAGCAGCACTCAAGTACTGCGTGGGTGGCAGAAGACAAGAGCTTCTGAAATGAGGGAACAGAACAGATCTCTAATCTCCAGACTCTGACACATATCACACTTTTCTCAGTTGCTTAGGAAAGAGATTTGCATCCAAAAAGAAGTGGGAGGTTTAAATAGGAGTTCGTACACACGCACATTTATCTTCAGCGGTCCATGTTGTAATTTGCATTTCTCTAGTCTCATGGAGCTCACAACACTTCATCAGATGTGTCCACTACAGATGTGTAACTGGAGGAAACAAAGAAACTGTCCAGGTTCCTATCTGCATTGCCTAAAAGCTTAGCTTAGTAGATGCTCATGCTGAAGGGGAGGCTGCAGAGCAACCTGAAGGAGGCACTCACTTGAGCAGTGCTGAGATGCTGAAGCTGGTGTCCCACCCTCTGGGGCAAGGTCTTAACTGTGGATGGCGCAGATATGTATTTGGCCTTAAGCATCATGTGGCTTAATCCATAGCTCAGTCACAGGAGGGAAAAAAGAGGGAGTAACCTCTTTCCTTGGTCTCACCCCACATGATGCCCAACATCTCAGCATCTGGCGCATATTGCTGAGCAGCCCCAAACAGCTGTAGACATCAGAGAGGTTATCACCTCATCAGATCATCACCATTCTGAGATTACATTTACTGAGTTCTTTAAGACATCAAGGGATCCAGTTTTATGCCTGTTGTTGAAGGCAACGTCTGATGGTTAAGGGATGTCGGAAGCAAAGGCACGTAGGGCAATAACGTAAGATGAAGGCACAGAAAAGTTGCATCTGCAGGAGCACCTGGCCCTAGAAAACTCTGACTGATTTTACTTGCAGGGATACGCACCTTCTGATGTGCCGTTAACAGTCACTTCTTTTCTTCATTTGCCACGACAGCTGTAGCTCTGCCCTAGATCACCCACGCAGCAGCCCTGGCTGAACTGCCAGCCTGATCTCCTGCATCAAAATGGCCCATATAAGGGGCCCCTTCTCCCCATAGATGGAAAATGCTCCTTGGATCTAGCTGTTCTTTGGGAGTCACCAAGCAGGGTTAGCTGTGGCTTGCCGAGACTGTCTAGTTTACAAAGATTTACCAGTGGACCATCACTTCTCTAATCTTTAACACAATTCTAAAGCATGACCAGTTCCAGCTTCCCTTGGAATCAACATTTTTTTTACTTTTCTTCCTATTTTGTGGCATACACAAAGCCTTCACTCATGGAATGGAGAAAAGTTGGTATTTACCAGAGCCCTTAATGGGATGCCCAAGGTTGAATTCCTTGTTTGTCTGAGGTGCTACCTGAATTCAATGGGAACTGTGTGCACTGCAATTGCATGGGCGAGCGCTGAGACCTCAGTATTTACAGTCCTACTGAAACAAGGCTAAGACCATGAGCCTGAGCTCCTTCTCAAAGGGGCAGGGTGGGGAACCTCTCTAGAGCACAATTTAAATATGGGACTGGTAAAGCTCCTGGGACTGGGGCATTGAAATAAGAAGCGGAGGCCACCCATTTCTGCCTTACCAAAAAATGATAAATTTGCACATGTAGCGGTTTTTCAGGGCCAATTTCTGCAGCCTATCTGCACTTATTTGTTACAAGGTGAACTTTCAATGTGGTATTGTTAGGCTGTTATCATAATATTTCCATTAGCGCTCAGTGGGGGAATGATTAACTCGGGAAGCTTGGGAGGAGAGCAGGGAGGAGCCTGTCCCCAAGTAACTGCCAATCTGATGGCCACGCTGCCTTGGTGTGGACACAGCACGTTGGCATGAGGGTCACATCTCTGGAGTCCCGCTCAGGTGCCTGGTGTCGCTGATTGTGGGGCAGTTGCAAGCGGGATGCTTTCCGAGCAGGTGTGGGACTGCAGGATGCAGTGACAGTGACCTCATTCCAGGAGTGCTGCTCCCTCCAGGAGCACTGCCCAGGCCTCAGCTCCTCAGCTCTCTCTGCCCAGGGCAGAGCTCCTCAGAGCTCTGAGGGCCACTAGGACTGAAATCTGGCTGTTTCGCTGATGAAGCATGCTTGCTTTGAAAATGTCTACCTTGCAATTTGCTGTCGATTTACCCCAAGTAAATGTATCTCCTGCTATTCATGGTGGAATCTTCTCTCCCCATGGCAAAACCAGGAGATTCTGCTGCCATGAGGTGTCCCACACACCCTGGCTGGCCAGAGTATCTGTACAAAAGCCTGCGTCTGCTCTCTGCTGTCAGGTCTCTTCTTATTCCTGTGGTTGTATCTCCAAAAGCTTCACTTGGGTCTGTGGCTCCTAAGGAGACAGAACACAGCCAGCTCATCAGAGTAGTCCCTACATCAATTATTTCTTACTAGAAGGCATAGGAGGGCTCTCCAAACCCAGGCAAGTGTTGTCACAGCAGGAGCAGTGTCACCTTCCCCTGAGGCCTGCAAACTGTTGCTCCCTGTTAATAGCAACATGCATCATCCTATGGCTCACCTTGGCAATGCCTCAGGGACTGTGTGATTTTATTATTATACTATTATTATTTAATAATATGTTTATTATTATTAGTTATTATTTCTGTTGTGGTAGTTCAGAAATAGCCCCAGCTGCCAGCCCAATGTGTGACGCTCAACACATCACGGCAGCCTTTCCTCAAGGAGGTCCCATACTGTCGCAGGACAAGGCCACATGAGAAATGCGAAGAGGAGCGGAGGGTATCGTGACAGTATGGCTATGTGGATTTCTTTCAGGAGAAATAAAAAAAGAAAAATAAAGAGGAATAAAGAGGAGATGCACAGCTGGGTTGTTAATCCTGGTGCCAGAGAAGAAGCTGATTAGCAAGATGAGACAAGGGAGTGGACAAGGTTTGCAGGTTAATCGTGGGGGCAGGAGGGTAGCTGGGGAGAAGGTATTTAGAGCAAACAGAGGTTCCAGGACAAGCTAATCAGCAAAGCAGAAAAGGCAGGTGAAAGTAAGAAGAGACAAGAAGAGATAAATGGTGAGAGGCTGTTTCCACTGAAGCAAAGGCTCATGCATGGCCTTGATAGCAATGCCTTGTTTTTAAAAGATTAAGCAGTACTGCAGAAGGAAGGGTATTAATGTTTCCTCTAATGTCAGCCAAAGGAGATAATCACATCTATTAGGCAGATAAAGTGAGTATTTTCCCTGGAGAGAATACATGCACACTGGTGATTTTATACACTGAAAACGCTGAGCTCTCCAAAATCTTGGTTGGGAAGAGAGCTTTTTTTGCTTCTAAACTGATATGTGGAGCTGGGAGAGGGGAATTCTTCCATTCTACATCCCTCAGGTGATTTTTCTTTTTATTAACTTCCAAGCAGCTGAGCCCTATGGGCATGCAACGGGGCACAATGTTCCCCAGAAATTTTGGGGAGGATTTCAGTCTTGGGCCAGCTCAACCCATAGCTTCTTTGCTGAGCCTAGACAAGTAGTGGATGTTAAGTCATTCAGTACTGCGTGGATTCATGTGTACCCCTGATCCATGTGAAAATACCTCGAAATAGCAGCTGTCCTGACCTCTATCCAAACTAGAGACCTAGAGGCATACAGTAATGACCAGTTTGAAATCTCTTGCATCATTTCATCTGCCATTGATAGCTGATTCTATATTATAACTGATCTTATAACATCTAATCTTTATTAAAGAAGAGATTTAAGGTAGATCACTTCTGCTGAATTTTCATATGTTTTATAACAGCAGTTTTGTAATGGGCAGCGGGATAAAAATCTTCCCAGAGTATTGGATGACATGGTGTTGGATACTCTCTGGTTTCTGTACAAAAGTCAACTACTGAATGGTAGTCATGAGCAAAACATGAGTCTCTGTGATGTTGGTGTGATCTTTGGGTAGGACGGAAAATTGCCAGAGAATAACTAAACTCTTCCAGATTGGGTGGATATGTGATTTCCTGCTTTGCTAGCCTGCAGTAAGCATGGCCTGTAGCATGAGAAGAAATTCCAGAATGCAATGGACCATTTTTCTCGGTTACTATTTCTGAATAAAATCAGTGTTCAGTTAAGCCGGTGTTATAAATTTTGGCAAGAAGGCTTCCAGAGCAGGTAGATTTGTTTAATCGCTTGGGCCAGAATCCAAACCACTGGAGGATATAAAACATATACACTAGTGCCATTCACTTCACTGAAAACTTTACCTTTTTCCCATCAAAGGAAATAGCATCACTATGTATTTGGCAAGCTGTAGGAATAAACAAATTTCTCAAAAAATCATATTTCTTCAGTATAACTTTTCAAGTTCCTCAGCTAAGACCTTTTGAAAAAGGACTTGTAAGAAATCAGGGATTCCTGCTTTGAAATGGTGGATCTTTACATCTGTTCAGCAGACCACCCCATCCTGATTTTACTCAAACTATTAATTTCAATTGGGAGTAGACCTTCCCAAGCATCACTTCTCCTGTGACATTTGTAAGAAACATGCAGTATTGAAGTCCTAAAGTATCCTTATTTCCTCATTTCAGCATATTTTGTCTTTGTGTTTTAACTATTAGCTTTTTGCTCACTGGTAATATGAAGCTAGTGTTTTTTTTTTCCCCTTTTTTTTTCGTTCCCCCTGATTTTCCAAATATCACTAAAATTGCTGTCTGGAAGAATTTTGGTGTTTTTCTGTCACTTACACTAAGGAATAAGGATTCTGATCAGGAAAAGAGTCAGATGCCACAGGATTTTAGTTAGGAGCTTTGGGTGTTTCCAGAACATTAATTGCCTCAGTAATTCACTAAATATGCTATGAGCTATATCCTTCGCAAAAACCTTTTCATTTGGCATAGAAAATTATACAGACCTCCAAAGCAGGAGTTTCTGCCGCCTCCTCCTGCAGCAGCAAGTTTGCAGTAGTAATCTTTCACATTGGTCCTTGCCAGCTTTGCCGTTCCAGTTGCACGTTCTGACATTGATATATTGTCTCTTTCAGACGCATTTAGGATTTGACACAGTTTGTTCAACACTTCATCAACAAAGTGAACATCTGCAGCAAGGACAGTTTTCAGAAACAACATCCTTTTATGTGATTGAAGGTAACGTACTGCTTATGTGATCGTCTCATTCTCAGTATTTGTTCCAGCTCCAAATCTCATGCTCTGGCCAGGTGTCCCCTTTCCTGCCCCTCCTGGGTTGGTCGGGGGACGAGGAGACCTGTCCCATGACGAGCTGTAGCCTCTGCCTTCTGCTCCAATTGGAGCTCCCATCACCAACCTGTCTATTTGCCTTATCCACATAAGAGCTTTCAGTTTTCGAAGCCTGAAGCTGTTCTGCACTGTTTTGCAGCCAGGAATTTTGCAGGTCAATTATGCCCTACGTGCCAAAGCTAAAATAAAAATGTGCGCATCATTTCTGAGCCCTTTCTGGCAGTAGGTGGTGTAGCACTTGTCAGCCTATATACTGCTCTGTATGTTAGTGACCTTCTTAGCACAGTGACGAACAGCAGAAACTGGGCTATTCATTTGCCCCATACCTCTGGAAAAAATCAGAATAGGATGGTCCTGCAATAGTAGCTGTTGCTTTTAAGATAATCTTCTCTCCATATAGTTTTTTCACAGAAAGGCAAGAATAGATTTTGCCACTTTTCTCCTAATTGGTATATTCAAGGTTAATTAAACCTAGGGAAAGTAAATGCTTCTCTTAATTCAATGTTAGAAGCACTTTAAGGTTCAGAGTAGGTGACTCATCCACTAGAAGGGAATTTATTCTTTGTTTGTAAATGCTATTTATTGCCTTATTTTGCATCACTATGGCTACTGTATGTCACTGGTGATATCAGCACCTACATGAATGCAAGATCCAGTTTAAAGGATGGGGTAGTTCTTATAATAAAGCGCTTGTATCCGCTGCTTTTCTGCTGCGGGTTAGTACTTCTCCCATAAAAGCAACAGTAAAAGTGGATCAATACTTTCCATCAAAACTGCCTGAAAAATAAAAAGTTTTCCTGCACATATATCATGTCAAACCCTACGCAGCAATCAAACTCTCTTTTTCAGATCCAGTGGCTTTATAAACAATTACACAGTGTCCTGCAAGTGATTTCTAAGTGAAGGATGAATTGATTTGCAGCTCTATTTTCAGCTTTTTTTTATGTCTAGTTATTTTTAGAGTTAAATACTTATTTAAGTTTGTTAGAAGCATCACTGCTATCATGGCCTGTAGAGATTTCTTCTGCTCTCCATTACTGTTCCTACGTGGAAACTGAGAACAATTAATCTACTCCAGTTAGAGTCTAATTCTTTTGCCAATTGCATGGCCCCATGCGCTTTTCTGAAACGCATGAAGTGCAATCACTTCTGCCATCCTATTCAATCAAAACCTTAAGTTGTGCAGATTTCTGAAATGGCCTGGGCTTCAACAGCTTGGGAGCTGATTCACTGAGGCATCTGCTCGAGCACTGGCAGGACTGTCACCGTTTTCCCAGCCGGAATAATTTGTCTCTGTCATTTAGAAATAATCTGCAGGGTGTAATGCGGTCTTAGGGAAGCACGGAGTCCGTTATTGCTCAATAATAGAATTTCATGAGGTCCTAACAGCATCTTTGAGCTTACATGGCGCATTTGAGAGCGCATGAGTGGATGCGTCTCTCTGAGGTGCTATGGCACAGGAACAGGGGACTGATTTAAGGGCTCGGTGCCTATTGAAGGAGAGTGGAAATAAACTGGCCGGTGGAGGAGCAATGGCATCAGCCACTGGTGGCTCATTGGGGCCGAGCCCTGGGACGTGCAGCAGGGTTGCATGTCTGCTCCACGGCCACCCAGCCCCAGCCTTCATAAATTTCAGCCCCTGCAAAGCTACCGAGGTCATTTGCAGCCTGAAACACACATTTTCTTGTCCAAATCCCTTTCCTTGCTACCTAGGACAGTTGGGGATGGGGCATGAGACGCTGAAAGCATCATAAAAGAAAGACCTTATGGCAAGGGAGGGAGCAGGATGCTGCTTTCGATGGGGAAGAGCGTGAGGGCACATGTGTGTTGTTGTTAGCCCTGTCCCTAGTGCCGCTAACAGCTGGCACAGCTGGAACTGCCGTCACAGCTCCGGGAAGGGGCTTCACTACCCATCACCTGCCCCTCAGGGCTGCATCCATAGGTGGGTCGTGGCATGGCTCCCTGGGTGGTGCAGGAGTAAGAGCGTGCCCAAAAAAGTCTGCATTTTCCCGATTGCGTGTTGGTGGCATCACTCTGCTCCCTTCCTTCTGGGGAGCAGGACAAGAGCACCCAGTCATGCTCTCCCATTGCATGCACACATTGGAAAGTGTGCCGCTCAATTTGGCGTCCAGCGATCCCTGGCTGGCCATTCCAGATGTGCCGAAACCTCTAGGCCGTGCCCTGGCCCACAGCTGAGCTCCAGTTCCTCCAGGCTCTGTAGTGCCCTTTTAGAGATACGCTGCAGTGGGAGTGAAAGTCTCCGCGATATCACGCTGCTCCATGCTACAGCTAATTAAAGTCATTGTGAAGGGCTGTGGAGTAATTGCAGATATTGTAAAATTCGATTTGTGGGGTAATTGGTAATGTAAGCCTGAAAGAAGTTGTGCTTAAGATGTTTTAGTTTGCACTTCTCAGTAGGAGCACTTGACAAAGGAGGCTTTTGTGCACGAGACAGGGCCAGGATTAATGGGAGCAGTTAGTCGTGCCAAAGGGGTGCTGTGGCATGGGCCGTGGGGCAGAGTAACGCAAGGTGCCTGTGCAGGAGGTTCAGGTAGTGAAGAGATGCTGCAGATAACAAATACTGACGCAGGAGAGTGAAATGCCCTAGGTCAAACCCACCTAGGGCACATCTCACTGGGGGAGATGTTGAATTGCCATCCCAGATGGACATGTCCCATTTAGTCTGTAAGTTAAACAGTGGAGCTCAGCCTCTGTTTGCTGCTTAGTGTTTAATATATGTCAGAAAAGGTTCAGATACCCTCCTAGACGATGGAGGAGCCTAGAGCCAACGGGAGCGGGGAGGGAGCAAGGGCTAGAGCTGTTCTGACTTGGGTGCCAAACAGCTCTGAGATGGTTAATGGGCACATAAGCGGCTTAGTCCCTGCCTAAGTCCCTGCGTTAAATGAGGTTTGAGTGCCAAACCTTCCCTAATGCATTTGGAAATCCTATTCAGCTCCTCTCTGATCCTTCAGGCAACTAAAGATGACTGAAAATCTGGCCCTGGACACCAATATAGCTGGTGTCTTTGGAATTAACAGTTTAAAGAGAAGCACTGGTTCATAGCTAAATAGAGGAGACATCTGGGAATAGCAAATATTTAAGACATTATGAAGCATCAGATTGTGAATTTTATTCAAGGTTGATATTTCCATGAGTAACTTCTTTGTCAACAGATGTGCTCTCTGAGCTCGTGCATTAATAACAAGCAGGTTGCTGAGAGTACTGGAGGGATCCCACTCTCTTGCTGGGGCTCTGGGGCTATACAGGACTCCTCTCCACCATCCCTGGTGGGACAGCCGGGGTCAATATCCCTCCTTGTGTCCTTGCAGGGAGGACAGTGACACTGTCACACTGTTGGTGACCCCAGACATGGCCTAGCAAGAGTCCTGCAGCTGTGGGAATGCAAGCAGCAAACATACCTGGGAGAGGGAACGCTGGCTGGCAGGCAGGTTTCAAGGGTTTATTTAGAAAGAACAGTCTAGAGCACAGCTATTTTAACAAATATGAAAAACGCCTTTTTTAAATTAACTGGGGAGCCAAAGTGCAGAGCTGAGTCTTCCAATTCTCTTTTAACACTTGCAGCATGACAGAGGTGATGAACACACGGGAACCTGTGATGGAGGAATTTGCGTTAAGCCAGTCTCCTGAGGAAGAAGGAGGACCTTCCACCCAGGTAAATTTAGAAAAAGAAGAAAGTCTCCTGAGTTGCTTTTCAGAAGCAGAGCGAGGCAACTAACAACTTTCTTACATTGTAGATGTTGAATCACTGACCAGGGCTGACAGAAAAACAATTCCTGAAATATTTTTTGATCTTATATGGCTTTTTCTTAAAAATGTGAGAACTGTGGGAGAAGGGTTTTCTCTGGAACAAGGCCTTCCATGGCACTAGCAGTGCTCTGGAGGGATGCAGGCAGAGGCCGTGTTCACCTTTAAGAGCAGACCTGCAGATTTTTCTCCTCTCGTTCAGGTCTGACCAACCATTGCATGGTGAAGACGTGCAGCAGATGCCTTGCCTTTTTTATAGCCGCTCTGATAATGAGCAAAGTTTCTTCAAGCTCAAACAGAGCTCCCTCCTTTAAACAAGGCAATTTGAAATCATTGGGTAATTAGTGTAAATGGATCTTACAAGTTGCACTGGTCAGGGCTATTTACTGGCAAGTGGAGGAACGTTTTATGACTACGGGCAGACTCACAAACCCACTCAGATGCCCACTTATGGTGCAGGCTTCAACAGGAAGAATCAGATTGTCCCAAACTGCCCTTATGACAACCCACGTTCCCATTTTAGTCTCCATGGTTGTTCACCCAGCTCTTGGTGTCACTAGCAGTGGCACAAATCTCTTAAAAGCTTCCAGTTGGATTTGAGTTGCTTCTCAACATGAAACACATTGTTTCAAGCAAACCCAGTACTCACTCCGAAAACTACCCTAAAAGAATGCAAAGTCTTAGCATTTGTAAGTCAGGAAAGTGAAAACTGAAGCAGTTTGTGCAAGTCCACTTATGCGAATATAGAAAGTACTGTAGACGTTTCCTTGCCTCATCAACTGCAAGGATGGATAGTCCTCGTTTAAGGATCACCTTTTCAGCATTTTGTTTCCTCTTTTATACTCAATGCATGGTACCATTTTTCATTGTTTTGGTGCTGCACACAGTCTAAACATTGTGCTAACTCCAGCTCCAACTCCACATATGTTTTTATGGCTTTTCTATGGTGACCCTGATCATATGCTCCAAAGAGTTTATTTTCTTTGGTCCATTTATTGCACCTCTTTGGGAGGAGAAGGTGTTATTATGCATGTTTTAGAGATGGCCAGCCGAAGCAAAAAAAGTAAGAACAACAAGTGAGTTATGCACAGTCTGTTACTCAGCAGGGAAACCGGGGCTCTTCCGGCAACTTAAAGGCACTTTGGCCAGGAGACCATTCCTTCCCTTCCTGCAGTCTCCTGCCCACTTGTTGTACGCTCCAGCTTCTGCAGAAAAAATAAAGCTAGAGCTACAGGCAGTGCTCTGCTTCCTGCCAGTCCTGACTCATTCCTAGAGGGACCTGGTAAATACAGGACTTCTTCAATGGAAAAAACATGATGTGATCCCTGTAAGAAGAGACCATATGAGAATGATGCAAACAAAAATAGACAAACCGAAGCTACACAGTGCCTTCTCCTAAATTCTGTTTCTTGACTTTGCAGCCTTAATAACCATCTTTTGACATACTTTTAGATCCGCATGTGTCATTTCCTAGGTCTTCAGAGAGCAGATGGGAAAAACAGATACTCCATCACACTGGATTCTCTTGCTGTAATCAGTGAGCCGAGGGCCTGGTGATCTCGCACACAGCCCTCTGCCATCCAAACTAGTTAAGCAGTGGTCGCAGGTAGCAGGTCATGCTCAGCTGGGAAATAGAGCAATTTGCCCACTATTTTATAGGTATTTTCTGCCAGATGAGCAGAGGGACAGAACTACCAAAAGGTGGCCAAAAATTCTGGAGCAACAGGGTGCTTTCACCTTATCTCATATTTGGAAATGTCAGCTTAGCAGCTTCTTAAAAAATTCCTCACAGTCAAGACATCTGCTAGGGAATTTTCATCCCTCATAAACAGCTCAGGAGGAGACTGCAGGACAGGAAGTTGTGGGGAGCTTCCTGACCAGCATCGCAAACACAGGCTTGTGTTTAGGACAAGTTACACCCATGCGAGTGCAACTGCAAGAAAACATTAGAAAGGTTTAACTTCAGTGATTCATTTAGTAGCCGTACTGAAGGGGCTTTCTCACACTCAAAAGTCCTTAACTTTGTCTGCTTGCTATCCTGAAAACAATAACATTTTTTTCCACCTGCATGAAGGCTGGCAAAGGCTGATGAACCCCCATGGCATGACCATGGTGAGTGAGGGCATGAGCACACAGCAAATTTGTGGCTGTGCTGGGAATTAAATTTGGAGAAGCCTTGCTCTCCATCGTATGTTCAGTGCCCTAGCCCTAGTCTTCACCTTGCTTTTATTATTACCAGTGGAAACTTAGCTAGTCATGGGAAATTTACAGTTTGGTGGTTCAGATATGCAGAAGTTTGAGGAGCCATGAGATAAGATTTCAGTGAAGTGGCAATAGAGTTCATGTTACACTGAAAACTTGGAGGATTTGGAATGAATTTTCCGCAAAACAAAAGAAAAAAAGTAGTCTGAAAGGCTTAAATGAACTAACTATATTGAAAACAAGAACACACTTTTACATGTTATAATATCCTTCACTAAAAAAGCACCCAGTTCAGCTTCAAGTTCTAATCCCTGTCTATTGTCTGACCTGCAGGTTCAAAGTGACAAAGGAAAATAATAGCTGGCGCTGTGCTGGGTGTAAAGGTGATCTCTGGGGCTACCCGTTTTGCATGAATGCGTCATAAAATAGAGTATTGCACATTACACAAAATAGCTCTGCAGAATGGTGGCTTCTTAATAAACTGTCACAGCAAGAAAACATGATTAAATCATGTCAGAGTAAAAAGGCAGAAGCTAGAAGGGCTGCAGGAGCTCGTAACAATTGTCTGCCCAACACACTGGTGAGAAAAAATGGATTTCTGGATCTCCTATTCTTTGCCCTGCTCAAGTTTGTTGGAAGTTGTGGAGGATGGATATAGAAATACTGCTGATGCTTTCTCTCTTTCTCTGAATACGTGTCCCCGAGTAGTGCTTTGACAGGCTTGTCACCAAATGTCTCACCAGGCCTTCCCAGACTCACGTGAGAAATACCCCAAGCTGACCAAAAGACTGCCGTCGATCGTGGTGGAGCCCACCGAGTCGGGCGAGGTGGAAAGCGGGGAGCTGCGCTGGCCACCCGACGACCTCAAATCAGCGGAGGAAAAGGGTTTCCTTGGTGACCAAAGAGTCTGCGTCCAGCAGCAGCAGATGGATCTGGAAGGTCTGAATGAGTAATTTTCATTCTCATTTTCCACAGAAAAATAAGAGTTTCAGGCCATACCATGCACTGAAGCTAATAGATGGCATTTCAAAGAGCAGTAGATGCTTGGGGGGCGAGGGGGTTGCAGTGGCTGGTGCCCAGGAACACCCTCATTGCAAAGAGAGTCCTGGGGGCTTAAACCTTCTTCATAGCTCTTGAGCAGATGCTGTTAAAGCCACATCAAGCTCACTGCTGACCATTCAAATGGCCAACAGGTATTTCAGGGCACGTTAACATTAACTCTGTAATCCTCTTAATTACAGTGTCCCTATCTCCAAGTGTAGAAGCAAAGAATTTAATAGCTGCACCTTGAAAGCATCGTGGCGTCTCCAGAGTGCACTAATGTAACAAGCACTCACAAATAGGTAGATACAACTAGTAGAGTTACTGTGGGGTAAATACCTGGCTAAAGATAAGAACTTATCAGGATGTAGCTTGCATAACAACTGTATGGAGACTAGTCTATTTAATTCTTTTGTGGGCTTTTTTGTTTGGCCTCCTTTTTTCCTTAAAGTGTGACACAGTTTCCATTTCGGTGCACAACCGTTTGTTGTCCAAATGCCCAGAGATGGCAGCCAGGATGGGGTGCAAGAAGCACCTCCCAGTATCTTCAAAAGAGCTATGACAAATTATTTAATCTTGGAGTGTCAAATCACTTGCCTCTGCAGTTGGCATTACTCCAGTTGGCTGTTGCCCAGTGGTGGCCAACTACAGGGTGTAATCATTGGAGAAGAAATGTGAGCCAAATATACGGCCTCTGATGTTTCTGTGTCCGTGATATTAGGGCATATTAGGTCTCCAGGAGTGAGAGGTTGAGCAGATTTCATGAAGGTAACAGGTTGCCCCCCCACAGCTCAGCGGGTCTCCTGCTTTCAATGAGAAGGATCATCACCTTATTTCAGTAACAGCCACTTTGAAGTCTGAAGTACCCGGTAAAGCCAGGCTGTGATGCCCTCGGAGCATCCTGCTTCAGGTTTCTTTGCTGGTCTGCAAGTGCAAGACCAGACAGGCAGAGCCAAGCGAAGACTTGCATCCCTGCATGGGGAAATACATACTGATGAACTATTTCTTTGCAGATACTTTAGCACATCCAGCTCAAGAAGTGGAAGATGATACAGATACTCTGGAAAGCAGAACTGAAAAGGATGAGTAGGAACTCCGTGGCCTCAGAAGTGAAACTTCATTGTGAATGTTGTTGAAAAGCTAACACATTCTGAAGAAATGTCAAAGTAATCTGTATTTACATCTGCAAGGGTTTTATTTAGTTAGTACCTGGTAAGAAGTGTATAGGCTTTAGAACTGTTCTTTTGAACATTTTGATTTTCAGGCTGGGATTCATATTTGTTTAATTTTTCCTTGGGAAATAATGGGACACATTAGGAAATACATTGCAGACATGCTGAGATTATAAAGGAAAAACGCACCTAGTTTCAATAAGTACATTTCATTGGATTTACCTTTTTTAAGCAGGGTTGCTTTCAGATATCAACAGCAGGACAAAGGGGTTATATTTCTACAGAAGGGATGTCTTAAATCTAAAACCTTTCTTGTTTTTAGCCATTTAAAACTAGCACTGTGATATTATGGACAATAGATGTAATATAATGTCACCATTTAATTTTGTAACTTTTGTATAGAGATGCAAGTGTAAGATTTGCCTACATTGCTACATGCAGGAACTTCCAGGTGTGGATTAGAGCAGTTGTCTCCCTTTGATTAACCTGTGCAAATTCAGATGAACCAGCCTTTTATTAACTGTCTTTTCAATAAGGTTCAGAAGTTTTAGAAATACTTTCTTGCTGTACATTGATGAACTGGAATAGCTAGTCACTGGTGTTTGTGGAGTGAGACCGTTTGTTGTAGACTTGGTTGGGTGGATCGTGCTGTTTGTGCACACTTTGTGGCCCGGATCCAGCTGTGGCGTAACGTGCTCTGCTCTCCACTGAAGCCAGGAGAAACGGCTCCTGCTTCCGCCAGGGCTGAATTTGTCCCACTTTGTTAGTAGAAGTTGTTGTGAGTCTTCTTTCAGTATGTTTTGTGCATAAAACAAGTGCAGAGGCCCGGTCGTTCTTCCATTGACCTATACAAAGTGGTGGCTGGTGGGGATAAGAGGAGCTCAGCGGCACAGCCCAAACCTCCTTCGCAGCTTGCATGATGCCAGGTCTGCCCTGGGCCACCCGCAGAGGGAAGGACTGGAAGCAGGCACGGGAGGGTGGATGTGCCCAGCATCCATCCTGCCCCATGGCACCGACTGCCAGCCTGCACAGGGCTTGGAGCTCCTGCAGCCACACACGTCCTGGTCAGCTTTGGGCACGCAGCTTTGATAAAGCCACCTCCTGGAAAGCAGAGCTCAAGCTGGGACAAGCTGTCTCTGGACACGCTGGGCCTCCGTTGGATTCTCCTTCTCTGCTGTGTTCAGGATGGATTCAGGGTCCTTTTCCACAGTGGTGAGCCCTTTACAGTTGGACTTGATGATCTTGAAGGTCTTTTCCAATCATAATGATTCTATGATTCTACTACACAGGGACCTTGCAGAGACTCCCTTCCACTGGGCACCATCCCTGCAGAAGCAATGATCTTGGGCCAAAACATTACCCTTTAGACAGTGCTGATGGAGATACTGCCTGTATCGGAAGGGTTTGACTGTTTCAGTGGAAAATGTCCAGAAAGCTACATAACTGGCATTTTCCACATCTCCAGGGTGGATAGGCTCTGTACTTCCAATTAATGTTGCAGCCAGAAAAAAAAAAGCCGCTTGCTGTAGATGGAATGAAATAATAGAATTTCTTCCAGCATTAATTCCTAAGCTTACTTTCAAGGGCGTTCTTTTCTCCAGTAACGATTTTCTTTAAAGGAAATTTTTAATTGTGTGATGATGGATAAAATTTACTGGCCAGATGTATTAATAACATAAGTTTATACCTTCTTAGCAACCAAATTTAATATATTTACTTACAAAGAACTCTGTGCAATGAATGTTTAATGCAAAGGAAAGAGACTATTTTACTTCAAAGCAACATTAATTTATGTACAAAATTATAACTCATTGTTTGGGGTGTTTGGGGTTGAGGACCCTTTTTATAGTAGTACAATATAACATGATACTTAAGTTAAACTTCTTCTCTCAAGCTATCTAACAATATGTTTTGCCTTTTTGACATAGATGTTCTTACCTACTCTGTCACAAACTTATTCGGTCAGATGAATGAGATTCTGGCCAAAGAATCTAATTTCACTAGAGTTTTCACTATTAGTTTCACCTAATTTTCACCAAAAGGTTTCAAGAGCACCTCCTAAATCTGGCTGCTGTTCCTGTGATCCCCTTCGCCGGTGACAGTTTTCCCATAAGCTGTGGAAATGACACCAAACTCAAGATAAGGATTGAGGCTGGCAAACTTGCTGCTGAGGGGGAAAACCATCTGGACAGGTAGCCAGGTGTATGTGAGGTGCTCTTTAAACCCTGCTTTTGCATCGATGGTCAAGAAGTTTTATAAAGCTCTGGGAAAAAAACCCAGCAACGATGACAATGTATCTCTAGGTGTGTGATTTCCTTTAATCCGCGTCTGCCCAGCTCCGCAAGGAATGACGTTAGACATATCATTTAATTAGCTTTTCACTTTATAAAAGGAAGAAGGGTTATTTGAAACACTTCCCCCAATTTTATAAGTTTTCTATCTGCTTTCAGACACTCCCTCCCTTCCTGCTCTGGATGGCCCTTATCCTATTTCCAGCTGAGGTCAATGGCACTTCCCTGAGCAAGTTTCCTGAAGGAACACACAAAATCCTATGAAAATGCCGCATGCTGCCACGTTTGTCATTGCGGGCAATTCAGCTGCAACCCATGCAGAAATGCCAGACTTCATTCTTCCAGCCTAGTTACTCCTCTCTTCCCTGCTTCCTCCTTCGCATCACTCACTTTTAAGTGTTTTAACTGAAGCAAGTTGATGCTTCAAACTAAAGCTTCTACAAAAGGTGAGCGGTCTTCGTTCAAGAGCCTCACAAAGCCAAGCTCCTCCTCCCATTTTTATTTTTCTGAACATAGGCCAGCAGTCCTAAAACAGGAAAGCATGATAGAGAGAAAATTGTTTTATCAAACCAAACTCTCCTTATTCTTCTTGCAGGTCTATGAATGTCCACTTACTTTGTCTGTGTGCAAGTGTTGTCTCTCTGATAAACTCAATAGTTGTTTTGTATTTTTTTTTCTGGATGAAAAGCTTTGTAGAAACTAAAAAGGGAAAAAAAAGATATTCAGTCATATTTTTCTAGTCCAGCTTATAGAATATTTCATGTCGTGCAGAAAGGAAGTTTTATGGAGTAAGGCATTGCTGGGTTTTGCTCTATTTCAGTTCGAATTTTGTAAAGTGCCACCTGTACATAATACTCGACTAATGTATGTCCAGTAGATGTATTACACTGTTTAGTCTATTAAATGCCTATAATGGACAGATCAGAAGAAGTGGTATTACCACAGTGTCTTGGTTTATGGATACAAAGGACTATTTGGGGAGCTGCGCAGCTCCTGTCCCATGGCAGATACGGAGGAATTCAGCCTTCCTCAGGCCTGTCTTTGCTCTGTGGTGTACAGCTATGCACACTGGCCTTCCTTTGCACATAAATTCACATTTGCACTGGCAGCACTTGCCATTTTCCACCTCTCAGCCTGGACAAGGCAGCCCAAAACCTGCTTCCATGCTGTGTTTCCTTGTGGAGCCACCCGTGGTGCCCTGAGGAGGCCTCTCCTGCCAGGGCTTGCGTGCTCTTTGCATGTGCTCAGCCACGTCGGGATGCAGGAAGTGCTGCCTCGTGGCTCCAGAGGATGCAATTTCAGCAGGAGCCCATTTATGGCCCTGAGAGTCTGTGCTGAGCCCTGGCTATTTGCTTTCTTTGGGTCTGAGCATAGGGGAAATTATCTTTAAGATGAGCATGAGATTGCTTTTGTCTGACTCCTAATATGTATATTTTAAACTGAAACCCTGGAGACTCACTTAATGTTATCCCATTGGCATAGCATCTTTTTTTTTTCTTTCACCTTTATTCAGCTGTCTGCTCTGAGGTTCTTTCTTTTAGATATATTCTGCTTGACACTTCTATTTAAAGAAACAAAAAAACTTTTTCAATTGAATTAACCTTTATTTAAATCACTAGTAAGAGAGGGCAATTCTGGCTTTTATGATGCCTTACACTGAGAAGTGTCACTTCTATGTCAAATCACATCCTAATCTGTGTTTTCATTGCCCCTAAGAAAGAAGATATCAGGCATAAAATACAGTTTATATATTGGTGGTTAGGTATTTCACTTGCCATACCACCCGCAGGCAGAACACCCAGCCTGTGATAGTGATACTGTGATATTGGCCACCTGTTGCATCCTTAGTTTGCAAATGAAGGACTTGTTCCTTCATTTGGTGCTTTTCCCATCTTTCTTTTTCAAACCTAGCTTTTATATGAAATTCCTTCCAGAAAAAGGTGATCCCTCATAGCTACATGACTCCCTTAGCAAACAAAACACCCCTTAAATTCAAGTTATAAAAGCTCTTACTCATCCTCCCTGCTTCCTGAAATGAGGGCAGGAAACCTTTCTCCCTTTTGCCTTTGGATATGCATTGTGGCTCCCACTGCAAAAAGAGGAGTGCAATTCCACTCAGAGAACTAGGATTTCAACAAAGTTTCTGTTTCTCTCTCTTTTTCTCTTTTCATTTTTTCTCTGGGAAAAAACAAATGAAACATTTTGCAGTTTTTCCTCTAAGGATGCCGACAGAGCTTTTTTTTTCCTGTTTTCTCCATCATTTTTATCACAACGAGTCCAAAAACGTCACAAGTCATTTAGCCCAAGCTGTCTTTAGCGCAGCCCTTCCTGCCCCAGCTGCAGCGCGAGCGGCAGCGGAGCCGCAGGAGCCCCCGGGGAGGAGGCAGCGCCGATGGCAGCTATTCTTGTCAGCCTTGCACTTTCACACTCCAGACTTTACTCTACAAAGGACAAAGATATTTGCATCCTGTCTGACAATTCATGCACACAAACCAGAGGAAATTTGTTTAAAATACTCGTGATTGCAGTCACTTGATAAGTAGAGGTTTATAATCAAGCCTTCATTCAGCTGTGGCATGGATCCTGGAGTGTGGCAAACTCTGTGGATTGGTCATCTCATTTATGAAACATAGGTTAGATCTTACTACATATCCAGGTGTGCCCCATACAGCTGCACCCGTGAGACCCCAGCCCAACTCCAGAACATTCAGTGCCGATGCATGTGATGCCTTGGCCTCTTCCTGGGGGAGAAAATCTTCAGCTGGGATGGGATAGCTGCTAAATGCAGCCCAAAGGAGCAACGGCATCATGAGGCAGCAGCGGGCATGTGGCAGCTCTCATCACGGTTCTGCACCCATATGCCCTCCCCATCCCATGCCGAAGTGCTGGGCACCTGCGTCCTGTCCCAGTCTGGAGCAGGGATGCAGCTGGGATGTATGCGTAGGCCCCAGTGTGAGGCACCCCAGCAGAAACATAAGGATAACTTAAATCCATGCTTATCTGTTCTCTGATGAGGGCTCAAGCAGGAAGAGCTAACACAGTGTGTATCCCTCCGTGCAGCTTGGATCACCCCTGCCACCTGCCCATCCTGCTTAGCTCTGCAGTCAACTCGTGTCTTGGAGTACCACACTATGCACACATCGTATAAAAGTGAATTGGGCACAAAAATGAGTCCCACTTAGGCACGAAGAGTGCTTGCTCCTGAAACAGCATGGTTGCTTCTTTCTTACTTAAGGGCTACATCCAAGCACTGGGACCCTGTTCCCTTGGGGTACAAGCTTGTGGCCTCGGTTCTGCCCATCATCTCTCTCCTCCTGGGGCTGGGAGCAGCTGGCAGAAGAGGTACCCAAACCTCGTACAATTCACTAAAAAGCACTGCACTGGGAAAAAGAAGCCTGTTCCCACACTCCGGCTACCTTCACAAGATGTAGGCTAGGAAAGATGAATGCAGTAGTCACAGCTCAGCAGCAACAAGCTCTAACGTGGAAATGATCTCTCCACTTCCACAGGGGAAGTGTTTCTTGGAAAAGCACCTCTTTTGGGCAGTTTGGGCTGCCCCTTTCCCCCTCCTGGGCTCTGGCTGCGCCTATCTGCCATGCAGCAATGCAGCAAGCAGCACCTGGGGGTGACAGAGCACTGGAACAGGCTGCCCAGAGAGGTTGTGGAGTCTCCTTCTCTGGAGATCTTCAAAACCCGCTTGGACGCAGTCCTGTGCCACGTGCTCTAGGTGACCCTGCGTGTGCAGGGGGGTTGAACTAGATGATCTCTAGAGGTCCCTTCCAACCTTAAGCTTTCTATGATTCTATGATCCTGGACACATGCAAAGCCATGTGCACTGGTGTCCCTTCCATCTGTGCTGGAACTGCTCGGAGTTTCTCTCCAGTGGGAAGAAGAAGCAATTTAAGATGGAGTCTAAGACACTGAACACCGGGGAGGACTTAAAATACAGACAGAAAACACAAGAAGGGAAATACAATCTAAGACAAAGCAGCCGCCTGGCTCCTGCCACTCCAGCACCTTTGTTCCAGCTCGAGGTTTGTCCCTGGAGCAAACCCAGTGCCCTTTGTTACCTTTAGTGACCCTCTAGCACGGAAAAACATCTCAAATTCGAGCTGTGCCTCCCAAGTGTGATTGTAATGAAGGAGATGCAGCTGAATTCCCTAGTTCACATGAAGGTTAAGGTGCCGCCAGCTATTTATAGCCAGACTGGGTTAGATAAAGTAACTTATGCGTCCCTGAGTTCTTAAACAAATTCCAGAGAGGACAGAGAGCCCTGTGTCTTTCTCCCCCACCCATTTTTATCAGCCTCGTTTGTACATGCAGAACCAAATTTCATTCCAAGAGTGATGCAAAATTAGTCGAGGAAATTATTTGCTGGCTAACATGACCCACCATTCTGCTAGAAATCATCTGTATGATTTTCATATACATTATTAGAAAAAATAAGAAGTAATTAAAATAATGTGAAGTTTTGATGCATGAGGACAAACTGCACTTGCAGATCCATTAACCCAAATACGATAAATTTGGCAGCACAGCCTTAGGTCCACTGGAGCTGAGAGATGACTTTGGGTACCAAAAGGAAGGAAATAGAAGAAAATAAGGCTATTCTAAAACCTTGCTTTACAGAAATGCTCAGAAATATATTGAAATATGCACAGCAAGTGATTGTTCTTATTAAGATAAGCCATTGTCCCAAGGAAGACCAAGTCTCTGGATAAGGACAGGCTTCACTGAATTGTTTAAAGCTTTACTTATTCATACAAGTGATATGTGCATTTTGCTCCATTCAGAGCCACAATACATTTGGCTAGGAATCCTGCTGGAGGTTTTTCACTGTTTGAAGAAAGATATATATTATGTTCTGTTGGTGCTTAAATTTCATATCAGTAAATCAGAAGGAACTGATTCAGCTCACAGATAACTCAGTCGTACAGTCACCTTGCTTCAGCTGTAGATGATTTGTCACAATCCGGTGCAACCACCTTTTTATTACCTCTTTTCCTCTAAAATGTTAATGTAACACCTACCAGGCTGGGTTACTAGGAAAACTTTGGACAAATTAACGTATTTGTCCTTTTTTTTGGTTTTTTTTTTTGAGTGTGGGTGGGAAAGCTTACACGCGTTTATGTGAAGACATAAGATGTTCTGTCATGCTGAATTCTGCCAAGAGCTGTGCTTATTATTACAGATTTACAATAAAAATTGTTGTGCAAATGACCTAGATACATAGAGAACAGCACTTAAGTGGGGATTTGGCTAAATTCAGCATACGCATCTAATCAGAAAACATGTACAGGCTTGGGAAGACATTGTGATGTGATCTAAAAGAGTCTTAATACATGGGTGTGTATAAGTTACAATTGAAGGGCAATATTGGATTAATGCTGGAACCTGTGTTTTATATCACTTTGTAAAATCTAGTGACTAAAGGAGGGAAGAACAGACTATGCTATCAACTGATCCACCAACGCAGTGCCTGAACTGAAGTCATTTGACCTCTTGCGTCTCAGTCTCATAAAACTGGATAAATGACTGATTCTCAAAACGAGAACCAGATGCTGCTACATCTTAGAAAAAAACTTTCCTGCCCATTGGGCTATTCTTACTTAAAAGGAAGCTTCTACAATGTACGCTTTAAAAAAAAATACAAAAGTATGTAAAATCTTGGCAAATATTCAGCAGGAGCATGACTGCACACAGCAGGATAAGGCCCATGATTTATGTCAGCACAGAATACAACTGCCAGGCTGGTATGATCACACCTGGAGGGTTCACAGACAACAGAGCTTCTGCAACTTACGCTATAGGTGATGTATCACAGTAGGTAGGTTCCTAAGTATTGTACTACTGCAGATTAGTTAATTTACTAAAGTTAAACATACAACTACTTAACATATGTTGATATAGAACATGTCATGCTAAATGTTAGGTATTTAACTTTCCTAAAATGGCCATCAAATCTACTCCAGAGAAAAATTTCAGGAAAAAAGAACCAATTGTAAGAACCAATTTTCACACCAAACTCACTGGCTATTACTGCACTAAGGACACTCGTGTTGATATTTCAGGCTTTATATGGCACTATTTATTCTATCTGTCACCTTCCACACATGTTAATAATGCTTAAGAGCATGATTTGAGTTCACAAGTTGGATTTTATCAGGACTATGTATGCCAACACTAACTCAGAAAAGCTGTATATGTCAGTTTTACTACAGGCTATCAAGAAAACATAGTACTCTGTACATTGAATTCCCTTGTATCTATGCTAGATCTTCTCTTTGCGGACCTATTTTTTTTCCCTAGGATTGTGGGCCTATTTTTTCCCTAGGATAACACCAACACCTGAGTAATGATTTACTTCCACTGTAAAGCAAAATGTTCTGGGCAAAATGTGCATAAACAAGCAGGAATTTCTGATGTGAAAAGTGCTAATGTAGATGCACAAATTCAGTCATACAGTCATAAAATGACCCTTGTCTGTGTCCATGCTGCCAGGCCAGATCTGGTGAAGTTGGGCTCGTGAACCTCCAATGAAATTTCCTTCTGATATCATATACGCACAGAGGTAACTCCTGTGATATTGTAGGAATTCTGCTTATAAATCCCTACATTTATAAATCCATCTTATTACTATAGATAGGTAATACACTGAATTTAGGCATATGGAATGCTATTGGGGTGTATTTTTGAAATCATGCAGTGATTGTAGCCCAATGCCTCTGGCTCAATAGCTTGCTGAGACTCCACTGAACATCTTCCTCTTGAGATGCATCTTCTTGTGGAGATCAACTCAAACAAAGTAAGGATTAAAAAACACTGGGTGGGATCCTTAAATGCCAATGTATTATTTTACCTGCTTCTCTTTGAAAAAGTTTTGCAAAAGGGCACGTTAGCCGTCTTCTGTGTTTTCTGCACCAGAGGCTCTTGGGCTTGTCCCATAGTCTGGAGCAGAAGCGAGTTAATATGCATCATCTCTGCTAAGTAGCTTATTTTCAGACAGTGAATTCCTACATGACACACACACAAAGTGCATATTAAAGATTAATGTGAAAGGCCCCCAGAGCCGGCGCTTTCTGAAAGGCCCCGCACAGCAGGGCAGGCCGGTCGCCCTGAGCATGCGGGAGCAGATGGCCGTGCCGGCGGGGGTGACAGCGCACGCGACGCCCCTCTGCTGCTTCTTCCCCAGCCTAATGCCTCTGAACTTCGCAAGCAATTGCAAAGCATCCATAAATGATGCAGAAGAAGGTGGATTTAACCAAGGGGAAGAATTGTTACTTGCTGGGCTCTGTTCTAGCTCTGCTTTGGCCAAATCGCACAAGGAGATTTACGTCCACTTGGTATCTCCCTAACCCCATGTTGTGGCACCAATGGTTCCCTTCCCTTCATGACCACATACAGAGCAGGACAGCAGCACTTTCCTGCTCTGCATGGCTGCAGGGGAGCTTGAGGCAGACCCTCCTTTCCAACGGAAGTGTTAGGAGCATCTTCTTTTGGCATGAGGAATGATATTGAACAGTCATTGAATATTCCCTGTTTAGAGCATGTCTTTGAGATGTCACACTGGCTAAAAGTAGTGACACTTTTCTCATTTTTCATTTACCCCACCCGAAACGTAAAAGCAGCAATTCAGATGTCTAGCATTTCAGAAATGTTTAAAATTAAAAAGATTATCAGATCAGCCTTGTGATGCCTACACAATGTGACACTGAACACTGCTGCTCAGCAAATTGGGCAAGAATCGCTATGTGCGCTACAGGGACATGGGTATAAGAGCAGTGTTTTTAATTTCAGCTCCTGGAAACAGTACTGATTTGCATAAAATAGACCACCAAGGCATAACTGAGGAATTGCATCTTCAAACAAATGGGTGGAAACCATGTGTGCAGGTAACAGAAGCCGTTGTCATTCCGCTGTTGACTCTCCTCTTGATTTGACATTTGCTTTTGTTTTGTGTCTCTGGTGCTGATGCTGAGTTTTAGACAGGAAAAATGAAATATTTCAAATACTCTAAATTCCAGTCAACAGTCGCTGCTCGTTGCTGCACACCCATCTCTTCTCTCCAGGATACAGCTGACTCTGCTGGACATGGACCGCCACGAGGGAGCTGAGGAGCCAGGCCTGAGCTGCCTTGCGACTGTCAGCCCAGCACTGTCCCTTGCAGTAATTTCCTTGCCTGCCCTTGAGCAGCCATCTCTGATCTTCAGCACCTAATACCTGCAGGTTGAATCTTGCCCTTGTGCAGCCCACCTGTATCTAAGCACCTTCCCGTGCTGTCTCCTCTCCATCACCAAGCTGCAGGGGTTGATGCAATGTCAGTAACTCAACACCCAGAGCCATTTGCAGGCGCTTGCAACATCCCCAGAGACCCCTCCAGGGCTGGTGTGAGTGAGGGCCCCACCTTTCAGCTCCATATCCTGTGCTTTAATCCTACGATTTGCTCCATGTAGCATTCTACCTGAGCACCCTGCATGACTCAGCAGGCTTTCCATCACTCTAGTGTGGGAAATTTTAAGTGAGTTGCAAATTCTAGTTTTGCTTGGTTGGTTTTTGAACTCACATCTAGGTCTCTGGCAACTCTGCACCTTGCTAAACAAACATCAAGCCACAGGTTTCAGTCCACACCCTGTAGCATCGTGCAAATTAACTTGTACTATCGTGCATTCAAAGTGAAACAATTTGCAGAAGAGATATTTCAAACCATTCAAAGATCTCCACTTTCTCGAACCTAATGTTTCCAAGTGGACAAAAAAACCCTGCTTAGCCCAGCTACTAAATACACTGCTCTCCACAGATACTGTAAACTGAAACAACCCTATTAGCGACTGCAGTGTAATGGAGCATTATAGTTAACAGGTTATTTGAGAAAGAGCAATATTTGCAAAACATTGCTGCTAATCCTGCAGTTTGCTGTGTGTGGAAAGACTCCAGCTGAGTTCAGCAAAACTCCACCCATGCAGAGCAGGCTGCAGAATTAGGGTCACAACGAGTTTTTGCCTTTTTTTACCAAAATAATCAGCAGTCATGTTGTAATGCAAGTTGACAATATTAAGCATTCATTCTTTTCTCTGTGTCAGTTTTTTATTATGGGTCCCAGCAGAAAAGCCTCAGGTGTAGCAAGCCAAGTTGTCCTATCCTTTTTTCTATTTAAATCCAGAAGAATTGCTCTCTCTTTCTTGTCACTGGTGGAAAAGGGCTCTGGAGGACAAACAGGATCTTCTAGCCGTCATCCCCTCTGCACGCTGGTTCTGCTCCTATCGGTGCAAGCTCACCTGCCTGAATGTGCCACCAAACTCAAACCAGAGGGTCTTGCAAACCAGAGGAGTGAAATGATAATGCTGGGTTCAAGCTCTTTTTTACTTCCCAACAAAGAATGTGTCCTTTGGAGCAGAGTTCTCTTTCCGAAGTCTGAGCCATTACATTTAGAGAAGGCTGATTTATACCTATGCTTCCTCTGTTTCCCATGAGAAGTCACAAGCTGGTTTTTAAAGGGAAAGCTCTAAGTAAATTTATGGCTCACATTAGGTTTTTCATCTTGGAAGAAGCAAAACAATAAATTGCACATACAAGTGCTTCAGAAATCATTGCTTTTTTGATTCATTGTGTTTGAACATTTTTCTGAGCCAGAAAATGCAGACCCTTCTGGGATATTCATTTTGAAAGTTGAACGAAGGACTGAGGTATCATTTAGGAAGTCTGTTCAGTACTTAGAAGATGAGCAACCCAAATATGCAACCCATATATTATCTTCCTTCAGAGCATCTGAGTGCAGCCTCTCCATCACTCACACACACATGAAAAGCTCAGGAGTACTCCAAAAGAGGCCAGTACTTAAGAATGTGAATGTTCAAGGTATTGAGTGCCTGTTTCAAGAGATTGAACAGCTTTTGGAAAATACATTACAAATTAAAGACACATGCATCTCTGCAGATATTTGCAAAAACTGGGTGGTCTAGACAAATGGAGCATGGGCTATAGCACTGTCAATTCCAGATATTCAAAAATTATATGATTTTTGCATTAAAATTGCGAGTTTGAAAATTCTGGATCTGGACTCCCTAATTGTTTTTTTGCTTGGCCACGGAAGAGATATATCACATTTTCAGTCATTCATCCACAGCATGAATGGCTGAAAAGATCCTCTAGAAAATTACCAAACTGAGATTCTTTGATAGTTTCATGACTCCAGGTGCTAGAAACACCAAAGAACATTATCTAGAAAGCAACAGAACTTAAGTCAGTGACATTGTCTTGAAATCTTGAGTTTCCCTGCCATGTCAAGCTGCCCTGTGATGCTGGACTGGTTATGGCCCCTCTCTGGGCCAGCCCAACCAGCAGGGACAGGCGTTTTGTCTCCTGTCCACCAGAGCTGTTGGAAAGACAGAATCTCGGGATAAGTATATGGGCAGATTTGGGGATGAGGAGAAACTGCATGCTAGAAGTTCAATCTTTGCTCCAAGGAATACTGACTCTCCTATATTCTTTTTATTCATCTTAACTTCCAGCTGAATGTCTTAAGCAGCAGCCTACTCTTCCCATCTCAGAACAACGAGTATTTTATTTTGCACACAATATGCAGTAGATTTTTCATTTTTATGGTATTGTAAACTTCAGGCCCACAAACCCCTACAGCAGGAAAGAGTAATCACCTCAGAGGCAGGAAATACGGTCAAATTCACCAGTCAGAGGTAAAACCTCTCGCATTTCCCTTGGTCTCCACTGCACGTGCCAGCCAGCAAAGCCACCAAGCGTAGAAAGGGAAGGGGCAGCTGCTGGCTGAGCTTTGTGCTGTTCCTCATCCTGCTGCTGTCTCCGAGGGAAGTTACCAGGCTGCTCAGACAAGATGGGAAGCACTCCAATTTTCAACTCAGAAAAATCACAGAGTAATTTAGACTGGAAGAGATTTGTGGACATTATCTGGTGCAGTCCCTGCTCAAAGTAGAGCTACATCTGATGGCAGAGCAGGCTGCTCAGGTCCGCTTTAGTCTTCTGAAGAATGGAAAGATTGACTTAATAAAAAAGCATTGACTCAGGCCAGGGACTCAGGACATCTTGGATCAGGCTACCTGATGCCATTGGAAGGTAATTGGGAGAAAAAGGCTTTAAATAGTTTAGCTCTCCCAGGAACGGCAGTTTCTAGAACTCCATTCCTAGTTGCTCCCATCCGGCACTTTGGGGCAGATTTTTCTGCTTGATAAATACTTTCCATGTAGACCATGTTTGAAGATACAGGTATGTCTTTGACACCTAAATAGAAAGATTTTACACACATGCCTCATGTAACAGGTACAAAGCAGATGGTTATGAGTCTCTGTGCTTAAATTCTCCAGCTATGAATTGTACATTGTAATCCTTCTTTTCTCCTATCTTTATCTCTTTAGAAACATTTTCAATACCTTTGCTCAGGGCTTGTTTTTCCTGTCCTTGTATAGAGACTAGTAAAAAGAAACTCTGGCTCTCCTTGGGTCCCAAGTACCTTAAACCAGAGGAAGTCATAATTTTGGACTTTGTTTCATTGTTATTGCCCTAGAAATGCAACCAGTGATTCACAAATCAATATACTCCACTTTTACCAGGCTTTCCATCGGCAAATGAGGTGTTTCTACAGTACAGGTGTGGAGGAAGCCATGCTGACAGCATATGCTTTGGAGTGGGTCCCTGCAGGTGCCTCAGCTAATTCTTGTCACATCAGTCCTGTTCTGCATTGATATTGCTAAAAAATGGTGAAGGACAATAGCTTTTACTGTTTTCTCCTGTTGGGACAAATACCCCTTGTTTAGAAATCCACACCTCTATGCACACCTACACAATACTCCAAATCATTGCAGTATGTGGACTCAGAGGCTTTGAATAATGTAAATATTCCTTTGTATTTGTCAAGAGATTTAAGCTTTCCCCTCTTACACACCTGACCCGTGTGCTCCTATATACCCTGATAATATAAGATTATAAAACAGTGCTATTATTCCTGCAGGGTTTGATTATTTAACACTGTACTGAGTAAAGTTATCAGAGAAATCCTGATGGACAAAAATAACTCTTTGTTTCTGATGTGGTGTTTGCAAAATTGGAGCCAAAAATAGCTATTGGCTGGCTGACTTCAAATAGTGCTGACCTTTCAGTGCACCCAGTGGAAACGGCCAGCACAGAATATCTTCACTCTGGGTGTGCAGAGCAAACCACTCTTCACTCTCGTCTCTTACGTTTGAGAGTTATTAAACTTTGGATCCAGTCCCATTAATTTTTAGTCACATTTGCTAGCAGGCGAAGGGAGAGAGAGGAGTCAGTCCAACCTGGGAAAACCTTATGATTTCCCAGAGGACTGTAACAACGTGCCTGCCACCTGGCCTATTTCTGTGATCATTTTATCTGATCTAGGTAAAATATCTGATCCAGCAACAACTGTTAATATCTTTTGAACTGTTTCCTCCTCCACATGCAGAGAGCGACCTAGACCTGGACACCAGGTAGGATTCAGGAGACTATTCCCTCCTCTGCCAGCGCACAATGTCCAGGCTTCCTACCTGGATTCCCTAATTTCCTTCCATGTTTGCACTTGTGCATCTTGTTAGGGCTTCATTGGCCTAAGCACCAATAAATCCCTAATGTACATAAAGAGGTAAAGTGCATTAGTTGTTCATCAAAGCTCAGCCCAAAGAAACTGCAATTCCTTCAGCTTAGAGAGGTAAATATGACATGAGTAACTCTCACTCTTTCATATCTCCTGCAATCCCCTAACTTCTACCTATATAAATGCTCCAACTCCTCCATTTTCTCACTGGGTTAAGAGCCTCCAGAGATCAAAGACTATTCTCTCAGTTTCAGGCTGAATCTACAGTCTGATTCTGAAGGCCAAAAACTTAACAAAGTCCAATATATATCACACTCCATATTTTGCTTATCCAGGTGTACGCTGTGTGACACAGATGTCTCCTCTCCATCATTACTCCTTCTCACAGTGTCTCATGTCCATCACTACTCCTTCTCACTCTTCTCCCATCTCCTGGGTAGCTGAGAAAAACAGGAATGAAGGCACCTCGTGAATTAGGGAGCTGACTGAACATAAGGAGGAGCCATTAGGACCAAGTGAAGGCAACAGCCAGAGAAAAGGGGAAATGTGGTCCAGGAAGGTTCAGCAACATCCTTCTCCTTTTCCTTTTTGAGTCTCCCAACAAGAGGAGGTCACACTCCTCCAGTTTGCATGTCCATCTAGCTCCACTCCAAAGTGAAGGGATTCCTGTCCTGCACACCCCAGCAGGAGGCTTACAGTGAGGCCTAGTCGTTTGACCAGTCATTCTGATTGCTCTGGACAGGCCAGAAGAGAGACTTGAGCTGTACAACACCACCATCAGGGCAGGCTGCTCACTGCCTGGTTTGCAGGATGAAAAATGCTCTAAGACTATTGAAGAAAATCAAGAAAAAAAGCCCTTGCTGGCCAGGCTTGAAGAACACATCTGTTCATACTAGATCATAAGAGAAGCTACCAAAAACTCAGACTGGGCCCAGAGGTGTTGTGGTGTTCAGATAGTTGCTATGGGGGGAATTAGAGTACACCACTCTTTCAACAGTTTGAAATCAACCTTCCTTGCAATCAGCACAACTCGTGGAAAGGAAAGCCTCTTAGGGAATTCAGCTGTGAAATCCCTGCAAGTCTTTCTCCTGCAAGCTGTGATTATTTCAAAGGTTCACACGCTTAGCTCCGCTTAGGGGAATTTTCCACAGAGAAAGACAGACTCGATACAACATATCCATCCTATTTCAAGTCACTACTTCAATCATTTTCTAAGATGGGCAAAACAATATGCTTTCCTTAGCCTTATTCTCAGAAACTATTGCTTCAGGTTAAATTTTTTAGATATACTGCATATATTCACTTATTGTCAGTCAGACAATACTCAGTCAGAATACTCATAATATTACATTTCACCCCAAACTGTTAAAGACTGCAAACTAAACAAAAGTGAGAAGGCTCTTATAATGGGAAGCATCAGACAAACAACTCTAATAGTAGGGAGTGTTGACAGCACAGCCTATAACAGAATGCTGATGGGGCTTTCCAGAGACAATACTGTCAGCAAAAGTATTTCTAAATGCAATGCAGAAATATAAGTGAACCAGTGACAAGGAGGAAACTGAATACATTAATAAAATTTACTAATTCTGCTAACAATCCTTCTGTAACCCTGCAAGAAATGCACAGGAATTGGACAGATACTGGGAAAAATGTCTCATTCTGAGCCCACTGGAAGAGTCAAATCCTGCCATTTTAGCAGTTTTTAATGTTTTGGGAATCTGCTGTCTTTTAAAGGATGCTCCTAACTGCAAAAAAAAATTAGCCTACCTCAAGTTACTTCATGTAAAATAGATGAAACATGGAGAAAGTGATGTTGAAAGTAGAAAGGGATCAGCATCTCACCTCTGAAAGTCAGACGATTTTAACCCTGGTTTGATTCACACCAGTGATGTGTATCACCATGGTAAAGTCCTACTCCCTGCCTGAAACCTCTATGGTCATCAGTAGGTGTTTTGCTTGCAGAATGTGAGCAGGAGTCTGCAGCAGACAATTCATTATAGATAAGAATTTCCATTAACCCTTTCATTGGCAATGACAAAAAAATCCTTTTACAGCTTTCATTGTAAATTACCTTTGAGCATTATCCACAGCAGAATTTGGCTCCAACATCATCAATCTCAGGTTCCAGGTGCTTGTCTCTCTCTCTCTCTCTCTGTTTTTTTTTTTTTTGCTTCACGTCCCCATTTTAGCAGTCTGCAAAGATAAGTGTATTTTTCCATGTAACAAGACCATCTTGTAGATGACTAGCATACAAAGGGCAGATTATGGAGAATCAAGACCAAAGTCCTTGGGGACACTTGTGCAAATTGCAGCTGAAGCAGATGGTATTTAAATAGACAGCCTGGGCACAATTAAAGAGAGAAGAGGGGAGTCACAGAGGACCTGGAATCTGGACTGACAAGATCTTGTAACCTTGGCAACACCTTCTCCTGCTTGTTAGTATCAAATGCAGAGGCTACCTCAAGAAGGAAGTAGCTAATCAAGAGCCATCTTTGCCAATCTTCCTACCTGCCATTCTGCTCTGAAAAGGCCCTTGTCTTTCTACAAGTCCATGGAGAGTTAATGCAGACTCATCTGGAGGAGGAACTGCTTAACTACCAGAAAAATATCCCAGAATCGCCAAGGAGATACAAGAAACCATGCCAGTGTCAGGTCAAAAATAAAAATGGACACACATGCAAAAAAAGAAGTTTTCAGACATAACTGTGGCCAGGTATTATCTCTGTAAACCTGCTTACTCCAGAGCCCATCGTGTTGATGAGGCTGTGGGATGGGGTCTGCAGTTGGATGTCATGGCATCACAGCATGTCCTGGAGGCCACTGGGTGACTTGTAACCACTCTGGTGACAGGGCTATGAAAAAGAGGTGACAGTTTGCAGGTGAGAGGCTGCTGCCAGACACAGCTCACACAACTGGCTCTGCGTGGAAAGCCACAAATAACCCACTGGAGTGAACTTTGCCTCCAGCAGCTTCCAGAGAACAGGAAAACAAAAACAGGCTGCTAAAGATATCAGACCTTATTATCTGTAATCACCTTCAAATTCAAGGCAGAAGACCCCTAACTGCATGTGGAGTAAAGCAGAGTTAGCCTCCCTTCATCTGGTAGAAACAGTGGTTCAGATAAGCAGCATAGTGATAGTGCTAGAAACATGGAAAGAAGAATCCAGAGAGGGCAAATGCCCAGGCAGGCAGGCAGATACCCCGTGGTGCAGTTTTTAGAGACCCAAGCTGCTGAGCGTTTTCAGCTACATTAAATTCAAAAAATTGCACCTGTCAAGCCCTTCCCTTTGCAGCCAGTGGGAAAAATACCCAGACATTTCTAGAGGGAGGTCCATCTCATCCTCAAGTAGAGGCTGAAAATTCGTAGCATGAATTGTGTTCCCAAATTGCCCATATTTCTCCATGGACCATAAAAGGAGTGAGTGTAACCTAGCTGTAGACAAGTCCACATCTGTGAGATGTTCACGAGATGTTGGGTGAGAGAGACCTCTCTGTGCATGTGCAACTTACTTAACATCCAAGTTCAAAAACCAAGTTCCCAGGAGATTGTGGCTTTGCAAATTATAGTTTCTCCTTAAAACAACAGAGAAGCCTCTCTCACCAAAATTGCTCATGAAAGATCGAAACGAACAGAGAAGAAATAGACTCACTGCATAAAATACAAGGAAAACTACATTCAAAGCCTGTGCCATCAGAAGGCTTAAGAAATTCTCAAGAAAACTGAAAGAGCAGGGAAATGTCCTCTGTGCCCTCTCTGGCACAATCATTTTGGGCATTACATGGGAAAGTATTCACTGAGATGACAGAGAGGCCATTTTTAATTTGACAGCATCTCTAACTTTCAAAATAAGACCTTCGGCATCAGTTACTAGCTTATCTAAATTGTGCAAATTTAGTATTTTAACTAAAGAAGAGGTTTTATGGCTTTGCCTCTTAAAGAAAGCAATAAATAAACAAGCTGAAGTTTAGTGTAGGCAATTTTATTACCACGGGATTCTAGGAGGAATAAACAAACAAGGAGGTACTACCACTAGGGTAAGGTTTTGGTGGCAAAATGCATAAATGGAGCTATGAAGAAGCTGAAAAAATCTGAGGCAAAGGTTTGGTTCTCTTCAAAATCATGACCAACTTGCTCAAACGAGTTTTAAGAGGGGGTAAGCTCAGAGGTCCTGGCACCCAGCAGGAGGCCAGGAAATAATGCTGCTCCCAGGAGGCTCAAAGACTACGTTGAAGGCTACACCTTTGCTTGTGTTCTCCCCAGTGCTAGACAGGCTGTAGAGGCCTAGGACTGAGCCCTTTACTGGTTGCAGGCCCTGCAGTGCTGATGAGCCACATTGAGCTCTTGACCTTTGCTCTGCTCCAGCATCCTCTGGCCAGCACAAGCAAATGCCTATTACATGAAATACTTTCATGTCTCTCTCTTCTCCTTCTGTGAGATCTGCCCTGATATGCCCCTCTTTCACAAACAGAACAGTATTAGCGCATAAATGAGCAAATTTTGTGTTCTAATAGCAAGTCACAAATGGGGAATCTCTGCTAGCATCTGAGCTCCGATCTTTTCTGTCCCTTTTTTTTTCCCCCTCACTTTTCAGAATTTTCCTGCCACTCAGTTTCATGTGTACTTCTCAGTGGCTGGGGGCTGCTGTGGCTAAAAACAGACCTGCAGACCCTGTCTCCCTCTCAGTATTTAATGCTAGAGCCATGCACAGCTTCAAACAACCTTTTAAACTTTTGCTAACAGCCCATATGGGTGTAAACAATCTTTTACCCCCCTCCCGTTATAGACTATTGACACAGCTGTTCTCTTTCATCACTCAGTCTATGGTATGGAAGGATCATTTCAACATGGAAAGAACATTTATTAATTTCCTTTGCCCCTCACTAAACCACTCTTCCTATTTGAATTATCCACAGCATTAGGTTTGTGCCAGTGCTGGTGCTCACAATTTCCGGAGCTCAAAAGAAGCAGGAATCCCTTCACTAACAGCAAGAAGAGCGATGGGCAGGAGATGTGAAAGGACTGGAAGAGGGAGGAAGGCTGGGAACACCTTCCTTGCTCGTGGCTTAGGTTGTGCACGGCTTTGCACTGGCTTCAGATCCAAACAAGGAATGGGCTGCTCACGCGAGCAGATGCTCAGAGGCACCATCCAGCCTGGCTTGCCTAGGTCACCCTCCTCCCTTGCAGCAGTGGCTGTGTGGCTGTGCACAAGCACCACTTTTCTTCCTCAGAGCAGGCACTGAGAGGAGACGTTTTCTTGATGTCTTATCAGGCTTTTTTTTTTTTTTTTTTTCTTTCATGGGAGAATAATATTTCTCTTTGCCTGTGTCAGAAGTGCGCTGGGTGGGTTTGTAGCTCTGTTTCTGGGAGACCATCCAACGTCCTCGGCTGTGTTTAGAAAGGGTGGCTCCCGCAGTACTGCAAGGCCTCCACTTGATGACATTGGCAGCTGCAGCTCATTTGGCCCAGGGACCTTGCTCTCCTGGTTGATTTTCATCCCATCTCTTATTTTTTTCCACCCAGCCTCCTTCCTCCTGAATAAAGACAAACCTCTACTGGGTTGTCTCCATCCAGCTGCCCTTGCTGTCCCTCCCCTTGGCACTGGTGCCATGTGGGAGCCCCCACGCCCTGGCAGCCTGGCAGAGCTGCTTCTCGCAGCCGTGGCCCTTGTTTTCCAGGGTGGGAGCAACCCAGAATCCCACAGGAAGCACACGCCTGTTCCCACCCTGCTCCTGTGGGAAGTCACATGTTTTTAACAGTTTTCAGCATCACAACGGTGTAAAGAAAATGTTTCACAGAGGTGAAGAGCACCCTCTTCCCTCAGGCTAGGCCAGGCCTGATCCAGGACCCCATCTCTCCCTCCAATGATGACCACGGCTCCGCAATGGGAGCAGAAGTGACTGCATGCAGGCCATGGTGAGACAAATGAGAACATCTTTAGGGCTTTGGGAGGATGCAGAAAGCAAACACTGTTAAAGTGACTCCACCAGTACCCAGGACAAGGAGCAGGGGGAAGAATAGAGACATGCTCCTTGCAGGTTGGTGGAGAAACCAGTCCCACATGAGTAAGCTCCTGTGCTGAGGGTCTGCAAGGGCCCCATGCAGGAGCGTGAAGCTCCTGCCTCTTCAAGGGGCTATGAGCAGCTCCTGCCTCTCCAGGGACTATGTGCAGCTCCCTACTACAATGCAGGGCAGGGACACTGAAGCAGGCCCTGAACAGTGAGCACCTGCTTTAGCAATACCCTTGTAGTCTCAGCAGGCTGAGTTATTTCTTGTGGTCATATTTCCCTGCCACCCAGGCCAGCCAGTGCTGGTGTGTCTTTCCTGGCAGACTAGCCCTGAGTTGGCTGAACGTCTGAGCAGCACTTTCTAGGCCTTCTTCCCATCCTGAGCTCCCCAGATAAACCACGTGGCGTTAAAAATTCAAGAGCCAGATTTTCTTGGAGGAGGAGAACTCTTTGGCATAGAGAAAGATCAAAATGAGTCAAAATAAAAATAAATGGTGTTTATAACTTTAGCTGCTGCTGTCTCTTACATCTTTACAAAGAAGATTTCTTCCTCCGGCTTCCGCAGTCCAGCAGGTCAGTGTCTCCCTACAATGTGACAAGCAGCCCCTTCTCCCTCCATCCCCATGCTGCTTGTCTGGGCTCAGCGCTTCTCTACCTCTCTCCTTCCCCTTTGGTCTTGGGCACCCCTTGGTGGAGAACATCTCTGCATCCCACAGTGGTCCCTGACTCAGGATACAGCTGCCTGGGGGGTTTTTTAGCCTGATGCCAAGTGGTTGCTGAAATCCGTCACCAGCAAGTGATGGTTGCTACATAGCCTGTTGCTTTGGAATCCTCTGTGGGGAATTTGCAGACTTGCATTTCCAGCAGCAGCAAAACTCCTTCCCTTCTTTCCTCAGTTTTCGGCTCAGACTTGCACTGTTATATAATGCTAAGTGCTGAAATCAGCATTGCTATCCCCTCTCCACGATACTGCTGGCTTCTCCCAGGTCGTGCATGGTTGGTATAACCACAACCGTAACTGTTCAGAGCCCATTTTCATCTCATGGTGAAACCAAAAGTTCCACATATGTCCTTCAGCATGGTATCAGCTTAAAAAACTTGAGGTATAGTATGATGTGATTAAAAGGGCTGTTTTAGAAACTAACTTAATATTTTGATTTCCATGCTATTGCAGCAGGTCATTATATTTTATACTTTTTCCAGCAACTTTGATACCTGGAAACTTCATTTTCTTTTAAATAGAAGCCATCTAAAACTGAGGCTTTAAGAAAACAGTAAATACAAAAATCACAAGACTTGCCAATGCTCAGTAACAGTCATTTTCTGAGAACACCAAACGGGTGCATAGCCAGAGGCCTGTTCTGAGCAAAGCATAAGGAAGTTGTTGCCTCGTTACCAAAATACACAAGAGACTTCCAATGTAATATTTTTGTGCTACCTAGGATAGTCTCATAAGAAAGATACTTTACCTGGATTGCTCAATAGGTCAGGATTCAGTTCCCAGTTCTGCTGTGGACTTTCTCCTTGGGCTCGGGAAACTAATGTTCAGACCCTTTGCCACAGTTTCCTCATCAGTAAACTGAAAAAAAATAGTGACGTCTAAAAGTGTATAGAACTGTGACTTTTTTCGCTCATGTTTCCAAAAATGTCACATAAACAGAACTATAAACTACAAAGAGTTATTGTTTGTATGAACTTGATCTTGAACCAAACTCTCCTCTTTGACTCACTGTCCTTAATCGACACTGACGTATTTCTTCTCTCATGTCTCTAATTGCTTCAAAATTTCGTAACTACAAGACTTATAAAAATTAATTAAAATGTAAATTAAATGATATTTTTCAGGAAGATTGCAATTATGATTTCATCTTCCATTGTTATATCCCATGGTACCAACAGGTCTGTGCAACAGGTGTGCCAATTAATAGCTGAAGATAAAGACATCTACAGATGCTCACCTCTTCACATTTTAGGTTAAAAAACATGGCTTGTGCAATAATTGTACAAGTACCTACCCTGAGTCTCCAGCTACATAGCAGCAAATATGCAGAGAATGAGATTTGCATTTGTCAAGAAAAGAGACTTCCTGCCCAAACAACAGACAAATTTCTAAGAAATCTTACAAGTGAATATCCAGATGATGAACAGATGGCTGGTAAGATAGCTAAATCAAGCAGCATATCTAAAGTTTTATCTTGCCACTGTGCCTTCATTCAGTCTGGATAGGAACAGATCAGCTTTCTCATTATAGCCGTCCTTTTAGAGTTGTTGAATTCTTTATGTCTTTAGGTTGAAATTACCATGTATTAAAAGCAATCTGAGTAATTAACTTGATTATACTAAATCACAGTTGGGGAATCATTGTATTTTATTTTTTAATTTTTACTTTTCCTTATCTAGAAATGGAAAATAGAACAGTACTTCTAAAAGTCATAGGACAAAAGTCACCAGGGCATTTCCAACAACTCTAAAATAAGTGCACTTTATTAACAGTCATAAAAATAATCAGTGTTGCCTCCATCTGGGCATTAGCTGTGTTAGCCAGAGCCAGATAACCATGTGCTGCTGAAGCCACCCTTCACTCACCCCACGATAGCCTTGCTTACATTAAGCTTAGTCCTGTTTACTTATCACCGAAGTGCTTTAGTGCCTGACTACTTAATACTGCAGGAGGCTACACCATTTAATGAATGTCTGCAAGGCCATGGAAAAGATGCCCTTACCAAGATCCTGATTGCACTCCTGACCCACATGTACTGCAACGAGGAGTGCGGCAGGCTTCTTGCTGCTGGCTGCAGCTTCCCATCCTGCAGCTATCACCAGTTTGACTCAGGATAGCACTAAAGCAAGTTTCATTCAAGAAATATTGGGCAAATGTGGCAGAAGGGGCAATGCAATTTCTGCGTTGGCAATGGTTGCGTTTAGGAGATGATGGTGCTTTTGGTGAGGGTGTTGTGAAGGTTGCAGCTGTGATGAAAGGAGGCAGGTAAGCTTTGCTTTTTAACGTTTGATACGGCTAGCAAGAGCTTAAGACCTTCCCTCAGTAAAACCACAGGGAGCTGGGTGAGGACCTGCAGCTTCTAAGTGCTACCTCAGATATAAAACAGTGGCCAAACTTTCTCCAAAAGAAATATCAATATCACTGGGCCCTCTCAACATGGACTGCCAGGTCAATGAAACAGCAATTTTCTCCAAGAAGAGTGTTTTCCCACAGAACTGTCTGGAAATAGCATACCATTTTTAAAAAAATCTACAAAAAACTTTCAGAATTGCTGTGGTTGTCAGGGGGCTGTGCAGTTCATCTAATCCAGCCCTCCCTGCTTAGGCAGAGTCAACTAGAGAAGGTAGCTCATAGTTGTGCTCACATGGACTTTGAATATCTCTGAGGATGGAGACTCCACAGCCTCTCTTGACAACCTGTTGCAATGTCCAGTCACATTCAGGGCTGAGTTTAGGTGAGTGAGGGAATAAAATGATGTCTTGTGTGCAAGATACCTTTTGATAGAAAAGTATTAACATGGAGTTAAGATTCCCGGTTTGTGGGTTATGGAGTAATGATGATTCTGACCAGAACATGAGTACTGAAGGAAACACAGGAGAGATTAGTGAAGCTAAAGGAGGTGAGGGTATAGCCAATGTTCATGAGACACTGTAGAGATATAAGGAGGCAGAATGTGAAACAGAGCAGAAAGTAGTTGAGTTGTACCATTTGGGGAACTATGGCCTCTGAGGACTGTGAGGGTAACTTATTACACACTCATCCAATCATGGACAAACAGTGCTGTAATGCTACTAGGCAGAGACATGCTGGTAGAGTCACATCACTTTGGTAGGCTTTACTACCCCAGAAACATCCTGGAAAATAAGCGAAACTGCTGGTGATATGCCTGAATATCATGGCTCAGAAATCAATGAAGACTGCCAAGAAACAGCCTTGAGTTAAGCTTTGTAAAGGAAATAATAATAAAGAGGCTGTTCAGTTACATAAATAAAAGGAGAATAAGGACACAGACATTCTCTTAGGTCGTGAGAGTGTGGTAGAATTTAAAGCAATTGAGTTGTTTCCCCAAAACCAAATGAATAATCTGCTTGAGTGAGAATATCAGTGCTGAGGATGATGGAGAAGGCAGGCTAAATTTTGACAGTAAAGAGAAAAAAATAGAAACTGTGCCTGAAGTAGGAACATAACTCTAAAAGGCTAGGGTACTAGAGTCAGAGGATGTAGTGGAAGAAGAGGTCAGAGGTGAAGATCAAATAATCTATATTTCAGCATCCTGGCACATGAAAACAATGTTCTAGCAGCAGGGCCCCTCAAAGAAGACAAGGTAGTAACACATGCATGTCAGCATAGCAGAAAAAGAAATCTGAGTAATTACAGACTAACTATCCCCAAATCAAAGACATTAGAACAAATTCTGAAGAAAGAAACAGTTAAATACCTCGATGAAATTGGATAAAAATGGGATAAAATGATCTTACTTAACATTGATCATGACAGACTAAGCTGACCTTTTCTATTTGTATTAGATTTTTCAGCTATCCACTTCACCAAGCTGGGCAGCAGCAAAATATTCCTACAGTATCAGATGGAAAATGTTGAGGGAAGACAGAAATCAGCAGAAAAGAAAGGGCTTTTTTCTCAAATGACAGTCCCTTCCAAAATTGTTTAATCCACCACTTCTAAAACTGCTTAAACACAAATCTGTGTTTATTTGCATGCCCTGTATTCTTGTGAGGCAATAGCACTGTAGTATTACCATGGACCCCACTGATTTCAGAACAAAACAGCCCCTGCCTCAAATTTCTCACAATGTAGGAGCCACACAAGAGAACAGATGAGGGAGCACATGGGCACAGCAGAGTGATGGTGAGCAGCATGTGCATGGCCCTAGTGGGGCTCAAGGTGTGGGTAGGTATTACTCCAACTGAGGAGGGGTAAGAGGAGAGACTAAAATGAGAAAAAAGTCTCACTGATTTTTATTGAGGAGTATAAATGAGAGGGCAAGATGGGCTAACACACAGATGTGTTCAGCTTTATCGAGAAGGCTGTGAAGGCTAGCATTGCAGCCGGTTAATGGTCCTGATGTACCTGTTGCAAAAGAGAGAGACAGAGAGAGAGGGAGAACCAGATTTCTTCCCCTGAGGACTAGAAAAGAGTGGTCAAGCACTGGAACTGGCAGCCCAAGGAAGTGGTGGAGTCACCATCCCTAGCAGTGTTGAAGAAACGTGTGGATGAAGCACTTAGGGACATGCTTTAACAGGCATGGTGTTGAAGGGCTTACAGTTGGACTCAATGATCTTGAGGGTCTTTTCCAAACACTATGATTCTATGAAGGACCTTGAGAGGGAACACAAGAAGGTTAGATTCAGTACCAAAGAGGAGAAAGAAGCAGTGTGTGGCTGCCAAGCTAGCAGCATGATCAAAACAGCAGATGAGGATGGTGATCTTCACAGCAGCAGTGCAAATGGAACAGTGCAGGAGCACAGAGCATTTGTTGGGATCAAGAGGAGGAGGTTTGCAGGAAGCAAAACACTAGATGATGGGTGTCCATAAATACCTCAAGGGAGGGAGGGAGGAGGATGGGGCGGCCTCTTTTCAGTGGTAGCCACCAGTAGAGGAAACGGCCGCAAATGGAAGCACTAAAAGTTCCACAGGAACTTAAGGAAGAACTTCTTTTCTGTGAGGGTGATAGAGCCGTAGAACAGGCTGCCCGGAGAGGTTGTGGAATCTCCTTCTCTGGAGATTCTCACACCCCCCTTGGACACGACCCTGTGCTACATACTCTAGTTGACCCTACCTGTTCAGGAGGTTGGACTCGATGATCTCCAGAGGTCCCCTCCAACCCTAACAATTCTGATTGGGGCAGATTCTGATCTGGGCAAAAGCTTCAGTCCTTTCCATGGCTACATATGCCCTTTTGCAGATATGGAAGAGAGGAAGAGTTTAGGGGACTTAGAAGTGGCCTGGCTACTAGGATCTAGAGAAACTAGTAGTAGATGAGATACCCCTTGTCAGGGCTTCAGTGAAAGGCAGGACGATGGAGATAGTGCTAAAGTAACAGTTTACTCGTTTAAACATTAGATGACAAAGAAAACCAACTAAGGTAGGCACTCATTTCAACAAGCCTGAAGATAAAAGCACCTCTCAAGACCCAATAGTTGGACTGTGATTTACACCAGTGAAATAAGAGTGAGATTTGGCCATGTAAGATTGATCAGTTGTTATCTTCTATCTGTCTCTGTATAGACCATTTTGCTGTGAACTGTGAGACCTTTGCTGCATTAAGCTTTCCCTGCTTTCTTTGTTTGGACCTGGGGAAGAGGCTGAAAGTACAAATTGGAGCATAAAACGTAGCAGCCTGGCTAAAATAAATAGTTTGCTGCAATGTTCAAAGAACCTGACACATCATAAAACCAAGTGCGCTTTCCACACAGAGAGCAGACAGCTGATGGAGCAGCTCCAGGTCACTCTCTCTCAATTTACTCTCATGTTGCAAAGGTACTAAAGGACTCCATTTTAGAAGATATTTCCAGATGCACTGGGGAATTTAACAGGACCTCTACCACCTGCTGCAAGGAGTTGTGTGCAAAACAGCAAGATTAGGGCAAATATCACTTTTAAGATGCAAATCTGAAATCTTCCCAGGGGCCATCCATCACAGGAGTACTAGGTCTAAACAAGCAATTACTTTATACAAGGGCTCCTAAGCACAGCTCACCTGGGGGCTAGCGCTTGGTGCTCGGGTGTCTCCAGGGGGGTGTCTCTGCATTGATGCAAAGTCTGGGACACGCAGCCCTGCAGCTCAGCGTTTGCAGGCAATGGGAAACACACCATACTCATGTATTCACACCAGAGCATAGCTGCCCTTCCAGCGAAGCTGACAGTGAGTTAGAGAATAAAACCCAAGCAGTGTTTGCCTCTCTTGGCCACCCTCATCCTGCACGCTCCCGTATTCTCATTTTGCAGGACAGAGAAGTTGCTAGGTCCTTCAGGAAGACTGGTTCCTTGATGCTTTTAAGAACATAGATAGGCCTCAGCCCAAACACACAGATTACACAGATTGCAAGGAAATTTGAACTGTAGTCTCTTAGCTCACATGCATTTTATATTTTTAACGAGAAAGCATTTCTAGTAAGGTAGCCTCCACACAGCAAGTAAGGAAAAGGAAAAAAAAAACACGCAGAAATAGCCTCTACCTGAACCTGTGGAAAGGCAGAGAGCAGGGGGACGCTGAGACAAATTGTACAGCACTTTTACAGCATTTTTACAGAATTGCCGAAATGTGGCCCTTAATTAGAGCCTGTGGAAGGGCACAGGATTATCTGGCCGATGAGATTAGCAACCCTGTCGCTCTCCAGGACTGCAGGTTAGCCGGCTGGATCCCCGTCAATAGCACCATTCTGAGTCATGTTTTGTGTCCCCTCCAAAAGCAATAGTGCTGTTTTTTAAAATTTATAGGAGAGCTTATCCCTTATACTTTTGTAGTCAGTATTTTCTTGGCTCTTTGCATGTAACAGCAAAAAGAAATAAAGAGAGAGGGATGGTTTAAGATTGGCTTTTATACTGCGGTATATGTCACTGAAAACTGTTAGTGGTGCTATGATATGAAAATAGTGTATTTAGTCCTACAGAGACAGGAGGGAGAGAGCAACCTGTCACTCCATGACAGGCACCCCTGTGGGAAGTGGAGTAGGGATATATATTGCCTGTCATAGGAAACCGGTCAGGGTAAAGGAGGTGGGAAAGCAGGGAGAATATCAACCCTTTTCAGAATGTGACTGCATTTGTATATTGCCAGATCGGAACAGAGCAGCTCCCTTTCCCCACATTTTAAAAAGTATTTTCTGAAAAACTTTCAAGCTGTCACCTCTTTTCCCTTCTTCCTTGTCACTTGCTTTTGATCACAGGGTGACATTTCAATTGGTTTTTATTTACTAGGACTTCCACATTTGTGTCATTGCCTAAGCATGGCTCCACATATGTGCTAGAGAACTGGGATTTTTGTTTTGATTACTTTTTTTTTTTTCCATTCTCTAACTTCTCCAAATTGAAGTTTTGAAAGGTTAGACAGTGGAAAATGGAAGAATTGGAAGAAATAGCTAAACATTGTACTTTCCCTGGCAAGCAGATGGGGGAAAGCTGAGGGAAAGTGATGAGAATGGAGACTGGAAAGCAAAAAGCTTATTGAAAAAAAACAAGTCCTTTCATTTTGAAAATTGACAGCTGGAGACAAAATCAGTATTTCCATGTTTTCTGAAATTTCTCAAGAGATTGCTACTTTGGTGAAAATTAAACTTTCCTGTGATTCCCCTCCCTCTTTTCCTAGTATGTATATTCTGGTTGAAAGACATATGCATTAAATGCAACTTGAAGAAAAACTAGCCTTGGAGCACTGTGCCCAAGTGAAGGGATGCATGCAAGGATGGGCTTGGTGGTGGCAGTGCCCATGGTGGGCTGGGCTGCCTGCTGGCATGGACAGCAAGTGGCTGGACTGGCGGTTCAGTGGCAGATCTGAGGAGCATGGCCATGGTGGAAAATATCCAAACAATTAGATCCTGAAAATACACTGGCATATAGATAAACATCCAAACAGTAGGCATCTAGAAGATAACAAGGAGGTGATCAACAGCCAACATAGATTTATCAAGAACAAATCGTGTTAAATCCAGCTCTCTTTTTACAACAAGTGAGATGTCTCATGGAGGGAGACGAGAGTGCAACTGTCAGATATATGGACTTCAGTCTCTCTCTTGACACCACATCATATGGTATTTCCATAAAAAAGTTATGGATACAGTCTACAGTAACCAGACAACTGTACTCAAGGTGTACAACTGTATTCAACAACTGCTCTCAACTGTGATCAGTGATCTGTTGCTCGCTGCAAGATTGGAGGTACATGCTCTACAGCCCTAAGGATGTCTTTGCAGGGCCTGCACCCTTCAGTATCCTCATCAGTAGTTTTGATAATGGAATAGAAAAGATGCTTATTACATTTACAAATACTTCTGATACTTGGAGGCTATTCCATGCTGGATCATTACTGGACCATAGACCCAGAAAATATGACTTTTCTGGGAAAAGTGTTTATTCTGTTGAGATAAGAGAGAATAAATTGAAAAGAAGTTAAAAAGAAGGGAAGGAATATTTTCCTCCAGTTCTACTGTGGATAGGACAAAAATAAGGGCTTAAGTACAGCAAGGGATATTCAGACAGAGCCAAGCATGGTTTTCCATCGGTAAGAGCTGCAAAGCCCTGGAGCAGGAGAGCTGCGGCAAGTGGGAGCTCTGTCAGTGGAAGTTTAAGGAGAAATAGGACAGCTATCTCTGAGAAATGGCACTGGTATGTCATCCGAGAGAACTACCTGTCCCCGTCCCTTCCAGCCCGCTCCTCTGATTTTTGTGACTGGTGTCAGTTTCCTTCAACAGTCCAGCAGATGATTATTTTTAAAAATAGTCTCCCAGTGACTTGGGGTTTCACAAAGACTCTCAAACTTTCTCTCTTTCTGAGAGCCTGTCCCGCCGCCTAGTATTTCCACTGGCTTCGGTGAAAGGAGGGTTTGCTGACTGCGGCTCTTGGACCACAGCAGTCACTGTTCACAGTCAAACATTTAATTTACCTCCTAGCTACACTTAGAGGCTCTAGAGAAAGCAGTTATTTTTAAAGTCACCACCCTGGCACATGGAACATTTGCTCGGCAGTAGAGAGTGTGCTCGAAGAAATAATGACTGCCTTTTTATCCAAAGACTATTATAGCTGATGTTTAAAGTTCACTAAAAAACATGTTTCTGTATATTTGTATGGAAGGTATATTTAAAGCAAACCTCCCTCCAACTTGACTCAATAAGCAAAGAGCACACAGCAATACTCCACTCCTGACATTTTAAAATACCTCTGATGTTCTTTTCTTCCTTTAACAATAGGACCAATTTTCCTTCCCTGGCTGTGAGCCCTGCTCGCTTTTTCTTTTATCACCTCTTGCAATTAACTTGACCTCACCTTTAAGCTCACTCTTCTCCAGGACACTAAACTCAGACAGGGTGGGAGGTGTTGTTGACGAAGAAATGACAGATCAGACATTAGTGTAATGTTGAGACTATTAGCAGCATGCACCATCTTCTTTAACAAGGACCCAGCAACCCACCTGGGCTATTAATATTGATCACAGGCCTCCAGGGGACCTGTCACTTCTTACAAGAGTGGCCCAGAGAGCCAAACTGAGAGCTCAGGACACTAAAAATAGCAGTTGTTCCAAGGGTCAGGAAGGAAAATGAGCAAAATTTTATGTTTGTTCCTGTCAACACATGCCTGTTTTTAGATACCACCAGGAAAAAAATATGTGAACCTCTCCCTGACTAGAATAGAAAAGCCATCCACCAAAAGGAGTCCAAAATTGTGCGTCTTGTGTGTCTGCCACTGATCTGTTTGTGCTGGAGGCTGAGGAGGCATGACAGACTTGAGGATCATGCAGGGAAGAAGGGGCGAGCAGCAATGATCTGCCCACAGTGGCTTCAGTGAGGCCATTTGCACATTAGTAAGCCCAACCACATCTAAATGTACAAGCTAGCTTCTAGGAAAATGGTATAGCACTTAAGCTGGTGAGAGGCCTCTATTTATCTATCTGGCATTAAGCAAAGTCCGGGCCCGCTCTAACACGGATTTCCCCTGGGGAAACAGTCTCCCGTGTCTCTATAGCTCTTGGCCTGCCTGCTTGGGCTGTGCCTATACTTGAAAGGCAAATCACAGAATCGCAGACTCAGGTACGACGTGAATTTGCAGCGCTATCTCCGTTCCCAAGCATCTCCACTCATCCACAGTGCATTAAGCTAAAACATAAAAAGGTCATTCAACCTGGGAGAATATGGACCATGCATAAAAAACAAACTGCTGCCACGGAATAAATAATGCTGAGCTACTCCAAATGCAGATGAACCCAGAGCACGGCAGTGAGCTCAGAGAGCAGCACATTTGCAAGATGTTAGCCAGAAGGGAGATTCTGCCAATATTCGCTAGACAGAAACAACTTTCTAGCTCTGGAGGAGAAGGGCCCTGCACCCCGGTAGCAAGTAGTGAATGCCTTTTCAAGGAAGGAGCTCTTCCCAGGATAATTAGCAAGTCCTGGCTTCCCTGGGCTCAGCCAAATGGACTACTCAAATTTTTGAGCAGCCCGACACTGCTGGTGAATGACTTTGGACATTGTTCCAGGCAAGTGCTGCAGCTTGTTCGTAATGGGGTGCTTCCCCTCGCCAGCACTCAGTAAGACCTTAGCCCAGCACGCCAGCAAAGCTCTGCACGCACATTTTGCCATACTCGGGCAAAGAGCACAGCACTGCTGCCCACGGGCGTGCTCTGCAGAGAGCCCCACGTGCTGCCCCAGGGCCGGGCGCTCGCTCTTCCCAACACTGCAGCACAGACCCGCAGCTCCCAGCCAGTCCTGCCCTTACGATGTTGATGTGCCCTTACCTTCCTTTTTCACGTGCCGCAATGGATTCTCCTACCGTGGAGGTATGAGCAGCCCCTGGGGAACATGTGCATTACACACACATCATCCTCTGCTGCACCACAAACAGGTCCTCACCAGTGCAAATTCCAACTGCTCTTACTAATACCACCCAGGCTGCTTTGGTCAAGTAGTGATAGTTTGGTAAGTTAATAACCAATCTCAATCACATCAGCTCCCTGGGGCTCGTGAAACCCAACTGACTGCATTGAATTCTGTGCTCTTTCAATGTTAGAAATCTCTGTATCCTCATTATTTCTTTCCCACTCAGGACTGCTAATTACCATAAGGATTCAAGCAAAGCTTTCTTAGAGAAAGCCTTTTTTTAAAAAAAGATAAAACATAGTGAGGTATGCAGCGCGCCCAAGATGCAAGGCAGCACCACTTTAGGGCTTATCATTGGCTGTATGTCTCAAGTACAGCTAAATGCTGCAAGTCAGCGACTGAAATTAACTGTCTTTTAAGAGTATAAACATAAGGAATGAACCTAAATAAACCAGGCTTCTCTACATCCTCAGGGCCAAACACAGGCCCAGATAACAGATAGGGAGAAAGGGCTATAGGGCAGATATGGTTTATGCCCAGTCACAAACAATGTCTGGAACAGTTGTAGGATTCAGATTTTTTTTTGCTTCTGAATCTCTACTGCAATCATAAGTCATGTTATTTTGTTTCATGGCTGTGGGCTACTTGTAATCTAAAAGAAAGCAGCAAGAACATCAGGCCTGTGGTGTGTGACGTAGCGATGAAGAGTATGTAGTAATGGCCAAGAAGAAATGTGTGTTTTTCTGCTTATCAGTTTAAAACTGAATCAACTGGGCAAGGAGAGCTGGAAAAGTAACAAAGCACATTACTTCAACTGGTTCGGAGACAGCAGAAAAGCCAGAATTGCAACCAAGATGTTAACAGTTTGCTTTCTGGGAAGCCTCTGTTCAAATAATCAGAAAGGAAAATCACTTTCTCCAAAATTCTCCCAAATATACTTTTTAAACCCAGACACATTTAACACTGCTCTGCAAGCAAGAACAGCTAGGACTGCAGCCTCTAACCATCTGTCTCCTAAGCCTCATATTGCTTGAATAAACACCCAGTATCCTAGTAAAGTGTAATATGTCATTGCAGCCAAGGACAAGATGACCAACACTTGTCCAAATACCAGCACCCTCTCTTAGGATGAGCTTTGCTGCAGAGGCAATGTGGCAGGGAGGTTTTGCTCCACTTGTCTGCTCCACTGGGACAGCCGGTTGCTTCTAGTTATGGACGCCTCAGCCTTGGCATGAACAAGCCACCTCCAGGGGAGCTGTATTTTCACTCCAAGAATCGGCTGGCCATTTGCATAGCTGCCAACTGCATGGTTTGAGCTGGTCTACGAAGCTCCTCTGAACCTTGCTCTATTGAAGATGTGAGGATAGAGGTCAGAGCTAGGGAACCAGGTACAGTTTCCACAGCTGCACAGTTACCATAACATGCATTCAGCCCTCATGAGCTGCACGAAAGGCAAAAATAAATGCAAGTCAACCTCTAGAAACTTGACAGTCTCAGAAATGCTTGTAAGGTAGAAGACCTAGAGAGATCTGGCAGCTCTACACACTGTGTAAAGGGGAGTTATGTTGCACCATGAGAGACATGAGAAGCATGTTATGGTGAGGTTTGAACAACGAAGCTTTTGTGGCTTGGTGGATTGCCTCTCTTTCCATTGGGCTGAGCCAACACCCTGCTCCAGAGAGCTCAAATTAAGGTTGTGCAAATAACCAATTTTTTTTTTTTCAGCTTGGCTCACAAATCACAATATTTTAAGACAGCAGATTCAGAGCAACCTGAAATACTCATTTTTGTTTTTCCTTTGGGCTGATGCAGACTGGTTTAAACCACCCATACCTTTGCTTCCTTTCAGTGACATTGCAGAAATATTAATGTATGGGTAGATGTGTTTTGGGGATGCTTGAATTAAAAAAGACCAAAAGGGGATTGTGTTCCCTTTTGCTGCACATAAGTCCTGAAGAATGCCTTCTCTGTGCTCTTCATGGCACCTAGTGAGTGTCTTAAACTCTTGAACATATGAAGATTTTACTGTGTGGATCTGCTTCAGAACCTCTAGAACCATGTAGAAGGTAATGGTAATTTTGCACATTTCCTGGAGAAACTGAGAAGGAAAGACTAAGTCCACATCTAAAGGGTGGCGCTATGCTATCTAATCCAAAAATTGGATTGACCCAGAAGTCACTGCAGGGAAGTCAGTGATTACATAAGAGCACATGCTGCAAGGATCGGAACTGGGCCATCTAAGGGAGGGAGCATGTTAATATTGGGCAAGAAACCAACCCAAATCTCTGCTTTGTCAAAAATACCCTATTTAAAAGTCTCAGGAATGGAACAGATTTTGAAAGCAAATTTTACAAGAAAGAAGTTTAGAACATTAATTTTGATATAAAAATGCAATTTCAGAACAAGGCATTTCAGAACCATTCTCCACCCTCATTTATTCCATTCTACTAATATTTGTTTGACAATCAAAATGCTGTCAGTTAAAAATTCTTGGTGAACATTTCATTTTTCTGGTAGCATGTTGTCTATCATATTTTCAGCCTGGTTTAATGGCATGTTCTATTTGTTGTTTTTTATAATGAATAATTTGGGAACCCATGATAAATGCACTTATGACTTGGTCAACAGGAAGATGTTATTAGAAAGCGGGAAATGGGTAAAGATTTCCATTCGTATTAGTGGATAATGTGCTTATATTTTTAAGGAGTTAGAGGATATGGACAACTTGATAAAAAAACTAACTAAAACTAAATTTTCTGTTTAAGAAAGTATCTTATAATTAACTAACCCTAGAAAATTTGTTTTAAGCAACTCTTTTACAATGTAATTGCCTTCTGGCCTCTTCTGAAGGTCTGCAGGTGTCTTCAGCATGGGAGGAGTCAAAGTATTAATTTGAGTGCACCAAGGAAGCAGTGAGGCAGACTGAAAAAAAAAAAAAAGAAAGAAAAAAAACCTTCTCTGAAATGACTTTTCAGTTCTAATCCTTCTGAACACTATTGGAAATAAGACTCATCTCTTTTGTAAAACTCTTTGAGGTCTCTCAAAGAAGAAAAAAGACCCACAATTTTTTTTCGGACAAGCATGATTTCTACCATGTCAGTAGGCCCTAAGTCCTCATGCAAGACTTGCTTCAGTTTCAGTTTTCCAGCCATGTCTCTTAAGGGCTGAAAATGAGCAGTTTCTTCTCTTCTCACCACTTCAGTAATGGCAGTGGTTGCTTGAAACTAAGGGGAAAAAAATGTTGTTTTTATTCTTCAAAGTCACATTTTGATGTGGTAGCATGGTGCGAGGATGAAAAACTGCTTTAATCCTGTCCAATAAAGCTTGATTTCTAGTCCAGTTGCAAAAGATCCTTTACAGACCCTGCTTAACCCCATACCCTTCGTTACCTCTTCTTACAAACATGGCTGGAGATGTGCAGACGGCAATGCTTGTGCACCTTTACAGTGCCTGCCTTCCTCTCCAGCAGTTTGATTGCTGCCCATCTTTACTCTGGTGTTGGAACTCCAACGGGACCTACTCCCCATCTCAGCCTAGACCATCCAGTTCATGGCTTGCCGTGTCTGGGTTCACGGAAGGACCCGATAGCAGCACTGGTTCTGTCCCTGCAGGGCTGCTCCCCACTGATGAGGGCTCACCTCAACACTGGGGGTGCCTTACGACCCGTTGCATCTTTGAAGACTACCATATGTTACGGCAGCACAGTCTGAGTTACAGATAAAGGATTTCAAATTATAGAGGGAAGAAAAATATTTAGCAAAGTTATGTAACTAAAGTTCAGAAATAGCCTGTTGCCATCTGGTTGTGCTATTTTGAAGACAAAAAGAGCCTCTCAAGTCTTTTTAAAGCTAACTATACTGTTTGCAAACTCAGCCTATTTTTTTTTTTAATCTCAAATTTCACATGCTTACATTACCCCCAGGAATTATTTGAACCAGCTTTGCATGTGCACAAACCATATGAAAGCATACAACTTCATTCCATGTATGCCATACATATTTTAAAAGCACTGTCAGATTCCTACAAAAGTGTGTGCACAGTGTCAGGAGCCAGAGAAAAAAAAAGTCAAATGTGCTTAGATTAATTTTCCCTGAATTCCCTGAATTTATTCTTGATTCTTTAGCTTTGTGCCTTCAGTTTTTCATGAATTAACATTTTAAGTAGCTGACTGTTCATGCAATTATAATAGACATCTTCATAGCCTCATTTCATGAAGAAATTTGTCTTGGCAACCCATGCCCATGAGACAAGCCACCATGTGGGCAACCTGCTTCCATGCACAGAACAGCTTTTCATAAGAACATTAGAAATAAATTAGAGCAATTGAGGAGAAATGTGTGAAACAAACTGCTGCATTCACAGTGTGTTCAATGGTTGAACACCTAGTGATTCATCCATCAGGACAGCTCACAAGGTGGGAGCAGTAGCTCTTGGCTTTGAAGAATTCTTTACAGAAATCTCTAGTTTCTGTCCTTATGATAGGACTTTTTTTTTTTTTTTTTTTTGACAAAGAGCACAACACTGGGGGGGGTGGGGGGAGGGTTCTGCTGGACTGGACTAAGCTCTGGTCCCCATGGCCTTATGTCTTGTTTTTCACAGGAGTCAACCCTTACTTTCCAAAGCAACTCCCACAAGGCTCATGTGGTGTCCATGAGGATGACATACCATGAAAGACCAAACTCTCAGCAGGCACTGACTGAGGCACTTCTCAACGAGGGATGTCCCTACAGTAGTCATGTGCAACCCAGCACCAGGACACCTCAACACCTGCCTGCTTGTGGGGCCAAGCTCCAAACCATCATCCTTCACCACTGAGAAAAGGAGCAGAAGCAGGGTGAACACACATGCATCCTCTGAGCAGCGACCTACCATGGCAATGCTGAGATAATGGCTTCCATTGACAATGAACCATGGAAAGCCTCTTTCCCTTTGTCAGTTTTAAGTGTGCTGCCTTTCAGTCACATTACCTGAGCCTGTTTTTTTTTTTTTTTTTTTTTTTCTTCCCTGATTTGCCTCCTCGGTACAGATTGTCATTCTTCATCTATTTCCTCATTCTTAGCCCATTTTCAGACTTGCCGTCTGAGATAGGGAAGCACCTTCAGATGCAGTGCAGTCTCCCATCATTAACCATTGCTGCCTCTGAAGACATCATTTCCTTCCACTCATGGTCTCCAGAGGCTGGATCTAGAAGGAAACCATTTTGAAGCAGACCTGCAATAACCCCATGTACCTCCAGAAAACTGGTTGAGGTGCTTGTTTAGGAAGCACAGCCGTAGAACTGCGCACAGAGTTGTAGGCAAATGCTGAATATGAGTTATTTAATAGCATGATTATAGACTTACTCTCTGGAAGTGAGCTACTAGCTAACAGTCAAGGGATTCACAGGGTTGTTTCCTCACTGGAAAAACTGAGGATCCAACTCAGATGCATGCCTGGTGCAATTCTGTTAATTTATGGTAGCTGAGCATGAAGTCCAGCTTTGTCAAGCACGGAAGAACGAAAACGAAAAAATAGAGAGCAGTTTTCCTGCTCACATTTTTCCCAACTTGCCACTTTCTGTAGTAGCTTACACCTATCTAAGTGGAGGCTACTGCCCCCTTGATCTCACTTCCCACTTGTGCTGTCCTGTCCATCCCCATGTCTATGGTCTGACCAGGTCCCAGAGGGGTTGTGAAAGAAGCAGGAAGGGTGCCTAAATGCCACAGGAGCATTAGCTGTGGGACACCATGCTCTGTTAGCAAGCCTGGCTTCCCATCAAGCCTAGCCCCATGGTCAGCAGGATTCCTCCTTGGGCTGTTCTGCTCAGCCACAGGAGGCTACAACCAATTAATCCCTCTGGCCTCACACTTTGGATCCCAGAGGAAAGCCCTGCTACTCACTGCTTCCCAGGCTTGATGTTCCCACCTGACCTGTGAGGTTTCCCCTGACCAGTTCCGTCTCTGCCATCCCATTACAGGGTGGAATTGCACCACACATTTAGGGAGCAAAAAAGTCTCTGCACTTTCATGAGCTCTGCACCTCTATGTCATTAAAGGTCAAAAAACGACTTGATTGTGGCCATTACAAACCCTGCTGTGCAATATTTTTTCCTGCCTCATTTTCCCCATCATTTTGGCAGTCTAATATCCTGCTCAGAGCTTCCCTGCTACAGCCACTCAGCGCGGGAGCGAGCAGTTCACAGCAATGCCCTGTTCTGTTTTCTCGCTAGGCAGTCACAGTTAATTGGGAATCCAATAAAGTATAAGCACCTTAAATTAATCTTGCAAAGAGCCATTAGTTAGCTTCTGTCAGCACTGAATTTCACCCTAGTCCTGTTTGGTCTCTAGCTAAACTAACCACAGAGCGTTGCCAGCGCTGACCTTACCCTCCTGTGCAGGTCACTAATGAGCATGATGAATATGAGTGTGCGACACCCACTCTGCTTCCTGCCATCCTGAGCACCACGTACTCCTCACTGTGTGTGCAGCTCAGCCACGCTCACAGGCTTGATCTGAGGGAAATTTCTGCTCACCTTCTCTCTTAGCCTCTTTTACAGCAAGATTTTAGCTAGAACAGGTCAAAGAAATATATTCAATGAACTTTAAATTTTACATATTATGATCCAAACCTGAACATGCTGAGGTCAGTTGATAATTCCAGTTGGCAAAAACACCCCTACATTTTCTAAAAAATTACAAAGCTTTACATTAGCATTTTTAAAGAAAAAGTTTCAGGATAGCATTTTTGGATTGATAGTGACTTTTTTTTTTTCCTCCTTTCCATAAAGGAGAGAAAGTCAACAGGCTAATAACCAAATTGTCAGAGAAGTTTTTGTTCCTCAATATTTTTCCATATCACATAGCCTTCACAATATGTCACCCTACAGGAAGGAGGGCAGAGAATCTGAGCTACCCACAATAAAAATTGACAAGGCATTACATGGTCACAAAGCACCACCTTCCCAGTAAATACTTCATTACTTTTCACGGCTACTAAAACTTGTCTAGAAATATCTGTCAGTCCAGGAGATGATTTCTGTCAAAACAAGAACAGCACAGAGCTCTGCAAGAAACCCAAATACAAGTCATTGTCTCAGTTTGGGTAGAGGAAGGATTTGTGCGACAGCCTCCCATATGGAAAATCCCCACCATAACTATTCTACCATGGGACCACACTCTTCTCAGAGCTTTCCAGTTATATCTACCTTAAAGGCCTTGATTTTGTTCCAGAAGGGAACTGCACTTATCATTCTGTTTTCGAGCTAGATCTAGTGTACACGTCAGCTCGCTATTTTTGAACAGTTGTGTGTATTGCTCTTCCGCTCATAATTAGGATAGATGAGAGGAAGTTAATAGTGCAAAGGTTAATGACAATTCAATTTACAGAACAACATGGCCTGCACAGCGGCAGATTGATGTAGGCATGCGATCATCAATCATCTCCCGCACCATCAGCCCATTCCCAACACAGGTTGGCATACCATGGGATGCCGCCTTCCCTTAGCTGCTCTGAGGTGCCCAGACCAGAAGGCAAATTGCTCTATGCTGCCTCGACAGGCAGCAGAGAAACTGAGTCACCCCTTAAAGTCACCCCCTAAAGGACCTCTCTCTCTTCACTGACTGTACAAGGCAACTCTTGTTGCCTTGTAGCCTGACCCTCGCCTTTTTTTTTTTTTTTTTTTTTTTTTTTTTTTTTTAAGTTCTAGATGAAAGACACTTAGTTGGCCATAGTTGGCCACAGTGGTGTAAACAAATTCTTCGTCAACCTATGTATCAAGAGGTTACACCCAGTGCCAGGTCCTTTTGCTTATTTATCACTCCCTCAGCATCTGTGAAAGCTTTCTTTGCAAGCTGTAGACTGCTAAGTAGGTCAGGACAAAGCTCCATCCCTGCACAACTTTACTCGTAATGTAGTTATCAACATGATTTCCAGAGAATTTTCAACTCAAAGGCAGCAGCCACTTTCTACTTGTAATGCCTTACTGGGGAATTAGAGCTTCAGAGAAAATATCTCTGGAGAATCTGTTCAGACCATCCTCATGCTCCCACTCATCGTCTTTTTTGCCTATGCATGTACCATAGGCTTCTCATTCAAGGAAGCCTCCTATGGCATTCTACAGGAGCTCCAGAAACTCAGGGGGAAAAGGTGAGCTCATGCCCCAGAGAAGCCCTGGGTTATCTGAGACTGTCCCTGCAGCTTTGGTTAAGCAATGCACAGCCGCACAGCAAGGGTTATTAAGGTGCTTGCTCATCTGGGGCTTTCAAAAGCTTGAAAGAGGCAGCAGCCTTCCTGGAAGCTGGGGTCTTGCCAGTAAAGCAACTTGTGGAGGAAAGCTTTGGAGGTCCTTTCTGCCATCTCGGTGTCTACATTGTCTGCATGACAGTGTGAGCAGGATTTAGTTTCCTCTGCTTGGCATGGAGGAAGAAAATCTGGCTGCTGTGCATGGTTAGGAGACTACAGTGAAGTTTCCCAACTGATCAGGCAGTTTTAGGAAAAGGGTTTCTATGTAGGAGAAAAGCAGCAAAAGAGGTTCTGAAGAGAAGGAGCATTCTGTGGGGCAGGCATGTGGGACAAACTGCCTGCCACTTCCAGAGGCAGCTCTACAGCTGTCCATGCACCCAGCCACCCTTGGAAAGCCTAACCACACTCTGCTTCCAAGGAAAGCCCCCACACCCATGAATAACATGGTAAACAGTTAACGGATGCAGAAACATTGGCTACAAGGGAGACCTGAAGTTTTTTACTGCAGGCTGGTGGCAATACTAGAGAGTTCATCCTGAGCTGTCAAAGACAAGATCTTGTTCACTGCTCTGTACTCAGGAGCTTGGAAACATCCCAGCTCCAATGACTGCTTAAAGAACAGAGCTGCTTCAGAGACAGCCTTGATATCACTCCTGCTAGAGAGCTGTAGCAGAGCTCGTGGGTAGAGCATGCAGCAGAGCCTCTGCGAGAGTACACATGGAGGAAATATGCAAAGGAAAAAAGCTTGGACTTGTGCCCTCTTCTGATTCTTTGAGAGAGGCTGAAATTGTTTTGTTTTCTGCTTTTTCTTAAAAAAAGAAGAAAGAAACATCAAGTTGTGTTTTGGCAGAGGTCTCCTCGGAAGAGCTAGAGAAGCAGAGTGGGAGGTTTTGCAGCTTCTGGTGAACAGGGGAGAGGAGGAGGTGTTGAACTGCAAAGATTTTTCTCTTCCAACTGTTGGTTAGGAATGGGAGTTAGATAAATGTTAGCTAAATACAGGCTGTTTAAAACATTTTGTAGGAAAAGCAGTTCTACTCGAAATTCGTCAGTTTTTACTTGCACTGTCATAATACTATTAGTTCTTCAGTGAAGGAAAAACAAACAGGGTAGACAAGACCCGAATTGCTAATGTAGAAACAAGAAACAAAACAATTTTCATACCATCCGCACAAAACCAAGGTGACGACCAAGTGCCCATTTCTTCTTAGCCTTGCACGTTCTTTGCTATTTCTTCCTCCTACCATAAGTGTAAGTGAAAAGAGCACACAGGACTTCCACTTTATTTAAGAATGGTGCATGATCCCTCACTTTCCTTGCACTCCAGGTATACAGGGCCCAGGAGAATTTCCATCAGTGCTAGAGGCAATGGTCTGGGAGATAAAAAGCACGTACGTGTGGCAAAAATACTTTCTCAGTTCTAAATCCTAGACAGGGGACAAGTCTTCCAACTCAACCTGTCAGAAAACATTGCTAAGGTAGAGGAAGCAGAGCTTGCCAACATTTATTTCCAATCTTCGGTCACCCTCTACTGATCCATCCTAATCAAACTTTGTCTTGGCCAGAAGTCAGGATCTCAAAGAGCAAGCCTGGAGCATTAGACTTATTATGGATAGTTTTCCAGACTGCGTCTACAGAGACACCAGCTGGAAAATTAGCTCGAGTCATAGGAGAGATGGAAAGAGAACTGTTATGCTCAGCGTGAGAGTGCAGACAGCCAGGAGCAGATTGCACCAAACTGAAGAACAGGAAGCAATGATCATTCCAGGAAGGCCACTCGGAGGAGGAGGAAGAAGTGCCCTGACTTAGAGCCATGCTCTACAAAAAGCTGCAACACCTGCAAGATGCCTGAAATGGATTATGGAGCAAAAATCATCCTACACCATTCCTGAATGGCATAACTTGATGAAGGTGATAGTGTTAGCATGACACTCAGACACTTTGCTACATCAAGGTTTACAATAGAACACCCTGCATGGGGCAAGAAGGCTGTGCCAGTACAGGAAGACGAGAGTGAAATAAGCAGTGTATTGGGCTGTAGGGAATTGGTCTGTGCGTTAGAACTAGGTACTACAACTTTGACAAAAACAAAATCAATTAAAAAGCAGATATGTTTAAAATATTTCTTACTACTTCCACTACTTCACAAGAAAATGAAAAAAAACTACATGTATATTCCCAGGTCCACTTTTTCAGGCAGCTCTGGGTTGTATTGCCAGGAACCTAAGCGTTTCCCCTCCCTCCCATTTTTTTTTAAATAAAAAATAACAAAAAAAAAAAAAGGGAAAACTTGAATTTCAGCCACAATATATCTTATTCACACTGGAAGCAGTTCTTGGTGATGCATGCCAAGCACATATATGTAAATACTGCAGTGTATTATGATTTTCTGAGGACAGAGGGGAAAAACACATGGAAAAACTGGCAGCATACCAAAAGAGAAATCCTCACAAAAATAAACAAGCTGCTCTAAATGTCCTTGATATCAACAGATAAGAGAAGAAAAGTGTTAAAAAACACATACAAAAGGAACTTATGCCCAACCCTAAAGACTTATAGGTTACAACTTACAACAGTAATGTAGCTATGTAGTTGCAACTACAGCGATTCAGTGAGAAATGACATGGAAATAGGTTTTCTAGCTATGAAAGACAAACTAAATATTAAGCACAATTTATGTTAAGCTGATACCACTTGAAAGAAAACCTGCTTTTATCAGCAGAAAGATTGAATTTGATATTAATCATGAACAAAGATCCCCTTAGAGGATTTTAAAACAATTACCAACAAACTAAAGACTCACAGAGCAACAGACCACGATAAAATTACTACCATTCTTTTCAAGTAGCTCTGTAAAGAAAGCTTCAAAACATTGCTATATCTCTTAAGATGAATCTATGAAAGGGATCTACGCCTGAAAATGAGGAGGAAAAAGTTCAAAATTTCCGGAACAGTCAGATTTAAACTACTGCAACAACCAAATGGAAACGCAGCATCACCTGTTCAGCATCACCTGTTCCAAGGCGACTCTTTCTGTGTAACTAAACAGAACCCACAGTGCTGTCAAGAACAAGCCTTCAACACAGCTTGGTCTTTATTCTATTATTCTTGCATTGACCCTATTTTCACGTCATTCAAAAGAATGAAAAAAAAAAAAGCAGGTATCACATGCCCATTTTATATAATTTTTTCAGAAAATCTTTGACAAGGCAGACAGATATTCTCAGACTTCATACCCGTCACACTGGAGGCCCATTAACTCTACATCCTGGCTCCAATAGCAGATAACAGCAGACATTTAGAATACGAACACAGGTATAGAACATGTATACAGTGATTTTTGCCCCTCCGTCCGGACACTTTTCTCACATTCCCCACCCCAATGTTCTGTGACTTATTCTTGACAAAGTTCTGGAGCCAGGAGAGCATCTGTGTGTTTAGTTGCCTTCAATGGATTTTCATTTTCTATGTCTACCTACTTGTTTTCTGAGCCCAGATAAGCTTTTGTCAGCTTCAAGTGTCCCAGCAATGCAATTCACAGCTGAATTGTGTAGTGTGTAAAAAGCTACCCCCTCTAGCATTTTGAACCAGCCATGGAATAATTACCCTGCATTTTGAACCAGCCATGGAATAATTACCCTTGATGATCCTTAGTTCTCGTACAATAAGAAAGAGTGAGACACAACTCTTTCCTTGCCTCTCCTGACTTCCTACACCTCTTGCATTCCCCTAATTAATCTATCTCTTTCAGGATGAATGTTTTGTTCTGCCAGAAATCTTTAGTTATCTAAATCCCCTAGAGCCCTCATGCAAATACCATTCATGAATTAAGAAGTGTTCAGTGCTACTGTTGGATATAAGAAACAAATGTTCCTCCTTCCCAGAGTTGGGATCAATTTTCATTTCTTTAAGAGAATAAATCTTTGTCATGGGAATTACAGGTTGAGGTATGGACAGCATGGTCAGAAATTCAGGCTTTTCTAAGAGTTATCTCCCAAATATTGACATACAAAATGCAACGGCATACTGACAACCTGCTTTGAAGAAGTTAGCAGTAAATGGATCCTCAAATCAAAGCAAATAAAAGTCAGCATATCCTCAAGTTATACCATTTCCTAGAAATATGTTCCTTGAGAATTTCTAGTGGAATTACTCACCAAGGCAACAGCTTTGGTATCTTCATTCACAATATATTGTGAAAATATATTTTCAAAATATGTTTTCCAAAAAGGTGAATAACACCTTTTTGAAGGCCAGGAAGGAAATTTCAGCACCATCATCATGATGCTACAGCTCTTCAGCAATACTGCACTAAGCATAGGTCAGAGTTTTAGAAGAGAGCTACGTTTAGGCAACAGCAGTTAAAAAGTATTTATTGTGAATGCCTGCACCAGCTATTCAAAACAAAATGGTCAAAAAAAAGAAAAAATCTGTAGTCTTACTGTGCAAAGTCCACTTGCATCTGTACAAACAACACAGGAGAGGAGAACGTATCCCGAGTATATCCTACCAGAGTTGGGCTACAAGATTTCTAAATAAACTATGTTTTAGGCAAACTCCAAAAACAAGTTAACCCAATGTAATCTCTGCAATATAGAAACAACTAAAGCAGTGTCTTACAAAAGAGTAGTTCATGAAAACCCAAAGAATTGGTCCATTATGGCATGAGCTGGCAGGGACAAATTCTGCCTCCTGCATCTAGCAAGTAAGACGTGTCAGAATGACATCAGGATGGATGGAGCTCATCAGGAATATCAGTACCAAACTTATCTCGAATATCATGATCCCTAAGGCCCTTAAATGCTGCCTGGCTTTTCTGCTTTTCTGTCTTACTACAACCCCCTTGCTACAGCTTTCAGGCTCTGCCATGCCTCAAGCTTGCATCCTGTCTCACAACACTACTATTAGTTAGGTGGCAATAAAGAGTCTCAGCTGTTCACATAGGTATTTAAACCACGTGGTCAAAAAGCATAACATTATATTAAAAACAAACAAACAAAAACTTAAATGTAACATTTAAAGCCACCTTTTAACTTTTGAATAAGTACATTGACATTACTTGATTTGTGTCACATGGTATATAGCATTACTCTTAGGAAATGTCTTAAATCTTGCATCCTTTTGCTTTCCTATTTGACACTTATATAACTTCATAACGTAATATTGCTAGACAACTTTATGTAATAGTTTACAGACTTGTAAGATTTTTTTAATAGCAATCTAAAATTTTTGTTTCTTAACATTTTTTGACTTTGGAGGAGTCTTGCCAGTTTACATCAGCCAGGAAATCTGTTCCTTGGGCTCATTCACAGAACATTTTAAGAATCTCTGGCAAAACACTGGCTTTAGCAAGAAAGGAAGAAGTTACTCAGTGTGAAATGAATTCAAAAGTAAACACATACACAGCAGTAAGAAAAATTCGCACTAATCCAGTTTTCATGGGGATGGGCAGACGTTAAAGTGCCCACAACTTGACATTTAGGCCCCCTTGCATCTGCTGACAGATGCGGAATGTTTCAGTCATCTGTAATTAGCCCTGGAATGGACAGGTTCTCAGTCCATGCAGAGTCCACTATAGCAACCTGAATGAGACATAAATAAAAATGGTTCCATCATCAAAAACAGACTTTTTTTTTTTCCTCTGACTGGTGTGATCTTGTTCTAAAATAGGTTGATATCACACTTGTTTGGCATTTGTTACTCATAGCAGCACAGTGCCAGAGACCAACTACAGACACATTTCTACTACTGTTTTTGCAGATCTTTGGGAGAGAGGAAAATAACTGCACAAGGCTCTAGAGCACAACCTGCCTGCAGGGAGACCTCAAAACCCAGTTAAAAGAATTGAGTTCTTCTTACATGGCCTGCCATGAAGGAAGCAAGCAGACCTACCAGGGGAGCAGCAAAGCCACCCTCACAGTGGTCACTGCTCAAGGCAATACGCAGAGTGGGAGACCAAGGCACAGCTCAGCCTAGAGACACTTCTCAAGACACTGGCTGCCCTGCCACATGTGAGAGCTTTAGCAGCTTCATACACAGGTGTGCACACACTTGATTTCTGTCCCCCTTCCCTCCAGCTTCACCCCCTCCTCTCTAGGATTTTTGCCTGACCTCCAAGGCTAGTACCTTTTGGCAAGGGCTTTCCTTTAGTCCAGCATTGCAAGCCCATTCAGAGGAAAATAGATAAAACCATTGCTTATCGCAGACAGGATCCAAATACAGCTGCTGTGTACACTCCACTCCTCCCACCAATAGGATGCATGGCCACTGGGAACACAGCAACCCCAAGAGAGAAGCAAGGCCCCACAAGCACCCCTAGAGTATCCTAAGAATCTTCCACCTTCTCCCACCAGAAATAAGAGCAAATCACTCACCAGGGAGTGAGGTAGAACTTGGCTTAGCTCTCTCCCAAAGCACACTCAAGGCTTCACACATACCTCTTTGGCTAGTTGGCTTTAGCAATGTTACACACAGCTGTGGCAAAAAAAAAAGGTCTGCACTGCCTATAATTAATGAGCTTTGTTAGATTGCATGTTTCAGGTGGAAATCATCAGCTGATCACCAACATATATTTATTGTTAATGTTGATTAAAAAATAACTGTAAGAAGCTCTCAGGAGCACAAGGAAAATCCTGGAACTGTTTCACTCGTTTTGTATCACTTCCCACCCTCCAAAAGTAATGTGACTTTAATGAGAGCTTTTCAGCTATCAGTTTATATTGTGGCATTTTCAGGGTGTTCCTTGCAATGAGAACAATGATTTCTTGTTGTGAAGGAATGAGGTGTGAGATCTTTCAGCAGCGCTGCTTAGCAGGTTACCTGCACAGCAGGACCTCCACCAGCAAATCAAGGCCTCCTTGTCCATTGTAGCCTCCTTGTCCAATGTAGCCTCCTGCCCACCATAGCTAGCCTCCTTCCCAGAGGCCAGAAATGTCACCATCTTGCGTGACAGCTTTGGACACGTCTGTGTTGCATGGCCTGTTCCCTGCTCTCTGAGATGGAATAAATCACTAAACAGAGAGAGACAAACCTCTTTTGTCTGCCTCCCACATCCCTCCTTTGAATCACCATCTGCCTGGTGCATCGTGCTTCTGAGTGCCGTGATGACACACGGAGCCAGGAACCTCGACCCGGATCACCAAGAAGCACTCACAAGTGGCGGGAGGAGGCACCATGACTCGGATGAGTCATAATTTAAGATTTTTTTTTCTTCCTCTTGCATTACTATGTGATTGTCACAAGGTAAATACAAAGAATTCTTACTGTCTCTCTCTTTAAGCCCACGTTTTTCCCAGGGAGACGAAGCCCCCGCAGTCGATCGATTCACAGGCGCCGCCTGAGCCTGTGCTGAAGGCACTGCAGGTTGCTCCTCTCTTCTGTGAGGCTCTTCCTGCAATGATGCAGCTGGGCTGGAGGGTCTCTGTGTACAACCAGAGATAACCCATGGGCAGGAGCACCTCAGAAGTGCTGCTGCTATTGAAGATCCTGCCACTGCCAAATCCTTGGGCTTTTGAAATAGGTGCCGGCTGCACCACACTTGCAATTCTCATTCAGAAACAATGAAGCAACTCTCACCAAACCCTTCTGGCCTCAGACTTTCTTCAGAGACTGGAAAAAGAAGCAGGGGTGGAAAGGAGAGTTCCCGCAGTGACTGCTATTGCCTCTTGCTGGCAGATTCTTCAAAACAGACAGAGAATATAAATGTAGCTCTATAGGGAAGGGATTTGCACTGAATAGTATTTCTGAGTCACTGATCAGTGGAGAAAATAGAGGACCCTAGAGCTTCTTGCTCACTTTAGAGAAAAAAAAAAGAGGGCCATTGATTTTACTAGAATTCCTTTAGGCAAAACAGTTACCTAAAGCACAGTATCTTTTTATTGCACTGTTGAGGACTAGACACTAACACTTACAACTCTTCCTTTGAGGACAGTATCACTCAGCTATTTTAAATAGGCAAGAGGTAGCTGTGTTAAGGTAATACAGGCTGGGCTGAGAGGTTGGGAATTAGGAAGATATCATTTCTATTATCATACTAACTGATATGTTGGAAAAACTGGACAAACTCTGACCTAGAAAGAGTTTGTATATGCTACAGCTTGTCTTTTTTCAGCTGTATATTAATTTATCTGAGAGATGATGGAGCCTGCAGAGGCTATTGAGGGCATCAATTACATTCAGCTCAGGAAGCCCCTGAATTGAAAAAGGTTGAAGGTTGGAGGAGGTTCTCACATGTTTGCTTTCTTCCTACTCTCTTCTTGAGGCATCCATTCATGACTACTCTGAGACAGAGCACTGAACTGGTTGTACCTCTGGTCATATTCTGCATCTCCACTTTTATACTCTTTTAAAATAAGCTGCGCTGATCTAAATCATCTTTACACCTATATGACAGTGTGTGCTCACTGGGATCAAAATAAACTATGTGGGACCTGTGTAAAGGAAAGGCTGAAGAACACAGGAGTTAGTTAAAAACAAGAAGTGAGAAGAGCCAGCTCCCAAGAATAGTTGCACCATGGAAAGCAAAGCTCTCCCTGGATGATTCCCTATGCCCCAGCAAGGAGAGCAGCAACTCTCCCCTCACCAGTCTCCAACTGAGACTCATGTGGGGACTCAAAAACATAGCTAGGGAAAGAAAGTTCCCTTAAGCTGTGGGCCTGTCGTTCACCTCCATGCAGGCAGGCTCGCTTGTTTGCACGGTGCATTTTTCTCACTTTTTGCCCAGTGCTTGTTTCTCTTGGAGAACAAAACACAGGACAGAGAAGTAGACGAGTGGACCGATGCACAGAGTCCAGCTGTACAGTTAATCCCTAGCCATAAACACTATTAAAGTAAAGTATCAAGCTGCTTCTTTTGAATATTTTGAAAAAGGGGAACAACAAGTATTTTCCACCTTCTGCCTCCTGTCTGCCCCTGCTTATTAAGTACGGCTATGTTTTCCCTTTCTGGGCACTTACCCTGTACAGAGCTAGAAGGAGCATCTCTTAGTCCATGCCCCCTTGAGTGGTCCATTCTGCTCAGGGAGGATGGAGCCTACCTGGCCATTGCCCATGGGCTGGGAATGGGAATTACGGGGTCTGCTGTGACAGACGCAGCCTCCCTGGGACAACAGGCCACCTGGAGCATCCCTGCAGGAACCAGGGAGGAGAATGAGGTGTCCAAGCAAACACTTTGCTCCCTGTCCACAAGGGAGCTGCAGAGTGGCCAGTTCAGGGCAGAACAACCTGTCCCTGGCTCCTGCCAAACCACCCTGAGTCCAGGCAGAAACAGCTGGAGACAGTGGGGAAGAAACCCCATAGCTAGGCTACAGGTGTGCCAGTCTCGGACCACCCTTCCTCTTTAGAGACTGTTCATTCAAATCAATGAACAACGGTTGTTAAATGCTAACCAGTGCCTGGGCAGGGGAATGTGATCAAGTAATGCTGACACGTGGGTGTAGCGGAGGAAGTCAGAAAATGCGTATGCTAGTGTCAGAGTTGTGCAGGTCTGTCCCTACCTGGCAATGAGTTTCACCAAGGCCACCAAGTGCGAGTGAAGGCTCAGGGCGTTCAGCACATCCTGAGATCAGGCTGCTTCACACAAAGAGATGAAAACCGCTCAGCAATAGGCAGTCAGTCACAAGAAAGCATCTTCCTGGGGGCTGTTGACATTATTATTCTCCATCAAGAAGCAAATCCTACGTGTTAGTTACTTAGTAGATGAAGTTACCATGCCAACTCATATGCTACCTTTTTTTTTATTATTATTATTGCAAGAGTAGGCAGCACTCCCTTAAGATTTCACAAAAGGGGAGGAAAAATGTCAAAGTGCCAAGAATATAATGGAATTTCTAATCTCAACCCTCTTCCCCATAGATCTGTTTTTCAGTGCACATCCCTCTCCTCATGGCAGCAGCAAGCCTAAGCCAAGATATTCTCTGAATGGTAATTTAGTGAGCAGCCCACAATATTGTGGTGCTATGCTTCAGTAATCCACAGTTCTCTGTCCTTGTGCACAATTTTCAGGGAACTAATGCAAGGTGCTAAATATTTGCCTAGTCTTCTCTCAGCCCCTCCTTGACTTCTCAGCACTTCTTTCTTTGCTCACTGATTCTTTCCTGTCTTCCCATCTATCCTCTTTTCCTTTGCTCTGGAAAGCTTTTTATTTCTGGTAGCTCCCTTAGTTTGTTTCTCCTCTTTGTCTTCTTTTTCTTTTCTTTTCCTTTATTTTTGGTTTCTTTGTTTTCCCCAAAACATGCTAAATTCCTGCCTTTTCCCCTATTTGATTCTGCCCCTTCTGATCTCCCTTACCTCTGAGTCCCACCCTAGTGGCCCAAGGACCCCCACAGTGGAGCAGACGTAGGTGCCTGTGACATGATGCTGGGATGGGGTTAGTTGTCCAAACCAGTGACAAATTCAGATAAGCACATGTTCATCATAAACACAAAAAAGTCTTTGTCTGCCAAAACAAGAGTGCTGCTATGCCTAGCCTTGCTGGCTGCTGTAGGCAGAGCTGAAAGTCTGCCTAAATTTAGTGCACTTTGCTTTTTCTTTTGGGACAAGAAGCTCCCCAGCTTCAAGAAGTGGGGGATGTTGTAGCCTCTTCTGCAGGAAATCAGGTCACTCTGGAAGCATGAGACGAGAAGGGTTGTTAAGAAGAGAATCGAGGAGCAGAGTTGGGCCCTACACACTGCCAAAGGAGAGTCCCAAAATTTCATGTCATCCAGGGTGGGTACAGAGTGTGAACCTCCGATGGTCATAGCCGTGTGGTGGCACAACCTGACGTACTGCAGGCTTACAGCTGGACCCCGACTCTCGCATTGCTTATCAGCTGCTGGGTCCTTAGGTAGACCTGAAATAACGTTCACTTACTGCAAGATCGGGGAGCACTGGGAACTTGCGCGCACAGAGTGGCAAAGGATTGGACAGGTGCACGGTGGTTCCCTTAGAAGTGCATGTCTCACTGTGCCCCTTCCTGCATAAGCACACAAAACACCTCCACTTTTTTTATTAGTAGCCAGCTCTCTGCAGCCCTGACACCCCTGCTCCTGCCTCTGCTCATCCTCCCTGCTCCGTGTCCAGACCTTGCATGGCCTCAAGCTCCAACATCTGCTCTGGTGCTACGGTGCTACCGGCTGCTGGGCTACATTAACACATGGTGCAGACTGTTGGGATGGAGGGCCCATTAGTGATCCTCTGGCACTGAATGTGACCTTCAGTTTCCCACACCTCTTCTGGGAAGCTGTGTACAGCTTGTCTATTGAGGCTCACGGCTTTTAAGCATTATGGAAAAAAGAAAGGTACATTCAGATAAATGCAGTCACTCCTGGCATTGCATCCTGGCATCAGCCCTTGAGTTTTTGGCACAGCTCTCAGCTGGAACGGTGCAGGAGTGACTTGTGCCCATACACTCAACTGTTCGTTGTGTCAACATTGCTGTTTATTTGGAAGACACACAGTGGCAACAGGGAGAGGAAGCAGGCACAGACCACTCTCCAGCTTCAGGTGAGTGATGGAGAGAGCCATTGAAGACTTGTTATGGCAGAGGGATCTGCAGGGGGGCTGCACACTTGCCATCATGACAGCAGACATGGCCAGAGGCATGCCCGCCACTGCATTCAGTTCCTCATCCAGCCTCACCTGTCTTGTTGTATGAGGTCGTCTGAATCCAGGATACACCTTCACAGCCTATGCACTCGCACTGCCTCGTAGGAAGGGAAAGAATTGTTACCTGCACACTTTTTGAATCCCATTTTTTGCAGATTTCAATGTAAATCAAAAAACAGAGGCACGGACTTCTGTACCACACAAAGGTTCCCTCAGGACTTGCCTTGCATCATTTTACACTGCTTATCTACTCACAGTCCTGGTCAGTTAAGCTTGAGGATGTGATGTAGGTCATGACTCAACAGCTGGCTGCAGACAGCACTAAACAGGATACATTAATTTTTCCTGGTCAACTTCCAGGGCCAAGTCCCAGTTCTTGTCATATTAACTATCTTGACTCTTGACCATTGTATTCAAACATGAGCAAACGTAATGAGGACCAGTCACCCAAAGCCGCTCCTCAGAGTTTCACAGATGGTGTATCAGGTAAAGGTGAGCAGTTAAGTGTGGCTGTAATATTATTTTGTGTATGTTGGTGCTTGGCTCTTGTGCTTAGGTTTCACAGATCTGTTGAACTTTCCTGTCACATTTGGATGCTACAACATCCACACGTGGAAGTCTGACTTCACGATGCGTAAGGGAGCTTCCAAGAAGTGCCTGCTGGTATCCAGCTCTGCTCTCACTGAGGTTGGTGGGCTTGAGATGAACCCTCACTGACTTCACACTCTCTGATCTGCCCAAAATGCAGGAGGAATTTTAGAAGTAGGGAGCGCAACAGGAGCAATCCTTAGGCTTTGGGAAGGTTACTCACAGGAATAAAGACTATCCCCATGTTTCAATGCTGCTAAAGGGGTGGAGAGAGGGAAGGTGAAGTTCTAGAAATTACACAGTTGCAATTATTGATTTGCATGTAATGGCCCAAATTGTGGTTTATGGGGGGGGTTATTTTCATCCCTGCACAGTGTCTTAGCATGGTGGGTTGTACAATATGAGGCAGCATGTAGCTGAACGCCACTTGCGCTGAATAACTCAGGCTCATAATCACAGCTTGGCAAGAGGATGAATTGCATTTCAGAATGTGATGTTGAAAAAAAAAGAAACGAGAGAAATTTAATAGAGAATTTGAAAAGGCTTGTTGGTTATATTCTTTGTCAATAATATAGTTGAAAGAAGTGTTTAATAGGTCAAAGAAGAGGGGAAAAAAAAAGAAAAATGATGTTCCTCTGTGATGTGATACAAAGGTAATCACTGTGAGGCCAAACGTTTTTCAGCATCAATTTAGCAGATGAAGCCACAGAGAAAATTAAAATTCAGGACACAAATGTGCAATAGCCTCAGAAGCTATACAAATTTGGCTTCTTTGTTTAGCATTTGATTCTTATAAGGATAGAGAAGACATTTACATTTGGATTTAAAAGGGGATTTATCAATTCAATTGCTATTTTGAAAAAATAGAAAGGGAGAAATTATACTCTTTTCTCCCTTAGTGTCCCGTTTTCCCATCCTTATTTTCTTCTTCCAATAAAAGCGCTCTCAAACAGCTGATTAGAAAACAAAGAAAAGGAAGGATCATCTTGGAGTTTTCTCAGTTAAAACAGGTTTGCGTCTGTTTACTGAAGCTCTCCTGAGCTCTGCTCTGGGCAAGCACTGGATTACCAGGACCAGGAAAACTGCTCAGTTTTTTCTCAGTTGGCAGGGCATGGGGACTTGGGCTATGTGGCCTTAAGAGACCTCTGTGCTATTCCCTCTTGCCTGTCTGAGTTCTGGATTTCCTCCCCTTTCAATAAGCAAGAGGAAATCAGAGCCATAAACCTATTCCTCTGACCTTTTTTTTTTTTTTTTAATTCCCACAGGACTTTCTGGGCAAGGACAGACTGAGTTTCAGACCCCAGGAAAACAGAATACTTCTCACCAGTGTAAATCAGAGAGGAAAATCAAAATGATTGTCACGCCTTGGTCTTCTCCCACTTCCAGCTCTATAGCATTGCAGGAGGAAGGAAGAAAACAGCGGGCAATGTGGCAGGAGGGCAAAATGTTCCCCACAAAGTTCATATGAAGGGAGATTTGAGAGTCTATGGCCCTTTGCTGTCATGCACATGCACATCTGGGAATGGCAAACCTGTCTCTGTGCATGCACACATGCACACGCATGTTTTTCAGGCGATGGATGGAAAGGTGGGATGCAGCATCTCTCAGGCTGGCAGTCGATCCCTGCTCCCTCCTGAGATGCTGTGTGGTCCAGGCGAGAGGAGAAGCTATGTGTTTTCCATACATCATGCACCCTTTTGGTTTCATCAAGTAAACTTTAGCAGGAGGTGAGGTGAGGCTGGGGACAAGCCAGTTCTCAGCACAAGCTGAAGCCTCTGGTTTCGAAGTTGGAAGAAAGTTTTGTCTCTGTAGGTGCAAAGCTGCCCGGGTTTAGACCCTGGATCAGATAAAAGCAGTTCAGCAGATCATTCACTTTTGGGCTTTGGCTCCAGCACAGGAAGGCTTTTGCAAGAGCGCCTCGGGAGACAGGCAAGGACACCGACACCCGCAACCGCAGCCCTGGCACCCTGGGGCATGAACCCGGCATGGAGGCAGATACAGAGCCAAGCAACATCTCCTCCTTTCACCCTACAGAAGCCACATGTTCATGCTAATGCACATGAAAATGCAAGCACCAGCCTCCACCAGCCCTGCTGCTGCAGCCAGCGGCCCCAAAACTCTGACCCTTCTGCAGACTGTTTCTTTCTAAGTTTTTAATGCCTATTTTTTTGCCAGAGACAGAGAGAGGAGGGGTGAAAACCCACCAGTGCATGTGAGCAATGTATTGTGCCCCTGTCACCACTTGAAATCAAACTAAACTCTACAGAAGAAAAAAAAAAAAGCTTCATTTTTACAACAGCACCTGTTCTGCTACTGCAATTAGGGCTCCACACATTAAGAGGTTTCAAAATATGGCTGTATAAATCCCCTCTGACTTAAAAAAAAATTGGTAATCAACCGATCCGTTTTGAAAGGGCTGGTTGTAAACACAACTGGTAGATACCTCTCAAGCATCTCAGGATACTTTGGGGATGATAAAATTACCTACCCAAGTCACTTGTATGAAGGTCAGATCCAGCCAGGGGTGAGCAGAGCCCTTCTCACTGGCATCCTCAGGAGCTGTGATGGCTTTGGTTGCTTTCTGGAGGGATTCTGGCATTGCCTAACACTTTCCCATAGGGATTATATGAAGCATTGAAGAAATGAAAGGACAAACTCCTTGGACCGGTCTACAACAGCATAATTTAGCTGAGTCCAGCCAGCTGGAGGAGTTGCACAGTGCTTTGCATCAGCAGAAAGGGTTTGCAAATGCTCTAATGACCGGTTAGGATAGACGCCTTCAGCAGCTTTAATAACCAGATAACACGGCTCACTCCAAAGAAAACAGCACCAGGATTTCAGTATTACCCCGATGCAGACAAGCCAGCAAGATCGCACCAGCCTCCCCATAGCCCCATGCAGACTCTTTGCTGGCCAGGCAGGACTCGCCACAGATTACGGGAAGGACGGAAACAGGTCGGTGCATTGCAGCTGAACTAGTCCAGGACAATCCAACCGGCCGTCCATAGCCACGCTGAGCACGGCTCGGTCCCAAGCCCTGCGCCAGCCTGGCCTTGCAAGGCTCCTCTTCCTCCGCAGATTGCTAAGGAAGACTCCCCATGCTAGCAAGCCCTGGCAGGCATCCACTGACACAGTAGATTGTAGCTGTTTCAAAAGATTTATGGATTTAGGGCTTACAGAGTCATTGATATGTGAATTAAGCACTGGCTGACTGAGACTTACTCTTCAAAAGGAGTCATTGTAATCCCTAAGAAATATAATGATTTCAGTGACAACATCTTCAGCAAAACTTCAAAAACACTTATTTAAAAAAAATTAAGTACAAAAATATATATTTAAATAAAATGCTAGTTCTCTCTCTCTCTCTCTTTTCTTTTTTTATTTCAGCATCCAGAGGTAAGGAAACGTCAGCATTCAAGTGGTTCAGTCCTAGGGTTAGACGTTCAGGTTTCATCTGCACCCACTGGTGACAGCAGAAAGCTGTGGACTCGTGCCGGTACATCAACAACAGCCAGCCTCTACCTTTCTCCATCAAAACAAGCTTGATATCAATCTGGAAAAAAAGGTTTCCTTGGGAAAAAAGAAGAGGCTTATGAGATTTCTTACAAGCTACTTCAAACTCTGATGATTTTTATTTTCCAAGGTGCTTAGGCTTAAGAGATGACTTGCCCAGCTCTGCAGCAGGGGCAGCATTGAGCCGTGGCCCTTAGTGACGCATTTGCAGCACCAGCCATCTAGCTGCAGCGACACACATAGCAGGCAGGTGCTCTTGCTCCCAGCAGAACAGTTTGCTGATAGTGCATCTCCCCGAAGACACTGAGGTTGCACCACGGTGGAAAGCTGTGGCATCAGGTCAGGCTTTTACAGCACATAGGGTAAATGATAAAGGTCAGCACAATAATTCAGGTAATCTGCGATTGCTGTAGTGCACAAAGTGCTTTTGCTCTTAGCGCTGTGTTGGCAGCCCCTGTGATGAAGTTGGTGAAGACACTTTGCTCACGGGCTCCTCTACCACCATCTCCAGCTGCCTCCGCTCTCCGGAGCTTCCTGCAGCCTTTTACCGGCACAGTCCTTGCCCGTCCACAACTGCGGCTCAGCGAGAGGACAAAGTCCCCAGCTTTGCTTCCCGCTTATCTGTCCTGCTGCGCTAGGAGGTTCAAGAGCACCGGTTAGCACCTCCCTGGATTTTCCTCGCTGTTAGCACAGGGCTATCTTAAATTACGGCCTCCATTGTAATTTGGCATTTAATTTTGCCCATGCTGGGCTTTCCACAGGGAAGCCTTTCCTCTGGCATTGCTGCAGCATAACCCTAGCAGGTGCAATTGAGTTGTGCAGTGGATTTTATTTTAAAATTCCTGCTTTGGGAGTCAGCTAAGCACAGAGTACCTTGAGCCTTCTTACTTTTTCTTTCCTGAATAGCTTCACAGATTTGGACAGAAAGCTTGGTGTGGTGAACAGTGGGAATCTGCAAGCTTTAGAAAAGCAGAGGAAAAAGATATGCAGGCAGTCCTCCCCACATAGCCCCATTTCATAATGCAAGAAAACTTCCACTTTTCATGCAAGTGAGCCTCCAGCGAGTGATAAATGAGATTGGTAGGAACTGATTTTTAGATGACCAGTCTTCCTACCCTTATCTTCTAACAATCTCAATGAAGAAAGAACTTTGTTTTAAGAAGGATCAGCTACATTCTCATGGAAAACTCACCCCAGCCATACCCTTGAGTCCTGAATAAGGAGTAATTGCAGGAGAGGCAGCAAGGGGCATCTCCAAGAGCATCTCCTCTGCTTGTGGATCTGGGACAGACGAGAGCACCCGTTGGGTCCGACTCTGCCCTGTGCTGGGCTCGCTCGCTGGATGGAGAAGAGGGCAGCAAAGAGTTACGGCAGGTGCAGCAAGCCTAGGGGTGAGAGAGCACGAGCCAGGGCTGCAGGGACCCTCTCCGCAGTGAGGCAGCAGGAAGCAGAAAGAAATGGGCTTGACCCAAGGATAGATGTGCTGCGAGAAGTTAAAAAAGAAAAATCGCTTTCCTTGTAAACTGAGCAAATTGGATCTGGAATCAGGCTGGGTCTCCATGGAAACCCCCAAGGCCCACTCAGTCATCACCGCACTTTGTAAGGAGAAAGCTGTAAGTGTTCGAATGCTTGTGATATGGGAGCTCGGGTTGTGGTTACAAAGCCTTACAAAAAGTACACAAAGAATCTCCGTTTTGCCCCATTCTCATCTGGGCTCCCACCCTCTGCCAACATTTTCAGAAATATCCGGGTATTTAGGACATGCAGTTCATATGTCATTCCCTGTTTCGTATCTGATCTCTCTTACCACTGCATCCCCCTTTTCCTGGCATCTGGACATCTTCAATGTCCTCACCATTAGCAGCTAGCAGAGATTGAGCTAACTTTAATAAAGAGTTAACACTTTTATATCTCTGCAGGACAAAATCTGAGTCAGAAAAAAAAGAAGCCAAGTTCACACAGCCCAGGCAGCTGAGAGCAAGCCTGGTTTTCTGCAAAAACCGTGTTGCATGTGTCTCCTGGGATGTAGCATGTAAGTACTGCCAGACAAAGGCAGCGACTTCCCCAGGATCCTCGGCCTTGCTGCATTGGTGCTTTCACTGGATTTGCTAGCTTCTGTTGGATCATTAGTTTATTTTTGCATCCTTTTCTCTGAGCTATCTTGGTGGGAAGGGTTCAGCTAAGCCTGGTCACTGCAGCCTCCTGCAAGAGGCCACTGACCTTGGATGGGGAGCAACAACGCCCGAGCCTCCAGACACATGGATGATTAATCTGTTGTCATGATTGTGCCTGGAGGCCTGAAAGGAATTTAGGTTGGGGCTGCTTGTTGGGAGGTCATTCCACAAGGCTTCTTCCAGGTGATAAGATCCCTGGGGGAACGCGTGTTCCTGTTGATTACAGGGCCAAGCAATGGTGCCAAGAGCTACATGCTGACTAGGGTAGGAAGGGTGGCACAGCCAGGATGCTACTCTGCTCTTGCCATGCTAGTCGGTGGATTAGCAAGGACTGAAGAGGAGACAACCCAAAGCATCTCCCAGGGAGATAGCTGGTGGCTATCTACTACAAGGATTTGCTTTTCCTTTCAGTTCATTCCTATATTTCCAACTAAGAGCATGGTTGTGAGCTTGGCAACACAGGACTGTACCTTCCTCAAGCCTGGAAAGCAAGAAAGAGTTTCATGGGTTTGCTGAGCCTTGCAGGGAAGCTGGAATGCTCCATGGTTCCTTGGGGATGGGATGGTACCCATGTGGTACCCATTATACCCATGGCACCAAGGACCAGGAGTTCTTCAGCGCAAAGTCCTCTGACCACTCACCAGTTCCACTGAAGGATTGCTGAGAGAAAACCTGGGTAAAAAGAAAGGGCTGATATTGAAGCTTAAAGGAAGGAATACTTCTCAAGCACCTTTTTTCTTTGGGTGTTATGGGGAGTAGGAAGGGATAAATATGCTATGGCATTACCAGGCTTCACCCTTTTATTGACCCTTACAACAATCAGTGTTTTTCCTTTTGAAGCCGCAGCTCCTGGAATCAGATTTCAGAGATCCTCGTTTCACTTTTAAACAACATTAACCTCACAGCTAGCTTGAGGGTTGTGACCTTCCACCCAAGCTGAAGGCAAATGGAAAACAACTCCATACGGTAGTAAATTTTTAAACACGTATGACTTTGTAGGGCCAAACTTATGGAGTCAGCTACAGCCCCTGAAGGCATGTCCATCAGCTCAAGGGTTGGCAAGGGTGGAGGGGCAGAGCTCCTGCAGGGCTTGTTTTTCAGCCACATCTGTGTTTGTGGGGTGGCTGTCGTCTCCCAGGAAGTTGGGCAAGGCAAGGCAGGGCTGGGACGAGCCTGACAATGCACAGCAAAGCTCCATGAATGCCTGGTGAGGAGGAAACCAGAGACCTGCCAGGAAAGAGGATTATTTGGATTTTGTGTGGCAAGGGGCTTTCCAAGCACAACTTGCCTTCTGATTCTACACACCTCTGCAAAAGGCTCCCTGCCCTCTGTGCATGCTGTCACCTTGCCAGGGCAGCTGAAGCACAACTGACCACAGTTTTCCTTGGTGCTGCAGGGGAGTCTCCTATTTAAATGGGGCTTGGAAATGATGCAGGCTGGGGCCATATAGCCGAGTGAGGCTGCAGGCAGGAGCACTTGGGTGTGAGCACCTCGGGAGATGCTCAGCAGGGTCCCTGATTCCTCATCAGGGGCTCTTCCCACCTCTCTATTCTTTATTTCTCTTTGTTGGTCTTTATCATAGTTATTTCCATGCCACATGATTTCTATCTCCTGGACATAAAGACTCTTCCAGGCTTAGGTAAGTTTTTAAGCCAGTTGTTGCCTGTGCAGCACAAAGTCCAAACTGCTAAGGATTTATTGATCTGTCATTTTAACCCTTTACCTTTCCTGCTCCCCTCTCACACAGGCAGGGGAGGTGTTAGCAGGCTTGGAAGACAAAACACACATTGCCTTTAGTGCCAGGACTATGTGGCACTTTTGGATTTACCCCTCTTGCTTTGCGTTGGTGCCTCTGCTGACTGGAAGTCTGATGTCTTCTGCACTGCAGGCTCCCAAGAATTAATCACTTAAACCACCCCAGGCAACTCCCTGTGTTTAAATCAGTTTAAACCTTCCGGGCACCTACATATTTTTGTTACTCCACTTTGCATTCCCTCTGATATACTCCAATGCTGGTGGGATGGAAGAATCCAGGGCCAAATCAGTGTCCCCAGATAGAGCAGAGAGGTGAAGATGTTTATAGCAGGATACACATTGCTTCCCAACTCCTCACTCAAGTCTATCAATCCTTAAGTGGATGGAGCTGCAATGACTTGGGTATGAAATGGAGCAGAATGGTGGTGATGAGTGCTGAAAAGCAGCAGTTTCCATGAGGCAGCTCTAAGCTGCTTTTGAATCCTCGTATTCAAACCCTACTGGGCTTCACACTCAGGGGCAAAACTAGGTGCTGAATTTCCTGTCCCCAAGGCTGTCCTGGCAGTGCTGAGCTGCAGCAGTGGGCTCAGCGCCCAGGCAAGGAGGATCACATCTTGCGCCCGTGCACTTTGCTCCATCAGAGCCCCCTGTTTCACCTTCAGTGCGGATGTTACCTTGGCACCTAGATGTTAAATGATTAACCTGAAATCCTGGAACTTCCCTGGCATTTTTCCCCCACCCCTTCCCTTCTTTTAAATGGCCAGCACATACCGAAAGTGAAAGGGCACTTGAGCTGTTGTGGGGAGCACAGAGGGGAGCTGCTGGAGAGGAGAAGTAGATGGGCCCTTCTTCCTTCCCCAAGAACCCCTTCTGCAGAAGGCCAAGGAATATGGAATGAGCCTTCCTGCCGGGAGAGAGACCCTCTGAGTGTGCAGACATGCAGCCAGGGGCTCCTGCGAGCTGAGCCAGGTGAGTTTGGTCGGAGCCACAGGGATGGGCTTCCCAGCTCTGCGCAAACCAGGGCAGCCTTTCTGCCAGCAATTGCTCTTGGGGGGACTTCTGCTGAGCCCCTCTCCAGTGCCCACCGCCTGGAGGCTTTTGCAGGAGTTCAGATGGTCTGTGCCTGGCAAAGGTCTGGGAAAGCAGGGCTGGACTGTGCAGTGTACCCTGATTTCAGTTTCTCAATTTCCATGGCTCGTAGCTGGGTTGTCTTGGCTTCCTGTAGAGAGCAACAATGTGGTCTTCCCTTGGGTCTGTATCTCTTCTCCCCTTATCCTGTGGTTAAATTCCTCCTTCTCTGATTTCCTCCCTCAAATAATGTACCTGCTTAATAACTGCTCTTTTTCCACTCAAGCCATGTACCCGCTATACAGAATTTGAACTAATCAATCAATTAATCAATCCTTTCCTACCAAAACTCCTGGAAAATGGAGTGCCTTTCTCCCCAATCCTGCACTGCAGTATGGGCTGTGATGAGGTGGGCTCCAAATGAGGGACAGCCAAGAGAGAAGAGTAATTCACTATTTCCTCCAAGAAGCCGTGACACAATATCTGGGCCACGCTGTGCAAGGAGCTCATCAAACTGATGGGAAGTCACAGTCTTTGCAGTTTATAACCTGGGGAATAAACATGTATAGAGGGAAAAAATCTGGCCGAGCACTGATTAGGGAAGGCCAAGATGTATTTTCAGAGTCCCAGAATGTCTGTTCACTGTAGTCATATTTCAATCCCCTGCTCCTGCAAGCTGGACAGACCTGAAACGAGCAGTTCCTGGGTGACTTAAATGATTTCTAATGATTCAAACTGATTGCTGAGCTGCCTTGAGCTCTGGGGGGAAACACGGCATTTTCACTGTTAGAGCTCTGCAGTGTGTAACGCTCCCAACCAGGTTGTGTTATCTGGTGTCCTGGTTTCAGCTCTGAGCAAGGGAGGGGAAGGGAGGCAAAACCTGCCCCACTGCCCCTTCCCAAGCAGCCAGTGGAGTTCAGGGCTGGTCTGTGTGCAGCAGACGAGGAGCTGAACCTCACTCAGGTAGGGGACCTGATTCACCCCAAGGCACATATGGGGCATAGTCATTCATAGAAATACCAATGCATGCACCTCTCCAGGGAAGCCCAGGACTCCTAGGGCCCCACAGCATCCCCACCACTTGTGCAGGGGCTTTCTTGGCCCTCGAAATAGCCATTCACAGCATTACATGGCGGAGCAACGCTCAGAAAGGGTGATACTGGAGCCTGTTAACATAGTGCTGTGAAGTTGTTGGTGATGTCCTTGGTGTGGACAAGGATCTGTGAAACTCTGCAATAAACTCGGGATAGGATGAGTGATATGAACCCTTGCTGCATTGTGCAAACTCCATCATGGTAAATATGACAATTCAGAGTGCAGGAAGTGCTTTGATTTGGGCTGCAAAGGGCCAGAGGCAAACAGGGAGGCTTTGCTCAGCCCTCTGCATCAGTGTGGCACAATGTCTCCTGATGGACCATCCACCCCACGAGTCCCATCCCAGCAGCAGCAGCTCAGGGCTGGCCTCGGGCAGAATCAGCAGCGCAGCCCAAAGTTGCCTTGTCTGTTCTATAAAGTGGGAAGGCCCCTGTGTGTTACCCATCCCAAGTAGGGTTGTCCTTATCACTTGACTTGAACTCAATCTGGAAGGAAGATAGCAAAAACATACCTTGTTTCTAACAGAAATGGTACTCTCTTAGTTGTTTTCAGCATCCCTGACCTTCACTGATTCCTTGACACTGAAAAAATAGCTGGCCATTCATCTGACTTAAGGAGTGGGAATACAACCTCACAGACCTAAAAGCAGGCCAGCACCTACTTTCTGTGGGCAGAGATACGTTTCAACAATTACAGGTTGTAACAGACTGGGCCAAACAGGATGGGCAAGACTTTTAGTCCAAGACTGACTTTGCAGACATAGTAATAGTCTTGTAGGTTTCTCTCATCTCATTCTGCTGTTTTGTTAGCTTTAGGCATTACCATCAGCATTTTTGGAAAACCTGTTGACCTGTTGGAAAGCCTCCTTGAAAGATGAGTAGAAATATGGAGTTACATCGAACAAGTGTAACATCAGAACCAACCTCTCCAACAAACAGTATTGGGAAAGAGAAGATGGATGTTACTTCAGAATTAAATAGCCCGACTTCGCCTGGCTTTGACACAGGGATCTTTGAAAGAGGAATTAAATCAATGTTAAGCATCCGGAAATCAAAACAAAACCTGAACAAAGATAAAGAAAAGGAATCTACTGGTTCTCTGAGAGGCATACGACTTTCTTTTAAATTCTCCAAGAGCTGGGAGCAAGACAAAACTGCGACCTGTGATGGCATGGAGCAGATTGGAGAGGAGAGAGAATCAAAGACTTTTGAAGGAAAACCTCTTTCGGGTAAGGCAAGAAAACAGCAATGTGATTTACTTGGGAGGAAAAATGCAATATCCAAGCAATTTACACTTTGATCTCAGCCTGAGGGCAGATCACCTGTCATTGAACAGGCTGTTCTGTGGCCTCCACTGTGTTAGTTTAATTGTATCAATCAGCTTACCTGCAATCAGCATATTAACGAGTCAGCTGACATATGGAAACTATGCAGAAGTGCAATGCAGGCTATTCCTATACTATTGTTGGTATTGCACTTCTGAATAGTTTCTGATCTTCAGCTGTCAGACAGACAGTCTCCAGACTGTACTCAATAAGTTAGTACAAGGCCTTGATAAGTTGTTCCGTTAAGCCATGTTTTTAAAGATAAGGATGAGATGCAAATGGACTGGGCATGAGAGATGCAGTGAATCAACCGTACATGCAGAGCCAAAAAGCTGGGGGGCCACTGTTCCTGAATACAGACTATTTTGTAAATAAGTGTTGTCAATTTGTCCAGTTGGATTTGGGAGAAAGGTCCCAAAATGGGAAATTACTTGATCATCTGGATGCGATCTCGGCCAGAACCTTGTCCTGACCTGAGAGAATGACTTGTAAAGGGATCTCCACAGATGTTTTTGCTGTCTTACACTTTCTTTCCATCTATTTCTCTCTCAATTGTGGAGTGGCAAGTATCGTTTTCTTCCCTTTTCCCCAGGTTGGGTCACTGTCATATATTTTTGTCAGCAGTAGGTAGGGTTAGCGTTTGTCACAGTCAAGTCGTAATAACTACCATCAGCTTACCTATCCCCTTTCCTCAGGTGTGAGCAGAGTGCAATGACTTTGATCTTGATCTGAACAACGTTCTTATCTACTTTTTCAAGGTAGAGGTATTACATAGCACCCAGGAGATAGACTGGCTTGATCTTTCTTCAGTCTAAATTCCTAGAGAAGAAAAGCTCTGGGGGCTGATGTTGTCCCATTTCTATAACTCTGTGCCATAAAAATATTTACAGCTTCATGCTGATATGCTATGAGGTCAGTAAGCTGGATCCAAGCCCATCTCTTCAGCTTTGCTGGTCCATTCAAAAGGTCACAGGTCAGGAGCAATCCTAAATGGTAGGATAAACTGTTTTTATCTCCTGCAGAACACATACTGCTGAATTACAGCAATAAGACCTGTCATGTGCCCAATAACTAGTGATTGGGCTAGACCGGAGCAACTCTGTCAGAAACACATCTCATCCTGAGATAAATATGGCAAATGGTGGAGACTCCACCATATGCCCCATTAAGCTGTATAATGGTTAATTGCCTTCCAATTTTTTTTTCCTTTTCAATTACCAGCTGGCTGATCTTGTATTGCTAAATTAAAGATCCATTTAGCACCCAATAGCACCTCCTTGAATAATTATCTGAGATGGTGATTAAATGGCATTTTCACTTTGATAAGCTGAACAGAATTTATTCCCTTAGTCTCTCATTGTAAGGACTTGGGCAAAAACAGGTTTTGTACTTATTTATCCAGAAGAGATTAAGTTAATTGTCACAATCTCCCTTTCCTCTGAGTGTACTGCAGCTGTAGCTCTGTAGAGGCACTCACAAACTCTATGCATTATATGCTACGTCAATAGTTGGGTGATTTGGTGTTTTTCTGTCTTCATAAGGATGTCCACAGACTGCAAAGATTATCTAGTGTATGTGGTATAAAATCTATCTGCCCGAAGGCATAAACTCTGGCCTATGAAACATTCCTTCATGTCTCTTTTGAGTTCCCCCTGCCCCATCCCAGTGCACACACCTTCCCAGACCATGCAGGACAGCAATACCCACCCCTCGGAAAACAAATGTTACTGGTGAGAGGCAGTGCCTGGCATTTTTTTCTGGAAGTTTATACACAAGCTGTAAATGATCAGCTCACAAGACCCAGAACTGCCCCAGGCCAGTGAACTCCACATACCATGCCTGCTTTGATATTTCTCCATTTCCTCTGCTGACTGGCTGGATGTCACATTCCTGCTACGTCAGGGACTTTGTGAAACCATGACTACTCCCCCGTCGTCTCCTCAGCATCCTCCCATATAAGGGTACAGAATGATTTTTCATTTCTGCATCTCCTTCTTTTTACTTCCCAAGATGTGGCCTCTTTACACCATGTTCCCCCTTTTCTTCATGCATGGAGATGCCTGGGCGGTGGGCCCCATCCCAGAGCCCTTTCTCTCTCCCTAGCCAAAGGGAGGTCTGATCTGGTCCCTCGTTTTGGTTGAAAGGGGCCATAGACATTTATGGACACCCCCAAATGTCTGGAACAGATAAGAGGCATCACTCTGGAGCATTTGCTGGAAAATGACTAACCTAATCAGTGATCTGGGTCCTGGGCTGGAAAGAGCAACCACCTACACATGGGCCAGTCACTGGTTTGGTGCCTCTGCTCAAGGAAGCACTTTAGCCCCTGCCTGGTTTGGCCCCTGCATCTCAAGGAGTCTTGTAATACAAATCACTAGTGATAATCTCTGTAGGGATCAAGGAGATGGTCAGTTATGGCTTGAGTCAGGGATGTCCCTCAAAGGAACTCAGAATGCATCAGGTAGAGAGCACAAAATCAGGACATGAAGGGAGCCCAGGTTTTGGCCACTGTTGCCTCTGAACTGTGAATATTCCCAGAATGTATCAGAAGCATCTCCAGAGCAGCATCTGCTTTCCCAGGGCCTTGGTCACTGTGGAGAATGTCCTGGTGGGTGTACTGGGAGCTCAGAAGGCCCAAGGCCCAATGTGCTGCTGTGCTCCTCAAGCTGGACCCCTGGCCCTGCTTCCTGCCTTCTCCAGCCACATGCAGGAATGCTGTTGTAGGGCCCATCTGTACTGGAGTCACTGCTGCAGGAGCAGTGTAGTGCAAGGCACAGCTAGGCTGAGGAACAGGAGCATCATAGCTAGCAGAAATTTCTGCTGGGAAGGTAATTCGGCATCTGCCTCAGCTGCCAATGCTACATCAGTACCAAACTAAAGAGAGGGGCAGAGCCAGACTCAGTTCTATGCAGCCCGAGACCCCAGTGTCCTCAGTGCAGCTCTCATTAGACATTGCTTGAGGTTTTCTTTCAGGGCTCTGACTTTTTCTTTTTTTCTTTTTTGAATATTTTGTATCTCAAAAACTCCCCAAAGATATATAGCTTTAACATTGAAATGATTATATTTCCACTGCTTTTCTCTTCTGTGTGCAAGAGGACTTGGAGATATCAGAGAAGATCAGTCCTGCATGCACTGATGAGATCTGCCAACCCAGACTGGTCCTGCAAGTTCTCCTGTTGGGGATTTTCTCTAGTTACAGTCCTGCCCAGCACATAACACCTACTTTGACTTTTTTTTTTTTCTTCCCTGCAGTAATGGAGATAAATGAACTTATTCAAAAACGGCAGCTTTTGGAGGCATTTGCAAGCATCAAATATTTGGAAGATGAGGTGATAGCTGAAAGGGATGCCGATAAATACAAGGATAACCCCCAAGAGTTTGCCAGGAAATCCAAGGATGTGGATTTGCTTTATAATTCCATCACAAGCTCAATCCAGCGCATTGTAGCAGAAACACTGGAGCATCCTGCTGTAGAGGAGACCCTGCTGGCATCTTTGGTGACTTTAATTGACAATGAAGAAGCAGCTCATCCTGGTACAAGTGACACTGCTGGTCCTGGGTCAGCCTTGCTTGGCACACCCAGAAAGTGGAGGGAGGAGTGGAGGGAAGCTATCAATGAGAGCGCTAGGAAGAGAGTCTTGAGTGTACACATGGCATCAAAGGAAGAAGACAGTTCTTGGCTTGATCACCATTTAGGTGTCCTCGGTGAACATCTGAGTGAAGATTTACTGAAAGTCAAGTCTGCAGTAAAAAAGTGTTATCCAGAGGATTACAGGGTGTGTGAGATCTACGTGAAGGCTTTTCATAATGCCATTGCTTCCCACCTGCAAAATCTCTCCCAGAAATCCTTGGAACTAAATGAAGTCTACGCCTTGCTCAAATGGGTTGCTAACACCTACCTGAGGTAAGCTGTGGTTACTCACATCACTGTCCTGGCCCCCTCCAGAGAGTAACAGGGCTGCAGGATGCTTGGAAAGCATGTAGTTATTTTTCAGTTTCTTGTGTGTGCAAAAGAGATGCAATAATTTATACACTAGAGCTTGCTGTGTTTCACAGAGCTCATTTACCCTATTTACTCCCTCTCTAACTTGTTTTTCTCATAAGCCAGGAAGCTCCCCCTTCACGTGCTGCCTTCCAACCCTAATAATTCCTCCTCCGTCTGTGGAAATGTTTTGCAAGATACCACAGCTGCTTGTTGGCTTTTTTAGGAACAATAAGTAGCCTGTGAGGGAGCCTTCCCTCCTTCCTTTTTCATTGAAATAGTGATGCAGATTTCATTAAAACAGTGAGTGTGTTAAAACACCACTTTATGTCCCTCCTTCCCTGTGCTCACTGGTCACATTCAACTTGAGGAGGTACCAAGGGTTCACTGTATGAATTTAGCCATGTTTAAACAGAGGCTTAAGAGAGTTTCCACCAGGAAGACTTTGGCGACACAGCATGAACCGCCACAAAAACATGCGATAGTCGAGATTTCTGGCTGTGGGGAATGTCTGACTCTCTCTATATTACCGGGGAGCAGCGAAAACATTACCTGCCTTAGGTGTGAGCAGGTGGATGACCTGCCCAGCCTGGTGGTGGAGCTGAAGGAGGAACTAGAAAGGCTGATGGCCATCAGGGAATGTGAAAGAGAAACAGACTGGTGGAGCTGCATTCTGCAGTCTTCCCAGGAAAGCCACTCAGAGAACCCCCCAATTCAGTCTGTAAATCCAGTACCCTCTTGCCATAGGGCAGAGGGGGCAGAATTAACAGTATCAAGGGATGAACGACAATGGAAACAGGACCCTATTCGAGGTGGCAGGAGAACCCTTCCATGGCCCACCTCACCTCCACCAGTGACCATGTCCAACAGGTATGAGGCCCTAGAACTTGAGGATCAGATAGAGGAGGTCATGAACCAAGGCCCATCTAGAGGGCTGTCTACAGAGAGGCAGTCTGGTCCATGCCCTGAGGCTGCTCCCCCTAAGGAGAAAAGGAGCACCCAGAAGAAGCAGCGAGTGATCATTGTGGGTGACTCCCTGCTGCAGGGCACGGAGGCACCGATATGTAGACCTGGCCTCTTATCCAGAGAGGTCTGCTGCTTGCCAGGGGCTCAAATAACAGATGTTACAGAGAGGCTCCCAAGGCTTGTCCAGGAGTCTGACTGTTATCCCCTGGTACTGTTTCACTTGGGCACTAATGATGCCATGGGGAAACTGAGGGACATCAAGCGAGATTTCAGAGCCCTAGGGATGTCCGTCAAAGGTATGGGAGCCCAGGCAGCGTTCTCCTCTATCCTACCAATGAGGGGGATGGATTCAAGGAGGAGAAGGCAAATATTGCATTAACAACTGCCTGCACTGCTGGTCTTGGCAACAGGGTTTTGGCTTCTATGACCATGGGACTCTGTTAGACGATGACCAGCTAGCGGGGAATGACAGGAACCATCTCAGCAAGAGGGGCACACGTCTCTTTGCCAAAGGGCTGGCCAGCCTGGTTAGGAGGGCTTTAAACTAGGCGACAAGGGGGAAGGGGAGTGTCACACAGACACGGCAAGCAGTACCACACAGCCAAGGTCAGATGGCTTCCGGCAGGAGTATGGTAGTGGGGAAGTGAGAATAGGACATGATTATAGAGGGTCCTCTTTCACCCTTCCTGGGAAACCTGCAGGCTCAATTACTTCCTTGAAATGCCTGTGCACCAATGTGTGAAGCATGGGGAATAAGCAGGACGAACTGAAGCTCTGTGTGCGGTCCCAGCGTCATGATCTCATTGGAATCACAGAGACATAGTGGGATAGCTCACACAACTGGAGCGCTGCCGTGGAAGGCTATGTGCTCTTTAGGAAGGACCAGCTGGGAAGGCGAGATGGTGGAGTTGCTCTTTATGTGAGAAAGGAGCTGGAATGCATGGAGCTCAACCTGGGGGTGGATGATGAGCGAGTTGAGAGCTTGTGGGTAAGAGTTAAAGGGCAGGCTAACATGGGAGACACTGTGGTGGGTGTCTACTACAGGCCACCTGACCAGGATGAGGAAGTTCATGAGGCCTTCTGTAGTCAGCTGGATGTTGTCTCACAGTCACAGGCCCTGGTTCTCACAGGGGACTTCAATTACCATTACATCAACTGGAAGGACAACACAGCCAGGCACAAGCACTCCGGGAGAAATACAGGAACGTAGTCAGGGAATGCAGAGATGCCACAAGGAAAGCTAAGGCGCGTCTGGAAGGCAATCTGGCAAGGGACGTTAAAAATAACAAGAAAAATTTCTTCAAATATATTAACAGCAAAAGGAAGATCAGGGAAAACGTGGGTCCGCTGGTGAGCGGGATGGGCACCCTGGTTACTAAAAACACAGACAAAGCAGAGATGCTGAATGTCTTCTTTGCTTCAGTGTTTACCAAGGGCAGCCCTTTAGAATCCCAGGCCCTAGGGACAAGAGAAGAAGCCTGGAGAGAGGAAGACTTGGCCTGGGTAGAGGAAGATTGGGTCAGAGAGCACCTAAGGAACCTCGATACCCACAAATCCATGGGCCCTGGTGGGATGCACCCCAGAGTGCTGCGTGAGCTGGCGGATGTCATAGCTAAGTCGCTCTCCATCATCTTTGAAAGATACTGGAGAACAGGGAAGGTGCTGGAGAAGTGGAAGAAAGCAAATGTCACACCAGTCTTCAAAAAAGACAAGAAGGAGGACTCAGGCAACTACAGGCCAGTGAGCCTCACCTCCATCCCCAGAAAAGTAATGGAACGGCTCATACTGGCCGTTGTCTCCAGGCACGTGGAGGACAAGAAGGTGCTCAAGAGTAGTCAGCATGGATTCACCAAGGGGAAATCATGCTTGACTAACCTGATAGCCTTCTATGATGGAATGACTAGCTGGATAGATGAGGGGAGAGCAGTGGATGTCATCTATCTTGGCTTCACCAAGGCTTTTGACACCGTCCCTCACAACATCCTCCTGGGCAAGCTCCGGAAGTGTGGGATAGATGAGTGGACAGTGAGGTGGATTAGGAACTGGCTGAAGCTCAGAGGGTGGTGATCAGTGGTGCAGAGTCTAGTTGGAGGCCTGTAGCTAGCGATGTCCCCCAGGGGTCAGTCCTTGGCCCAGTCCTGTTCAATTTATTCATCAATGACCTGGATGAAGGGACGGAGTGCTCCCTCAGCAAGTTTGCTGATGATACCAAACTGGGAGGAGTATCCAATAGACCAGAGGCTTGCGCTGCCAACCAAAGGGACCTGGACAAACTGGATAACTGGGCAGTGAGAAATCTTATGAAATTCAACAAAGACAAGTGCAAGGTCCTGCACCTGGGGAGGAATAACCTCAGATACCAGTAGAGGCTGGGAACCGACTTTCTGGAGAGCAGCTCTGCAGAGAGGGACCTGGACGTCATGGTGGACGACAAGTTGACCATGAGGCAGCAGTGTGCCCTCGTGGCCAAGAAAGCCAGTGGGATCCTGGGGTGCGTTAAGAAGAGCGTCTCCAGCAGATTGAGGGAGGTGATCCTGCCCCTCCACTCAGCCCTCGTGAGGCCACATCTGGAGTACTGTGTCCAGTTCTGGGCCCAACAGTACAAGACAGATGCTGGAGAGAGTCCAGCGCAGGGCCACAAGGATGATCAGGGGCCTGGAACATCTGCCCTATGAGGAGAGGCTGAGGGAGCTGGGCCTGTTCAGCCTGGAGAAGAGAAGGCTGAGAGGGGATCTGATCAGTGTCTACAAGTACCTCAAGGGAGGGAGTGAGGAGGATGGTGCTGGCCTCTCTTCACTGGTGGCCACTGACAGAACTAGAGGAAATGGCTGGAAATTGAAGCATCAAAAGTTCCACAGGAACTTAAGGAAAAAGTTCTTAACAGTGAGGGTGACAGAGCACTGGAACAGGTTGCCAAGAGAGGTTGTGGAGTCTCCTTCTCTAGAGATCTTCAAAACCCGCTTGGACGCAGTCCTGTGCCACGTGCTCTAGGTGACCCTGCATGTGCAGGGCGGTTGGACTAGAGGACTTCTAGAGGTCCCTTCCAACCTTAAGCATTCTGTGATTCTATGATACTATGATTCTAGGTTCTGTCTCAGACATGCCGGCAAGTTGAATGGGAGATAAGTGTTTTAGGACCTCTTAAAGCTCTCTGTAATTCAGCGGTGTCCAAAATATGCTAGCAGCTTGAGGAACAAACATTTCAAGAATCAGGGTGCTCTGAACGCGTGGGTGTAAAGGCAGGAAATTTTCACAATAGCAAAATAGCTTGTAATGCTGGACATTGCCTCCCTTTAGAGCCAAAGGAAACACCTAAGATAGGCATCTGTAGAAGATCCAGATGTTCTGTGTCCTCAGTTGTTCCCTGGTCACTTGTATTTAGTTATGAAGCCCCAGCCCTGAAGAGTTCACAGAGAAATAAACAGTGGGGAGGCAAGAAGGAGAGGGACAACACACACAGGAGGTGGCTTCATTCATGAGCACATGAGAAAACCATGTCAGGCCAAAATCACATCTAGCGCTGCAGTTGATTTCCAGGAATGGCCCAGACAAGGTACTTAGGGAAGGGACAAACACAGAGCAGCCAGCACTGCTCAGCAGACTGAGATGTTTTTCTGCTGAGCTGCCTTTCTGTTTCAGCCTGGCTTGTGCTGCAAAATCCTCATTTGCCCTGGATCCAAAAGGAGCCACGAACCTGGTGGTGGTTTGAGAATGGGGACCCTGTGGGTGGCTGAGTGCAAGAACAGGCTGTTTATAGGACACTGTCTTTGCAGCTCTCTTCCTTGCTAACCAGGTGACTGCTTGCAGTTTGTGTCCCACATTGATCAAATTCATTAATCTTTTCCTTTTTCTCCTCTCCACATTTATCACATGAAGGATGCAGCACTTCTGCAGCCCAGGACAAATTGCGGGGTGGCACATGCTATCAGTGGTACAGCCTAATAGCAGATTTCCTGCCACAAAGTGAAAAACACAAGTTTTCCCTCCCTGTCCCTGCCGCCCCACTACTCAGCTGTCCTGATTTCACAGCAGTCCAGGAAAAGCGAGTGATGGAGCCGCCTGTCAGCTGATGGAGCCTGGGAGTTGGGCTCTGCAGCTGAACCTCCACCCACTACTTCCATGTGTGGGGGAAACTCTGCGCTGCCATCCCCGTGTCCGAGCACGTGCGCGTTCACCACACACTGCCCTTCGCACTCTGCCCTGCTCCAGGAGCTCGGTGTGTTGTAGGTAACACATGGGGAAAAGTAATAGGCAAAATAAAAATAATCCCTGCGTAAGATGTGATGAGATACAAGACATGGAGCAAGGGAAAAGGGCTGGCTCTGAAGCAGCATGCTGATGGAGGCGCTACCCCGAGAGGCATTTCACAAGCTCATACTCAAGTCAATCATCAGCTTCATGTTGTTTATTTTTTTTAAAAAAAAGTAAATTCTCATAGCACTTCTCATGTCCAAACAACTCAGAAGTCTCATGATTTCTAAGGTGGGCTGGAACCTTAGATCATTTTGATTTTGAATAATTAGCATTTTGAATAGTGAGGAAAGATATTCTTGTTAAAGCCTGAAAACAAGCATCACAGTTTAAGCTTTAAGTATATCTCTCATGGCTTAATAATTATGTAGCTCATGCCACATGAATATTCCATCAGTTTACTCACACTCCAAGGCAACATAATTTGTTCATTTGAATCTTTCCAGTGAACTCCTTCTGGGTCACCCTGCTCTCAAACCAGAAGTTAAACCAGAAAACCTCTCCCTGTTATTAACACCAGATGATTGGGATAAACTGGAAAACAACTACATTGATTCTTTAAAGGTAAGGTTTTCTGGCCTTGTTACCATGTCTGTTGCCCAGGAGCCTCTGAGACAGAGGTTTCTGATTGCTGTATTATGATTTCTTGTCCTGTGAGGTGTTAACTTCTGTCAGCTCTCACTAATGTGGAGCACTTGGCACCACTCAGGGTGATATTTTAATCAAAAGGAGAGAAGTCCCAAGTTTTGGACCAAAGCAGCCATCTAAATGCTGAGCCTGAATTTGATGGCTACAGCAGGTTGATGGCTACAGGCACAAAGAGCCGAAGTAACTGTACCAGGTTCATACAGAATGACTCAGGTCTACCAAACATTCAGAGCTCAGTTTCATCAGATTAAACACAATGAGGATAGCAAAATATTGTTAAGTTAGAAATGCTAACCGATAATTTTAGAACGTGTGAGATTCTTTGGCACGTCTTAACCCAGTTTTGGGTACAGCTGGGTACAGTTCTCCGCCAGAGAACATCCCTGTGGTCCAGGAAGCCCCATCAATACATGTCTTTCTGCCCATCCTTGGCTGGGACTGCAGGTAAGCCTGCCTGAGGACCATGACCAGCAGCTGTAGGTGCTTCCCAATACTACAGAGCCCAGCTCCTTTCCTGAGTCCTTGAAGGGCTCAGACATATTTTTGAAAATCATTTCTGAAGCAAGTCACTGCTCAAGGCGAACTCAATAATAAAACTAGTATTGCTCCATCATGCTAGTAAGGATCATTTTATTTTACCAGCAACAAGGCTGATTTATCATCTGTGACTGAGCAGTGCTCCCACTTACAAAAGTATCTGTAGAGCCAGAAAGGACCGGTTGGGGCTTTCATCCTGACCTTGTGCGTAACACGTGCTACAGGAATTTGCAATCAAGCAATGAAACTGCTGACTGCGCCAGAGCGTAGCTACAGCAGATAGCTGTAGTCCAGATCTGCTGAAGTAAATGACCCTGAGGATTAAATACCTTTCTTGAAAAGGAATAGCACATATTTCCCTGTCAGGGGAGCTGGTCTCCCTTGATTTGGGAGCAATGCATCCTCACAGTGTGCAGCTGTCCTGATTTTTCTCTGAGATCCTGTGTAGTCTAAGAGATTCTGGAACAAGACCTTTGATTCTGTTTATCTTGTTGCACTGCACACGTGAGTCTGGCACGTGTCGGTTAAGCAAAACGCAGGACACCATCTCCATGCCTGTAATTCTGGTCATGCTGCAGGCCCTCCTTTGCCTCCATGGAGCAATCGGCACAGGGAAGCTCAGAGAAAAGGAAAAATCCTTTGTTACAACGTGCTGAACTCACATCATGGGTAGAGCTGAGCCTGCTTTTTACCATTGGCTCTACCACCAATCCCATGGCAGCACAATCCTGTCATCCAAGGACTCCCCTGAGGACCCACCGCTGCTTTCCCGTGCTCTATTTCACATGGTGCAGCCTTACTCATGGTTGCTTTTTCTCATGTTTTCTTACCATGTTTAAAATCCAGGAGAAAATGAAAAGCTATTTTGAAAACATCCTGAAACTGGAGATCACAGAAAAGTGGGAGAAGGAAGTTCAGCCGGAAGTGGATGAAAACCTATACAACTCATCGCTGTCCTTTGATATTCAAACGGTATTTAATTAGCTTGTGTAAAGTGTACGGTTCTTTTTGATTCCAAGGAAACTGAAACATTATCTTCTGGTATGTAGGTACTACCTCCTGTGATAATTTATGTTAGTCACGCACTCATAGAATACATTAACGGAGAAAATGCCGTTTATTACAACTTTTAGCTCTACCGTTTGCCTTCTAGCTGCAAATTAAACCTGCTGTCAATTGTGTCAGCAACATAATAGGCAACTGATTTTAAAGTCTTTTAAATCTCTTTGATTAGAAAGAAGAAAGGCAGAAAAAAAGAGACAGAAAGAAAAGGGTTGGTAGAAAAGCCTTTTCATTGAAAGAGGAACTTTGTCCCCGGGCTGTAGCCTTGGAAAGGCCGTAGGCATTGACAGCCACACCAATTTAAACGGTACAGAAAAACAAAAGCTCCTGCTAGCTTTAGGGACTACAGAGTAATAAATCCAGGAGGGGTTTGGATTCATTTTCCTCACTTTTCAAAGGATTGAGTCATTTCAATTAAATAATACCAAAGAAAAGGGGTGAGGGGCAGGTGGAGAAAAGGAAAGAAAGAAAGAAAATCAGAGAGTTTTGCCTGCTGCCATGACTCATTTTCCATAGATGAATATTATACGCTTTTTGATCACTACAAAGGTAAATCTGAATTGGATTAGCGGATGAGTAGGATGCCACAGAGAGAGCGAGATTGTAACTGGCCCTGCTGGGACAGTGGTTGTAGCCACCCACAGCACAGGCAGCTGGAAGAGAGGGGGTACAGCCCCCCCTTGGCCCCACTACCCTCAATGTTATTTAGGGGATTGGGCCGTCCTGCAAATCTCCAGAAAGAGAACAGCTACATCAGGGCAGCCTGGGGTGCAACTCAGCACAGGCTCCTGGTACATGAGACATGAGTGACTGTGTCACCGATCTGTTTGTGCTTCTTGGCCCATTCTGGATTATTATTTTTAAAACTGCCAGAGAATAATGAAAAATGCCTGGCAACATGACTGCTTTTCCTCCTGTGTTAGGCGAGTCATTAATGTTTTTATCAACCAAACTACATGACATCATTGCAAAGGAGGTTTTTGCCCATGCTTGTGCCGTTCATTGGAGTTTTGCCTTCCCTTTTTCTAGATCTTCGCAGAGTACGTGAAAGCTTCCCGAGTGATCAGCAGAGGTCTGGAGATGAAAACCCTTGAGCTCTGCCTGGCAGAACTGCATGAATTCATACCAAGGTCATCACACTGCTCTGGGCAGCACATTCCTTCCCCATGAGTACCATGTTTGTAAGAAAAAACAGGGAAAAGCTCCACACACTGGGCCAAGTGCTGGCACCGAGCAGGCATGGGCCTGCCCCTAGGAGAATTAGAGATCACAATAATTCCAATAATGAGCAAGCTGCAAAGCAACGTAAATAGCTCTATACAGACCCAGATGGGAGTCTTGTGAGCCACAAAATGCCAGAGGTCCAGGAAGGAACTGCTGAGTGGGGAGGGATTTCTGCCGCGTCTGTTCAGGACACTGGTCACTCACTGTGCCAGTCATGGACAAGCAGCACTTGAAGGGGACACAGGTCCAGGCGCTACTTCTGTACAGCATTGACTAAATATCCCCTTCTGAGGCTGCTGGCTTAGGAGGCAAGTCCTTTCTAGGGGCTGCACTATCATTAATGTAATTAAGTCTCTGATACCCAGGTCCAGAATACAAATCATATATCAAGGCTGCCTTCTGGAATTTTTAAAAATTTACTCAGTTCCAGAAGGACACACTACCCTGCCTCTTGGCTGAAATAATATTTTTCTTCTTGGGAGCAGTCCCTGACTTATGGCTCCAGATTGTAAACCTCGTCACATGCTGCGGGGATGCTCCCAGGAAGGGCTTTTGGCTTGCAGATGAAATAATCCTTTCCTCATCTCGGGGCAGCTACAAGCTGCCTCCTCCACAGCTGCTTGGTTGTGTTTCAAGGGGAGTCATATCCATTCTCCAGAGCAGCGTTTGGGAGAGCAGAAAGGACATTCGGCATGAATCAACTCCAGAGAGAGCCTAAAAATAATTGCGCATTAACCTTTGAGATTTCACACCTCCGGAAGGCGCTGAGTGGGTAGTTTGCTAATAGACATTTTACAGAAGCGAGTGAGGGGGAGCATGAGCGCTGCTTTCTGAGAACGTGAAGTTGTGGAATGACAGGTACTTAAGGCATGAGAAAGGCAATGCTTTCCCATTTGAAAGCTCATCTTTAATAACACAACTCTCTCAGCTTGTCTGCAGAGTCCTGGGTGAACAGAGCCCTTCAAACTAGCTATTTGGCTTTGAAGCCTTCTTCTTTTTTTTTTTTTAGAAGAAATGTGGTACTTTTACTGATGTTCTTTTCTTTTCTTTTTGCATAACAAAAATGGTGTAAATTCCTAGTCATCCACAAGGGCAGCAAATACACCCAAGTGGAAGGGTCACTGAAACCTGAGCTTTCTGCTGAGCAGCAAGCGCAAGGGCAAGTGGCTAAGGGCAGCCTGAGCAGATTGCTTTGGATCATTAGAGAAACTGAGCACTGGAGACTCAAACCCCCTGCCTGAGTGTGCACCCTCCTGCGGTCTGTGTGGACCTGCCTGTAGGATGGCTGTCAAAACCATAAAAGCTGCAGTACACGGACAACAGATACCTGATATATCATGCCGAGAATAAAGGGGGAAAGTGTAGGTGTGTGGCCTCTTTCCTATTCAGCTTCTATTGTAAAAGGAGCTCTGAGTTAAATCTCTTCCTTGTGTGCTTGTGAGGGCATGCATTATGTTGCCCCAAAAGCCAGAGAAATGACAGGCCAGGTTTATGAGACTGAGTATCACTAACGCAGCTAATCGCTTAGAGTAGAGAACGTCAAAAATTTCACCCAGGCGCTTTCATGTGTAAAGATTACTGGAATCTCTCCAAAACTGTGCTGCTTACACATTCAAGTGAGCACCTACTAAACCAATAATTATCTACTATATATTCCCCTCTAATGCACATGCATGTTAAGACAACTGAAAAAAAATATCTGCATACACAGAGGACAGATTGGGCCAGCAGTGAATGTCTTTTGGCATTATCATGTACACAGAATATGAATAAATCTGTTCTGGCTTGTTTGTCGTCCTGTTGCTGTTAGTCTTACCTGCATTTCTGTTGCAGATTTGGAGAGGAATTTTTGAAGTGGAATACTTCCCGAGACAGCCCGATATTTGTGCCCTATTTTGCTGCCTACATCAACAGCTTCCAAGACCTGGTGTAAGTCTGCTCTTCCCTCCTAATGCTGCTGTCTTTCTGTGAGAGATTTGGGTGGATCTCAGTGTATCACGGGGGGAAAAACAAACAGTGCAGTGATGGAGTCTGCAGAAAAGGATGTGCTTCAGTGTAATTGTGGGGAAAGAACTGATTTATACCAAGGATGAATTTGGCTTTTTAGGAATGAGTCTGCATTGCTGGTCAAGTGCAGATCAGAGCTCATTTTCTAGTCCACCTTCATCTACCACTGGTGATGAGGAGCATGTACAAATGGGACTGAACATGGCACAAACCCTCATGCAAACCCAGTGGTGTGGGTCTGAAATGGGCTCTTCAGCCACATCTGCCAGCAATACTCCAAGCTCATATATTCATAGGTGCAGTACGGATGATTTGGGGACTGGGGACCATCAGGTGCTGCATACACATGCTCTGTCTCTAGCCCATGCTTCACCTCATGGTGGGGATGTTCCCTAAGACATTCAGAGTTAAAAAAAAAAAAAAAAAAAGCTTGGGAATTAGGATGAAGAAACAGAAAAGGATCCATTACTTGAATGAAAGCTTCTGACTCATTTTCAGCCTGTCTCCTTCAGCTTCAGAGGGAGTTCTTTCATTTCTTGTTTTTGAGGTAAGCAATATAAAACCAGCAGCACACTCTCACTGCTACTTTTGGCACTGGGCTGGAGGAAATTCTAAGAAAGCACTCATCCTGCAAAGAAACCCCTGCCATAACTGCTGGCAGTAGCAGTTTCTAGGACTTGCATATGTTAAGAATTAGCTATTTAACACCGTGTTTTCAAAAGGCCTCTGATGCATGGGTATGCCCACCAGCTCTGTCTAGCTAAGGTGTCTGCTTCCATATGCAGGAAGGTACCAGGACCAGCTCCTTCTGTCCAGCACCGGGGCACAAGGCAACCTTACAGCTTCCCACCCCACCACTGCACTGCCCAGGGTCTGCTGACATAGTTACCATGGCCCTTCAGTGCCAGCGCCTTGAGCAACTGGGAATATTGGAGTGGGACACTGGTATGGAACCTACCCTATGAACAGGGTGTGCAGGGACGCCAGGACACAGCCCATAAGGTAACCTGGGTGGCTTTGCACCAGCCTTGTCTACAGCTACAGATGGTTTGTGCAAAACCTACCCCAGAGGGCCTTCAAAAATAGGGCCGAGTTTGTGTCCCCATTTACCTCAGAAAAGGCTTTGTTCCCACCATCCCAGAAGTGGCAAAAGATGGAGGCATGTCAAATCCCAGCGGGTCTGTGTGGTATCCTTGGGACCACAGCAGGTCAGGTGGTTTCTCATGAGCTGCCTGATGGTAGCTGGGCTGTTGGGGAGCTGAGGACCAAGCCCAGGGGTGCTTTAGCTTCTGGGACAGACCCTGCCATGCAGATGTGCTACTTCAGTGGCAGACCTGGCCAGTAAACATGCTGCTAATGCAAGGGAGCATGCGCTGTGCTGGGTCCCAGGAAATGTCTTTTTGTTGAGCCTAATGAGAAGGTGGTGCTCTCCACTCAGAAGCTGAGGCAGCAGCTCCTGGGGGTCTGCAGCCAGTGACCTCAGGCCTGGCCACCAAAAGGACCAGCCTTTGGCCTCACAGTCCCAGCTAGGCTGGAGAGCAGGAGGTGGCCCTAGCATCTCTCAGCCATGCTCCCCTTTCTGCCCTGATTGAAAATGTTGTCTTCAGCTTATGCCCCTGTGTTGCTGCCTGGCACGACTGGTGACAAGGGGACATATGCGGTACATTGCTCAGGCTGCCGCTGAGGTTTTCATGTCGCAGCTGCTCCTGCTCTCGCAGGGTATCGCTGCTCCAGTCCTCTGTGAGCACTACCAGCAGGAAGTCTCTAGATGGCACAGTCTCTCCAGAAATGCTACTCTCCTCCGCTGCCACCGAGCGGCTGTCCCCAGCATGATCCCTTATCCAAGTCCTGACTCCTTAGGAGGTTGCACTCCCTGCTGAGGAGTTGCAAGGTGGCACAAGGCATGGAGCTAACAGGTGCTCCTGTGCTCAACTAGCTCCACTGGGTTTATTCCTGCATCAAGTTAACACGTGGTGTTGAGTTACTGGGATAGGACAAGCCAGACCACACACTGAGGTACCCCACAGCATGATTTTAGGGATGATGGATGCAAACTCCAGGTGTTCAGCATTAGCATGGGTTTAGCTATGGATTTGAGCCCCCAGCCGGGGACAAGAGGTTTGGTTTTGCATGTTTTAAAATCAACACCCAAGGGAGTGCAGCCTTCTGCAGAGAGATACCCTTACACAGAGAGCGGGAGCACATGGAGCACAGGCAGGGACATGATGGGGAGTGGGATAACACAGGAGATAACACCCCCCAGGAAATCCACTCCTGCCATGCTGAAAGCACAAGTTTGCATGAGCAGAAACTCTGATAGCAACTTGCAGTGTGGCCTTGGGCACCTCTAGCATTTGGATGCTGCTGCCTCGGTGGAGAGTGTTACAGAGGAGCAAGGATATGAAGTGAGAACAAGAGACAGGAGCCTGTAAACGCCCTGAGAATCCATACATATTGCCAGGGATTTCATTAATTACTCAGATCTTGTATTTTCTTCCTCACTGTATATTGTGAAACCTTCTAGAGTTGCACACTTTTCCTAGACACTCCCAAAATTCACCATCCACGTCACTGCTGATAAGGTACTGAGTGAGTCAGCCAGCCTCTTGGACAATGGGGTAACATTTTTTTTTCCCTTCAGTGGCTTTATTTGCTTGTCTCCTACACTGTAAGATCATTATTGCAGGGACCTTTTCAGGTGTTTGGAGAACATTTGGCAGAAGTGTTACTGCAAGTAAAAAAGTAACTGTCTTGAGTTATTACTCCTCAGGGTCGAATTGCCCTATCTGATGAGGAAATAGGTGTTTTCTTGAACACATTCAGTTCTGATTCATTTTTAGTGATTAGAAGAGTCATTATTTGGACCCATGAAAATTTTCAAGAGGAAGTGCAAGAGATACGCAAGTTATACTAAAAAATACCCAAGATACCAATCTAGCTAAATTGCTCACAGCAGGATAACAGTTAACTTTCTAACACTGAATCGATGTTTTTCTCTTTCTCTGTCTAGGTCAGGCTTACAAAAAGTGTTCGAAGTCAACACTGGCGAACTGCAAGATGTTATGGAATCTTTGACAAAGAACTTCAGAAATATATTTTTTATTAAATTAAGATCAAAAACACAGGTAAGAGGATCTTGCTCAGTTTATTCCCTAAACATGAGCAGTTTGCTGCAAAAACAGGAGGCTATTGGAGCTTTCTTGTGGAACTGGCTGCCCAGAGATGTTGTGGAGTCTCCTTCTCTGGAGATCTTCCAAGCCACCTGGGTGCCACCCTGTGCCCCGTGCTCTGGGTGTCCCTGCTGGAGCAGAGGGTTTGGACTAGAGGGTCTCTAGAGGTCCCTTCCAACCTTAAACATTCTGTGATTCTGTGATTCAAGTAGACCTTATTTTACCGTGTATGAAATTATGGTATCTGCAAAATGCTTCATGCCAACTTGTATAAAGATCCTTCTTAATGCAAAGTCACACTTCCAGTATCTCAGGAACTCACCATTGTAAACAGTGAGACATTAGTCAAGCTGTTTATATTCGTGTAACAGCAACGGAAAGAGAAGTATATTTGGTGGCTGCCAGCATCTTGGCTAAACCAGTGTGGGGAAACTTCACCTCTAGCAAAACAGCAGGGAAATCAACTTTGGTGAGACATTTTGCCTTCCATAAAAAGGTATGGATTTTTTAGGACCTCTGATTTCTGTTATTTATTCACAAATCTGCAACCATGGTTCATTATTAACTCCTGCCCAGAAGGTATACGACCCATGAAATATTCAGCCTCTTCAGATAGAATAGAGTTTATTCTGGTAGGAAAATTTCTCCAGTATGTTTTCATGCTGGAAAAAAAAAAGAAAAAAGAAAAAAGAAAAAAGACTGATTCTTTCATCACAAGGAAGATAAAACTCTGGGCAAACTTATAAGAGACATAAAAGGCAAGGTGTTAGGATGCAGTTTGTGCTTCCCAAGTGCTGTAGACAAAGTCTGGCACTCTCAGCTCTCTGAGAGTCTACCAGCTCTAACTAATACAGCAAGAGAGATGAGAAAAATTAAGGTTTTGGTGACATCTCTTTTAACTAATCCTAACTCATTTTCTAAATCCTGGCTTTTTCTAAAGCCTGGTATGGCTTTCAGAAGCAGAGACAATCATACAATAAGAGCCCTGCTCTGAACTAAGTCAAGCCCCTTGGCCAAGGGGACTTTCCATTGACTGCAGTGTTTTGAATCAGAGCCTAAGGGGCGGGCAAGGAAGCAGTCAAGCCAAGGCATTGAGCAAGAAGGCTGCAACCCTGAGATCTGAGAGGCAAAGCATTTATAAACAGTCCTTCAGAAGGCTGGGAACACAGTGCAAGGGCGTGGGTGATAAATTATTGGGGAGACTGCAAGGAGTACAGACAAGATTTACAGCGATCTTGAAAACTAAACTGTGAAAAGTAATATGGGATATGCCAGCAGAGGGATATTTTGAGCATCATCCCAATGAGAATGTCTTCTGGTACCACCTGAAATATTTACCAGGTAATGGTGTGTTTCAGTGTGGGCATAGTTTAATTCTTGGGAGCTGGCAAGCCAAAGGAGCCCATCAGCCAGTGGCAACACATGATAAGAGCAGTTTGTACCCGAGGCCCATGTGAAAAGGTGCAATCACTCTCAGGTCTGCACTGACCACAAAGCATCAAACTGGGGATGCTCCCAGTTGCTACTTCCTCCCTACCACATGAGAGCAATGAGCAGAAGGAAAATCCATGTGAGACCTTGCTCAAGTGCTCAGATCTGCAGGGAGAGGAGAAAGACCCTGCAAGTCCCATGAGAATAGGAGCTTGTTTTCCTAATGGAAAAGGCTGGAGAGTTGGGGAGCTACTGGGATAATTTATCATTTAATATTTCATATCCACAGCTGTGGATATTAATTTAATATTTCATATCCACAAACCAGTATGACACTGCAGACCTCATACATGGCTGCAATCTAAAGCCTGCAGTGCCCATGCCTTATTTTCACCCAATTAACATTTGAATCTGTATCTTCATCTATATGGTACGGATACAAGTTCATTCACCTGAAGAAATCTAGCTGGTAGATTGGAAGAAGTGAGCTGTCCCAACTATGCCGTTAATCCAACAAAGTTGAAGCAAAAGTCTGCTAACCAGGTTGCTCAATTTTGGTCTTGTTAGCTAGCCGGCTGCTATCACACCTCACAGAAGAGTAGCTGTGGCTAACTCCCAGTGAAGAGTAAGACAGATTTGTTAAGGTATTTAGTTTTAACATCTCTTTGATATTTAGACCAAGATGGTTAAGATATTTAGGTTTAAGTTATCTTACAAATGTGCAGGGAGATGGCTAGGCTTTTGCATGAAGCAGCGCTCAGGCCTGCGATTAGAGCACATCTCCTCATCAGCTGGTGTCCAGTTAATCCCGAAATATTCCAGCTGTTACGAAGGAAACATTCACCGGGTCTGGGTAATATTCAGTCTGAATGTTACTGGTGACACCTGTGAACTGCTCTTTTTCAGCCACTCTTTAAGAAAATCTTCACCAAACATTGGATTTTAGCTACTGAGAAGCCAAACTCACTGGCATCCGCCGTGTCACAGTTCTCCGAACACTTGCAGCACATGAAGAACCCCATTGGGCAGGTAGGAGGCTCTCCCAGCCCCTCACGCCATGCACCAAACCAGGTCATGCTCCCACTGTCTGGCTGCAGTCTGGCCTGGGAATACCCTTCTCCAGTGGCAGCAACTGGTTATGGAAGTGTGGGCGGATGGCACCAGGAAGTTTAGTTATCATCTTACTTTTGCATGAGAATAAGCAACATCCCTGTTTTCTGGAGTTTAAATAGGGGAACTGGTTTCATTAAAGAGGAACAAAAAACTTCCGTGAACCTTACTACTGAGCTTTGTAGTTCCATAAGTTGCAGGCATATATGCTTAAATCACTTTATGTGGTCCTTCCGCATCCATACAGTTATGAAATAAATAGATATGCAACAGTAGCTCTCAGTTATGAAATAAATAGATATGCAACAGTAGCTCTATATTTAAAATCCTCAAGCACCACCAAAAACCGCTATGAAAAAGCCCCAAATATCCCTTTTTACTCATGGGGACCCAAACTACCAACTTACAATTGTGGGTCGTTTCCAGGAAAAGAGTCATTTCATGGTTTCCCTCTGCTCGCTGCCTTGGCACTGTGCCTTGAAAGCGGGGATGTGGTTCCCACGCCGAGCCGCTCGGCACTGGCCTTGTGCGGCACGAGCTGGCGGGCGCGCAGCATCCCTGCATCTCCTTTACACCTGCTGCTGGTGTTGCAAAACTGAGGGCTTCCCCTGCTCGCTCTCTCTGCTGTAAATTTCCATGAGATTTGTTGCAAATTTTGCTTTTTTTTTTTTAAAACAGGAACTGCTCTGTGACATTCATAAGTACGTGGTGAGGGAATACGTCACCCAGGTCATCAAACCGAGACGGAAAATGAAAGGGGAGAAGCGGCAGCAAGTGAGCGAAAGGATGAGCCAGGACGCCAAAATCCTTAATAATATGCTCATAGATCAGGTACACGAGCTCCCTTGGGTACTACATCCCTGTGGGTGCATCGGCCCTTTGGTTCTAGGGGGACCGTGAGGGCACTGGCGTGGTGCAGTGTGGCCCCGTGTAACAGAGAAGTGCTCAAAGGAGAGTAAAGATGGGGCTTCCTGCAGGGGAAGTGTCCGTGGGGACTCAGTAGCTACCCTGAAGTGCTGTGTAGAGCTCGCATGAGGTGTATGTGCCTAGCCTAGGGCTCCTTGCTTGCACTCCCTGGTGTTTTAATGCACTTCCAGGCCCACAGGCACTTCACATGGAATAGTTAATGTGTTGTTTACTTGAATATGGGCCCGTTTGCTTAAGTCGATGGATGCAACTTGCCTCTACAATGTTCCTATGGTGGGTGCAGCTCAGGGATAAACAGAAAATCTGTCAGGGCACTGTTTTCATGCAGTGTGGTAGGGAGAAAATTGCTGCTATTTGAGTGTCAGCCTGGGATTTTCAGTGGAGCTAAGGTTGAATTCAGTCCAGCATCCGTTCAGCCCTGAAGAAAGTCAAACACCTAGGGCTTTCGGGCATGAAATCCCTAATAACTAGGATGGTTACTAGCCAGAGTTGGCACCAGAGCTGCCTTTGAGGGCACAGCCAACCCTCGGTGGCCCAAGGCAAGACACCTTCCTTGGTGGCTTCCCAACTCCCTGTGGGCTCCCCATGAGCATTGCTGCCCAGGTAACCTCTCAGCAGCAAGCCTGGCTCACAGCCCGCTTTTCGGGGCCACTAATGCTCTTTCCCATCAGGGTTTCAGGAATAGTTCCCAGTCCCCAGACAGTTCCAGTTCACAGCTCCTAGTGCTGCTGCAGCAGCTACTGGTGGAGCCATCTGTGTAATAGTTACACACTTTTGGGGAGAATGCATAAGAAAGTTTCTCTGCAAGTAAAATTTCAAATAGGAAATGTAGAAGAAAATTTCCCCACCAGTTTGAGTCTAGCTGCAGTGGGTTTGGAGCCTCATGGAGCTTTCCCTCTTTCTTGGGCCTGGGAATACCTAGTAGAGGTTACTGGTTGCTCTCTTTTTTGCCGTCCCTACTTTGCACGCAGCACAACAACAACAAAAACATGTAAGCAGTACAACAGCATTGTTTTGTAACAGCAAAAATAACCTTCTGCCAAAGCTCTCTGTGCTTTGCCAAGAGTTCAGACCAAAAGGCTTTGTCAAGATGTCGTGCTTTCCACTGAAGTCACCATGCATGTAACTGTTCGTAGGGGTCTACTTCAGACTGGCTCCTTCCTGCCATACCTCACATTGCTAACATAGTTGGGGAGAAGAAAAAAGACAAAATCAAGGAGCACATTATGGAACTGTGCCAGGATTACCCAGATATCAGGTATGTGAAAACGCCATGGCCACTTGTCCTGGCCAACACCAGTTCCCTCCTGTGCCTTGGACAAGCTCATGAGCTTCTATGACTTGGACGACTTCTCAGTGCAGGGGGCCAGGAAGAGGGAAAATACTCTAATTTTTCTTGCTCAGGGACTGTATTCCTTCTCTCTCTCTCTTTTTTTCTCCTCAAAGATCCTACAATACACACAAATTAATTCATAAACCTTTTCATTTTATTACTCCAAATAAGTCTTGTTTGACTTTAAGGCTTCAGGCTGCTTTTCAGTAAATTAACTGTATTTGCACAGCGTGCCAGTTTGCAGGCCTCTGCTTTGGAGCAAAAATTTTGTCTCCTGTTCCCCAGCTCAGACATCAAAGAGCAGCAGACATTGAAACAGTTCATCTGCGGCTTCTGAAAGTGACTCAAGACAACCACTGGATTTTTCTGGAACAAATTTCAAATTCTTTCTTTTGTATTTTCCAATTTGCTGTTCCAAAGCAGCATCTGCTGGACTTAAGATTACCGAAAAAAACAAACAAGCTAATTAACTTTTTCTGTGCATGGATGAACAGCTGTGTGTCAGTATTCACCCCCTCTTCTGCAGCTCTTCCAATGACCTCTGGGAAGGAATATTAGTAGTACAGTTTGCAAGAAAATCCATTTTATCAGAGCGATCTCAAAAAAAAGAGATTTACTTACAGATTTACTTCTGGATAATATTTATATAATCAGCATAAACAGTAAATGTAACAGGTTGTTCAGAATACTGAAACGGACCCTCAGATATCCAGAAAAAATGACTTTAAATATATTTTCTTTTCCCAAACCTGATGCTCAGAATGCTTCGTATGCATAGGCACTGAAAGGAGAAGATAAGCTTTGGGTTTATCTGTGTGTGGAAATTCAATACATGATCTTGAATTCTTCTAAAAAAGTAATTTCCTAGGTGAGCACACTTCTTCCACAAAAAGAACGCCCGATTAAGCTGACGAAGGAAGCAATGCCTGTTCTAGGAGAGATGGGAGTAAATGAGGGCTCGTTAAAATGAGATGTTTGGAAATAATTTTCCAGGCAGAAAAGCCATTTGCAGAGTTGGGATTTGTGGTACTTTTCATAACTTTCAAGCTAGGTTTCAAGGTTCATCTATTTCCTGCCTTTCCATTATTGAGCAACGTAATTTTTCAACAATTAAGTTTGGCAAGTGAGGTGGAACCTGGCAGACCTGCATTGCTTCCTCTTTGTGCCTTTGCTAATGCGTCCCTGGAGTGCTCAGGGATGTTGCTGAAGCTATATATACAGAGATTACTGGAACAGGGCGTGTTTTCACCTCCTTTTTCCTAGCTCTAATCTAATTAGTGCCCGTCAGCTTCCCAATATTAGCACTTCCACTGTTTAACTCAAAATAATCATTAAATAAAAGGTCTGCAGCCTCTCAGGAAAACCTGCACAAGATTCCGCTTGTGTTTACAGATGAAGGAGGAAATTCCCGCAGGCACAGGCAGCAGGAAGGTGCTGTTTTCCCTTTGGGGACAGGCAGGAGCCATCTCAGCTTGCTGGGCAGCCGGGAGGCTGCAGACCTCCTTTCTCAGGGTCTTCTCACCTTAACTCACTATTTCTTGTTACTACTTGTCTCTTGTCTCTGGAACAGCTTTTGCTCTCCATGAATGGGCATGGTCTTGTTTGTCTTTTCACAGGAAGGAGCACATCCTGGCAGTTCTCAGACTCCGAGGCCTGGGGCTAGCCAAGAGCAGGGCGATCATTCAGAAAAGATACTGCCCACAGGAGAGCCCTGATGGTGAGGCCAGCAGCTCGCTCTTTGCGGAATAGATGCTCCGGCAGTCGTCAGCTGCTTCTAAAAGGCATCCAAAATAGAAGCCAAAGTCCCACCTTCACGGCTTCTACATCATGATCCCAAACCCACTTTGTTCCTCTTCAAAAGCTCAACTGGTGTGGAGGAAGAACCTCTGAGCTCAAAAACCAAAGGCAACAGAGGCACCAAGGCACCACATGCTCTAAATATACCTCCAAGCAGCAGCTCTAGCAGTATGTCCTCATTGGGCTGAATACACTGCTTATATCAGTATGAGGCTGCTCCACTGTTTGTACAATTTGAGTCTCTTTGAGAACAGGAAAGAATCAAAAGAAGTTCACTCAAGGCTGTGTGTTGTGTAATTACACAGCAACAGAGCAAGAGCTTCATTCATAATTACCGTCTTTGGACAGAGGAACTGAGTTTGGGCTGTGATGTCATGGAGTCCACAAGACCCATTTCCTTCCTTGTGAACCACCAGGCGCGACTGCCCTGACATAAGGTCAGTGGCACTGTGATCTGATGCCACAGACCACTACCTGCCTGAAGAACCAAACTCTCGGAAGGTAACCAAACCCCACAGGCGATATACACAGAGTATGGACATCTCCAAGACAGGCCCTTGCCATTTCAGCAGATTTTCCTCACTCACAGCCTTGTATTGAAAGACTTGTGTTTGACCAGACACCTACTCAAGGCTTCACATCCTTTCTGTGGAGACAGATGTCTCAGGACTGGACATGCCATACTCAGTGTGGAGCAGGCTCCAGATCCTCTCTGTCCTCAAGAAAAGGGCAGGTGGCAGAGGTGATGGTGGTAGTAACCAGGCAATTTGGCTCTGCAGCTGTTTCCAAGCAGAGCTGAGGACAATGATCAAACAGACCTGTGGAATGGGCCAGGGAGAGCGGACATTTCTTTCTGCTGGTGGGCAGGTTTTCAGATCTGTTCCCAAAATTCCAAATGGAGGGCAGAAAGTAGGCACTTTGCCTGATGTTCTCTTAGTCCTTGTTCTTAAACATTTGGAGGTACTTTAATGAAGCTGCTGCAAGATGAAACTGTAAATGTTAAGCTAAACAGGCATAATGCTTTGGATCCAATCCTCACCTGATGTAAACCAGCATCACCCCATTGACTGCAGTGGAGAAACGCTGGTTTATTTCTGTGAAGAGTCCAAAGAACTGCATTCAGCACCTGCATGGGACACTTTGCGGAGAGACATCCAACAGCCTGCGGCTGTACAGAGCTGATTTTATTTAACCCAATTTATGCTATAATTTGCCTCTGTAAGAATTAACTCAAGACTCTCTACAGAGATATGGTTAAGGCCTATCAATTAATATGATAAATGTGGATGTGGCACAGTCTTGAACACTATTTTTTCTGCAGCAGACAGTGGGAGTTTAGAGCACCAACAGTGATTCTCTTACACTTCCTTTAGCCCAGTTTTCACCTTACCAAATTTCAGTCCATGTGAGCAGTGGGTATTGATGACAGCTCAAATGAGGTGTTCTGATAGATAAGAAATGAAGCATCTAACTTTAATTCACGGACATTCATCACATAACAAAAATTTATACAAGATATAACAGATTTGCTTTCTCCATAGTCAAAGTTAGGTGTTTTTCTCTGAAGATATGATATAAACTGTGAGCTTGAGGCAGGAAATCCTGGGAGGAATTTGCTGCTCTACATCCTTCATCAAGCCAGAGTGGGCTGATCAGAGCTATCCTGGCATGGCCTCAGCTCTGCAACTCCCTATAACTGAGAAAGGAGAAGTGATGTAACATCCATGTTTCACATTAGGTACGCAGAGCTCTTCTGTGAGTGGAGGATACCTGCCCCCAGCTCCGGAGAGAAGCTTGATATGATGGGCTGCTAAACAGCCACCTGCTAAATAGGTGATAAATTCTTGCTTGGCCAGCATCAACTTGCAAAGGCAGTCGTTTGACTGAGCCTTGGGTGCGTTTCTCCTGCTGCCATTGGATCATGAGGAAGAGCCCATGATGGAGACATCCATTGCAAAGGACATCCAGGATACTCCTAACCCCAATACACCTGTGAGGAAAATTCTGAGCATCCTATATCTATATGGGGAAGGCATCCCATATCTGTTGGGGAATGGCACCACCAAAGAGTGGTCTTGGCCAATTGTCTGGATCAAGCTTCAAAATCTTCATCTCCAGGCTGCCTCCAGGGAGGTGCATGAAGGCTCAACAACACTTGGAGCTTCCTGTCAGCCCCCACCTCTTGCCTGGGTATCCAAAGGCAGGTGGGGAGGCCAAACTTACATTGTCTTTACTGGTATGGATCACCCCACTGCCTTTCATGGGGGCTATGTCTCCCAGCCTGGCAGAGGAAAGTGCATGGAGACAAGAAAGGGACATCAGTTTTGGCACCCTCAGTTTGAGACATGTAAGGATGCATTTTCAAAGACACACAGGATTTGGAGCACCCAGCCCAGTCAGGAGGAGTCCTGATGAGTTGGACTCCTTCCCTTGTCCTGTGTGCATCTGTCATCCCAGTACCTCATTTAAGGCATCTTCACCGTGGAAACTATTTTCTCAAGTGCATTAAAGGCCTGCTAGGTGGTCAAGCTTACAGTTTTAATGTCTCTTCCAGGAACTGTTGTTTTTTTTCCTTCAGGCTCCAGCTCCTTGGCCTTAGCATTAGATAAGGAATTCAGCTTTCCTTTCATAATAAAACCATGTGTAACCCTGATATTATGGAGGAAAGTTGGGAACTATGACTTGCATTTCATGCTCAGGCTCAAGAAACAGCAGGAAAATGAAACCTATCAGTGGTTTATTTTTACCAGAGCCTCTCCTGGGCTGTGCCCTGGCATCCTGGATCACAGCCAGCCTCTAAACTCAGAGACAAGCCCATGCGGGGACACTGCCAGACTGCAGCAACCTGAGCTTGGAGAGAAGATCTGAAATGACGCTATAAGTCTATGAATGCCAAGAGGTTTGCTCAGGACCAAGCTAGCACCCAACTGCAGGGTCAGTGCTAGGCTTGTCAGGTTTCTCGGAGGAGTTTTTGAACTCTTTGAAGCTTCTGCGTTCTCCACTGCTTGCTCTTGAGCCAACCAGTCTAATGCTCACCCTACTCGGTCAAGACTAGTGCTCAGTCCATGTCCTGCCACAGATGTCTACCTTGGGGCAGTGGGAGTCACATTGTTCCCTGGAAAGACAGGGCTCAGCCTGGGCTGCAAGACCAGCTCCTGGGGGACACCTAAGCAAGAAGGCTGCGCTCTCCAAACTGCTTTGCCACCATATTCTGTGGACCATGGAAGTTTTATTAGGGACGCATTTCATATTACAATAAAATAAAAGTAAGGGCTCGGGCTTTTATTGTGAAATATATCACTCCTATAGGAAACGGCCAAAGAGCTAAGTTATTTTATTAACTTCCTCTGTTTGTTGTTTCTCTGTGCTTTCCACCATTAATGCCTACTGGAGCACACAGTGTTATTCTGCCATCCAGGAGACTCAGCTCATGCTTATTGTGGACAAGCCCAAGCTAATGGATAAGGGGGTCTGTACTTGTACATCCTCCAGTAAATAAGCTTTTCTCAAAAGCATCAAAAGAAGAGCAAAATTCTGTCCAGGTTTAGCTTCTCAGAGGTAAACATTCTGCATTTCGAAGGGACATCTGGCACAGTTTATAGCACTGAGTGGACGATGACAAATATTCTCATTTCAGAGATCTTTGCTGTTTCACAACATGGTTTGTTTCTGATTTGGAATGAAAAGCAGCGCTTGCTCCCTGTCCAGGGAGATAGAGCCTGCAGCCAGGCTGGCTGCATCCATCCAGGACAGACTGCTGGGTTCCATGTTTTGAGCAATTCAGCTCGGTGACATCCAAGCCGCCAACCAACTGCAGCTCCTTTCTCACCACCAGGAGCTGGAAAAGCACCAGATGGGCCGTTCCCAGTCTCCCCATCCCTCTGCTGCCTGTAAAACACAGTAAAAACACTGGAGGCTGTCCCTGAACTGAAAATCCTAATCAATCTGTACCAATATTCCAGACAAGGCCCTCTAATGCAGCAGCAGCTATGTTCATCCCCTGCAGTGTGGTTATCTTTCAGCAAATAACTCTAAATCGGTTTAAAATATGAGGATGTCCTATGAGAAATGGATTGTGATATTGCATCCACCTTGGAAGAAGGGAAATGTATCCAGGAGAAAACAGATGTGAGGACATTATTTTCAAGAGATGGGTGAAAAGTAAAGACACATTAGTTTTAGGCTTAAATACTTAGGTAATTAGATAAAACAGGGCTCCAAAGCACTGGTGTGAACATTTACCTTCTGTATTTTGCAGATTTCTCCTTGTCCTGGAACCTTTTTAGGTGTAAATTTATTGCCCCAAAAGCAATCAGCTGGTTCCCAGTGCACCAGTCTAGCTAAAGGATACGGACAGGATAAACACAGTGCTGCTCTGCTCAGCATCACTGCGCACAGCCAGCTCCTATTGAAATTCTTACATAATTCTGTTGATGTTGACAATAACCAGCATGAGAGTTCACCCACCTCTCCCATAAAAGCTTTGCAAGAAATCAATCAGATTACCATAGCATTTATTATACTTAAACTATTTACCTTAGCAATTATAAGAAAGTTTTCTGAAAACAGAAGAGAAGGGCGTCATCTTATTTGTGACAAAAGTGGTTTAAGATTAACTTTTAGAGAAGAGCCACCGGAAGGAGAAGAGCCACCAAAAACCCCCGCAAGTGCCACTGCCGCATAACTATACCACTTCTCTGAAGAAACTGAGCAAGTACAAACTTTGACTTTTTGTATTAATCTCTCAAACACAGCAATGTAAATATCCTCTGATATTATTCCAATGTAGCACTGTCTATATAAATTCATATAAAATAATCCCTAAAAAGGAGTAATGTGTAGACAAACCTCTGAGGAAAAAAAAAAAAAAAAAGAAGTTGTATTATTTTTGTCATCTTGATACTATCTACATGTCAGTTCCCAAAATACCCATGTAAGATTTTTCTTAGATGCACAAGTTGACACAAAGGTTACATTGCCTGCCCAATGGTGCAGCGAAGGTTAATGACAGACACAAGCTGAGCACTTCCATCCCTAGGTGTCTGATTGGGTTCAGTTTATGTTTGGAATAAACATGCCGTATTTCAGCATGAAATTGTGTCTGGCAGCATGAGTGACTCTTCAGCCTAACTTCTGTAATGAGCTTGGAGTGGCAAGCTGCCATGAACTTCATTAGAGAATGAAGGATTGTGCCTCAGTTCCCAGGACTGGGCGGAGATTGACGTTAGATGAGAAGAAACTGCCTTTGTGTGAACAGTGTTGCACAATTATAGAAGCAAATCAAGCTAGAATGTGCAATGGGGAGTTTTTGGTGTTTGTAAGGCATGTCAAGCAATCCTGCTACACTCAACAACTGGAAAGGCCTCAGCTGCTACGCTGTAGTTAGAAGAAACAGTCAGATATTTCAGAGAAAGCCCAGAAAAGAAAAATGTCCTAACAGCACTCTGCAAAGAACAATAGGTTTGCTTAGCACTGTGCGAGGCAGTGGTCTTTAACGTTTTTTTTCAGTCTGAGGACTAAAAACATATTTCTAGGAGAGCTACAGTGCATAGACACAATGATCTTGAAAACCCATTGAAAAGTTGGTACAAAAGGAAAGGAATAGAATACCCTCCGCTTTCTGTAGAGATAAGAGAAGAAGAAATGAGCTCCTGCTACAATAGGAAAGATTTAGATTAGATATAGCAAAAATACTCCTAGTGATGAAGAGGCTAAAGCACTGAGGGCAGTGTGATATCTCTAGAATTAGTGTTTTTTAGCAATAATCCAGACAAATATTTGCTGGTGATCTGTTGTTATCGTTGGTCTTGCTTGTCAGTAGAGGACAGCCCATAGGAGCTACTGGATCCCTCCAGCAGTTCTGCAGGACCCCACAAACACAGGGGAGGCAGATGACATGAGCCACTGGGCTACTAACACTGACAAGAGGTAACGCTGTGGTTTGCTAGTGCCATACTGATGTGAAGGGCCCTGAAGCCAAGACCAGCCAGCCCCCAAGCACTTCTTTCCTTTCAGATATGAATAAATAAAAAAGAGCTGTGTCCACGGTGACACAGAGAACCAGGGGCAAAGCCAAGACTGCAGAGTTTCTCTCTCCCTTTCTCATGCCCGTTTCAAATGGTGCAATACAGGTAAGCCCAGAATGGAAATAAAAGAAAATAGAAGTAATGATAAAAGTCTGGCATCTTGAGAAAAAAGGAACAAAATGCTAGATGAGGGAGCTCACAACTTGCCAGAACTTTTTGTGAAACTTGGGAAAAAATATTTCCTGAAGAAACTGCAGCAGGAGCAAAATCTCACTGAGTAGGTAACAGGCAATAATGGAGTTAATCATCAGGAATGCACGAATAGAGGCAAGGCCAGAAAGTTCAACATCTTTTATCTCAAAAAAAAAGAGAACTTGCACACATGGACCATCATCTTCCTCTAGCATCCCTGGTTAGCGTGCTAGAATGCATCACGCGTGCTTTCATCTTGAGAGCCCTTTAAGGGAGCAGGCCATGAGCCTGTAACAGCACTAACAAACACCCGTAATGATTTTTTCCCTTGATGATCTCAAGGCTGAATCCACCCGCTCTGAGTTCTTGCTTAGCAGCTGGTTAGTCATCCTCTGAAACAAAGACCATTCCCTGGAATGACATGTGTACTATATTAAATGAAACACGTGGAAAGAAAAAAACAGCCCCTCAAAGGCCAGGCTAGATATGTCTGTGATAAAAAGTTATCCCAGAGAGCTCCCTTTAGGACTATTATTCAGAAACACAATTGCTTGCAGCTGCCAGAGGATGCACAGGACACTGTGCTGGCTTGGGGAGCTTCGTTTGGATGTGGTGAACTGGGTCCTTGTGATGCGGCACGAGGAGAGAAGGGGAGATGGCATGAAGCACTCTTGTGCTGCACATCCCATGCACCTTCTTCCTGGGGTTAACTTAAAGCTCAGTCCTCAGTTTGCCTCTATTTTCACCAAGAGATCATGGCCTGGAGGAAGGTGAGGAAGGAAGCAACCACATGGCTGTGGTCCAGTATCCTTTCCTATCCCAAGTGCCTCCAGAGATTAAGACTTGATGTGCAGCCTCATGGCATCACATGTGGAGCTTTTCTCTGCAATTTCTTTTTATTAAAAGACCTCTCTCTCCTTTCTTCAAATGAAATTTATTCAACTATTCATTGCTAAATAGCATAAAGACAAATTCAGATACAAAAACAAATTAGTGGGACATTTTACTGTACTGTGGCCTAGTGTCTATCCCAATTATTCTGTCCAAGGGAAAAACAGAAACACTCTGGGGAAAAAAGATCCTACCTTTGCAATTCTGGCCAGTATCTCTGAGGCTCCCGCCCAGGTGGGACATGTCCCCTCACATGGTGACACTCAGGGCTGCAGCTAAAATTACGTCATAGCAAGAAAGTACTTGCTAGACAGCCCACAGATGTGTGATCCCATACTTGCCATGCCTGAGCTGCCAGACCCAGCAGCACATGGGGAGCCGCTTGCGTCTTCCCACAGGACCTGGACACCACATCTACTGTGCTTTGGGTGCTCACCCTTGGCTACCACTTATTGTTTCCACTGAAACACCCTTTACAATGCTGAAACTGCTCAAGATTGTGTCTTTTGAGGTTGTTAATGAAAAAGGGCTTGTTTTGTTTGTGGCAGGGTAAGGATACTTGCGTGGGTGGTGTCTGTCTTTTCTACTGAACTTTTAAAGCGGGAGATAATCTCGATTTAACAAATCTGACAACAGACAAGTAGCAAAACTCACAATAATACTGTTCAACTTCCCAGAATTATTTGCAATCCATTGCAAATGACCACCAGGATTTCTCCACAATCCATGGGCTTGTCATGGGCACAATCATGGGCTTTAGCATATAGATTTAGATTTCATTGTTTTATTCATAAGACCAAGAATGAGTTAGCCACTACTTTTGCAGACCCATTTCTGAGAAATCGTGATGCTAAATAGGATCCTCAATGAATAATCTTTTGCATAGTTTAAAAGGTGTATACAATATTATATGCAATAGCCCTTTCAGCCTCTTATAAACTAAGCTGCCTGTTTGTAATGCAGGCAGAAGGAGTTACAAGCACACACATCATAGTTACTTTAAGCACTACATCCAAAATGCTGCCTTTAAATAGAGATATCAAAATATATGTGTTTTTGATACCTATTGCTGATCTTGATTTATTCCAGTGTATTTCTTCTGTTCTAAATAGAGAATGTTAGAAATATTGTGGCAGCATCAGCCAGGCAGAAGCAGAAGGACTTTGGGAATGATCTGTGCCTGGGCTTTGTGCTAATGGGACAATTCCCACAAGATCAAATATGTATGAACTATGTAACCCGTGCTGGTAGGGCAGATGGAAGCAAAGCAAAATGTTATAAGACTATAATATATAATTTATATAATCCTATATAAATAATGTACATATATAAAATACATAATTGTTATATAATCCTATATAAGATCTGTAAGGATCCTTTAGAAGTTTACTGGGGGAATAGGACTCTTTTCCTGAAAGACAAGTGGGAATTATAGTCCTGAGATCTGTAAATCTCAAGCAGGAATATGCTTTATTTACTAAAAGATAGAGAACTTTTCCGCACTGCCAGTAAGATCAACAACAAAAACTCTGTTGATTTCGACAGTGCAGGATAAAGGCCGAATTCATTCCTGACTCAGAGGGTTTGAAATGTAAGCTATTGAATCCTCACAGCCACTTGGATTTCCCCTGGAAACTTCCCTCTGTAATACTAGCCAAGCCGAGTCAATGATTTTGCTTGGACAGATGAGAAAATCCCAGCAGGAGAGAGCCTGGAGCAGCAATGGGCCAATATTTAGGAAACAAAAGAAAGTCTGAAACTTAAGAACCACTTGGTGTCTTGCTTTTTGGACCTCACAAGGAAGCACCGCTTTTGCTCTTTCCCATGTATTTTCCCCCACATTTTTACTTCAAGAATTGTGACTACTGCAATGAGCTCTGCCGGGGTGGGCATTTGTAACCAGCCTTTGCTTCTGCCTAAAACCAGACGTCCCTGTGCAACACGCTCATGTGGCAGAGGAGGTGGCTTTGCCTGGAAGCAAAGAAAGGACATCCTGACCTTGTCCTGCCAAATCTAAACACGGCACTGTCCTTCTCATAGAGGCCAGCCAGGATCTGGTACAGACCAATGACCTTTTAAATCAACATTACACCCTCTGATCTAAAATTAGGACTGCCTACGAACTGGCTGGACACGGCCATCCGCGCAAGCAGGACCAATGAACTGAGCACTGGGGAGGGCAGATACGTTCCAGACCTGTTTTTAATGGAAATGTACATTTCTCCCTGCATCAGTGGGCAGCAGGTATGGAAGCAGCTCCATGGACACAGCTGAGCCGGCTCCGGCTGCTGCACTCAGAGCAGCTTTGGAGCTGCCGGGTTTCACATGGCAGCTGGGCTGCCTCAAGCAGCACGTGGGCGGGCTGCAGAGACTTGTTTTGAGACAGCTCTTGAAAATCAGTTGACTTACAGGCACCCAATGTAGCTGTTGGTCTCATCCCAGGTTTTCCTCAATATTTGAAGTTGCATCGCGGAGCCCTGGCACAGAGACAAGCGCAGGGCAGCACAGCGGAGCAATGTGAAGATGAGGGACAGACTGTGCCCTGATAGGCTTAGCAACATTTGGGAGCCCCAGATTGCTCTGAGGAGAGCTCTGACATCTCAGGGAGCTAAGGTGGTGGTTTCTTGCATAGTTTTCTTGCTGCTTAGCTTATGTCATGGTTCCCACTGCCCATCCTGCTGCCCCTGGATGCTCTGACCTCTGAGGGATCGAGGTTGAAGAGCCAACTTCTTAGGGACCCCTCCACATTGCAGTAGTGCCGCATGCTGGAATTGCAGACAGGACAAAATCCCTGGAGCTTGGGAGCACGCACACACATGCACCCGTGCTTCCCTAGCTCTACACAGCGCTGATCACCGTGTGCGGGCCTGCTCTTCCTGCCTAGCGTGGGCATCAGGACAGCGCAAACAGAGCAGCAGTGATATATAAAGAAGCAAGAGTAGGCTGGGGAAAAATCAAGGAAGAACACTGGGATAGAAAGGGCTTGAATATTTTAAAAATGAGTTGCTACAAAATACAGTGCTTTTTTCTTAGAGGATCTCTGAAGCTTCCCCTAAGCAGTGCTGTTTGCCAAACTATCTGTGATACAAGCAGTCATGGCCCTGCAGGCTGTCACAGCCTTGTGCCCTTGCACAGCTACTCTAAGCATCTTGTCCTCATGAGCCTCCCCAGCGCTATAACCATGACACATGCCCTTCTCTTCCCCATTAGAGCTGGAAGGAAGGAAGCACCAGCTCCCTTCTATTTTGGAGCGAGTTGTGCTGAGATGACTGCGCTTCCAGATTGGGAAAAAAAACACTTGCAGTTCCTTGAGTCAAACCACACTGGTGAAAACAGGAAAGCTACACCCTTTCCTCAGCGTTCATAGCTCCTCCCCAAATCACCACATCACACATTTTAACAGTGCTCGTCTGCAAACAGGTTGTTATGGAAGAAAAATATCACTACCCCCCTTTCGCACACAAGCAGAGGAGGTCACAGAGGGGCTGAGCAATGTGTCCCAGGCTAAGAAGCCTTTCCGCAGAGGTGCCAGGAATAGCAAACCAGGAACGTCCGGTTGTCAGGGCCGCCGCAGCATGTGGACCCCCCTTCCAACAAATGATCTCTCTCTCCTGCGGGCTGTAAAAGCATCAGAGACAGCTGGGCCCAGATGGAAACTCTCCTCCTATCCCTGTATCAAGGGAGGGTCCTAGAGCAACCTCAAAAATGCTCACCTCCCTCATAGATACCAGGGCTAGGATGCCAGAACTGCCTCAGATATGAGAGCCTCCTCTGCCATGAATCTCATGGTGACAGCATCATCAGCCTCAGATATGGACCACTCCTCAAGAAGAAATATCAGGGTGAAGATGTAAGACAATGTTTGTCTTTAAGCCTCTCCTTTGACAGAAATTTAGGAAATTCCTTGTTCAATATACTCATGCAGGAGTTTTGATATTGGCAGAGGTCAGAATCAGAAAAGCTTTGCATGGAAATTTAAACTCAGATCCAGATAGAGGTGGCAGAGCTATCCCCATACTTGATCACATGAGGTTTATGCCATTGGTAACGAAGTTCTCAAAAGGTGTTCAAATTTTTGAAGTCATCAGATCACAACTCTGCTTCAGGTCAAACCTCAAACACTAACCTCACTTGGGCAGACGTAGGTAAAAACACCGCGTATTCACCAGAAGGATGAGGGTACAATGTCATGGTGGCTGGTGTTGGTAAACATACTTGGTGAAGGCTATCATCTTGCTTGACTTTCACATCTAGATTCAACAGCACCTGAACTCATCAACCTGCCTGTTCAGCACAAGGATGGGCTTTTTTGGGGGGAATAGGGATCATGGGGGAAAAGACATAGGATTTTGCAGAGAGGAGCAGGAACAAGGACCTTTTTTTTTTTTTTTTTTTTAATCTGAGAATGCAAGTTCGAATGAGTCCTTTGATACTGGAGGAGCTTAACTTCTTTTTCATATTATTTCACATTTTCATTATTTCATTTTTCATATTATTTCAGCCTGGAGAAGAGAAGGCTGAGAGGGAACCTGATCAGTGTCTATAAGTACCTCAAGGGAGGGAGTGCAGGGGATGGTGCTGGTCTCTTTTCAGGGGTGGCCACTGACAGAACTAGAGGCAATGGCCACAAACTGAAGCACCAAAAGTTCCACAGGAACTTAAGGAAAAATTTCTTAACAGTGGGGGTGACAGAGCACTGGAACAGGCTGCCCAGAGAGGTTGTGGAGTCTCCTTCTCTGGAGATCTTCAAAACCCGCTTGGACGCAGTCCTGTGCCACGTGCTTTAGGTGACCCTGTGTGTGCAGGGGGGTTGGACTAGATGATCTCTAGAGGTCCTTTCCAACCCTAAGCATTCTATGATTCTATGATTCTATTTGACGTTCCAGTGTTGAGTTTAGGTGTTGCTTTTGATGAGTAGGATGTTACATAGCCTGGAATTACCAACTTGATGGTCCCTTTTATCTCAGACTGAACTACTGCAGATGTGAGCGAGAATTCTACTCTTCATCTACTGCAAAAAACACTTAGACAAGAAGCTTTATTAAAGAATTCCAAGAGTTGGCTTCAAAGATAGTAGAAGTCTACCCCTTGGTGCATTTTTGTGATCATTCTGAAAGACAAAGGGTCTTGTACTTAAAACAATATAGCTTAACATGAGCCCACTGATAAAAAGTTCAATGCAGATGCATATCTGTCAGGCGTGCCAAGGCACAAATGAAAACAAAGTTGCTCCAGGGAAGCTGTTAATGAAATAAGAGGAAGATGTGTGGAACATCCAGCAACCTCCTGCTGTCTCAAACACGAGCCCACCCAAAAACTTTCTGATTGCATGGCCTCTTTACCCTTCCAAGATCATGAGGAGCCCAAATTCTCCTCTGTTATCCTGTTTGCACTGACCCACATATGTCAAAGTCCCCCGGCCCTCACTGAGCAGAAACAGAAGAGGGGTCTCCACATGTGGTGAACATTTGAAGCAGTGAAGGAGTTGTCTACAAGCAGTGGCAGCACCCCTCCAGGGCAGAAAGCTGGCTTTCCTGATGCATCCAGCGAGGAGCAGCCTCCCTTTACTCCTTACCTTGGGGGCAGCAGCAGAAGAAAATGCTTTCTCTCATAAAAAAAAAAAAAAAGACAGAGAGACTCTCCAGGGGCTCAGTGCCTGGAAGCTTCGTTCTTTGCTTGGGGCATATTTTGGTCTCTCAATCACTGGAGAAGCCAGACTCAACACTTGCACCTGCCTCCATCTCAAGAAGCCACTAAAATACTATAGAAAGATGGGCGTCTGTTGGCTCCTCCACTCAGTGGCATGCACTCATCTGCTCCGGTCACCACAGGGTGATATGTGGCATCCTGGTCGCCACATCCACCCCATCCCACCACAGGCTGCTGCCTGTTCCACTGCCCAGGCCCTGGGGAGAGCTGGGCCTCACCCCAGCCCCTTTCCAGCCCAGCCCCACACCGGGAGCATTTTCCAGCTCTCCCAAGGTCTGCTTCAGGTTGGGTTCCCTTGCCTTCCCTCCCAGTTCCTGGCACCAGTTTCCAAATCCCACCGGCGGGTGCCGGGGGGTGTGTGCTCACCTGGGATGTGGTGCCTCGCGGCCAGCGGGATGCACATGTGCACATCACCTCCCTGCTAGTGAGGCTTGTGCAGCTGGATTTGCATGGGGCTTAGATTAGCTCAGCCCATGGGAAATCCCACAGGTGAAATAATACTTCTCCTGTTGGGTGAGTAAGGTAATTAAAACACGCTTCAACAAATCTCAAATACCCATCAGTGAATGAGCAGACAGACAGACTGGACAGACTCCAGGAAGAAAGGTTTTGCACCCATAAGGATCTGCTTTTTGACACACAAGTAGTTAGCATAGAAAGACAGTAATTCTCCAGCATGCTGAAAGAGGACATTCAAAAGTCATTACAAAATAATGTGTTTATCAACTGTCTTGTTTATATGTTCATTATTACAGATATGTTAAATCACACATTCCCTAGTGCACAGGTTTCAGAAGATGTTTTTGCTATAAAAATACCCACCTTGTAGGCTCCTGCCCATTCAATTCGGATATTAGCACTGCTGGGAAATCTTCGGTGCTGGATACAGAAGAGGTGCATGATCCCATGAGAGTTTGCTGTTCAGTTTTAAGGAAGCATCTGCAAATTTAAGCTAAAATTCTTTGAGGTAATTCTTGCATTTAAGTAAAGATTGTGTCTGAAAAATATATCCTGTATGTTGCGGAAACAAGTTTAAAAAATGAGATTTCTCACAATCCCAGGCTTAAGGTAACTTACTAGATAGATAAACAATAAACAGAGTTTATCAGAGAGCTATCAGTGTAGTCCTATATAGAATATTCTGAGTGGTTATAAAAGACAGAAAAAATCACATACGGTACTAGAATAGGTGAAGCCTGGTTCAAATCAGCTAATCACTATGCAAAATTGGGTAAGAAAGTAATAACTGATAACTATCTTGGAAACCGGGCTAGCCATGCCATGGCCTCGTGCATCAGCAGGAGGATTGCAGTGGTAAGTTGGTTTCTGGTAAATAGAGATACCTGAACCGTGACGCTGAAGCGCTGAGGTGTGATGACAAGGTGTCACATGCACCCTAGGAAAGGAGGTGATGGGTGACGAGGTTTCCTGCTCCCATCTGCTGGCAGGACTGCCCTGACCTTGCTGAAGTTACGTTACTCAGGATGAGGCCCAGCAACAGATCCCACTATGTGGAAGTATTTAATACCCCACCTAAATCATCCTGTTCAGACACCTATCCTGGCGAGATTTGGAGATCTGCTCGGTCCCAAGTGCAGCAGCAGACTTGTGGCTGCCCTGCAGACTCTCTGCACCCTGCAGCCCGGGGCTCCCGGGTAAACCACCCTGTTGTGTTTCCCGTGACCTTCAGCACTTCTGTCGCATGACCAAGGCAGGTCCCAGCCACCTGCCGCTGGCACCCAACCACAGCGATCTCAGAGGGACCCTCTGCGGCGCTCAGCCCACAGCCTGCTCTGAGATGAACCGGTGTTTTCCTGCGACCGGATGTCTCGTATTTTTCCGACTTGGTCAAAGCTCTGCTTGCACTTCCTGCAAGTAATTTCGGTAATTGTTTTGGGGTGGGAGCATTTCTTTTTCTATGGTCCTTTGGGTCCCAAAGAGGAAATCAGCAGTCCCAGGGTAGCAGGATGCCTGCTGAAATGGCACAGACATGCAGAAACTGTCTACATGCATAAATAGATGGTGCTGCTGTCCCCTTGAGTCCACAGACCAGTGAGTCCTGCTCCAGGAGGGCTGCTTTGCCTGGGAGTGATGCAGGATCCTGTGTATGATGAGGTCCTGGCCCAGGCACCCCAGCACTGTGCTCCCTGACATGCGCTGCATCCTTGCAGCCTGCGGCAATGCTGTGCTCCACAAGCAGTGTTCTTGCATCGCCCCTGCGCCCTCTGTCCCTGATGCCCTGAGGTTTCAGAGACTGAATTTCAGAGCCTGAATTTCAGAGCATCTCATGTAAGCACCACAGAGGTCCTGATCCACATACCCTGCAGCAAGTGCCCAGGTGGGAGCATGTGCTCCAAACGAGGACATGGACTGTGGTGACCTCGGAGAATCCTGCCTGGCCATCACTGTGACTGTGATGCTTCAGAAGCCACCCAGCCAATCCAAGCTCAGCGCTGGACATGCCAGGCTCACACCATCCATGGAATGACCGCGCCAGGCATCCCCGTACCCATCGGACAGTCCTTTGGGCAGTAACTCTCCGGCTCAGCTCCAACACTGGGATGTGTATGAGACAGATGGCATCAGCACCGTGACTTGCCAGCATCTTGCTGAGGGGAACTTCTTCCGCATCCAAGGGGATTTCTCGCTTCCCCTGGGCCTGAGCCCGTTTTTGGAGTGGGAAGCACAGGCGGAGTTTCCAACCACAGGCTCCCTGCGTCTCCGCCTCCGCTCCCTCCCCTAATATCATCTCTGCCTGAGGTATCCGGAGCAGCAGAGAGCAGCCAGCAGCTCAGCCAGCAGCGCAGCCTGACTCAGCCTCGGCAGCGTGTCCAGGACCCGTCGCACAGAGTAAGTCCTTGTGCCCCCTGCCTATGCTGCGAAGCTTTGCCCTCCCTGCCATGGGACAGGTGCCTTTCCTTCCTCTCCCGCCCTGCTGCCCCTCTCTGCTTCTCTCTCCTCTCTCACTTGTCTCAAGGCTGGCTAGGGTGAAGGCTCTTTCTTACACAGGACACAGAAACAGTAAGTGGAAAGTGCTGAGGGACATACTCTCCTACAAAGGGACAGATTTGAGCCCTAACTTGTAATGACGAAAATAGAGAATAAATCAAACTGCTGTCCCAGCAACAAGGAGAAGGGCAACAGCTCCAGCTATGTCCTAGGGCTGGGGACCACAAGAATGTGTGTCTGGCAATTGCGTTACGACAGCTGTGTCCAATTTCTGTCCCTCGTTCCCCAGATTTCAGGGCATGAACACAAAGTGCAAGGAGTGTCTGCTGTTTCGCTCTCCCCCTTTCTCCTCTGTCTGGACATGGGACACCAGCATGAAAGATCCCCTAGATCCTGACATCAGGATCTAGATTAAGTTTAGCATTTCCTGGCCCCTCCTCTCCTGGATTTGTCCCCCTTAATAAGGAAATTATTTTCTTCCAAATCATGGGATAAACACTAGGTTATGATATACTTGACCCACCTGCTTTAGCAAAGCACCCTTTCAAAGCCTGGTACCCACGCTCCAGACAATGCCTGTGTGCTATGCACTGCTGGGATGAGCTGTTGCTCTGCTCCGCCCAAGGTTTTGTGGATACAATGGGAAGACAGGGAAGTCCTGCTTGGAGTCATTTCTGCACCTTGGAGCTACCTCTTCCCAGAATACGCAAGAGCCTCTCTGTAATTCCCTTGCAGCCCTAGGCAGGTGCCCCACATCCGCTGCATCCCTTCCCAGGGCGTTCAGTGAAGACTGGTTTCAAGTTCAGAGTCAGCATCCTCAGCATGTTTAATGTAAGACTTCTTGAGGTCTCTGCAAAGGAAGGAATAGATCTTCAGTGATTAGAGTTGCTGGTTGATCCAGCTCGTTCCCTCTCCATCACTGCCAGGATCTCAGCAGGAAGCATGGAGAAGTCATTTTCGAAAGCATTCAGTGCCCTGTCCTCTGCCATGAGACTTTCGGGCTCATCACTTCAGATATAGTTTCAAACTGAAATATGACTCGTTGGAAAAATTAGGTTTGGATTTGCTAATGCATCAGCAACCCTTTCTTTTTAAACCCTGCAAAAGCCTGAGTGCAGGATGTGGCTTTCGGAATAATAACATTAAACCCAAGTCCTAGACAGTAACAACTTGTTTTTCTTTCAGTGCCAGTGGTTGTTTGAAAACACACCACATAGTTTCAAAGCTAGGGTAATATATACTATATTTTCGCCTCATGATTGCTATTGTGTTTTTGCAATAGTAATATGCATACCAGATTTTCTCTTTTGCTACTTGAAAAATTCTCACTGCTTACAGGAGACACCAGTTTACAGGACTATTTTCATGGTGCTTAAGTAATTTAGGGAAACCAAGCCCCCATTTTAAAGTGACTAAGGCACCCGGGAATCCTCAGCCCTTTCAATAAGTATTTTATGTGCTGCCAGCTGTGGGTGGGCTCATAACATGGGTAGGTGCCCCCTCCTTAGGACTAAATTTGCCAGCCAGGTAATAGCAGCAAAGAAGCAGGACCGAGTTGTGCAGTTTACTCAGGGAGCAAACGCACATATTTAGGTGAATATTTAGGTGACTATGTGGCTGTTCCTGAGACAAATGATACAAGATCTCTTTGGATCTCTCACAGCCGACTAGTGTTTCAGTCACAGATAAACTAGAAGGCTGCAGTTGTTCAGTTTTCCCTGAAATCAGGGAGTTTCAGTACTCAGTTGGGGCAGAAAGTGATGCAGGACCTCATCTTGCAGAGAGTCATGGGCAAGTAGGCAGAGCCAGGAGCAAGAGTCAACAAGGTCACCTTGAAACTCATGATGACCTTCCCCAAAACTCAAATGGAAATCTTTTTCAGGGAGCAGAGCTTGCAGGTATGAAATGGGCTGTGCACAAAAGGGAGGATGTTGATATGCCACTTGATCTATGGACCGTGATTTTCTGGTCAGAATCAAAGGAGGAGCTCCCACCCTCATGGGGCTCTCTGTCCATCACCCAAACCAGTTAACAAAAACGGGTAGGAAAAAACCAAACACTTCCAACCTGGAATGGTTGGGACAGTTTGACAGACCAGAATTGGCATCTTAGTAGACCCTCTATTTTGATTTATTAGTAGATTATTGAGATTGCCATTGCGTAGTCCAAAATAAACTAATCTCTAAGCAGCCACATAGCTACATGCACTGCTCTATTGGTTCAACAGGTTGCATGAGCTGGTGCAGGTCTCTCAGGTGGATAGGGACTGCATCACTTCCACAGGATCACAGGGGGAAGAAAAGACTCATAGAAACGCAAAGAGTAAATTGCTAAAATAAAAGAACGAGGGAGAACGGGTATTCTGTTAGAACAAGAGAAACACAAATCCTTGTGATCTAGAATGTCAGTGGGCCGGAAAAGAATAAAAATCCAAACAAATTTCTGATAAAACTGGCAACATCTTAAGAAAAAAAAAAAAAAGGAGTCAAGGAAAAGACCAGCGAAGATTGCAGAATATGTTATTATTAAATTTCTTCCCTTGGGTGCTCTTCTGACATACCATGATCCACCATTAAGGAATGAGCTCATTCCTAAGTATGTGGCTTAGGTGAAGACCTCTTTATGGCGAATTATTAAAAGAGAAAGCTTCACTGCTCACAGCCCCAGGTTTTGTCTTTCCATCCTTGCCTCTGATACACTTCACTCATCACTTCATCACGCTTGCCCTTGCTGCCCACCCCAGGAGAGCTCCAGCATGGAGACGTGCGAAGCGATGCCCTCCCTTTCAGGGATGTCACCTGCAGAGCGAGGCAGCCCCAGCACCCACAGCTTCCCCTCCTGACTCAATAGCCGGGTTGTCCTTGTTGCATGGGGCTTTGACGCAGAGCAGAAGAGCAGGGGATGCTAGATGTGCTCTGCTGCTGATCTGGTTAAAACCCCTATGATGAACGTGCTCTGTCAAAAATAATTGGATCTCTCCTACAATAAGCTACGAATAGCAGGACTTTTATTATTATTAAATAAAATTAATGAAGATGATGAATGGCCAGAATCTGTCTAGTCATGATCTCAAATTGTTTAAGTACCCGAGAGCAGAAAATGAGCTCTGTTTCTGGGAAATGGTTCTGCATTTCTCCAAGCATTAACTGCTAAAATAATTAAGTACCCCTACATTTTAACAAGATTTTGCTCTTGAGCAGGACTTAAATCTTTAAGAACAGCCTTTTGCAATCTGGTCCAAATGTGGTCTTTGGGTATATGCAGCTACCACAGAGGCAGCAAGCAGATGCTCTGGGAGGCAAGCAAGAAGCAGGGCTGTGTAGGAGGACTCTCCTGCAGTAAATGGTGCTGCCTTCTACTTGCTGGGCCTTTCTTGCACCAAGTGCTTGAACAAAATAAAGAAAATGAGTGTAGAGGGCTGGTACACCTTGCCATAAGTGACCATGGCTCCATTTTAAGAAAAATCTGGTCACTGGGTTTTATTGGTGCTTCCAGCTGCAGATGCAAACATGCAGAAAGCAGCAGTGGCAATGATGAATGCTGGCCTAGTGCTTCAGCTGGTCAAAAGTGAGTGTCACTACTGATTAGCAGCCTTATGACAAACAAGAAGGAAGGAATTTGGGGGAATTAATCTAGATGCACAATAGCATTAGGAGTTGCAGGCTGGGAAGTTAAATAAAAGAGAAGATAAATATAAGATAGGATATAATAAGATAAAATATAAGATAAAAGAAAAATTTAGACCTGAACCTTTCTACAGAATCCCTGATGCAGTGATATATTTCATTCTCCTTTTCATCTCCATGTTAGTTCTGATAAAGTGAAGAACTGGATCTGTTGTTGCAGACATGACTCACACCACTTCCCAGGAGGTGCTGCTGTCCAGGTTCTCCTTTCTTCTGTTCCCATGAAACCCCAGCACTGGAGTGAAAATGGAGCACTCCACTGAACAACTACCTAAGCTCTCCGCAGCCACCATTAAGTCATTCAGTGAGAGCAGAACCTTAATTTAACTTTGCACTCTGACCAAGGTCAGCCATCTCAGTGTCTTCCTAGAGAAGGTGTAATTTTTAATGATGCCAGGCTGAAGTAGGTCCCTTTACCCTCTGGTTGCTTCAACTAACTTTATACTCCAAAGCTCTCAACTTAAACAAAGAGCCAGGGTTTTGTGACCACTTTTCCAGAAATAAGGAGGACACTTTATATCAACAGGATGCTTATTAGCAGCATAATCTTGGAAGGGGATTTGAAGATCTCCACTCTGTAGCTTCATAACTGAAACCAAGTTCTTCCTTTATTTACACACTAATTCCACTATTCTTGTGCAATGAGTAAGCCAAAACTTGGCTGAGAGTTCTTCATGCTGATTCGTTTTTCCAGAGAGCCACTTTAAAAAAGCATTGTTGCAACAAGGATTATAAACTGTGATACACTTTTTTTGTTTATAATAAATGATAAGAATAATAACTGCTGTTATAATTTAACTATAAGGTAAATGCAAACCTGTAAGAATACATTGTATGCTGAATATTAATATATAAATAATTTCTAAATGTAAATGGCATAACGAATATATTTATTGTTAGCTATTTGTAGTGCAGGAGCATGCTGGGGCATGCAGGAGGCTTGGTGGTGAAGGAGAGTCCTGTCAGGATAGTCTCTGGGCTGAACCCGCCCAGTGCTGTTGCCCCATCTGTGTTTCCTGCTCAGCTCGGGACATGCACCAGCTTCTGCACTAGCACTCCCAGCTTTACAAGAATTTGCTTTCTGCACAGGCCAGGCTCACAGCAAAGCCTGGCATTTTAGCAAAGGAGATGAGAAAATTGCTTGTGTCACTCTGAAGTCTTCTGGTTTAGGAGGCTCTGCCTCCGACGCTCCTGCCCTTCCTCCTATACGACAGGAGCTGAACTGAGTAAGGCTGAGCAATTTCTCATCGGTTTAAATGGGAGCAGAGGTAAACCAGCAAGGCTTTGCTCAGCAGAACTAATTCCTTGGAGAAGGCTGTGGCATACTTGGCTTAGCAGACTGGTCTCTGTTTCATGCTGTATTTGAAAACTCGGTGCGTGAGGAGCTATGTGGTTGCTTCCACAAACAAACCTACAGCCAGATGAGCAAAGATCAGGGAAAAGTGGCCCTGAGAGAGATTAGAGACTCTGAGGCTGTATAAAATTATGGGATTTGCTTTGAATAGACACAGGCTGCCTATTTGTGTGCACTGCCTCACTTATGACTTATGGTCACTTCCTAACTTCCACAGCAGTCTCTGGAAGATCTCTGCTCTCCTGTATCCAGATAGTCTATAGTTTTCAACCAAGCAATTCTGAATCATCCTTTAGATCACACATCAATGTTCTTTTATGTCATTTATTAACCTAGAGAGAGCTGCTCCATCCTCTCAATCATCTGAAGATACTTTGCTTGGGAGCTCTGCTGCAGAACGGAGTGTTTGCCATATGTGCTCAAGAACTCCCTGTACACTGAGATCCTATAACAGAAACTTTCTTTTTCCAAATTGGAATTTGTCTTTATACATTGTGCCATAGTAGATCTTATGCTAATCGTTATGATCTGACCAATTCTTTCTGAAATTTACAGGAAAAAAGAAATGATGAAAATGCTACCCTTTCTCCAAAGTGGTCCTATTGGAATACGCAAAGACTCAAAGGATTGCATTGAGGAAAATAGGCAACTTGGAAATCCTTCAACATCCATATCTGGGCAAGTTTCAGTTTGCCCTGAAGACTGGTCCAAAAGTTATGTAAAAACAAGTGAAAAGCAAGAGGCAACCTGCAGACACTCACGTACATCTTCCATCGCAAGCAATGGGAGCTGTGCCTCTTCTGGGGAGATTCCTGAAAAGGGGAAGAAAGGACTGATAGGAATCCTTAAGAGTGCTCTTAAGAAGAAGAAGGACTCCAAGCCACTCAGCAGTAAGTGTTGGATCTTCCTTTCTAACACCCTGAAGATGTAGTTATCCATAGAACAGCTGCATAAGGTAGAGAAGACTTGTCTTCCTCAAAGAGTCTAGGGATACATGAACTGAGGGATGGTGACCTCAAATCCTTGGTCACTAGGCTGTTCTTTGTCACCTTCACCAAGGAACAGCAGCTTTGCATGTCTTCTGTCCAAAATGAGTCTTACTTGCTCCTCTGATACCAGGGGACATAGAAAGATAGAGAAACACCTGTCCATGGAAACCAAGAGCTGTGCAGAACTCTGTGGTTCACCCAAGCCTCACTTGCCCCTTCAGGTGATCCATATTGCCTGTTCACAGACACAGCAAGCCATAGTTTATCCTAAGTCCAGTTTCTGTTTGTACCTCCTTTACCGGAATGCTGTCCCAAAGACTCATTGTTTTAGCACAAAATATTTCCATTCTAGACAAGCCTATTCCTGGCTGATTTAGATCTATGTCTGCTTGTACCAACCATAACCGGTGCTTTTCTGTGCATATATTCCAAGGGATGTATTTATCCTCCTCAGTCTCTATTTTTGTCAGCTAAATGACAAAGCCTCCTCAAGATAGCCTCTTTTTGCCTTTGTTCTGACCACTACACTGTGCCATTTCCACTGTCTCTTTTTCGAAATGAAGCACTCCGAATTTAGAAAATCTTGCAGGTAGGATGTCACCAACACCTGACGCAGCAAAGTTTCCATTTTGCTGTCTTTGCTGGCTATCTCTCTGTGGATATGTCTTGGAATCATTTCTGACATTTTCACCATCAGCTTGTGGTGGAGGCACTTTCTTCCTCCTTCATTTCCAACTAGTACATGTACAGCTTGCAGCAGAAAATCTTACCTGTTGCTGGGTAACTTTTATCCTATTACATTTGCGTATTGTGCTTTGTGCTATTAAATTTCAGTCCACCCACTCATCAAGCGTATATCCTGTATAACACAACAAGCCCTGAGTTTCGATAAAAACACTGAATTCTGTGTGATCAGCAGCTGTCAACAGGGCACACCCAGCTTTTGTTTTGCAGTCACAAAGGTGAATACTAAGTAAGATTAGTTCTATGATTAATGTAACCCTTCTGCACCTACGGGTTTTAATAGATACCCCCCATTCTTGCAAACATAACAAAAACTGATTTGGGGCCATAATTTCTCCTGTTAGCTAATAATTTCCCAGATCACATCATAGGAACTGACAGGTTGTAGGTCTGATAGGATAGCTCAGTTGTATCTATCTTGCCCATTAAATGAGTCATCCAAAAATTTCACAGGTTATGTCATGTCAACCCACTTCTGGAAAACCCATGTGGTATTTCCTCTAGAACTTGTTATTTAGTTATATTACTCTTCCCACGTACATTTTTTTTTCTAAAACTTTGCTTATTATCTGAGGTCTTGAAGTTTAGATATCACATTTGGTAGATGCTAATGTCTTCTTCACTGTGATAGACCTGGACTTGAATTGAATGTACAATTTCTTTCAATACTTTGGAATAATTATGTATTACCTATTGCTTTGTTATATTTGGCAAATGTTAATGTAAGTTGGTTTGGATTATCCTCATTTTGCTGCAACCCTATTGTCTTCAAGATGATACCGAATAATTCTGTTTTGGCCCTAATCATAGAAATACCATAAATAAAGAAGATTAAAATATTTTTCCCCTGTGTTCAGAACTGCAGCATATTACCACAGAGTTTATCTGTGCTAACCAGCCTTTTCTCTTAGTCATAACCCCCAAAAGCCACTTCCATGATAAAAATGCTGTTAATAAATCCTGAGGACTCTTCTTTCAATACAAGTGATCCACATGCCAGTTATTTTAGCTATTTTGCTCTGCTTTCCTCGGTCCATGCACCAAATTCCTGTGGTTACTAGCAGGGAAGGCAATGAGCAAACGCACTGTCCTCACAGGCCTTCTTTAATGGCAATGCAGGCAACTGCTCCAGTGTCTGGAGACATTCCCTGGAGATTTTTTCTCTCCATCTGCTCTGCTGTAAGTAACAATTATATATATTAGCATTATGGAAACATAAGCATAAAGAAAACAGTAATCCAGAGCCATCATTTTATATAAAACAGAAATGTAAAGCTTTGATATTAAGTAAAGAAAGGTTGTTCTTTTTTTCCCCAGTAAAACAAATCATGGAACTCATTGAAGAGAATAAGTTTTCTGATGCTTCCCAGCACCTGATTGTCCTAGAAAAGAGTCTTTCTGTCAGAAGTGATGAGGAGTTGAAAATCAGACAGCAAGACATCGAAGCCATCTATGAAATTCTGAAGAGCAAAGTCTTTGACATCTTGAAAGAATCTATACTTCTAGCAGCAGTAAAACCAGATTTATTGCAGCAAGCAGTAGATGCATTAAAAGAACTGGAGAAAGAAGATCAGAATTACTTGTCAGAGGATCCACTTGACCAAAACAGGCAATCTAGACCTAGAAAATGGAAGGAGATTTGGATGGCTACAGTGAAGGAGTCTGTAGAGACTCGAATGAAAGATACCCATCGTACTCCAACAACTGAGAACCTCTCTACAGCTGGCCAAAATCTCCTGCACATGGGGAGGACAATGAAAGAGGATTTGACAGTAGTAGTGCAGCGCATTAAGCAGCTTTATCCTCCTGACTTTAACGTGTGCGGCACATATGCAGAATTCTACCACAATTATTTTGCTTCCCAGCTGAAGAAAACTGCTGAATCTCAGCTGGAAGACAAGGATATTTACCTTCTCCTTTCATGGGTGCACAACATTTATCCAAAGTAAGTGACACTTTTACATTCATGTTTATCTCTGGCGAGCAACAGCTTCACCGGCTGCAAAAGCTACACATTTTCTTGATTTATGAGTTGCACTTCAGTGCAGCTAGGTGTTGTGCAGATTTACAGCAGCTAGGCATGGTGGTTGGAAGACATTTTATTCAGACTGTTATTCTTTAAACCAATGTCTCCCAACATCAAGCAGGCTTCTGAGCAGTTGTCATACATGCAGATGGTTAGAGCTTCACTTGTGGGATAACTTGGACAGGTCCAGAAATTTGCGGACCTGAACTCATTCTTAGAAAACTTAGAAACTTAAGCTTTCTGGCCTGTTGGAGCCAATAAATAACAATCTGAGAAGTAATTATCCTGGGGACAAGGGAGTTTGCTTAGGCATTATTCACGGGCTGTACTTTCTGTGGGATAAAAAGACCAAAGAGTGGATCCCTGTAATAGGACATATCAAACAAGGGCTGCTTTTCAGCCATAACACTACTGTATGTTGTAAAAATGAAAAATATTGCTGTTGCTTAATATACTGGATGTAAAATTAAGGTGTCTCATTTCTGATATGAAAATCTGTAGATATGTGTGCAGTGTTTCTTACGCTGTTTAAAGGCCATTAAACCTTTGCCTGAGCTTATTTTCCTCTTGTTCCACTGTCAGTAGATAATGAGCTTTGATCCTGGATTTTCTGCAGAGCCGATGTTTTGCTCTAGTTCAGGAAGTCAATGAGCTAATTGCAAATTGGACAATATTTTAGTAGCAGAATCATCATTCTGTAGTCAGTGAAGTCATGCCTTGACATTCTGAGAAAACTGAGTTATTTATATCTGCAATGTTCAAAAAGAAAAGAAAAAAAACCTGACGCACTCATATAATTATCTGGGGGGATCATGATGCACTGCAAAAGGCAACACCCTTTGCTCAGAAATCTCCTGGCCAAAGGATCCCCTTGTACAAGTTGGAGGGTGACTTTCTTCTGGGAGCAGCAAGAACTTTTAGTTCTTAAGTGCATAAGGCCGTGGTTCTCAGGAGGAAAAGCCCTTACTCAGTTACATAGCCACATACATCATACATCACAGAGTTTCCTCCTATCACACCAGGGTAAGGAAATATTTGGCCTAGAGCATGTTTGGAAAACAGTAGCTACGCTGAGCGGAACCTAACCCGAGGATTGCAGTATTGTCCTTGGGACAGAATTGGCCAGGTCAGTGGCTATTTCTCAGCCTGTTCCTAGAAGCAGCATCCAGATGTCTACTTGTACATTCAAGGAGCCTCTCTCTCAATGATCTGGATAAAAAAGAGAAGAAGTAAGAAGGAAGGAAGGGCTCAGGGGCACAAAGACCTGCTTGAGATTCCAGCGTTTGCCTTGAGAACAGCCCATGTCTGGGAAGTACAGCAGTATATTCACAATCAGGTGGATCACCCGTAAACATAGAAATCAGGCAATACTCGAAATTATTCCATGCAGCTCAGTTGGGATAAGCAATTTCCAAGTAATCCTCTCTTGAGCTTTGGCCTGAACTCCTCCATGGTTGGCAGAGCCCTTCATGGTCTGCTCTGTGCCACCAGTTTTTCCCCAAAACACCTCCACAGCATCCAGGTCAGCCAACATTGCATGGGGAAATAACAGCAGGATGTTAAATGTACAACCACCCACTCCTTCCTCACACTTGCGCCATAAGAAGCCCATGTCAGTGAAGCCACTATCAATAAGGAAAGGCATCCTGGGGGTTGTTGCTCCCTCCCATTGCTCTGAACCCCCCATTGCCACTGGAGTGCGATGCGTGACTCTTCTCTGGGCTTGCTCAGGCTCCCACCCTCACTTCCAGCACAGTTTCCTCTCTTGCAAGCCCTGTCTTGACTAAGGACAATGTACTTTTCCATCTGGTTTTCACTGATGTCCTCTAAAAGTATTGCTCATTTGCATCAACAGTTGTCTTGAATTACATTGCCCCTGGAAAATGTGACCATTTGGCTTTTTCATTCCAGTGACATAAGAAAAGATCGTGTTTTAGCAGAGGAGCTGGGAAAAGTTAAGCTTGGAAGCCTTTTGCCATCAAGTCTGGTCAAAGAGCTTGAAAAGAAATACCTTGGCAGTGAAGAGGTGAGAATCTGTTCAGGGCCCCCTTCTCCCTTGCCTGCTCTTGCGTGACTCTCAACCCACAGAGCAGCTCAAACTTGTCCTGAATGCACAATTCTCTGCTGTCTGTGTAGTCCCCTTGCCCTTCTGGACAGACAAAAAAAAAAAAAGGCAAGAATGTTTTTGTTTCTTTTTGGAAGACAAAGCAGCCTTCTGCTAGACTGGACTTGCAGAATGAGCTCCCTGCTGCCTTTGGGCTAACCCAGGCTCATGTCCTTGGGGACATCAGAAAATAATTACTCTGTTCTTGTAAACCTTGTGTCAGGAAGGGAGGTGGAAATCAAACTACAAATCTTTATGGGTAACTTTCCAGCTGACTGTTATGGCCCCAGAGGGGGCTAAAACTCATTCTTACAGACGATGGATTCAGTATTACTTCTGGCCTTTGCAGCCACGCCAGGAACAAATCATACCCAGACCTTAGGAGAGTGCAAATGTGTACAGTCACACCTTGCAAATCCATCGCATTGATGAAAAATCACCTGTTTGCAGAGGATCATAGTTTCTATAATTTTTGGACTCTTCCATTAATGAACACAAGAAGTGACCTTACAATATTCTCAAAGCTTAATATTTTAGATGCCTCAAAACTTCAGGCTAAAACCCTGGAAAATTAGAAATTCCATGTTTAAATCTAGTTTAATATAGCTTGTAGATGGGAGAGAGAGATGTAAGAGCTGCTACTTTGAAATATTCTATTCAGTCAGCAATGATGTGATGTCCTATGTCCTTGCTGCTCTGCTGGGCTATGAAGTGATGAGGTTGAAACCACCACAGATGCCTTTCTCATGGCCATATTGGAGTGTAGTGATGCCTCAAAACACACCTACCTCCTCTTGACCCTGCCTGGGGCAACCTGGAGATTCTAGTAAATGCAAATAAAGTAAATCTGGTCCTCAACAAACTCAAGTGAGACTGGGAGGTGTCACAACACGAAAAGTAAAGCTCTTCTTCCATCCACACAGGAAGAGAGCTGACAGGCAGAAGTGCAGAGCTCGCACATTTGCAGGAGATTTGGGTTTTGTTTATTTAAATTAAGTACCTCTGAGTCCGACAGAGGCATCTCTTAACAGAGAGTCTGCTGGGACAGAGGAAAAAGGTCTACTGAGCCAGACAAATGATAGGTGGCTGAGAAAAACAGTCTGCACAAACAGAAGGCAGGAACTGTTATATCCCATTTGTGGTAAATGCTGTTGTTCTTTCTTCCCTAAAGGCTGCTGTCAAAAATTGTCTAGGTAGGTGTTTAGAAATGGAAATCCAAAGATGGAAAGGAGATCAAGAACCCGAAAAACTTGATGGCCATTTTCACAGTGAATTAGCAATACTTGCTATCCAGGTAATGTGACCTTTTGTTATGAAAAGAGAATTGCACCCTATATGTGTTTAGCATTTGAGACGAATTGCAGTCAGTTTGGGATACCCTACCTCTCTCATTAAAAGGTAGACAAGGAAATATCTTGGGAAATCTTACATAATCCCCTCATCGTGATGTGGCAGTACTTTGTAAATGCCAGTGGATTCACGGTCTTGTCTATGCAGCCCACTGAACCCATCCTCTCCATCCACGGTGCAAAGACAAATGGAAGAATTGTAGCTCCAGAATTGCCTTTTGGGAGTGTGAGGCATTTGAAACTGTGCTTTTTTTGCTTACTAGAATGTCTATGGAGGGCAGAAGCGAGCTGATGATCTCAGCGCTGCGTTGGGTGAAGAGATAGCACCTTGTCTGTCAAGGGAGCTGGCCACCTTTCTGAGAAGGTATGGTAAGAGTGCACTAGGTGACCCTACTCGAGCAGGAGGGTTGGAATAGATGATGTCTAGAGGTCCCTGCCAACCTCAAACATTCTGTGATTCCATGAAAGCATTCTGGGGGAACTGATGAGAAGTTGCTCACCCTCCTCTTCCCATCTCCCCTCTAGCTACAAGGACGCTTTCGAGGAATTCAAAGAGAAGAGCAAGAAGCAGAAGTTCTACAAGCCTATCCTGATGGCAAACGTTAACAACTGCCAACATTTTAGGTAAGAGTTCTAAAGGAAAGCTCCTTACTGTGCTCAGGAGCTCATCGCATGCAGATGTTGCAGAGCGGGAAGAGGAGGCTCACTCTACTGGCAGAGGAAGGCTTGGAGTCCGGCCCCTCCATGCCCTGGCTCGCCTTGGCCAGCTACCCATGTCTGCAGCACGAGAGATGCTCCCAGCAGCTCAGCAATGAGCCTGCACAGTCCTCAGGTCCTCTGTGGGGTGACAGCACTCGCAGTTATCACATGCAGGATCGCCAGGGCCAGGGTTGTGTCGACTTTAGAAGTCATGTCATTTTAAGTTAAAGGAAGAGATTACTTAAGTTTCTCTGAATTTCTCTTTCTTTCTCTCTCCCCCTTTTTTTTTTCCCTGAGATTTGGAAACAAATTATGCTGACCTTGTTGATATTTCCTTTCAGAAACTACACAGAGAAAAACATAGCTGAAAAGGATGATAACAAAGCCAGTATTCTCAGCACACTCAGTGACATTGAAAACAGCGGCTTTGACGTCCTGCTCCAACAACTGTTTGCAGAGCTGAAGGTGCCGTGTCTGCATAGACATATATAACACATATAAGAATGCTAATTGCATGTGCACATAGGGCTTACTTTGAGGAAACTCATCAGATTTTCACTTTTTTTAGCCAATTTATAAGAAGTTTACAGAAAACAAGTGGGATTCCAGTGATGAAATTATGAATGCAATCATTAAAACAACAGGAAAATATATTTCAGACTTCCAGAGCCTAAATGACCCTTCTTACAAGGTAAGGCACAGAGAAATACAGGAGCAGTTTTAGGAATCTAACCTGGGGTTTTCAACTCTGATCCTCTGCAACTCAAGATACCTTGACCTGGTTTGAGCTGCCAAGCCCTCATGCTGTCAGATAGTCTTCACAAGTGTTTTTTTTAATAATTTAGTGTGATTCACATGCATTTTACCCAGATTATCCATATGAATGTTAGTCTTTTCCAGCAAAGGCAGACATGTAATTCTGCTACAGTGCAAAAGCAGAGAAAAATTCCCCTACCGTAGAAAAAAGGCAGACAAAATATGTTTTTATTCATGTATGGGTTTGATTTGGCAATTCTGAAGCACACAATTTTGTATTAAGCTATTTTGATTGCCCTAAGGACTGGAGGACATGGATGTAATAGGGGAAAATCCCAAATAACTTAGCAACAACTACATATTTTAATGCTACCGGAACATATGTGAAACATCACCACATTAAAAATGTTTGCTTTCCTGAATGTGTCTTTTTAGGAGTTGAATTAGAATAGTGGTGTTTTGTGTATTAGAGAGAAGAGGAGGATCAGAATGAATTCCCTTTTCTCTGGAGTACTGTTGCTTCTTCTGTAACACATAGAACTTTTCTCAGTTTTCTCAGTTTTCTCAGTTTCCCAGAAGAAAACAATATTTGAAAATTCCCACACTTCATTGCTTTGAGTACAAAGAAATTTTCAGGATCTAAGATGCCCCTTAACAAGCTGTAGGGAAGCTGGGCCTCAGTGCAGTTCCCCAAGTGTAGTCACCAGCAAGGATTTGGATTCAATGATTTGGGTCCAAGCAAGGATCCATCTACACAATTAATCATGCTCCCAAGAAAAGCTGGGTGGACAATCCACTCTCTCCCTATACTTATCCCAAATGCCCATGCTGCATTTCTTTATTACCCATCAAAACAGTATCTGATCAAGTTACATTATATTACCCATTAGGCTATTGCACATCAGAAGCTCAGAAATATTTTCCTTTTCCATCTTGCCTTTCCTCTGTGGGCTCCCCTGCCTCCTGTGCCCCTCTGGCCCCACACAGAGAACATCCTACCAGCCTCCAGTCCCCTGGATGCATAGATGGAGTCCGTTCCTAGATGGTGTATTCCCAATTCCACATCCACCCAGCAGCACAGCAGGCCATGGAGCTGGCAAGGGGCACTCCTCCAAACCTCCACTCTCCTCCAAACCACTCTGCAGCACTTTCTTCCATGCACCCCTATCCCCTGACTATCTTCCAGGTGAATGCTGATATTCCTGCATCCAGGCATACCCTTCTGTGCATATGGCCCCAGTAAACTAAATGCTGTTTCCTTTCCAACAGGCTATTGTAGAAAAAGTCCATGTCCATTTGGTTAAAGAGTACATTGTGAGGCTGCTGAAGAGAAGAGTCAGCCTGAAAAGCCCAGTGCAACATCAAAACCTGGCACAAAACATCTCCAAGAACGCTGCTGCCCTGGAAGCCTTCTGCACCAGCAATGTACGTGAGTGCTCCCTGCCTCCGCGCTCACACACCGAGGGAAACAGAGGAAGAGATTTTCTGCAGCCTCTCTTTGACCTTTCCAATGTGGTTTAATTTGCTGGAAAAACACTAGACAGAAAGAGCTTTCCCAGTGCCAAGCCTGTGGAGAGGGAGGTTCCCACACCAACAGCCTGCTCTCCTCCAGAGGCAGAGCACTGATCCCCTCCTCCTTGCTCTTGTAAGGTTTGCTTCCTTTCACAAATGTATATAAAAAGGGATGCAGGAATTAGCCAAATACTGAGCTTCTCTGGTTTCAGTACAACTTGCATGGAGGCTGGTTTTTGACTCTTTCCCATCACTCTTGATTGTCCTTTACTTTTCCACTTTTAGGTCAAACAAGGGGTAGAAAGGCCATCTTGGGAATATCTGGAATGCAAGGGTTTCCTTCATCTTAGCCCGTTGTGTCCTCTGAAATCATCTTCCTCCTTTCATGTCTTTAAATTTTCTTGATGAAAAAACTAAGCCAAGCCTCATCTTCCCCCACCCCACACACATTTCACAGGAGAAGGAATAGCAAGTCTAAGCTAGAGTCAGTGTGGGCAGGAGGCTAAGGCCCCATCTCACAGGAGTATCCAACAGCTAGGGTCCAAGTGGAGCTTTTATCAGGGTTGACAGCAAAAGGATTTTGGCACTATCTAAAAGCTAAAGACAGGGTTGTATCCAGCTCTGGGAGAAAGCAGGCACTTGTTAGGTGCATTATCTTGCACGTCTCTGTCATGCATCCCCTGAGGCTGCAGCCAGCACGGATACCTGGGGGAAGGGTAACATGAGGGTAAATGTTTTGTGAGTGAAGGGAAGAGAGGGTCTGTCCAGGTGAATGCGGAGGCCTCAACCTTAAGTTAAAAGTGAACTCCTCCCCAGCTGTAGGAGAAGATTAAAAATAACAGACCAACTCACCTAGCTTCTTCAAGGCCGGCTGGGGAGGGCCCTAGCTAGAACTGCCATTCAAAACAACAGGGCTTATAAAATCTCTCTTGCATCCTTCTCCACTCATCAGGACACATCATCAGAAACTGCCCCCGCAGCACTACCAGTTAAACACAGTTCCTGGGGCTGTGTGGAGGCCTTGGGCCTCTGCTGGCCCGTACAAGGCCACTCTGACTTCTTTCTTCTCTGGCAGGGATCTCAAGCCTCATGGTTGAATTCTGCACTCCCCAAACTCGCTGAAATAATCCGACTTCAAGATTCGGGTGCTATTAAAATTGAAGTTGCAACACTTGCCACAGTGTACCCAGACATTCGGTAAGAGAAGCTGTATCAGATTTGCAAATATTAATACAGAATTTTATCTGAGCCTTGGAACAGTTAAATATTGAAGTGAATGAGATGCACATACCCTAAGTTCTGATATAGTGAGGTAATACTCATCCCTACTAGATGACTGCCAAGTAAGTAACCAATGCCCTTTTAGGTGGGTATGTCTCCTTCCATGCTGTTTTCCCTAAATGTTTATTTCCCAAAGCTTATAATGTCCTTACCTTGCCCCAGGCAGAAGGGGTGGGGGCCCACCTGCCAAGCCATAATAATTCCAACACCATTAGACAAAACCAAAAACTGCCCTTTTTTAAAAAAAAATGTTCTATATTTGGGGCTTATTCCCTCCTTTGCCTTGGAGATTCCCTGTCCTACCCCCAAAGCTCCCGGGATAGACCTGGTGCCTCCAAAAGATAATTAACCAGATGCCAAGTTGGTGTCAGCACTCGGGCCCTCAGGGTAGCTCTCAGCCTGGCTGTAAGGACCAATTTGCTGATGCAGAAAGCTGCAGAAGTTAACACCTGCCAATATCTCTTCAACAGCAAAAGGCACCTTGAAGCTTTCCTGCACATCAAGGCGAATTTGACACGTGGTGAACTAAAAAGCATCCTGAACTACTTGGCAGATAGCACGGCATCCTCACCTCCAAGTGCACCGTTGTTCTCTAATATAAATGTGTCCTAGGCCAAAGGCAGCCCTTGGCATCCTTACTGTACAGGATGGTATAGCTAAGCTAGTGAAAGCCCCCCAGGGGCAGGGATGGAGACAGTCCCTTGGAGCAATGCTATGCATAGCGTTCACTGCCATATTTTCCTACGGAAAGTATTTTATTCTAACTTGGTGCTCAGCATCTCTACAGAAAGCGTCATTTTCCATGAACAACTGTGAGAAGGTGAGATCCAGCCATGGGAACATAACTTGATGCCTCACTGCCAAGGATTGCTCCTTGCACTGGCCACAGACTCCCTCCAAGGTCTTGGGAATGTGCTGCCACTTTCTCCATTTGGAAATTGGCCTGATACGCTTCCATCTGACTACCTCACCAGAGTGCTGCAAAGGCTGTTTTGCCAGCTCCCCAGTTATCCTAGGGACACCTCCCACATTGCTTGGTCACTCTTGAGGAGAGAGCTCTTTTCTGGGAGGGAAAAAATACAAAGACAAAATACAGATGAAGCCCCATTTGAGGGACTGGAGAGGAGCTGTAGTTCAGACAGCCTTGGATTCCTGTAGTCCTGCTGGGCACAGCAGCTCCAAGGATTTGGGGTTGGCCGCAGCCCTGGCTTCACAACCATCACACATGGGGCATTGCCCAGGGGCCTCAGCGGGGGTTAACTAGTACCGGATTCCATTAAAATGTTTTGAGCTCTCTGTACATATCACCTCGGTTGCTCTTTCCCCTGTTCCTGTGAGATGGATTAGATGTGAAAACATGAATGGGTGTCTGTTTTGAAACTACGTATTGTTTTTACAGGAAGGGAATTACTTGCCAAAATGAGATTGTGTTTAGCTGAGGACTTTTCTCTTTGTTTTTCTTTATTTCAGCTTCTGTATCTGTTTGTAGAAAGTTAGTCCAGAAGGAAGATGCATAATGACTGTGCAAACCATGTAATGTTATATGCATATGTAAACCATGCCACTTTTAATGTTCCTTGTTTATACCACACTTGAGTTTCTATTCCTAGCCTTTGGCTGTATATCCATAGATAGGCGTATATCATTGGTGTATTTTTGCATCCAATTTTATTTTCTCTCAGTAAGAGATCTTCATTTGCAATGTTTATATTTAAACAGTATTCAAATCTGCTAAAAAATGTTTTACGTCATTTATTACGTCTCTGGCTGTTGTTTACTGCTACATGCAATCGTGCATAACCCCGCAAAGAGCCAGTTCTTCCACGACTTCCAGTCTGCTCTGTGTTAGGCTGACGAATGTCACCCTCCTGCACCCAAGGGTGCAGAGGGTATTGCTGGGGAAGCAATGGCACGTTGTCTTTGTACCGCCTATGGGACCCATAGCTCGGCTTTCCATTCTCTTTAGAGCAGCTGTCATATTCACAGTATTTATGGTATCTGGTGCAATGAGGCCCAAAGTACCAGCCTCTAGGCACTACCACAGAATTGATGTTGAATAACAAAAAAAAAAAAAACTTGAGATGCATCTCATCCTTAGTGCTCAGGCATGTCGCTTGTTCCATCTCTGGTTTCTGCTCCTGTTGTTACAAGTTTTTAGGAAATTTGCTGCTGTGCTCAGTAAGGCATTTGCTGACAGGTACCGACAGTCAGCGACTCCTTCCTAGCAGTGTCCAGTTGCCTGAACAGGCTGTGAAAGGAAGTCCTTTGCAAGAGGTTTTAGGACGTAATTATAAGTTGTGTGAAACAGTGCTTTGGTTTCAGTTTGCTGCCCGATAATGGGGAGCGCAAATCTCACACGTTCTCACACATGCACACATATACACATAATTTAAACAGAGCTTAAACACAACTTAACACAACTTAACACAACTACGATTTAAAGTCAAAAGCCAAAATGATTTTAATCAGCAGTACTGAACACTCATGAGAACTGTCACTTGTTATGCAACATTTTCCTTCCCAATTAGTAAAAGGTCAAGCTGTTGCTATAAATAATTACCTCTTGATTTAGAGGTCTTTTACCGGGTTAGAGAAATATATCACACAAGTGACTATGCTAGCTTTAAAGGAAAAAAGGATTCAAACTAAGTAAATGCTTGAAGAAAAGTAGTAAATCTGTTTACATGTCATCTCAATTAGCATGACAAGAAGGAAATACTCTTTTCATAAGCCGTATATAACTGTGCTGAGCAATTCTTTTCATCTTGCCATAAAAACTTTAGCTTTCAGTTTTAATGAGCCCAGGAAACTAATTTATTTATCTTCCTGTGTGATTCAATGTTTGCAATAGCATTTATTTATATGTAGCATATTCCACATAGCCAGGTACCTTCAGGAAGATGCATAAATAGCTTGCAATATTTATGCTAAAGTAATACTGATAAACTGCACTTCTATAAGCTCACTAAATAAAATATTCTGTGGTCAGCGTGTCTGGATTTCTTCATTGCACAGCTGCTGATGTTGATCTTTGCCCCTACGTAGTGGCATAGTAGATAGCAAAGATGAATGAAATTGTATTAGACCTGTAAAATAACTGGGAAAGTTGGTTCATGGCCGTGGTTGCCTTCGGACAGGTTGCACAGACAAGCATGGGATGCTGGATGGTGCAGCTCTGGAGTACACTGGGGGCACCCCAAAGAGCCCGCGATTAATAAGACCAGACAAAGGAAAAGTGACACCACAGACTCAAACCATAAATACGTGTGCTGGAATTCTCCTCAGAAGAATTTGTTAATGGGCACGTTGTTACCCAGGAGCAGGGTCATGGGCTGAGTAGGAGGTCACCTGCTGATGTGCACGATACTGTTGACTAGAGCCGTGCAGCCTCGGTGTAGCTGTGTGGGCTTTGTTCTCCTGGGTGTAAAATGCAGTAGGCCACGTAGCCTGGTGGGGACTTGGACCCAGAGGGCCTGTGGATCCAAGGACCCACTCATCAGCAGCGATACACCTGATATCAACAGTTTGGCGAGGGGGAACAGAGGAAAATTAGGCTGGAGGAGTGGCCCGTACAGGCAAAAGCATTTGCACCCATTGGCTTGAGAATCTGGGGAAAACTATACGGAAGGGTGAATCCTGAAAGGAGAGAGCAGGTGTTGTACTGTGCACTCATGATTTATTTGTAGCCCTCTGAAACATATGTTTTTGGTTCTAGTTCTAGCTTTACTATATTGTCAGTTTTGTTAAAACCTCTTATCTCTAATAAATTCTCACAAACATTTATCTCATAAATTCAGTGCAATTAATCTTGCAATCCCAAAGAATCCAGGTACCCCTCCAGTGGCACAACACATATTCCCAGCTCTCCAACTCCATTAGCAGCAGCTCCACACAGGACATCCTGCAGTAGAGCTCTTGCACACAAAATCCTTGCTCTCTGCCCATCCATCCCACAGGACACTTCCCATCATTTGGCAGTAGATGTGAAGCCCCAGATTGTGGGGATCACAAAGGAGCAGACAACAACCTAGAGGTCCCACGGCTTCTTCACCATTCAGAGCATCTTTTTCACAACCTTCCCAGGTGATCCTTAGATCCCCACATCTCTTTACCTTCACCAGGTGATCCTTGTTAACATCTAGTGGTTGGCCTCAGAAAATCCTTTATCCATCAAGTAATCAGCATTATTATTTTCATCCCTGGCCAACCTTTCATCCCTGTTCCTTATTCCTACACCAGATGATGCTTAGGAAATTGTTCCCCTGCCACAGGGGAAGCCTAGAAAATCAAATTGCTCCAAACCATCTGACACAGGGAACAAATCTTCCTTAACTCAAAGATCGATCAGTGCCACAACAAGGGCACAGGAACAAGCATCCCTCAGGTACCCACAAAATAATTCCTGATCCCCACAGCGGCACCATGGAACATTTGGCCATTCATTTTACAGGCAGCATTTCAATGTCCAGGGAGGCTGAGAAAGAAATATTCACTCCTTGCATACTGAGAGAGTGTGAAAAGCTGAAAAATTCTGCTAAAACCTACCAAGAAATTTTTGAGTTCCCAGACATAGAAATAAAGAGCTAAGATACCAGAACACCTGAATTCCACACCCTTGAAGCCAGATCTTCTTTCCAAGATTCTCTGAGACTTTATGGCATTAGGTCAAAGGATTTACTGACATGCTGACTTAAAGAGAGGCATTCTAGACCAAAGTGCCTGATACTTTGGTAATTGTGCCTTTCTGAATGTCAACACTGTAAGTGTTAGATAAGGTCAGTGCAGTCCTTCAAATGGCCCACATCTCTCCGTGGACAGTCTCCTGGTCACCTGAATCCAGCTTTCAGCATCTTAACTCTGTTCCACACCAATCTCTGGGTGTGACAGCTGTCAAAATCCTGCTCACATAAGGTTTTGTCACACCAAATCAAAGGCCATCAGAGTAACTGCTCCCTTCTTGCATGGCTTCAGAGAGGATGTGGCCATAGCCCTCACACTGGGGCAATGTATGAACTGCTCTGTACTGTGGCAACCAAAGATCTTTTGCTTAAGCAAGGTGCAACTTGACAAAGCTGGGAAGAGCTCTGAGTATCACTTCCTGCCTCACTTGAAAAACAAGGGCAAATGCAATAAAGCAGATGCACACTTCAGGCTTGTCAGGTGCACACTGCAGGCTGGTTGATTGCTTTTTTTTAAGGCAATATACTATTGTAAAGTGAAACTTCCAAGCTGCTAGATACCATTTTCCCTTACTACCAGTAGTTTTCCTTGGAAAATACGTTAAAAAAAATAATCCTTTTGAACTGACCAGATTGGAAGCCTTCTCTACAAACTCATCTTTCCTCTGTTCGCTGGGTCCTGTCCCCCTGGAAGTTTACAGGTTCTTCTTTCACCTTTCCAAGAGACTCATATGTTCACCCTTGAGCCTTTCCAAACCTTACCCAGTGGCATCCTTGGCTCCTGCCCTTCTAACCTTTCCATCTTCATCAGCAAGGAACACAGCAAGACACTGTCACATAACAGTATCCAGAAAGACCATCAGTTTTGGAGGAGGAAACCACTGATATTTATCTAATCTTTAATTCAAATAGGACAGACCATTTGAACTATAACATCTCTACAAAAGAGATAATGAAAGAGGAAAACAGCTTTTAAGCAAACAAGCTGAGTTCTCAAAAGCGCTCATTAATTTTGGAATGGGAAGAGATTAACCTAAAAGGGAGGAGACTAGTAGAATAATATTTGTCCTGGAGTCTTGCAAGACTTTTCCCAAAGGCTGGTAGCCAACCCCTAATTCCCATTGGCAAGAGCAGTGGAGTCTAAAAGCTAAGCCAAGCATATGGATTAGATAAAACAATAGGGTGAAGTTAGCTGTGACATGTCCTAGTTAAGAGAGGATCATTTCTGCTCTTTGTCTGACTTTGTTACAGTCTACCCTACAGCATGGCCACCAGAAGTGGGGCAGAGATTGTCATCTTCACTTTTTTACAGAGTCAGTCTTTTGCACAGCTTTCTGGCAAGGGTCCCAAGCCCAACTGCACATGTTGCCACACAACCTTTTCATAGTATACATTGTGCTGTGCCAGCCCACAGAGGGTGGCTGAAGCTTGCCATTCTTTCTGTTGGATGATAGTGGCATTTTCAGTGCCCCAAGAAAGGACTTTACTAAAGTCAAGCTGGGAGAGACAGGAAAGAGGCCTAACATGGCCCCAAAGCTATTTCTAGCTTTCAAATATGAGCCCCAGCCCAACGCGAGCATCATGGCCAGGCTGTCCCATTCTTCATGGTGTGGCATCTAAACCTTGCCCAGATGTGGGCCATGATGGCATACTGGCAACAGCCCAAGGGAAGCAACCAACTTCACCAACAGAGACGAGAATCTCAGTGCAGAAGTTCAAAGGAGTTACTCAAATAGGAGAGTAAATCAAGGCAACTCTTGCACATTCAGGGAAGGATAGACCCGTTTTTGGAGGAGTCTTGGCAACTTTCAAAGACCTCAATGGTAACACTGTTAAGCCTGGAATCAGCAAAACACTGCGAGGCACGAGCAGTAATGAAGATAACCTCTGTGATATATTAGCAAGAAAAACTTAGGAGGTGCCCTAAAGAAACAAGGCATGAAAGTAGAAAATGATATGATGGGAGAGCAGCCTTCAAATAGCTGCCATATCACTAGCTGTGCTCAAAAGTCTTTTGTTGGTCTTTGTTTAACTGTCCTGTTCAGAATTGTCTCCTGACCCATTAAAATACCATAAAGATTAAAGTAGCACTGTGGAATGCATGAACTGCCTAGGTTCCCATTTTTGTTTGATTTGATTTCTCTGTGAAGACTCTCTCAAGCAGCTCAGATTGCATTTACTTGGGGAACATTTTGCCAGATCAGCACATACAGCATGAAAACGATGGCAGCTTTTAAAGAAAAAACAGATTCATCTGCCATTCAGAACAAATTCATAAGCCAACTTTTCTTGGCAAGAGAGCACAATTTAAAGAAAAAAAAAGAAAAGGTTTCCACTTTCCTTCCAGTGACTTCTGTAACCTCAGTTTCTATCCATGTCCTCTACCACAAAGGGCAATAGCCCAAATCTCCATGGCCTGGGGGTGGCCTGTGCTCCAGCTGTGCAGCCCTGTCCCCTCTGCCAGCACAACCTGTTGAATTGTTTCCCCTTTTCAGGAATTGATTTGAATCTTTCTCCATTTTCACGAAGTCTGCAGAAAAATATCTTTAACAGTTTCAGGAGAGATCTCAAATTTGACTGAAATCAGCTTATGGGTTTAAAAGCTACTGATGGAAGAAGGAACAAATGGATAGACAGTCATATAAAAGCTCTCTTCCTTACAACTCTCAGACTAACAGAAAACAATATTTTCTTCAAGTAAACAGTATTTCTGACCATGTGTGAAATCCTTTTCTTTTCCAGTGTAAGTTTCTATCATCTAAAATGTACAATACAGTATCACAGACTTCAGTTTATTATTTAATGGGTACTAATTGCCCATTTTCATACATTTCAATATAGCTTGACTTGAAAAACAAATTTATGTTTTCAATAGTGTATGAAAAATGCTTCATGCTAATGTGAAAATTATCAACAAAAGAATCACCACTTAACATTTTTCTGCAATCTAAGTCTCTCTGCATTCAGGAATTATTTTTCACGTGGATATTTTCAAGACAGAAATGGCTGTAATAAAGTCTGCAATTTCAAACTTTTTCTTCAATGAAAACATGAGGAACTGCAAGTCACACAAGTTCACAATGTTCTAAAATACAAATAGCGTGCTGAGGATTTCTCTTTCTTCTTAAGTTAAAGAACCTTAAAGAACCTCAACAACTCAGTCATGCTATTCACACCTAATATACAAAAAAATTAATAACCAGAAAACATTACAATATTTTCAAGATCGGGGTATAAAGATGACAATCTTACTTCTATTGCCAGCATGTGGGACTGACAAATTGAACTGACTTGTTAATTTTGTTACTTTTCATGGATAAGGAAAAGTTGCTATGTCCTACATTTAGGATATGCCCAAAAGGACGAGGGTGGGCATCAGCCCCCCAAAAGGTTGATGTAATTAGTTCAGGACCCATTAAAAAGGCATAGGTAGTTGTTCTTTTTAGGTATTCCTACTCCATATTGACAGTGCAACCTGTGAAAATCTGGTGAAAGAGGTGTTTCACCCAAAAGAGCTTTAGTCACCAAAGGGATGAAGGCAGTTTTTACTCTCCTGTCAGAAAAGAGCTTTAGTCAGACAGTCACTGCAGGAGGTGCCTCTTCACTGACGTGTTTAAGGAAGGTAAACAACTGTTATTTTAATCAAGTGGCCAGTGTGTCTCCTGGCTAGGGAGGGAATGCAGAGAATTTCAGGATGGAGAATTATATATGCCCAGATACCCTGAAAAGACTTGACAGGGGAGGATGGCCATGAAAACCAGGATACTCCACAATGAAAAGCAAGGGTGTTCTGCTACCAGGTTTAGAAATAGGGATCCCAGGGCTGGTCTTTGATCAGCACTCTGTAGGTGTAGTCCTGTCTGGTGCTGAGTCTCTACCAGAAGCTACAGAAACTCTCCAGTAAGCACAACATAGAGGATAAGTGCGTGCAGACATTATATAGCATTTTGCATGTAAGAAGGCAGGGAGTCTTGCTGGTATAACATTAGCATAGGCAGTGGAATGTACATTTGCACTTCTTCATTTGTGGCTCTCACAAGCATTTGCAATGGTCTTCTCAGGTGGACAAGTTAATTACAAACACATGACTGTGCTGAAGTTCTTGCATTAACCTGGCCTGGGGTAACTGCAGCATCAGGTGACCAGAAAACAGCAGTTTATCCTTATCCAGGGACACGTCAAATCTCCCACAGGAGCCTACAGCATCATAACTCATTGCCCCAGCTCCCCTAACCCATCTCCACCATGTCTGCAGGGGAGTGGGCACCAGACCTGAAGGGTGGCAGGACCCCGGTGACCTCAAGGGCTCTCTGTTAAACAGTGCAGGTCCAGACACATTCTTGGACGGGGGCAGAGGTCATGAGAAAGATGTGACAACCATGACTGGCAGCCGAGGAAATGCAGCCTTCAAGGTCAGGCCATGGTCCATTGAATATATTTGGTGCTATATTTAGCAGAGATGTCATTAGCTAGAAGCATATATTAATTTTGTATTGATCTGCAGGCAGGGCCTCAGCTGCCAAAGTTTATATTCACACTGTCAGCAATAAACACTAGACTGTCAGAGTTCAGATCAACTGATGGTTGAATGGCTTTTACATGGTGAAAAATTCTTAATGCAGTTTCACTTCTGGCTTGAAAATAATTAAGCTTGGAATGGATCATTTCCCTTCCTCCATAAAGTACCAAACATGCCAAGATTTTTTTTGGATATTTCTATTAACTGAGGCAGAGATCACAGACAAAAACTTTCATCCTTTTCAGCCAGATTTCTCTGTCAATCTGCAAGGTTTTTGGTGCTGTCAGCCACAGCTATACTCCACACAGAAGCCAGTCTGAGGCCAAAATGCTTTCAAGGGTGAAGAGTTACAAGCAGCAGTGTTTGTCAAGCCAAAGCTGAGCTGAACAGCAGCACAGACTGCAGGAGGGACTGTCCTAGCCTCACCTCCTGCACCTCAGCAGCAGGAACCGCTGCCTGCAGTTACACCTTGAGCAATCTATAGTGAACCGTCCCATAAACAACAGCACCTTGTCATAAATGTATCCCTGCACTTATCCATGGTTTCCAGATAACAGAGGTCCTTCTTGAGCTGGGTGGCTGAAGCTCTTTCCTAGCCCCTGTTTCAGCCACCACCTGCCCAGATCAAGGCATTTTCTATATGCCAGAGGAGCACCTTGCTCAGCATGTGTCTACCCTCTGCTTTAACTGACTGACCCTCATCCAGCTGAACTCAAGAAATTAATGAAGGCCGTTAAGCATCTGTTGTTACCTCCTGTAGCCAGGCTGAAATATCTCAACGTACTAGTGAAAGAGAACAGTAGAAAAGAAGAGGGTGGGATTGCTGCAGAACAGAAGAGCATTCACACACGTCGCACAGGGCTGGAGCCAGGCAGACAGAAGTGCCTCTGGCTTATGCTAAATCATCAAAATGCTGCCCCGTGTCCATTTGAGCCACAAAGTCGCCACTCCCAGCCAGCACTGACCCCTGCACTGCTTCAGCAGCTGCACTTGCTGCCAGACACATGCAACAACATGTGATGGAGAGCTGGCCAAGTCACCGCTCAGGCACATCCATCCCTGCTTAGCCCTGAATAAAGTTGTTATCTCACTTGCTTCCAATAAAAGTTCAGCTAAGACAGCAATAAAAAGAAACCTAGGGATGAAATGTGTGTAGGGTGGGGACCTGGCCTTGGGGAGCTCATGTTCGTCTTGCCTAGGTCTGAGGCAATGCTGAAGGCCTCACTATAATAAGATGTGTCCAACAAGCTGCCTCCTAAAGCCTTGTGTCAAGGAAACATCAAGCTGGTCTCAGAGGTATGTAGCAGCTCTGAAAAGAAGCTTATTCTCACTTATCATATTGTGGGGGACAGAAGCACAGTGTGAACTTCTGAGATGGTGGTTGGCCAATGTGAAGGAGAGGAAACCTCTGTTGATCTACCCCAGGCAGCAGCTACACCTTTGGCTGGAGCCAGCTTGAGAAGCTCATCGTGGTTAATCAGAGCAAAGACATGTGCAGAAAATCCCTGGCAGTGTAGCATCCACGAAACCTGCAGCTGGGCAAATTCTGTCCCATCCTCAGGCCTCTGGTTCAGGACTGCTCAGGTCCCAAGTACTTCATTATCTCTGCCCTGTTGGTGTGCATGCAGTTGCCCCACAGAGACCTGACCTTCGCTGACATGGTTCAGCCCGCTGCTGTCATACGCTGTGCAATTATTCGCAAAGGAGAGACTGGAATTTGCTGATAAATGAAAACAGCCTTTTCTCTGCAGCTCCTGAAGGCTGATTAAAGGCTCCTTGCCATTAGCTGTAGGAAAATTGCAAGTGCAAGCCAGGCAGATGGCAATTTCTTCAGACCGAGAATATGTATATATACCCTCTGAACCCTGGCACTCAAACTCCCTCTGCCCTCTGCTCTCTTGCTGTTCTTTCCTAATGTGCTACTGTGCTCTAACATGCTTTTTAGTCCGTAACTCTCTGGGGAAGGGACTATCATGCTTAGGCTGGCTTGGTGCCTAGCAAAACTCACTTTTCAAACATTGACGGAGCTGTCAAGTGTCTCCTACAGTGTTGCAGAGCAGGGCACACAGATTTCACCATGCCACAGTTCAGCTGACACAGCCACAGCGCATTTCTATCAGGTCAGCACACATCAAGTGAAGAATTATGACACCAGACTTTATTTTTATTGGCTGTCCTCCAAGTAGTTAAAGTGTGTTTGCTTTGCTTTATGTTTGTTTGCTTTAATTTCTCCTCATTACAGGAAAGTATTACCAAGAGAATTTTGGCAATCTCAATTCTCATAAGGTTCTCAAGAGAAATTAAATGCAAATAGCATGTTTAGTTCAGCCAAAACCCCATAAATTGAATTAAGATAGTACAGTGTGTATTGTTACACCTATACTTAGCTTTAACCAGACAAGTCAGATTTTTAGTCTTTTTTCTAGATTTAAGCATGTAGATAAGCTTGGACAGGGCTTGAAAACCTTTAACATCATCTTGTCCGCTTCACATGTCCAGTTCAAAGCATCTGCCTGCAGCCTTTAAAATATGTTTTTGTCTCATGACATAAATAATAAAATTGAGTTGTGCCAAAGAAAATATCCTGAAGAAGTGGACTGTACTTTTTTCAGGCCAGATGCCTGGCAATAACCCTGGAATGAATCAAGTTATGCTCAGAATTATGCAAGCCACAAGGATGTTTCGCTGCGAGAAGGACGTAATTGACCTTGTTCCCGATGGAGCAATCCTCTCTTTAGATGCTCCCCCTGTGCCCAGGGTCTCAGAACAGTGCTGAATATTTATTCTCTCTGTGCTCTAGGGAAGAAGGGAATGGAAAACACCCTTTTGCTATTCCACCTTTCTAAAATCTGTGGTGCTGAGATGCAAATACATCCTTTCCAGCTTAGAGAGTCACTGCATTGCACACTGCTGGAGCCCGAGTGTGGCAGAAGAATCTCACTGTGTGTACGTGTGTCCCATTCCTTACCTCTCCCCTGGACACCTGCAAGCAACTATATTTTATTATTGGTTGTGGTTGTCTTTTAACTGTTGCATCTAAAAGAACTAACAGTGCACGGGAGGAATGGGCATCCCATGCAAAGTAATTTAATCACACACTACACAGACAGTTCCAGTGAACCATACTCCTTACAGGGCTTCTATCTGAGGATGCTGTTACCATATATCACCACCATCTCTAGGTTCTTCTCCCATCCTCCTGCACCACCTCTTTCGTCATCTATAATTAAATTTGCAATGACGCCAGACCCCTACATTATCCCCCAAGTTGATGTCTTGAAGGCTGGCCATTTAAACTCATGGACAGGTTCTTCTAAAGCAATTTCTTGAACATGGGCAAGTCCCCTTCACTCTGGGTGCTCTCAGACAGGCACAGCCTGTCGCTGCTGCCTGCAGCTTCCCCATGCAGGCTTGTGCCACTGCTGGACACAGGTACCAGCTTAGACAGCTATTTGGGCTGCTCTGGTAGGGCTGCTCTTACCATGCCTGGGCTGAGGTTGATGCTAACATTCTTGTTGCTTCTCTTTGATGTCTGCATGCAAAGTGGAGAGTCAGCCTGGACGAGGAGACCATGCTCCAGTGTGATCAGCTACACTCCACTTACTTGCTATGTATCTCAGGGCTCCTAAGTGTTGCTGTTTTTATTCTCAGAAACAGTCATGTTTGGGTAAAAACAGAAACAACAATCCCACAAATCAAAGAAGTAAAAGTTTTATAACACCTTTTCATTGTAAAGAGTCTGTAACTCTATGACAATAACTTACTTCCTCTATGCTTTCAACTGTCACTGTCACTAACTGCTCCACGGGTGATTCTGCATTTTTCCGATTTGTTCCCCTGGCCCATTTCACTTTTCCACTTCTTCTTTGTTTGAAGGCCTCTGACCTTCACCAAAACTAGCAAGCTAATATCACAAGATTCATCAGCAAGTTTTCCCTGACCATATCAATGCCCTCTTGTTACCTTCCTATCAAGCCAGGATGTTTGCAACACCCACCCACTGCCAGACACCCCAGCCCAAACTGATTTTCCTGACAGCAAAGGGTCTCATGCCCCCAGTCTCAGCATGCTTTTTTTTTTTCAAAGACACGGGTTCCTGGAGGCCACGTTTGCAAATTTGTCATCACTCACATGCGCCAGCAGATACCAATGTCCTCAGATGTCCCTTTGAGACTGAAATCCTAAGGAGTGGGAAAGGTGTGACATTTTTTAAGTTCTCATTCCTTGGCTATTGAGGTGCAAAGGTGCTGAGCCAGCATGATCTCATGGCCGGCTCAGCCTGGGGAGGCCAGCACCCTGCCAGCCCCCTTAGCATTTCCAACCAGAGAACAGCAGGGTCCAGACCCTTCCTAGCATCGAAGGCTTGCAGAAACCTGCCAGAGGTTGGAAGGACCTGGTAGGGATCAGATCCTGGGGACAAAAGGGGAGCAACAGGTATCCATGTGCCCTTTCTTCAGGCAGTCTTCACTAAGTGAAGTAGGAAAGAAGCCCAATACAGGCCCTGTGGGCCTCTATCCAGTACAGTCCCAGAGATGATGCCTGGCCAAATGAGTCCTTTTGAACATCACAAACTGAATCTGTAAGAGAGTCAAAATGGGGTTTATTGGCCAAATCGCTCAGGAATCACATTTCAGCTGTCTGCCCTGGGAAAGGACTAGGGTGGAGAAGGCCATTAATTCTTGAAGAACTGTTTTATAAGGTTAACTCCAGCTAGCTAATTTACCTCAGGGCTTAATTTTCTTCCTGGAGCACTCCTCTCCGTTCTTCTAGCAGAGATCAGTTTGGCTGATGGCCGGATATCACAGCCTTATCATTTTTAGTTCATTTGTAAATTATCTTCTGCAGACTGCTACACAAAATTTTTTAATTACTTTATGGAACAGAAGGGGCATAAAGAAGGTCACTCTTGTTAGTCAAGGAAAACTCATCAGCAAAGCAAGTATGGAGTAACATTAGGAGGGAGTGACCAGAACTGCATCCCTAACCTACCTGGATCACTGAATCCCAGGGGTCCCACCTAAAGAACATCTATTGATTTAAGACCAGAAAAGTGACACTTGAAATCACTTTAGACACAAAGTTTCCTGCAGCTTGTTCTGGAGGTCCCTCTTGATTGCTTAGCTTTTGCATCTCCAAAACCAGCAGAGCTCAGACATCAGCCCTGTACAGAGCACACCGGGAGAGGATGACTGTCACAAGAACAGTGCACCCAAACATGTGCGCTCCCTCCCACTCACAGCTGGGTCATTTCCCCATAGTAACCGGAACAACTGTGTTTGATCAAAATAAATAAGAAAGAAAAACGGAGAAGCGTTTGAAATTTTTCTTTAGTTGACATTTATGTCATGAGTTCTGTGCTTTTTTGAAGCAGTAGCTACTGTCTTTATTTTCGTTTCATCTCCCCTTCCTTCCCTCCCATCTCATTTTATCCTCCCATGTACTTTTCCTCTGACTTGCCTGTTTCTCATTTTGCCTACATTCCAACCTATCAGTTGGTTCTTTTTTTGCTTTCTTAAGCATTTTGCCCTGCTTTCTGATCATCTCCTCTTACACAGGCACAATTCTTGGCATATATAAATATAAATAAAATATATATAAAAAATAAAATGAATATAAAATTTTCAATTAAAAAAAATCGCAATGGGGCTACAAGCTCAAGATCTCTCTGCATGCACCCAGCTTTGCTTCAAAGCCTGTTTGCTTGAAACAGTGTGAACAAATTCAGGATGGTTGAAAAGAGGAAGGCCAACATCCTGGGAGCAGTAACTCCTGCCATGGACTGCCCATGGCATCGCTGTTTGAGTTTTCCAGGGTCAGGCAACAGCCACAGCACCATATCCATTTCTGTGCCTCTATCTCCCTGCAACGCTTACAAAACAAAATTCAAAACCTCCAGGACAACAAGGAAAAACTGCCTTGTTCCTCCAGACACAAAGTTCAAGTGTAACTTGGAGGAGGAGGCAGGAGTGGTGGGTGACACACTCAGATATACACACACGAAAGGTTAGGCAAGCCTGGCAGCTCTCATTCTACTTGCAACAGAGACTCCCACAGAGCCAAATTTGAAGAAAGTGCCCATCTGCTCTGCAGATCCCAATGCAGAACTATCACAGAAATGCTGAATGCTCCCTCTGCATCACGGCCCAAGCACAGCCTTCACAGCGGCCAGTGCCCACAGGCAGCGCTCCCCAGGACAGGATTTCCACACTGGCAGGCGTGGATGGATCAGCAAGAGCAGTGTTTGGAAATGAACGCCCCGGGAAAGGGGCAGCAGCAGCGCTGCGAGGCGCTGGCCGGAGCAGGAGGAGCATGAGTTGCCCCCACTCCAGCCCAGCCCTGCTCCTCTCTAGGCCTGTTCCCTCGCCTCTCCCTGTATGGCTCCATCATGTCTGAGGAAGCAACAGAAACATAACAGAAATGATGCCAGACAGACCCCTGGACTGCGCGAGCTGGCTCTCGAGGAGGGTCCCAGCCCCGTTCTTCTGGCATGGCCGTCAGGCGGTTCGATTGTTTCTTCCTAAAACACTCCAGCAGCTCCAGGCCTCGCTGCCCTGTGTTTCTAATGGACAAGCCCTGTGTATCCTGGCTGTGAGACATGGGTTGGTGGGACAAAGAGTGCAGTGTCTAGCATGTGGGACCTGAGGGGCAACAGTGTCCACTCCCTACACTTCTGCCCAGAAATATCTCACCTCACAAATTCCATTCATGCTTCCAAAAACTAATAGCGGAGATTAGCTGACCTCTGAAAGAGGGACACACATGGACAGATCCTCCCAGAAGCTTTGGAGCTTGTTCATCATCTACTCTGAACTCCGTCACTGTGCCCTTGTCTTGGCGTGCAGCCCTGCATCTGCTGATGATGCCGAATTATTCATGGCACTATAGGTGACAGTGAGGTGGATTAGGAACTGGCTGGATGGCAGAGCTCAGAGGGTGGTGATCAGTGGTGCCAAGTCTAGTTGGAGGCCTGTAGCTAGCGGTGTCCCCCAGGGGTCAGTCCTTGGTCCAGTCCTGTTCAATCTGTTCATCAATGACCTGGATGAAGGCACAGAGTGCTCCCTCAGCAAGTTTGCTGATGATACCAAACTGGGAGGAGTAGCCAATAACCCAGAGGGCTGCGCTGCCATCCAGAGGGACCTGGACAGACTGGACAACTGGGCGGTGAAAAACCTCATGCAATTCAACAAGGCCAAGTGCAAGGTCCTGCACCTGGGGAGGAATAACCCCAGACACCAGTACAGCCTGGGGATTGACCTTCTGGAGAGCAGCTCTGTGGAGAGGGACCTGGGTGTCATGGTGGACGACAAGTTGACCATGAGGCAGCAGTGTGCCCTCGTGGCCAAGAAGGCCAATGGGATCCTGGGGTGCATTAAGAAGAGCGTCTCCAGCAGGTCGAGGGAGGTGATCCTGCTCCTCTACTCAGCCCTGGTGAGGCCACATCTGGAGTATTGTGTCCAGTTCTGGGCCCCACAGTACAAGAGGGATGTGGAGCTGCTGGAGAGAGTCCAGCGCAGGGCTACAAGGATGATCAGGGACCTGGAACACCTGCCCTATGAGGAGAGCCTGAGGGAGCTGGGCCTGTTCAGCCTGGAGAAGAGAAGGCTGAGAGGGGATCTAATCAGTGTCTTTAAGTACCTCAAGGGAGGGAGTGAGGAGGATGGTGCTGGCCTCTTTTCACTGGTGACCACCGACAGAACTAGAGGTAATGGCCACAAACTGAAGCATCAAAAGTTCCACAGGAACTTAAGGAAAAAAATTTTAACAGTGAGGGTGACAGAGCACTGGAACAGACTGCCCAGAGAGGTTGTGGAGTCTCCTTCTCTAGAGATCTTCAAAACCCGCTTGGACGCAGTCCTGTGCCATGTGCCCTAGGTGACCCTGCGTGTGCAGGGGGATTAGACTAGATGACCTCCAGAGGTCCCTTCCAACCTTAAGCATTCTATGATTCTATGACCTGAGACTAAGCAAGGTGGTGTTCAAACTGCAGGTGACAGTCATATGAGATATATGTAAAGGCAAGTTTTACATACAAAACAAGAAATCTAAATGAGATCCTGGGCAGATGGTTGTGTGGAAATATCAGCTAAGTAAAGGAAGTGACCAGAAAACTCAAATTAAATGATGGGAATTTCTAACAGAGGGAAAAACAAATAGACCAAGATCATCTCAAGGAGCAGCAGCAGAACAAGAGCAGAGTTACCACATTAGCAGCAGTATGGAAGAGCTTCTGGATGAGCAATGACTACACAGGATAGGACTCTGCAGACTGGAAATGGAACTAAGAACGGAGATCTGCTAAATCACTGAGGTTGGGGGAGGTTGTGAAAGAAAAAGCGATCTCTTCCTACACAAAAGAGGAAGAGGAAGGTAGTAGGCACAAGACCTGAAACTGGAAAATGAAGTGTTATATCACACAGTGTATAATTAAACTGCACCAGCTCCCTGCTAGAGGACACTGTGGCTGATAAAAGTTAACATAGATGCAAAAAGCAACCAGACAGGAATGGAGCGGGAACAACAGAAACAAAAAACATTGAGGGCTCTTAAATATATACATGGCTCCGGCACAGGCAATCCGCGAGTTGCAAACTGCTGTCATCTAGCAGAGTATTTGGGGATGTATCACTATGTACTTATCCCATATTTTCTGCTTTTCCTGGTATCTGATTCTGGCCATTGTCATGGAGAGGGTGCCAAGTTAGAAGTATCTCCTTTGATTTGGTCCATTCCAGCCATTCTTCATCCACTCCCGATCTGCTCCAGCTGTTCGAGGCATGTGGATCATGTCACTTGGCTCATGATTATCTGGGAGGTTTTTTTGTATATTTCTATGGTTTTGATATAGTGTCCAGAAGCTCAAGGGGAGTAGTCAGTGCCATTGTGAAAGGCCATCCTCACACTCTGCCAAATCTCTGTCACGCTCATTCTCAAAAAAAAAAAAGTAGTCTGGGAAATTAGATGGGTAAATCAGTCTCCTCCATCCTCCCTAAAAAACATCTTATACACTTTACCTTGCTGTCACCCAGCAAAAAAAAAAAAAAAGCATAATGTGAGTGGTATTATGTTAAATATAGAAAACATACTTACAGAGAAGAACTACATTTTTAAATTCAAGAAAGCTTTCTATCTCCAAAAACTCCCAGAGCTTTTCAGCCTGGTCAAAGAAGTTCCTTATTTAACGGCAGCCTGGAGACCTGCCTGATAGCATCCCTGTTTACAGCTAGAATATGTGTTTATGCTTCAGTTGCATCAACAAGAACAAACATCACTTCTTGGTTTGATGCCTTGAAAAAACAGGGGGTTGTTGGAAATTCCACTCTCACCACAGCTCTCGGGAGGCCTCACTTCTTGAGAAGTGATACAAGATTGTAGGTCCTTGATGCCAACAAACTTGGGACTTGGAAGGACCATCCAGTGCTTTGACAGAAGCCCTGTCCTTCCGCTTGGGTGGCCTCCCACAGGGCAGCCAACAGTGTCACTGTCTGGTCCAATCCCTGCATGGACATGAGAGTGTAGTGAAGAAAACAGACTTCTGACTTTGAGAGACTGCAAAATCCTCTAGTGTAACCTTAACTTGTTTTCTATTTCTTTGTTTGACCTTCCTCTTAGTGCAATAGGTCAATACTTTTAAAATGTAGAAAGATTTGTCATTTGTCACCCCAGCTCTCCACTCCATTAGCCTCTCTGTTGCATCATATTTATATAAACAGCCCTTCAGACAAAATGCATAGAGCCTTCACCTCCTATTTGTTCCTCTCAGTTTCCCAGTCCTGACTGCTCATGGATGATGGCCAGACCATCAGTGGGTGATAAGTGATGATCCATTACACATATGCCCTAGGACAAGCCGTGAGTGAGCTTGGCCACACAGTCCACAGGATTACACTACTGCTGAAACTATTTTTTTTTTGTCCAGTTTCCCATTCAAAACAGGACCATTCCCAAAATAAGATAAGGCCAGCCCATGCCTTTGTCTAGCAAATCTTGAAAACCTCTAAGAAAAGACAGAACCACCTCTCTGGGTTGTATCAGCCTGCTAGAGAAGATGTTTTCCCCTAATTTTGAACCTAAACAACCAAAATCACAATCTGTGGTTGTTTCTCTTTGGTCTGTCACTGGGCGCTATTGAGTTCAGCTCTGTTATTGATGGTGAGTGACACCCTATAATGCTTAGGACATTAATTTTTGCAAAAATATATCTTCAAGTAGTTGCAGGCAGTCACCTATTTGAAAAAGGTCTCTATTACCAACAAAGCAAATGTTGCTCAAATCCCAAATTGTGCTGGGAATGCCTCGCATTTTCCGTTGTTGCCCGGATGTGCAGATGAGGAGTAGGAACACACTTCCCACATAGAGTTACACTCACACTGGCACAGAGCTGAACCCAAGCAGCCAGGATATTAAGACAGCATCGGGGTCAGCTATACATGTGTCTGCATTCCTCTCCTACAGCAACCCAGTGCACTGAATATCAGAGTCAGCCTTGCTTAATGAGGGATGCACTGACCACCCGTCGCACTGAGAGGAAGGTACATGTAGATCCCTGGCTCCATCCATTCTGAGACTAAAGGGGAATTCATCAGTGCTCACACCTTGGGAGTCCAGCATTGTACAAAACATTCGAAGTTAATACAAGCGTCTTTACATTTATGAAAACGAAAATCAGACAGCATCTGGGTGAAACCAGCGTGCCATTCCCTCAAGGCAGCTCTCTCCCATTTCTTCATGGACCAAAAAAGCTGCTCCTCTGGGAAGGGTACAGTTTTCCTAACAAATGACTCAGCCTACGCTCTGCATTTGGCTGTAGCAACAGTTAAGTTTTGACACAGTCCCTAAAGCATGCAGAAAACTGAGCTTCCATTAAAGCTGCCAGCTTTGCCTGTTACCAAATGCTTGGAGAGACCATGTGATTTCCTTGAATCGCCTCTCTTCTCGTATCCTTCCAGTCTAGCCAGCCCTTAAATACAAGCCACAGCACTGTGCTGGGCTGGGAACAGAGAGCCCTAAACATGCAGCTTAACCCTGGAGGGTCTGTCAGTGCAGCCCCCGCTGCAGGGATGAGGCTTCTCCCAGGAGCAGCCGCCGTGGGGCAGGAGGCAGGGAGCCTCTCCAGGGCAGGGGATGGATATCGCAGGAGCCACCTCTGCAGCAGACTAACTGCAAGGGACTGGAGGGGAAAGGTGCCCTGGGCAACAGGAATGATGAGACAAGAGGTTGTGATCCCTGGGAGCTGGGAAAATGAACTCAGTGGACCCAGATTCCAGAGACTCTCAGATGAGAGACCCCAGGATAGGTCAGTCTAAGAGAAAAGTGAAATTTTAAGGAGTTGGCAGCTCCTCAAAGGTATGAAGAAATATCCCGATGCAGAAGGAGGATGGGGAGCATGATGGGAACTCAGCTGAATCATAAATTCCTTAATCCCCTGAAGTTGAAGGGGAAATTGCAGAGAAAATCAACAGTTGTTGAAATTCCAGCAGTTCAACATGAAACTATATCACAAACATCTGCTGAGCAACTGGAAAGGCAAAGCACCAATATTTGCAAGCACAAAGCAAGGGATGAAAAGCAGCAGAGGAGCACGGCTGTGGGTGCTGGGCAGGCGATGGGAAGGACAGCCGAGAACAGGAGCTGGTACCTGCTGCCCTTTTCACTCCTGCCTTTGTGAGGAGGGTGAACTGCAGTTCCATCCAGGTGGGACAAACCCCCTGGCAGAGGCCTGGAGCAGGACAAACCTCGCTAAGGCTGTAGGACATGGTTGGAGGCACATTTGTTCCAGGAGCAATGCTGGTTTAAGCAAACTGCATCATTCCCCGGCACTGCTACTAGTACCCTCTCCCCAGGGTCCTCATTGTGAGTGGTGCCATGCTGTGAACTTAACAGTGAACCCTTCTGCCCTAAACATTAAACATTTGCTCTGTAAGCAAGTCCTATCCCCACGGAGACCCTCAATGTGGCTTGCGAGGCAGCTGCCCAAACAGCTGCATTAGCACAGGGTGGGGGGACGAGCAGCGAGGACACTCACATCAAGTACACTGCCAAAAAATAAGTGAAATAGCACAGTGCTAATGAACTGTGTATCAAACCGCAGCTTGAACAAAATGGGTTGCAGGGATGGGTTACATCAGGCTGCCCTGTCCCAGTATCGCATGTTTAGAAAACTGGTTGGAGCCATCTCGCAGCCACTCGATGCGTTCGAGAGGGATGGGCTTCTCCTAGGAAAGGGCAAGCAGCACTGATCTTTGAGGAGGAAGGAGGAAAGAAGTCATGGAGTTATTTCTTGGAACAATATTGGTAAAAATAAACAGTTTTAAGCATGAGAAAGATAACAGGCAATAAACCAATACAGATTTACTCAGAACAATTCACTTAAAACAATTTGCTTTCCTTCCATGGGCATGAGTTCCCCTCAGTGTGAGCAGAACAGCTGCAGATATTGTGAATCTTGACTTTAGTGAGGTTTATGACACTGTCTCAAATATCGTTCTCATAAGTGATCTAGGGAATGTCTTTGCTATTGCCAAACACTGTCCCTGACCGTGGCAGCAGGCACCGTGCTCAGTGGTGAGGATGGATTTCACTGCCCACTTGGATCCAGCCTGGGAGCTGCCACACATCTCTCGTGGTGCACAAACCACTCTTGAAAAGCTCTTGGAAGGTAGCTGCAAACCTGGTTCAATTCACAAGCAGGGAGCAAAACTGCACAGAGACATCAACTGTGGCTCCTCAGTAGTCTGTCATGGGCCCATTATTATCCACTTGCTTCATTCCTGATTTGGATGACCAAGCTCAGAGGATAGACATAAGAACTTCAGAGACTTCAAGCCTGGTGGGGGCCTGACAGGGATTTGATCTTGCCATTATCTAGGGGAAAAATCAATACGATGCAATTCAGCCAGAACTAGTTCAACATACTACAATGATGTAGGAATAAACAACCGTAAAAACACAGGTAGGAAGTGATCAGCTCAGTAACAGCTCTGCAAAAAATCCAAACACTCTGCGATAATGAAGGGTCACAAACAGGTTATGTCAACACATTTTTGCAAACAAAAAGGAAGTCTCTTGCTGGGACCTGCAAAAAAGTGAGCAACACCTACACGATGTTAAAGGTAACTTTCTTGCTCCAGTTATAATCATCAAAGCTTGGCTACTGTGCAGTACCTACATTTGGCACTCTACCTCCAGAGTGTCGAAAAGACAACAAAAAGCATGACTGGCAGTCCAGAAAACATGACAGCTAAGGAAGTGTTGAAAGAAGCAGCATTGCTTAATTTAGCAAAGACTGGGAAGGTGAGATACTGGCCATCAAACAGGCAATGAATGCTTCTTGAGAGAAGGGAAATAAATGCAGTAGGCTGAGGTTGAGCTGCAGTCTGCAAACAGAGGTAATGGCATGGTGCAGAGTGGCATGGCATGTCCCTGTGTGCCATCTCTGGATATATTTAAGGCCAGACTAGGCAAATATTTTGCCAGAGAGATCTTAGCTAAGACTAACCCTGTCTTGGGAGAAGTAGAAACATCATTTCTGAAGGTTCCTTCCATGTCTGCTTTTTGTGATTGACACGGGTGTTATCCACTTGTCTTGCAACAGGTCACCTCATCCTCAGACTTCAAAACTACTCAGCACAGCACAGATGAGCAAGAACACCCTGGGCAGGGAGGGACAGAGAGCAAGGTCACAATACTCAGCTTCTCCATGAGACCATAGGCTGTCCTGAGGCCCCAAGACAAGTCCTCACTGCAGGAGCTCCATGCCATTCCCACACAAGAGCCTGAGGCTTATGTATCCCTGATAGTGAGGCCATACTCCACTTCTCCGTACTGAGACAACCTGACTCTTGAAAGGTGGGTGGTTTTCCTCAGGAATTGCCCTGTATCCCCCGCAATACAGGGCAGCAGCTGAGACATGCAGAATTGGGCTGTCACCAGACGGAAGGCGCACAGAGGCCTGCGGACACACACAGGCCGCACCTGAGCATCGCTTATGGATCCACCACAGCTGGTTGGAACAGAACAGGCACAGGCTTCACGCCAGGCTGCTAGGGCTAATATCACACTTATTTTTAACCCTCAAGGTCAAGAATCCTGTTTCACTTCGTAAAAAACCCATACGAGCACATACAACTATTTCCAGGCTCCCACATGTTGGATTTACAGCCAAGAGCTTCAGTGTTGTTGCTGCTACCATAATAGCAGTCACCTCTGCTCCAGGGACTGCTCTGGCCCAGACCTGGAGTCAGACGTCTCTGTTGGTGTTCGGTCCGGGTCCATCCCACCCTGAGGGGCAAGTGTGATCCCCACTTCCGACTGGCGCGGGTGTTTTCTGATCAGCTCAGCCCTGGCCTTGCTTTGACTCCAACCCCTGATTGCACGATGGCTGTTTTTCAACAACACCCTCAGGAAACTGCTGGCAGATGGCTTCCTTGTATACTGTGAATGCATCAGATTTTGTAGCAGCACTTTGGTTCTCCAGGGACCTTTTTTTGAGCACACAAAAGAGGAAGCGCTGCCATAGTCCCACACCTTGAGCCTCTGCTGGGGCAGCAGCACCTCACTCTTGGCACCTCACCCCCAAGGAATTATCATACAATCTTGGAGAAAATATCTCAATTGTGACAATTTTTAATTTCAGTCTCCTAGACGGGTTTGATTTCCTTTTTTTAAAAAAAGATTGGAAATGGGAAACTGCTGACGGGGCTGGTTATTAAAGACCAACTTGGTCACAAAGCAGAGCAGAAGACCCTGTACCACCTCCTCACTGGCTCAGATGGTCGTTTCACTACAAAACTTGTATTTAGTGTGCATTTCTCATGGAGGTGCCTCCGTGCTGGACCCTTGCTGTGGGCAGGCACTGCTGAAGCCCACGCAGCCCTGGGACCCCACAGCCACCCTGGCTGCAGGGAGGCCCCGGGCACAGGCACCCTGTGCAGAGGAGAGAGGTCAGCAGCAACACAGTGGGGCAGGAAAAACCCTTGATGTTTTTCCACCACGGGCCACGTGTTCAGAAAGCCATACACCCATCACATGCAGTTCGCTACCCAGAGTACACCAGGGAGCACCTAGGCAGCCAGATACAGTCCCCTTCTTTTTGCAGTGAAGAGCAACATCTGGAAGGCACCCGCTGCTCCCTCCAACCCCAGGACCACAGGGCTGCAGCAGCAAGCACGGTGTCGCAGGAGCCGTGAGCTTGCCAAGCCCTGGAGTGAACCACTGGCATAGTGGAAATCCTGTCCTTGCAGGGCGCAGCCCTCCTGCAGCTGGACATCGAGCAGGGGCCCAGCCCCAGGCGAACAAAGAGCTTTTCCACCCATGCTGTTTTAGTCTCTGCATCCTTCTTTGTGGAAGTGGGGCTTTCTCATCACAGATTATCACTGGCCAAGGGGAAAAAAAAAAATGAAAGCACAAGTTGGTGTGCAGAAAATCCCGTGCATGATGGGGGTGAATCCCAGCTGTTGCTCTTGTTTAGGGCAGGGAAAGGCTTCCACTAAGTGCCCCCCAGTGCTGCCAGCTTTGAAGGGGGGCAGTTTTGCAGGCAGGGGCCTGCTCCCCGCAGGCTCTTGTCAATCAAGATGGCGTTGTGTGCTCTAGCACCAGGTACCTCAGTGGGCACCCGATCTCTATCCTCAGCCACATGGGCAGCTCTGCAGAGCTAAGCAAAGCTCCTTGCAGAGCTTGCAGCATCCTACCTGTTGCCTGGCCGCATGGCAGTGGCCAGGAGAACTTTGGAGCTGCATTCTGTGACAGCCAACACCTCACATGGAGAGCAATGTTTTTAAAATCCAAGAGTGTTACTTTATTTTGGAGAAACAAGATAATAAAAGTCATCTTTCTCTCCCTTCACCGCAACAGCAAAGGATGAGGCCCCAGCCCTGGGCTGCCAAGCCCTGGCTGTGCACAGTTCCAGATGTTTCATCAGTTTTTATCCCCATCTAGTGGTTGTTTCCAATTTCACATCAAAAGCAAATGCTCCATCACTTTGCAGGCTGCACCAGTGACCTGCTCTTTGGGAGAAAAGATTTCTGTCCATGGGGAGGTGTTGGGGGTATGCCCTGAGGGTATGCAAGCAGACAGCGGGGAGCAGTCTCTGAAGAAGAGTCAAACCTTCTGCCAGGGAAATCACTGCTATGGATGCTAACAAGATTTTCCTAACAGCTTGACCTGTTCAAAATGTGACTTAGCTGTGCGCACGGAAGGGTGCAGTGCCCAGAGTCCAGAGTCTCACCCTTACCCTTGCAGTTTCACCTTTGCCTGCTTACCTGCAGGTGAGAGGTCTCTTTCTACGCAGTTCTTCGTGTGCCGCTGCTCAAAAGGAGGATCATTGGGGCCCTAACCCATGTGTCCTGGCAGCTGACCTAGGACCATGTCCCAGGGATCTGGACAGGCTAGGAGCTGGCTTCCTGGACAGGAAGACAGTTAATCCAAAGCTTCACATGCAACATTTGGGATTGCGGCAAGGTCTCTGAGTCCTGCCACACTGGATATCACGTGGGTGAGGGAAGAGAGGACAAGGCTGAATGGGACGAGGAAAGGGCTGTGCATTCTTGTAGATGCCATGGGGCGGGGGGACACCTGTACAAGACACACACTGGGTGTCCACAGCGCAGAGCTTCATGCACAGATGGGCACTTGGATGGGATCAGTCCTGCTGCTGTGTTACCTGTGTTGCAATGCCAGAGAAAAGGAATGCAGGCAGGGAATTGCAGGGCTTTGGGCACTAGCTCTCCAGAACGCCTGCTGTGACTGATATTAACGTGATAAGAGCAAACCCGTGAGCACGAGGAGGTGCGAGTGGTTACTCTAGCAGAGCTTGCCTTCACAGCTGGCTGCACCTCCTGCTCTGTGAACAGTTGGTAGGAAACACGCCCATGGGTGACCCTCCAGATCACTGGTGTATGCGGCAGCACTGCAAAGTGCAGTCCTGTGCAGTGCTCTCCAAGGCTGCACCAAGCCTCCAAAAAGAGCCCATGCCGAGGCAGCCCCTCGAGCACAGCCCCTCTCCACCAGCAGTGTCCCTAGACTGCCCTGCTCCTGGCTTGTCCGTGGTGCCATTAGCCACGTGCCAAGCAAGAGGTCGAAGGGGTGACGTCCAGCCCCCATCACGCAGCCCTCCTCGGCCCGGCCATGGTGCGCTGGCCTGGCAACCCTGTGACACTTGTGTTTGTCACCTGCAGGAAGCACAGGGAAACCCCCCAGCGACATCCTCGCCTTCCACCTGCTCCCCAGCATTTATTTCCCCCAAAGTAAGAAATGCAACTAGTAGATGTGGAAATGGAGAGTTGAGTCGTTCTTGGGGGAACGAAGTGAAATCCTCCAGCACAGCACAAGCCTGTTCTGTTGGAAACAAAAAAGACCAGCGCAAAGAAGTTGGGAGGATACAAATCAGTGAGAGTCAGTCAGAGAGGATTTGCTTTTTATTCTTTGCAAAACCCTGCAAAAGTCTATGCTATAGCATGCCATTCCAGTGGCCCTTGCTGCTCCAGCTCCTTGAAAACACTGCATTCCTGAGATGTGCTTTGTTTTTCCCCAACAGCTGGTATAAGTCCAGCCAAGTTATTTTAATTGCTTACAAACTGTCATCCATTTTGCAGCAGCCCTTCTGGGCAGGAAGCAAAGGTCCCTGCGCAGAGCATGTGTACTGAGGTGGAGCAGGACAGACGTGCACAGGGGCTGGGCAGCTGTACATGCTCTGCAACGTCGCGGGCAGCAGCAAACCCACCTCCCAGTGAGGAGAACTGCTCCGTCCAGAGCGAGGGAGGCAGCTGGGGAACCGGCTGCAGACACCTGCTGGGAACAGGCTGGAAATCACAACTCCTGACAAACTTTTGGGAGGAAAGAGGGTATTACTCAGCACTGCTCAGTGCAGAGCTTCCCACTCAGGCCTGCACAGGAGCCTCGTGGTGGGAGGCAGAGCTGGTTTCAGCCAGCTGCAGAAAGCAGACGACTTCTGCTCACAGTCTTTGATTTGGTTCCCACCAAATGAAAGCTAAATATGGCTTGAAGGGAATTGTTCTCCATTTATTTGCTTATCTTCAGTAGTCAGACCATGGAGAGAAAAGGGGGTCTGGCAGGTGTGCAGCTGAGGGGCAGGAGAGAGGAACCGGGCCCAGAGCCCCGGAAGCGGGGAGAAGAGGCCAGCCAGCACAGAGCTTTTTATTCTTATTGCTGGCTAAATTTGCTCTCACAGAAGTGGCTCCACCCCTTACATCCTAACAATTTTTCTCCTTATTCTCTTTCGCAATCTTCCCTCAAAATTGTCCATTATTTGGCTGGCAGAAATATGTACCTGTTCTTTGCAAACCTTTCCTTTTCCTCAAATCAGCCTCCCGGGAGAGGCAGCAAGTGGAGCAGGAGCCTGGCCAGCACATGCAATGCGAGGGTTCGATCCCTGCAGCTACTCCTGGCGTTGCAGTGCAAAGGACCCCAAAGAGGACCCAAAAAACACATTGGGTGCTACCCAAAGGCATCACCTGAGCTGAGCACGGAGAGCAAACTGTGGCGGATGAATGCACTGCAGAGAGCCGAGGTGGCGGAGGAAGGGCAGCAGGGACAGGTGGCACCGTCCAACACGGTGGTGACCCCAGGGTGAGCACTGCCCTGCGTACAGTGGCCACTCGAAAGCTGACACACGCTGAAACTGGAGCGGAGGCTCCCCTGTCGCTCAGGCCAGCCCTGCGTCTGCTCTTTCCTTTCCATCCTTTTGCTGCTGTGTCGGCCTGCGGGAAGTGCTCCCAGCGGGATGAGCAGAGCTCTGCAGGCAGCAAGACCCCTGCCCTACCTCATGATAATACAAAAAGAGCAAATACAAATACATATATAAATAAAAAAAAACAATAAATATGAAAGGACTGCGGCCCTTTCCAGCTGTCCCACTAGATGGCACCAGTAGTGTATCCTTCCTGGTCTCTGCTTGTCCCCCCGCCTGGCTATGGGATGCACTGGGAGGTATGGGATGCCCTGGAAGCTGCAGGACACCCTGGAAGCGGTGGGATGTGCTGGGAGCTGTGGTTATCGCTGGGAGTTGTGGGTCACACTGGGAGCAGTGGGACACACCAGCAGCTCCTGCTCCTTAGCATGCACCCATAGCAGGGCAAGGCCCCGCTTACCAGCTGGAAGGCTCAGGGCTGGAGCTGATGAGGACATTTCCATACATGCCCAAGGACTGCAGGGGCTGGAGGAAAGTGCTTGGCCAAAGATGTGTCTACTTTGCTGGCAGGATTTTCCCATCTCCTGGGTGTTGCAGTCACTGGCTGCTGGTGCTTCCTGGCACCAAGGGGTCCTGGTGAAACCAGGGAATGGGGTGCTGGGCCCAGAAGTCCCAGGTGCAGAGGGCTGGGAAAGGGGCCATGTGCTGGAAGCTTCCAGGTGCAGAGCCGGCTGCATCCCTCTGGGATGTTTGGGAAGGTCAAGGCCCGTGATACAGGGAAGCAGGCTGTGATCCTGCCCCAGACAAGGCACATTCCATCCCAGCAAATGCTCTGGCATTCTCCCACTCTGGAAAACCTCCCGCAGGCCATCGGCACTAAGGGCCATGAACAAAGCTGCCGCTGCGAGGTTTTCTCCCCAAAGACAAGCCATCACTTGCCCCTTCCACAGCTTGGTGCTTCACACAGGGCAGCGGGATTTGCAATCCAGAAACCCTCCTGAGAAGTAGCCACATCTGCCAGTAGCACACAGAGCATCAGCCATTAGCCCTCTGGCTCTCTGCACAAAGACACACCACCCCTGAGGCCACAGGCCCTTCCCTGAATGCAAATGTCCAACAGGGGAGCAACGAAAAAATCCCATTCGTGAGGAGCCACGTGAGTGCTGAGGAGTTATCTTTAGAACAACTGTGACCAAAACATCAGAGGAGGTTTTATAGATTTTCTATGGAAGTTCCATTGAATGAAACTTCACAGCTACCTCTGAAAAAGAGAAAGATGGGGGCTTTTTAGATGCCAGGAGAGGAGCAGGAAAGAGCATGTGGGAGGGGAAAAGGCCACACAGGAAGAGCTGAGCTGGGAGGCAGCAGCACTTTTCTGCTTACAGGGCCGGATAAGAGCCCAGCAGTGATGGCCCTCGTGAGCAAACAGCCAACTTGGGACCAAACCCAGCTCAGGGCTGCCAGCAGGCCCCGAGGGCTCTGAAGAAAGGCTAGTGCTTCCCCAGCCGGACAGGCCTTTTGCCCATGAGAGCGGCGGGGCCTTGCTCGAGACTCAGACCAGCATGGGGCTGTCACTGCTGCTTCCCAGGCAGGACAGCCAGGATGGGCTCTAAGAAATGTCACGGCAAGGTGACTCCACTTCAATCCATTTCATCTCTGCATGGGAGATCAGGATTCAGGCCGCGTGGCTTTCTTGGAAACGCACAAGAAGTCCCTCTGCATTGGGCCAGGGCTCCCAAGGAGCTGGGCTTGCAGGGACTGCAACGGGGCAGACGCCTCTTATTTTTCACAGCAGATCTGAGTGAAATCAAGAAAAAAATATATGTGTAAGTAAATAGCATTCATCAGCACATGTGAGGGGGTCGAGCAGTAGAAAACTCCTTCCTACATGCAGCCTCCTGAACACATTTCTCAGCTGTAAATATCCCATTTGTGGCTGTTCTGGGTTGTGCAACCCATGAGCATCTGCAGCATCTAGCTACTGTCTGCCCACACCAGTCAAACCCATTCACTCCTCAGCTGGGAGGTCAGCTCCTGCTGACACTTAAAACAACCCAAGATAACACTTCCAAGATCTCCTGTCTCTGCATATGGATATATATGCATAACAGCTGCATTCCCAACAAGGAGAAAATAATGGATTCTCTATGAATATCTGTATCTGCAGGTCACACCTGCAGGCATCATGCAAAATTGAGGGGGTGGGATGGGCAGAGGAAGAGGTCCTTCCCATGAGCAAGTGCCATCACCGATTTTGCAGGCACTGCTACCCAAGAGCCTGGCTGAAACTATGGATCTGGGCTGCAGAGGTGACCCAGTGGAGACCCACCCAGACCTGTGGGACTGGGAAGCCTCTTTGCACAGGGGATTTCAGCAACGAGGAGGCTACGTGACTTACGTTCACTGAAGACCATTTTCCTGAATATTTTTTGCAAAGCAGAAGTGGTGCCTACCATAGTCATTTTCTTTAAAGGAGAGTATTAAAGTGGGTAACTGGTAGCCAGCTTGTTACATCAGAATCTGTTCTCATTAAGTAGGGAGACTTTGCTTGCTTATTAATTGTTTCTCTATTTGCTTTCTCTCCCTCCTAACAGGGTAACCTGCTGCCTGCTTACGCCTGGAGGCCCCAGGCCACATCTCTATGTAACTCATTCCTGATATGCAAACATGGGAACTATAAATAAACGGTGACACTGGAGAGCAGAGGAAAGGGACTATGATTTTTAACCTGAGATGCTCGGTCTAGTCGGCTTATCAGACAAAAGTTAAGAGCTGACAGATGCAAGTCTCTAAACATTAACAGAGATATTTTGATAGCAAAGGGCTTTGGCTAGGCAAAGATAAAACAAAATTCTCTAGCTGTGAGCTGGAGATGGAGAAATTCAGAGTAATAAAAAAAGAAAGTTGCAGATTATTTCAAGTGAGGCAAACAGCTATACAGACTCCACCGAGATGCACTTTTAAACCCTTTTAACCACGAGGCCTTGCTCAGATCTTGCAAGATCTGCTGCAGCTTAAATAAAACAAAACAGCAACAAAATTGTGAATATGAGCAAATCACATGGGAAACTCAATTGACAGATGTAACCACCTACAAAGGTGCCAGGTGATTTTGAGACCTAGGAACCTGTGAACTGGGCTGTAATGCATCACAATATGAAGGATGTAGGAAAGGACAGGCTAGCAGAGAACTACAGGTGCTCTATTCATGCTGAAGGGGTTTAAGACATCAGTGTGGTGGTCATCCCTCCAAATGCTATCCCTCTTCCTGCACCTCCTGTGGTAACAGAAGGAGGGAAGGTTGCATGGAGAGGCCTTGCTGCAGCAAACCCCAAACAGGGTCCAAGGACCCCAAGGAGGATAAGCCGGGTTCACCCTGTGCTGCTGGTCACTGCCTGGCACATCTCATCAGGCAGTGCCTGCACTGCCTGCAATGTTGTGCTTCATGATCTCGAAGTTTGCAGACTGTATTGCTACGAGGGATTCAGGGAGGTGGGATTCAGGGAGGTGATGTTGCTGGCACGTCACCCCAGCTCCCTAGGAATGTAGTGCCTGGGCACATACGCGTGTTACATGCAGGCACATGCACTCACATACCTACCTTTGCTAACAGCAGCAGCAACAGAGTCTGCACTTCCCAGGCTTAACCTCTGTATCTTCAGAAGGCGAGTTACTTCTTGTTTCCTCATAATTATCATTAAATGTGTTCACGAGAGCAGTTCTGTCTTCTCGGCTGAGAAAGTCTTTGAGGTCCAGCATGACCCTCAGATGTTCTCTCCTTTCCAAAAGGATCAGATGGCAGATCAGTAGAAAAGTTGAAGGAAAAAGCTTACTTTCTAGGACAGTTTGGCTGGGTCAAACCAAAGCCTGGAAGCTGTCAAACTGTTTTTCAACACCCTTTGGACACCTAACAATGAGGAGGCCACATCCAAGAGCTGTGTTTACAGTGTGTGCTATAACCAAGTTAAAGGGTCCCAGTGCATACAGCATCCCAGCAAAGCCACCGAAAACTTCCTTTTCTAGAAAAAGATTTGCATCTGTCATGCTGTTTTTTAGGGGTGATTTGGGGGTGATTAAATTGTTCAAAAGCATTTTTGATATCTTTTCCACCCTCAGATGAAGTTACTTCTTGGTTATCTGGAATATTACAGTCTTTCTGCTCTACATAGCATTGCTTTGCTGAGTGGGGCCACAGCTTATTAGTCTGTTTAACAAAGAGAGCAAATGCATCCAAGCCAAACATAGCTTTAAGCATTTGGGAATCCATTGAAATCAAAAACAATGCATCCACTCAAACCAGGATGACCTCCTCAGACCTCCTCCTACTTCCAAACATTTTCCTGAGTATTTCTTATGTGCATACATATATAAAGTAATAGCACAGGAGGTGCTATGCTGTATCAGATAAACATCTTTTTAGTTCAGTGCTGTGTCTTCAAAAGTACAGAAAGTTTAGGGAAAGCATAGAAGAACCAGGGCAAGCATAACATGATCTTTCTTTGTCTTGTGCTTTTTTTTTTTTTTTTGGCTTCTGGCAGTCTGCAGTTTAGTGTCTTCCTTAGCTGGAACTGTCACATTGAATAGCCACTAAGACAAATATCTACCACATTATCTGGTCCCCATTTGAAGCTATTCACACTTTCTGGCCTGTCACAGCATCCTGTGACAGAGAGCCCTACAGTGTAATCGTGTTAACTTGAAAACATACAGTCACTAGCAAAAGGCTTCAGGGCAAAAGATGGCAGTAATAAACAGTAGGTTCTGAAACAAATGCAGCTAGCTAAAACATCATCTTCCTAAATTAAACTTGACTTTCATTCATTTTATCAGCTTCCTGTGAGAAATAGCAGTGCATATGTCTTCCTGAATACACCTGGGATTATTGGCAAATAGTTGTACCTGGAAGAGCTACTTTGAAGCATTGGTGAAGTATTAAAACTAAGAGCCAAGCGCTTGCAAGCTAAGAAATGCTCAGACTAAGGAAGCTCTTGAAAGGCCTAGGGTAGCCCACCTCTGTGCTGCAAGACTGCCCAGAGAGGTTGTGGAGTCTCCTTCTCTGGAGATCTTCCAAACCCGCTTGGACGCAGTCCTGTGCCATGTGCTCTAGGTGACCCTGCGTGTGCAGGGGGGTTGGACTAGATGATCTCTAGAGGTCCCTTCCAACTTAAGCATTCTATGATTCTATGAAATTGTCCATTCAAGTAGTATTTTTCCATAGCATTCCTACTTTCTTGAGAGACATCCCCTCCATCCTCCACTTTTGTGAATGGGACGTGCCAACTCCACTGGTTACTGACTGGCAAAGCTATAAGCCATGCACATTAACCATAAGCACTGTTCTTGTGTCAGCCTGGGCCATCACAGTGCAAAGAGAAAATATCATGGGACTAATATTGCCTTGGGCGTTCTGATGGCAAATATTTGCGTAAGAAACTACATAAGCCAAAAGAACAAAACTTCTTACCTTAGATTAGGAAATTCTCTGAGAATGGGCATTAGGGCTATTTTCATTCCCTCGGAATCAGTAGTTTGAATAAACTCCAAGACTGCTTTTATTGGATCATTGAGAGAATCTGCTTTAGGACTCTGGGAATAGAAGAAAAGATGCATTCAGGGCAAAGGAAGCAGAATATAATGTTAAGAGATGAGACGTTTACTGTGCATGGTGGGAGCTGTGCAGCACTGTATGAGCGTGCATAGGAGCATGCTTTCCCTGCAAGGTAAGAGGAAAGAAATTGGAGTGTAACCACAGTTCAGAATCCCTTCCTGGGTTTTCTTTAGTGAGACGGGCCTTCCCCAACATCTCTCTCCTCTGAAAAGCCATTTTGATTTTTGGGAAGTGATTTCCTTTCCCACACAAGCAACAGCCCCTGTGCCTCTGTGAAACCAAGCCATGCTGGCTGGCAGCGTTCCTGCAGCCATGGAGCAGCCCAGGGACAGACGAGTGACCTGCAGGAGAGGGTGAAGGGACACATATCCTGTAGCTGAATAACAAGAAGAAGCAGGACTGGACCCTGCGAGGACATGAGTGTAGCTGGTAGATGCTGCATATGAACAGTTCCCGCTAACTAAAGCACATCACAGGATAAAACTTCACAAAGCTAGCAAGAAATATGCAGGGGTTTTTTTTAAAGCTCAGGAAAGAAGAGTGTGGATGAACTGCCAAGTGAGAGCTTCAGATCTTGCTCACATTTTTGCTGGTGTGATGATGCAGTTAAATTGCTAGTCTGAATTATTGATGCCATCATGTCAAGAGAGATCCTGTGACGAAGCAAACCTGGAGAACAGGCTGTCAAACTAGGTCAGGAGAAGCCCAGGTTCCCCTGATCTCCACAGGGCGTTAGAAACAGCAGGCTGGCTTCTCGCTTCAGCTCATCTCCGCATTGAACATAAATTAAAAATAATAGTAATACTTGAAGACAGCCTTCTCTCTCTTCCTCCGCACTGCAGGCAGTGTCTAGCTCTGCACACTGAGCAAGCTGTACTCTGCTCCCAGCGCATTAATACTGTAAGACTTCATACTTGGCAAGCTCACAAAGTAAATGTTAATTAACTAGAAGGTGCCAGATTTTGTTAAGCACTATATAGTCAGGAAAGGTCTAAGGTAAATGGTCTGCAATCTGAAGGAACAAACAAGAGTTGTTTTGTCAGCTGTGCTTAGCTGCCTTTGACATTTTACTGCTTTTGAGAGAGAAGCAAGGTGTTTCCACATGCATTTTGAGAATACAGTGACAGGAAGAGAGGCTGGACAGAGGATAGACCAGGGCAGGGAGCAGGTGCAGCCTATGCACGAACTGCACAATAAATTCAGTCTGCAGCAGAGTACATATTTTGCATGCATAACCATGTACCTCACTTGAGGCTGTCCCCTGCAAATTGCTTATGCATTCTCTCCTCAAGGTTTTTAGTGCTTACACATCAAGTAAGAATGAGAAGAGAGCAGGGAAGGGGAACGGGACTGATTAGATGCAGACGTTTTCACCGAAGTATCATGTAGAGTTTAATAAGATTTCCTATATTTCATTCACACTATAAAATGGACTTTCTTTGCACTTTTCATCCAAAGGTGATAGCAAGCACAGCATTACTAGTAAGCTTAAAATTTAAAAATTAGAGACTCCTCCCACTACTCCTGATGGCTTGATTTCTCAAAGCATCGAGTTGTCTGTGATTGATTACCCTAAGAAAGGTGAGCCTTCACCTAAAAGCACTGGGAACTTCCATCTTTCCACCATGAAAGCAGTGAGTGAGTTGTGAGGTACAAGAGTTTTTAGGAGGAGCCTATGAGTGGTTATTTTTACCTCATATTATTCTTTGGGCAGTCAGAATTACGGACAACTAACTTATAGGAGGTCTCTCTTGGGAGAAAATAGATTGCTAATAGAAAGCACTTAAACGCACAAGACGTGCATTCATGAGAATGACTCAAATCTGTGAAATTATTAAAACCCATAAAGCTAGGGTTTCTAGCTGTGTCATATGCGAGCATCCTGTCTCAGGGTTCATATAATCTTTTCAATCACTACTGCAATGCCCAAGACAACTTGTTTACGGGGCACTCACAGCCCACGTTTGCCAAAGCAGCTGTGACAGGGCCCGTTGTGTGGCAGTTAAATCTCATGCTGGAGCAGCCACAGGATGGGCTGTTCACGTGGCAGTCCTTGCCCTTGGATAACGAAGGAAACCGTGCAACAGTGCAGTGCCATCTACAGACACCATTTGTGTAATCGCCAATTACATGGGATTATGAATTAAGTAAAGAGGCTTTTCTAAGCTTCCAACATTGCTTCTGCAAATCAGGTCTAGCATTTTTACCCAAGTTTTCTTCAATGGTGTGGCTCTCCTTTCAGTCTATCCCATAACCGCGTGAGGTGTTTACCTCCTTATGAAGACTCACTCTTCCACTCAAGCGTGACCAACCACAACAGCATCAATGTGCTTCCACCCTCCTGGCAACCACTATAATGCACGGAAATGGCTCTGACTCACACGGCCCAGCCCAGCTCTCCAAGGGGCTGGGTGGTGGCAGCCACCAGCCTGCAGACTAGGAAGGGCCTGTGGGGAAAACAGGGGCCAGTTGGAGGGGCTGATCCGGTTCATAGCCCTGGAAGGGGTCATGTAGCCAAGAATTAAACTGAGGTTCCAGGGAAAATGCTGGGGCAAAATATCAGCTCCTGGTATGGCCTTTCCTCTTCCTCTCTGTCACATCAAGGTACAGAAGGCTCTTCTCGAGAAGTTGACAGCTTTAAAGCTGTCTTTCTAGCTTAGAAGAGAGTGCCTCTTCTTATTTCAGTTGCAGGAGTGTGAATCTTGCCTCCTCCATTCCCACATTTCAAAAATATAAACTAACAGTTTCTGGCAGATTTGAAGGCCTGTCTTCCAGCACATCGGATTTTCATTCCTGTGAAGCTGGATACCACTGTGGCATGACCTCTTAAGTCTATTGTTTTCAGAGCCTTTTACTCTTTTGATACTGCTCTTAATGATGGAGAGTATAGGCATAACCACATCAAAGACTTACTAAACACTGTGTAATCATGGTTTGCAGCATCCTATGATCTTCTTCTATCCTGCTGACAATCCTCCTCCTCTGCTCAGAAGATGGTTTCCTGGAAATAGTCAGAAGAGCCTGCGCATATTCTTTAATAATGATGTCATGGACATTCTTGACAAGAACCTGTTTCAGAGAAAAAAAGACCAAATTACTTTCCATGCTAAAAGGATCAGGCCTGGCCTAGGACTCTGGCCAGCATAGGTAGGGTGTCCTCCTTCTCCATCCCATTAAAATGCCTTGTCTAACACATGGAGTACCTCCAAGCTGTATGGGGATGACTTGGACATTGATAATAAGACTGGACACATCCAACAAGGCAACAGCACCAGGTAACTTTGGCATAGATCACGCTCTCCTGAGCAGCAAAGTAAGACTTGGCTTAGCCCCAGATTAACATCCACATGGCTTTGGGATATCTTGGACTACAGACAAAGCAAAATCCAGCCCACCCAGGACATGCTGTCTAGCACGTCCCAGGGCTGCACCCTTGGCCACATGGTTGTGACTGGGCTGAGAGAGAGTCGCCTGGGCATTTCTGAGACTCCACAACCTACTGAGGGACCCCAGTGCTGAGACCATGAAGTGCCTGATGGGGAGGGAGAGGAGGAACCAGCCTCCCTGAGGGAAGATGGGCCACTGCAAAGAAAACACATTTTCATTAGTATTTGAAATCAGACCAGTTTTAGGCTGCAGTCCAAAGGTACAGGAAATCCCCAGCCCTGTCCAAAACAGACAAAGCACGAGACAGACAGTTCTGGCGTAGCACTCTGCCACTGAGTTTCTGCTTGCCCCAGCACTAATGTGACATGATGTCCAGTGACAGGTTCTGAACAGCAGCAGAATAGCTCCTATTTTTTCCGTTCCATTACTTTTTCCAGATTTCCTCATGTTAATTAAATGTTAATTAAAAACAGCACTGACAAAGTCCTTGCAGACCTGTGAGGCTAAGAGAAAGCAAGCCCAGTACTTAGTGGGACATGTATAGCACAGGTAACAACAACACATCCAACATGAGACTGAAGCATATTAGAAGCAGACAGAATTCCCAGTATGAGGGTATTGCGGGCAGGGCAGTATCACGGATAGCCCTGTGTTCTCCCTCTGTATTTGGGAAACCCATTCAGTTTCCTTATTCCTTCATTTCTTGGTTTCTCTGCTGACATTACAGCAAAGGTCCTAGCCAGTGAGGTAGATATTCAGCTCTGTGGAACTTGGCATCAATGATTAGACCTTTAAAGCCATTTCAGTGATAGACAAAATGGTAGTTTGAATTAATATTAAAATTCAGTGTAATCCAGAGATTCAAAGACTTGCTTTAGTGATTTCCTGAATAACACCTTGTTTCAGTAAAGCTGTCAACACTGCTTCCCATAACATCCTCATATTGGCTCATAGCTGAGGCAAGCTCAGGAAATGCAGGGTAGTGAGGTAGATTGGGAAGTGGCTGAATGACAGAGCTCAGAGGGTGGTGATCATTGGCGCAAAGTCTAGTTGCAGGCCTGTAGCTAGTGGTGTCTCCCAAGGGTCAATACTGGGGCCAATACTGTTCAATTTATTCATCAGTGACCTGGATGGAGGGGCAGAGTGCACCCTCAGCAAGTTTGCTGTTGATACGAAACTGGGAGCACTACAGGGCTGTGCTGACCTTCAAAGGGACGTGGACAGGCTGCAGAGATGGGCAGAGGGGAACCTCATGAAATTCAGTAAGCAGAAGTGGAGTCTCTATCCTTGGGGTTATTCAAGAGGTGTCTAGATGCTCTAGGTGGCCCTGCTTGAGCAGAGGACTTGGATGAGATGGTCTCTGGAGGTCTCTCCAACCTTTTGTGATTCTGTGATTCTTACCTTCTTACTTATTTCTTACCTCATATATGGCTGTATTTTTCCCTTCAAATGTCAAAAGGCTTTGCTTTAATGATTCTAGGATGTGGCCTAAACCACTGTCACGTTTTTTGATGTCACCTTTTTTGAAGTGATCCTTCAGTATTCTCTGAGAAAAGGGACAGACAGAATCAAATGATGAATATCTGGAGATCTCACACATGTTGCAGACATGGATTACAGTGCATTTACTTTTTTTTTTTTTTTTGGCTTTCAGAGACTCTTTAACAAGCTGCAGCATCCTGTGCCTTTATTCAAAGAATGGTATTGCCAGTGTTCCTTTAGTCATTTTTCCTCCTCTGACTTCAGCATGTTTGAGTAAACCCATGCAATGATGATGCTCTGGGAATGCTCTGGGGAGCTCCCCAAAAGAACATACAACATCATACACTATTAGACACCTGCAATTCTTTGTGATCTAGATAGGGAGGCCAGGAAATAAAGATAGGCATCTGGGCTAAACATTTGACATTAGAAAGTGTAAAGGGAAAGGAATTTATTCCAAGACAAGGATAAATTCCTGGTCTACCTTCTCTGAATCCTGACTACTCACCACAGCCTTAGTCTCTGTGAGTTATCACCACCCCAGAGAAGATGCTCAGCCGTTGGGCAGGAGCAGGCACCACTAATGTTCAGCCTTTGGGACCTGGCTTCCCAGGGGCAGCACAGGTTACCCATTTTTAGCATAAAAGCAAACAGTGGATTTGGAATTCCAAACACTGGAAAAAGATGAAGCTGTCAAGATGCAGCTTCAGGCAAGGTAAAAGGGAATTTAGAGCTTGAAGTTAAAACTATGGTTTTATCCTTTCCAAATCAGGACATGAGAATAAAGTGGACACCTGTCCAACAGTATAAAAATAATCAGCATTAACATGGGTTAACACGGGTCTCCCATACCTTGACTTTAGGTGTGATCTTCTGCAGAAGCTGTTCTACAATCTCATTTTCCAGATGTTCTAGAAATCCTTTTACCTTAACATCCTGATCAGTGCTGGCACTGCAGATGCATATTATCTTATGCCAGGCAACTCTGAACAAAAATGGAAACGGAAATTAAAAAAAAAAAAGCTCAAATCAGGCTATACTTTCAGATCAATACATTCCCCACTTCAGCCAGCATGACTGCCTAGCTATTTGAAGGGACACATGCTCAGGTGCAAGACTAGCTCTGGGCCTCAATCTCCTGATAAATGGAAGCTGTCTGGAGCCTTTGACACCCCGTGAATACAAGAGGAAGGGTTGTATTCCAGCAGAACAGTCTGCAAATCTGCAAATCCTAGCTAACACATTCACCAGTCTGAAATCAGACATTTCACTCTGGAAAAGTTCAGTGTGCAACTTCGTTCCCAGTATGATTACATAGAATTACATAAAAGAGGCTCATAAATTCCTCACCCTAGGTCCAACCTTAACAGCAAAGACAAATCAGCTATCCAGGCCCAAAGCAGAGCTTCAGAGTCAAGTAAGCACTGTGCATATGCTTGAGTCGGGCATTTTGCTGGCTCCAGAGATCCCCAGGTAATCTTACACAGGAAAAACAGAAGCAATCTTGTTTTCTCCCTTGCAAGCACTGCTGTAGATGGCTGGCAGGTGCCAACAGCCTCCCCCACAGCTCTGTGCTTGATTGCTTCCTGCCTCCCTAGCAGCCCCACGGAGAGCTTGGCATGTTAGATAGGGTTTCCCACAGCAAAGCCCTGAAGCATGCAAGTGCATGAACCTCAGTGCTACATTTATGAGGATTCCCCAGTGGGGGAGAATCAGAGGATGGAAGGAAGCCCTGTCATGGCACGTGGCAGTGTTGGCAACATCAGAAAAGCATCCCCGCTGCATCACGGTGAACGTGGTGGCTCTGAATGTGCCCAGGAGACCTACTATCAGACCCAGCCAGACGCAAGGCTGTCCCCACAGTAGAGAGACAGAAAGCCCCAACAGCAGAAAACCCAGTCCACTCCATATGCCACAAGGGTCTCTGCTAACCTGAGTCTGCAGCAGTTCTCAAGGACTCGTAGGCTGCTGGCAATCGGCCGGCCATTGAGCTGGAGAAAGCTTCTTACTTCATTTTCATAGCTAAATTAAAACAGGGAGACATATTCTGAAGGCCCTTTGTCATGTAGCTGACAGCAGTAGCCTGGCAGCAAATGGGAGAAATATTCCATTATTATTTGTCTTTTTACTGTGCAGAGTTTCATTCCAGGAGAGGATTTCTAGACTAGGGCAAAGACAGTCCCTCTCCTGCCCCACTGGAGAGGAAGGACAGTACAGTCACAGGATGGGGACATCCCTTACATTGCATGGATCAGGAAGCAGGAGAATCATTTAAGTACCGCTGCTGCAGGAACATTTTTTTCCTGGAAGCAGCTGCGCTTTGTCTACAAGGCTGCAGAAGACTAAAAGCCTCAGCGAGCATAAACAGCCCATGAAGTCTACGGACTGCTTCAGTCTCACAAATGGCTCCCGGACAATTCTGTATTATAGGGATTCCCTTCTCTTTACAATGTGAGGGGCAATGGATATGAAAATGAATTTGAGAATTATATTAAATCATTAAATAAATAAACAATATATTACATTTATACATAAAAATATTTTTGAATATATACAAAACAGATCAGAGAGGTACAACAGGCCAGAGCTCCTAGCCCTCTCGAGGAGCCTGGAAGAACCCTGCTCCCAGGAAGTGCACATAGGGTAGGAAAAGCCAGTATTTTCACTCTGGGGACGTTCCCACAGTCCTTATTCAGGGCCTGATGCAAACCCTGCTGAACTCAGTAGGGGTCCAATCTCTCCTGCATCCCAGCAGCCAGGCATGGCACCGGCCACTTGGCTACAGTGCTTTTGTGTTGCTTTTAAGGTCTGAACAGCTCCAGAATAAACATCCCCCCAAGGTTGAACCATCCAGACAAGTCTGGGTGCACTTTGTCCCCTCAACTTTGCTCCAACAGCAAATGCTGAGAACATAAACAGCCATGAAGAGCTGTCCCTGCATTACCAGCAGTGCCAGGAAAGAGGGGGAACATGAGGTCCAGGCGGACACAGAGTCACAAGCGCTTGCAGGGGTTTCTGTGTCCGAGCATTGCTGACGTGCCGGGGAGGGAGGCAGCGTCTCTCCTACCTCTCGAGGAAGCTCAGGCTCTCCTCCAGGCACACGGCTCCCACGCGCTCCTGCAGGCTCTCGCTGACGCGCCGGGCAGCCTCTGCCTTCTCTGCTAACGCCTGCACATTTCGAGACATGAGAGCAGAACAGGCTGAAGGCATTTTCTCTTCCCGCAGTGAACAGGAAGACCTCCCACCCTGCTGCAAATCCCACTCACTTCTAAAGCAATATTTTGAGTTTGGAAGTTCTCGCATACATAAAGTATCCGGTAGGAGCCCCATCAGCACCTTTGTTGCTGCTGCCGCTTCCACTGCAGCGAACAGGGTGCAGAAGTCAGGGAAAAATCCCTCCCTAGCAGTGCTCACTGCGAGCAACATCCAGCAGGGCTGCCCAGACCCTGTAGAGATGTGCTGCACATTTCAGTGCCATCATCTCACCTCCACTGACCCGTTTGGTGCCTGCGGAAGGTGGGCAGTATCAGACGGCTAAAAAGCCACCCCATATTGCAGAGGTCCGAGCAGGTGGCAACTTAATGCCATCCATTAGCTGCGCAGTAGAAAGAAAAGCTTGCGAGGGGCAGGGAGCCAGATGGCTGAAAGGAGCCAGATGGACTCCAGTGCTGAGCACTCCAGAAAGCAACAGCGAGACACAGGGTGACTCCCACCATGAATGGGTTTTTCCTGTTGCACACAGGAAATATAAAACACACCAAAAGGGACAGGAGAAAACTCTCTACCCCAAGGCATCAGGAAACCCCAGCCAATGGGTTTCCAGGGTGTCTTGTTCGCTTTCCAACTTATCTTTAAGTATCAGCCCAAGAAAATGGAGCTGGCAGTATTTTTGTAAGGATTGTCCAGGTCTGAGCTGTGCCGCAATGGCCATTTCTCTGACGCTGAAGGCACATCCTCGCAAGGGAGGTGGGATGCTGGGGACCTGCAAGGTGCAGGGCAACGCTGCTGCATTTGCTGCTTGAAAATATGCTGAGACTTCCCAAAGGGCTCCATGAAACCCAAGGGTGAACCTAACTTCAGCTGGAATCAGCTAATTTCGATCTCAGTGGTTTTGGGGTTAGTTTAGTTTTCCTTACATATGCACAAGAGAAAAGGAACAGGTCTGAGGGCACACAGGTGCAGGTGCCAGCTTGCAAGCTCGTGACATGCTGAGCTTAGCTCAGGACCGACAAAACTGGGTACTGCCAATGCCCACACGTGGGTGCGTAGCAACTTGGCTCCCCCAAAGGATGTGATGCGAGCTTCTCAGTTCCTCACCCATTTACCTGAATGACTGCAGTACTGGCACCAGGGGCTCTCCCAGGGTCAAAGGCTTCTTTCAGGGCTACCCCTATCTCCTTCTAAATAGAAAAAAAAAAATGTTAAGATACACTGCCATTTACAGTGGTTTAGCCTTCCCTCTCATCATTTCTGGACCAGACAAATACCCACCTCTAAGTTCTGACCATTTTGTTTATCTCAAAGCCTGGTTATTTTCCAGCTGAACTAATGACATTGTTCTATTTTGTTCTCTGTGGCCTGTTTGAGTTTAAAAGATTTGGAGCTTGCTTTCACCCCAGTGCCAGCTCGGGTTGTCTGCAGTCTTCCCAACTTAGCTTAACTCAAACGAAGGCGCCCACACAGCAAAACAGCACTTAGCCCTGATGTGCTAGTCAGCTATTGGAGCTGAAATCGCCCACTCTTTCCCACTCCAGCCTTCACTCACGTAAACCAGACGGTGTTAATTAAAAGTTCTCCCTAACTCGAGATGGGGGCTTGTGAGAGCAAACAGGAGTTGGATTAGTGTTCAGAGCTACGGTGGCAGCGAGATGAGCCCCACGAGGCTGCACGATGGGGAAGTTTCCCAAGATGGGGCTGGCTTGGGTTTTTCTGAATGCACTGTAAAAACAGAACTAACACTGCAGACAAAGGGCTTGTTGCTTAAAACATTATCTGATCTTTATAGAGGCTTTAAACTCAAGCGCCCGGCTCAGTTATTTATTCCTTTATTTCTCCATAGAAATGGAAAGTATGTAAGGTCACTTCTTCCATTTTCATCTTAGCAGATTTAAGGCTCTCACTTAAGAATCTCATCAAAGGTATATTCACAATGGCTCCTCTGCCATACTCATTGCAAAGGGTTAATCAGACACAAATCAGCAGGGGTAAATAATCCAGGAAAAACAAATCCTTTCTTCCAGAGTGCTGTCACCTGACTACACAGTTGTATTAACACGATGTGCTGAGCTAGCCTGTATGAGCTGGGCTGCACAAACACTCTCAGCCTGTCCCCATTGCGAGGTGAAATGTGCGGGCTTAAATCAACATGAGGGCCCTGCTCCACAATGGGACAGAGCTTGTGCTTAGTTACTAACTGCAGGGCAGTAACTCGTTGAGCCAGAGTACTCAGTTGCTTTGGTCAGATGATGTGCCTGAACGAGCATGAGCCCCTGTCCTTGTGGTGGCATTCGGCTCTAGAGCTCCACTCTGGAGATGACCAGAGCTTCTGCTGTAAGAAGCAAACCCATAGGTAACCTCCATCTCCCTCCTTGTCCCTCCCCATCTCACCAAGATCTAGCAACATTCTGAAGTTTTGCATTGTAGTCATGTCACATCATTAATTCCTCACCACTGCAAGGACAAGGTGACTCATCAAGGACCCAACAAACTGCACCTCATTTTTGTTCACCAGCTTTGCAATCCCCTAGGCTTCAAAAGGCACAAAAGCCCTTTTGCCTGGTCATTTCAAAGCTGAGGTAAAGCAGCCTGGCTGCAGAGCTGGCTAAGTTCCCCACAGCAGTGCTGGGAACTCAGACTGAACCCCATGTGGCGTTTGAGCTCTCAGCATCCTTTGATGTGGTCACAGCTCTCCTCACTCTCTGCTGTTGAAAGTACAGGCAAATGCTTTTAGTTTGCACAGAAAGCTGGCTGGCACTCCCTGTAATAAAGCCAGGTATTCATAGACAAAACAGAATATTGCCTATTCTCTGTTCAGTCTCTTTTCAGTTAGAAAAATGTAGTCATCCAAGTGGCAAAATGAGCACCTTGTGACTTGCAGTCGCAATTATATATTGTGATCAGTCAGAGATAACTCATGGAATATTCCTTCAATAAACATGCTATCGCCCTATATATACAGAATAATGAAGGTCTGGAGTATGCTGGAGAAAAAGAAATAAAGGGATGAAAGAGGTTTTACAAGCTAGGCTGGTGAGCTGAGTGAAGACACATTTATAATTTTTTCCATGCTCATGTCCATTGAATCTTGCTGGACTGAACCTGGGGCCAGTCCTACCAGGCACAAACCCAGCTGGAATGCTGCACAAGTGCTACTAACCCCTGAGAGATGTGGGCGAGCCTGCTCCATGCCACGTGCCCATGAGCAAAACTTTCCTCTAGTCCATATCTCAGAGGGCAAAAAAATGGTTAAATTCTCTTTCGCTGTTAGTTGGCTTTGAGGGTTTGTCACTGACTCAGCGGCATGCTCTAAGAAAACTTCTAAGACGCCACATAAGAAAAGTCCTATAGTCATTTCCTTCCCTGAAATACGTGCTAAAAACAGACCTTAGGAACACGTCGTCTTCAAGATATTGATTTGAAACAGCTCATAAAGATGCTCAATGCCGAACTCTGAAATTAGTAAGTTTTAAGCACCTTGTCACCAGCAGGTGCCTGTACACCCGTGTTCGTGAATACCTAGGAGCTCTCCTGCAGGGAGCAGGGCCTCCAGAGCATCCTCCCAGGGTGAATCAGCAGTTTGTCAGGGAATTTCCCCTCCTCTGCTGCCAGAGGCCGGCTGAAATGGAAATTGAGAAGATGAATGTGGCAATTTCTGCCACTGACGTTTGGCTTCAGCTGAATCTAGGAGGCCCTGCTGTGTTTTCCAAACAGCGTGGTTTCCTTTGGTCCTCCCCGTTGCTGCAAGGCATCTCCCCAGCTTCGTTTATATTCCATGCACCTCGGCAGCATCCTTCAAAGGAGGAGCCTGGCTGGGAAAAGAAAGGGACTCTGCAGCCTGGGAACTGAGGTCCTCTGTGGGACTGCAAAGCAGAGTCCTGCTCCAGCCTTGCAGGAGAGCTATGCCAGGGTGCATTGGCTACCTGCTTGCTTGTCCAGGGCTCTGGGAATAATCTTTGTGAGACTCTCACTTAGGTCTGATTAGCAGTGAGCAGATCCACCGATAGGCAATCCAGCAGCCCAAATATCCTGCAGAGCTGATGCAAAGGTGCTATAAAAGTTAGTCCACACTGTAGGTTCATTAACAGTAGGAGATGATGAACAACATCTGGAAATGACTCCACCTCGGGGGGTGAATGCCACCTATAGCTTCCCTTTCCTGCAGATACTCAGTTTCTGAAGAGATTTCATCTCTATGAAGATGCAGTAACAGGGTGAAGTGAGACCATGCAAATGTCCCAGCATCCCTTTGCTAAAGTAGTAAACTGAGGTAAGTCCTGAGTTCTCACCTGAGTGACTGCAAGTAACTTTTCCTCTGTCTTCAGAGCAATCCACACAAGGCCCTGTGCATGAGGGGTCTGGCTGGGTCCCAGCGATGTCCCGTTGCCACTGCACACAGAGAAAAAAAGAGCTCAGCCCGGGGGTGGTTCACGGCAGTGCTGGAGTAGCCCCAGGAGCATTGAGGATCTTTATCCAGTCCTTTTGCAGGAAATACGGAAACTTTTGGTGGAACTACAAGTCAAATAAGATGGAAGGAAAGCCCAGGAGAAAAGAGAGGTCAAGGTAGCTTAATGCTCACAAAAAGGCAAGAGAAAATTATTCTAAAGTGCTTGCTAAAAAAGGCAAAACATTATGAACTCCTGCCAGCTTGTTCAGGGAAGCAGGGGTCTGTGCGTGTCCAAGAGGACTCCAGCAGGGACCATCTGCATTCCTCTGTTAAGCTCCTGAACTCCATAAAAGGATTTAGAAAAGGCAATAATGCAAAGAAAAAAGCTCCAGGTTCTTCTGGAGGATAAAATAGGCAATGGGGAAGTCTAAACCTAGTGATAGTTGTTTGATTTACCCTCTGCTGCATTAACAGGATACAGAGATTGTGCTCAGAACTGGGGAGAAGGGACAATAGTAAGTGTAGAGAGAAAGAACCCTTGGAACATACCTTCGGTACATTTTAAGGCACCATTCATAAACTAAAAGGCTAGCATGGTTCAAGTCAGTGAGGGTGGACAGGTGAGAAGACAGGCAGGCGTGAGAGCAGTGGGTATACATGGCCAGCAGACCTGCTTCCTTGAATAAACCACTTTTGCGCTCTAGGCTGGGCAGAAAAGTCATTTCCAGTTGTCCTAGGTGCTGTTTTAATGCAGTGTCATCTGTGTTACTAGTGGAACTGAAGGGAGGAATCTGGGCTGTCATGTACCGAATTAGCTTTTCCTCCAAGTCTTTCTTCCAGAACCGTGGACTCCAGGTGGAAACAGACTGCATCCCTTGGCCGCTGCCAAGCGATTCCTTCTTCTTCTCCTTCTCCCACTTCAGCGATTCGCCCACTGACTGCAAGGGCTCCAGGCACATCCTGTCACAGCTGCTGAACGCTTTTTCCACAGTGGACCACATCTGCTCAGCCAGCAGCGTATGAAGTGTTTCACACTTTCCCACACCATCACTTCCAGAACATTCCAGGTCATAAATATGTTTACAAGCTTCAAAAAACTTCCCTTGCTCAATGAATCCACGGATGGTTTCCTCTGCAATAGAGAGAGTAACAACACAGGTTGACGTTTGTCCACTCCTCCACAGGGCCCATCACTTTAATATCTGAGTAGTGATGGGTGTAGTTTACCTGTACCCCAAAGCCCCTCCGGATTCTTTTCAAGACCACCTCACTCACTGAAGCCAACCACTACCACTTCTCACTTTTCTTAGGTCAGATACTTTCTTTCTCCTTTCTGCTTGCTTCCTATCTCTTTGAGACTTAGCCTGAAGACCAAACTTCTGCAGTGTTCTGTGATCATCCCAGCAGGCCTGCTCTGGTGGGCAATACAGGATTATTAATGACCATCTTTCATCAAGAAAAGTACCATTTGTCGAGAAAAAAAGAATAACAGAGTGGACTTTTTGTGAAAGAGAAACCAGCTGAAAGTCAAGCCTGGTAAGTTTGACTCCATCTCCATTCTCCATCTTTCCTACAGAAAAAAAAAAAAAAAAACACTAGGAGAAAAATCATTGCGAACTCCCTTGTATGCTCCCATTCCTGCAGCCAGACCCATTGCCTCGCAACAGGGAGCACGTTGCCTGGCAGGGGCTTGCACCCTGTTTCAGGGCTGCCCATGCCTGCCATTTCATCCAAAGGTGGGCTACCCACCCCGGGTCAGCGGGGTGAACTAACGCTTCTCCCCACGACCCTCATTTCTGCGAGAAGCTGGGGGTGGTTTCTGACTGAGGCACTGGCCTAGTCACCACACGCCCTGCGGAGACCGTTATGAAATCTTCAGAGTGGATAAACTGAAAGGAGAAGATTTTTACTGCTGCTTCCAAAGTTTCTTATCCGCCTCACTCAGCACACCAGTTAAATATTTTATTACAATAGCTGTACAAAGCTTTGTGTTTTTTTCCTGTTTGTTTTAGAGATGAGGAAACTGACTAACAAAGGGTGAACATGGTTTGCACTAAAGTATCTGGAGCAGAGCCCAGAAGAGAAATGAAACTTGATGAGAATCCAGAGAACGTTAAGGGAGGACATAAGAAAGGAGACTCTGGAATCAATTTAATATACAGCTTTGGGGTGTGATGTAGAGTCAGGAAGGAATGTTTATTATCTTTCATAAATACCACATGCATCCTAATTTTCCTGCGTGAAAATGGCTGTGTAGTTTGACCTAAATCAAACACGACCAGAGAGAGGAACATGACACAAAAAGGAGAGGGACAGATGCAAGGATCTTCAGCAAAGCAATGCGTAAGGTCAACACATGCCACATATAGGAGATGTTGGTACTTTTAACCTACACACAACCCACCTCCCCTCTACGTGCATAGAAGAAGCACAGTTGCAGCCTACACGGTGCAGGTCACACGTGCACCAGTCTCTTTTTTTTTTTATAAGATGCATTTTGAGCCTTTGCAATGGTAACAATAAGAACAACACAGGGAAATTCTTCTGAGGCAAAAGGAAAGCAAAATTCAGATGTTTCTGGGAAATAAGCACGCAGTTCAGAAAGGACATGTAAGCAAGTGAAAGATTGCGAAGGGGAAAGCTTAAAACACCTATTGCTGAAGCATATGAAAACCAGAGTCTTCAGGTCTGGAAGAGGCAGAGAAGGACCAGGAGTGGTTATAGAGCGTAACAGAAAGATATCCCTTTCCATAGCATATTTACCTGCAGATCTCTTTCCTCCTACTTCCTTCCTGCCTGTTGCAATCTTCGGAAAATTCCCTGCCAGATTCTCATTTTCAAGAGTCTTTTCAGCTGCTTCTTTCCCCCCACCTATCTTTAGCAATTTGCCTGCCACGTTTTTCAGTTTCCCTTTCTTCTTTGGTTCCTGCTTGTTTCTCTCTTCCCGAGTGGTCTTGGGAAGCATCCTTGTGTTTTCACCGGCCGTTTTCTCCCTCTTGCTGCTGCTTCCCCTGATGAGTCCCCAGAAATGCTTCATCTTTCTCATCATCCAAGCAGGTCCACGTGTTTGCTGCCTGACTGGGAATACCAACAGAAAAAAATGGTAGAAACACCTTTACATGAGGTGATGCTTCAAGTGCAAGGCTAGCAGCTATTTCCCAGCAAAGTCGTTTATGCCTAGATCTTGTTTCTGTGCTACTACAAACTCCCTACTAAGAAATCTCCTAAGAAATCCAACCTGTTTCCTGCCTATGTTGAGGAAGGAAATTTTTATAGGCTGCCAATCCTCATTACGTAATCTCTAATTTATTTATTTTTTTAGGAAAACAATGTCAAAAACCTCCACCAATCTCATCACAAGGCAGCAGGGGAAAGCCAGTGGATTTTTCAGTATGTTCTCAATGACTAAACCATCTGCGAGTGCTGCCAATTAATTCAGTAAGATTCCTATCAGTATAAGAGAGTTTATTATTAGCAGCTTCTGTGAAACACTTCCACGCATGCCACGTGCCCTGACTGCACCTGAGTTCTGCAGGCAGAAAGTGCTCCTCAATTTGGAGCCAAATTTTCCTCCCTGTCTCAGAAGATCCAGTGCCAACAGGGAAGTAAAATGGCTGTTGGTTCATGTTTTAGCAGCACCATTCAGAGGAGATAAGAGTTATCTCAAGCTTTGGGACTGAGCTGTTTTCAGATGTTTTGTATATTATTATGTATTATTTCCATGCCTATAGAAAGTAAATATCATGAAATTGCAGCAATCCATCATAAACGTGTATATGTGTTTGTGATTATGCATGCGCTTATGTATATACATATATTCACTAGCCAAACTCCACCATGCAGAAAAAGGAGATTTATGCCAACTCAGTACAAGGCTCATATTTCTGAGTCCTGAGCTATTAAGGGTTCTCCTCCGTAATCCTCAGAACAAGTTCCTAAACAGAAAATGTTATTTAATTCTAGGAGCCCATATTTAAAAGAAATTTTTAAAAATCTTTGCACTGATCTAAGACAATAAACTTAGAGATAGACTGAAATGCTATCCTTACCATGGACTGCTTTGCTAGACAGTTCAAACCTGGTTTTATTTTTCCAGTGCCTTAATAAAACACTGGAATCAAGAACTCGACATTGCAATCCATATTTATTCAAAATCATGTACTATGCAAGAACACTTTTTTCTGTGTATGAATTAGGGGTTAATTACTCTACCCAGCATCTGGATTAAGGATAGGCGAAGTCATCTTTCTTGGTCTAATGCCTATAATTTTTATCTGAGATAATCTACATTTTCATGACAGTAAAATTCCGCTAGTTCACTACTTAGAAACAGTAAACACGGTGTTTTTCTTGGTTAATAAACTTCTAGCTGAATCTTCATCCCCACTGACTCTTTCACTCAGTGCTTAATTCCAAAAGCATGTTATTGCACAGCAGTCTGATTCATTATTAACAAGGGGAAGGAGGAAATAAATACAGTTAATTTATTATGGTTCATTTGGGAAAGAAATAGAAATTCCATCAGTGATCATAGATCTGAATTGTTGCCAGTAGGAAATACTGAGATTGCAAAATATGGTGTTATCCAAAATTGTGAAAAAAAGGAAAAAGTTAGAAAGTCACAGTTTTTATGTACATTCCATTTTGATCTTACTTTTTATTTGTATAAAGTTAAAATGTTTCCTTTGGAACGTGATATCTATAACACATACTAGACATGACAAAGCCAGAGCGTTAGAACTGAGAAGCATTCCAAGCATACTGAAACAGTTCAATAATATTTTCCCATGAAAATCCCAACACAATGTGTTTATGTTTCATTTCATCAGCATTTTCCAGGCCAGCTCTAACAAAAATAATGTCCAGAATTTCCCTGGACTTCTTTGCAGGAGGAAATGGGATGTCAACATGCCAATGCTGTGGGCAAGATTTTTTGCCATATACAGATTTTGAATACAGGACAATAGCAGAACCAAGCCCTAAACTGGGGCAAAGTGATAGATGGGAATTGCTGTATTTTCCCAGAAAGCTTGTTTGAGGGGAATGAAATATGGGCCCCTGGAAAGCGGGCAGTGACTGAGCAGAGAGGCAAACTTCCTGAAGCTAGGACCATCTCAAACTCCACAGTTGTCTCAGTCTTCTCAATCAGAAGCACTGCAGAGACCCCCCAAAACGAGAGTACCACTGGAGCACACCCCGTCCGAGCAGGGCGGCCCCAAAGACCCCCATGGCTCCCCTGCTCTGCCTTCACCTGGCTCACAGAGCAGCACCAACTCACATCTACAGGCAGAGCGCCCAGCTGCCATGGAGAGCAGGCAGCTACGGGCACCCTGAGAAAGGACAGTGATGTGGGGGTGCCTGCTCTGACTGCGGGAATGAGCTCCAAAGAGCAGCACCAGGTGATGACCCATCCCTCCCACGGCCTCCAGGGAGCATCTTAACCCACTCGGGACATCATTTCTCCTCACAATTGTCTCTTTCTGAGGGCAAGGGTTGAAGCTTGATGTGACTGCCCGCCAGGCCAGGAGAAGTGACAATGCAAAGGAGCTGCCAAGATGCCAACCAGCAGCTGCTTCCTTGGGTCCGTGTGCCTTAGCAGCGTGTGCGGGTGCCCCTTTGTCTCTAATACTACCTCATAACTCAAGGCAAAGTTCTGCAGCTAAAAGATAGGGATTTGAATCCCCCTCTAGGAAAATCCTCTACTACAGTGCTCCCATGAACAGTTTTGTGCCCACACACGCAAAACCCCTTTACAGCAGAGGAGCTGAAAAGTGCCAAGATCAATCTATAGTAAAGGACTTACAGCAGGTGTTAACACAATACAAAGGTATTATTTGCCATCTAAAACCACTGCTTCAGACAGGGGAACCAGGGCACTGCTGCATTAGCCTGCCCCTTCCACGGGCACACAAGTTCCCCATCCCAAAGGGCTCCTTCAAAGCAGACAGAAACAGCAGGAATCCACATGAATATGGCCAAGCAACAAGCACAGACCTGTTTTTGAACAATCGCCTTTGTTAGGTGTATTAAATGACCTTTTACTTCCTCAAAAGCTACTTCTTGAAGGCCTGGCCTCCCAACACTGCCTGCCCGCTAGAGCTCCTTGTTCCTGGCAATTCAGAGCCTCTCTCAGTCTGCAGTATGATGTTCCCTACAGGGCTAATTCTCCTTTCTGCCCTGACCCTTGCTCTGCTCACCATGAAAGAGAAGGACATTGTCTTCTTGGGAATATCCCCAGGAGTTTCTCCCATCGCCTAGAGCTGCTGAAAAAGCCTGTGGACTTCCCACTACCCTCAGAGACTCTGTATTTCCTTCTTGGAAAAACTATAACTCCTTTGTCTTTAGGAGATTTCATTAAACAGGAGAATATCTCAGATAATATTTTATACTGTTTTTCCATTGACTGAACTCTTTATCTTGCTCCTTCCCCCTTTTTTTTCCCATACATAAAAATCTCCTCATAATAAGTGAACTGTGTGCCTCACTTGAACAACAGGCATTTGGTCCGCGTGCTAATCAGATGAAGTCAGACTATTAGCACTTCTCTTTAAATGAAATGACTTTGCAAGAGTCCAGTTACACTAATATTCCCATTCCAGCTATGTAATGGTGCCCCTTCTTGCTTGGCAGAGACGCCACGTGAACACAGTGGAGTGCATACAATGGAAACCTTGTGCTCAGCAGCATTTGTTATGTGAAACACACTTGAGTGTTAGCAGAGAGCTGGGTCTGCAGTGTCTGAGGAGAGAGATCTTACTGTTTTTTTTCTGTTTTCTTTTTTTCTTTTTTTTTTTTTTTTACCTTCTTTGTTTCCAGAACTTGCTGGTATCTCTTCACCATTCTGAATCAAAGGCATGATGGCTGGCAGGAATGAATATTAATCGTGATGCTAAAACATGCAGAGTATAGCAGTGAAAATGTGGTGGTTCCCTAGGATATGAATTCATGTAAAAGCATTTCTGGAAACTGCTCCAGCCTGACAATGTGCTCCTCCACCCACACACAGCGTCTTTGATTTCATCAGCAGGCAAAGAACAGTCAGCCTGTATTATAAGCAAGGTATGCTTAAAAAAAAAAAAAACCTGTATATCGTAGCTGACATTGCCATAATGGACATACACAAGAGATGATTTTGATAACCATGCAGAATTAGCTGTTTATCATTCTCTAGAAAGCATATGTTTATACTTATTTCACAAGGATATCCTCTTCCCAAAGAAATAAGGTTGTATAGTCACAGGGTGCGTGTATCTCGGTGCTCTTCTGATGTCCTGCCCTAGCACATTTGAATGAGTAGGTCAATTTTAAATCAAATTGACAGAAACTAGCTGGCACAAACTAGTACATCTCTAAATGCTTCATGAAAATAGGCTTCGTATAGAAGACAGCCTCTTAATATTCCTGCTGAGGAAGAAAACACAGCATGGACTCAGCCTTTATTAGACATCAGAGACTCCACCCAGCAGCTCAAGCTGAAGTATACACACATGGTTTCCTTGCCTCTGTTACTCACCAAATTCCCTGCCTGCGCTCCAGCTACCCTCTGTATGTGCTCCAGTAAATAAAGCAATGCAAATATTAACACACGCGACCCACAAGCGGTCATAGCAACAGCTGAAATGAAGTTCCTCCTGTGCGGCGCCTGCCTCCCCCCGGCCTCTGCGCCCTCACATCCTCTTGCCCCAAACGGGCTAAAAAGAGACGCTGCGAGTTTGGAGGCACCGTCACTGCCCGGCTGTCACGGCCACACTTGGACCAAGAGGCAAACAGCGACCGTTCCTCCTTCCTTTTACCGAGGACACTCGCTGGAGTGGCTCTTGCCTGCTCGGCCAGGGATTTTTCATCACTTTCCATTGTTTTTCAGAAGTTAATCTGAGATTTCTCTCCTGCTCCAGATTTGTCAGAAAGGAGGCGAATTCGAGGTATTATGAGGGGGGAGATAAATGCACTGGCAGGCAAAGAGGCTGGCTGCTTACATCAGCTTCAGCCTCCTAAGAAATCAAGCTAAAACCCTGTAAATAAGGTCCCTGAAGAATTGAATCCTGCCCCTTCCTCTGCCCTGAATACTGCAGTACAAGTTTGGACTTGCTGTACCACTTGCACTGCCTGTGCTTTCCCCATCATCGCGAGGACCTGACTCCAAACTGACCTCAATTTTCACTTAATTAGTAACCTACTTTACTGTTCCTTTGAAACATTTTTAGCTAATCCCTAGGGATTTTGCCTAATTCTGCCTTTTTTTTTTTCCAAAATGAAACAAGCATTGTCTTAAGGAAGATGTTTCCCCCTTTGGAAACAATAAAAAAATCACACACAGACATACACAAACAATTTTAAAGAAGAAACTGTAAAAAGTCCAGCAGGATGGGTGTTCACCCTGACCACAAAAATTCCCTCCATGACAAATATCCAATCTATACAGCAAAAGAAGAAGAACGTAATCCTTCTAAAAGCAGCAGTTTTGTCTTCAGTAAAGCAGCCGGTACCAAGCTGGGAATTCCCTTTCCTGGACTTTTCCCTGCAGGCCTCCAGCAAGGACAAAAGAACAGTGTAGCCATTGCAACTTCCTTCTGTTTTAATTCAGCAGCAGAGATTTATCCATGAGAAAGAATGCATGGCATATCACAGACCCTGGTTAAAAAGTCTTCTCTAGACCACAGAAATGAGCTTCTGGGCTCAACTAAAAGCTGGAGACAATAAAATATTTCCAAGCAAGCTTGTTATGCTTCATAGATTTAACAGATCCCAAGGCCCTGTTCAGGGCTCGGTTATATTTAGCTGCAGAGGTGCAGAAATAGCAGACACGGGGAGGAGCGGGAGGTGCCTGCCAAGGTCCCTGCACCTCTGCACAGGGGCCAGCCTGGTTTTGCATTACCAGTGGGGAAGGTTGGGGAGCTGGAGCCCTTCGAGTGGCACTGGCACCTGCAGAGGACATGGGGAGAGGAGGGAAATGTCACCACGGGGCCGGCAGGGCTGAGTCAGAGGGAGGCCACACCTGGCTCCATGCAAAAGGGCAGCAGGCTGGATGTGCCCCCCGGCATGCTCAGAGTCACCCTCCAGCGTGTCCAGGGCAGCCAGTGCTCCAGAGATGCAGGAGTAAAAGCGCTTTGCGGAGAACAGCAAGTTCCCCCATTGCCCTTGGGCTTTCCCATCCCTCAATACATTGCCCTGACATGGCAGCTCCGCGAGCCCTCCGAGCATGGGGTCCAAAGGCAAGGACGGAGATGGGGTTAGGGTGCTCCTCTCCTTGCCACATGCATCCGATGGGGACGACGGCTGGGCACAGAAGCAGCCCAGCTCAAAAAAGGCCCCCCAGCTCAAGAAAATTACTGCGCAGTGAGCAGCTGAGGAAGAGGCACTGTCTGACCTTGTGTTTTTACCATCTACACCTCTGGATACACAATACATACAATATAAAGCTCATGGCAAGCTGTAAAGTACTTCTACTGTGTTGAGGAAGGACAACCTGGTTCCTCTGCCTGCCTAAGAGGGGATCAGGACAACATGCAGGAAAAGCACCCGCAGGAGGAGTTTCTCACCCTGTATTTCCTATTCCTCAGGGCCCCGCTGTGTTACTTCAGCACTCGGAAAGTCCAAGTCGTTGATGGTTTCCTACTGCCAATTCAGGGCAATATTTCTGCAATGGAAACCACAGCAGGGCTCAGGGCTGACCATACACTTAGAAGAAAAGCCACTCAGCAGCTTTGTTGCTGTATCACAGTATTTCCAGTCCCAACCTCAAAAAAAGTATAAACCTAATAGTAACTTGCAGATTTGACAGAGGAAAACTAAACACTGCTTGCTGTGCTTGGAGTGGGAAGGGTTTTCTCTTCAATAAGTTATGGGTATCATGTGCTAGTGTGGTATAGAATAGCTCAACCAACATGTCTCTTTTCAAATTGTCCCATGATTTTATCCAGAGCTTCCTCAGAAGCATGTATTATGAATATTCCATCTCCATTTGTGCAGAGATAAGCCCAAAATGACTTCAGTTAAGTCTTTTTATCTGGCTTAGATTGACAGGACTCCTCAGAGCATTTTATTCATATACCCTCTCCTGCCATAAATAATTCAGGTTCAATTTAGAATGAAACTTCCTACACACATCTGTACCCTTAGCCCTATATGGTGCAGCATATATAGAGATCTGGGGCTGAATATGCACATTACACGTTCCCAAATCATTTGCATGTTTTTTCGGCTGCCACAAGAGGCCAGTGATTCTATAATTTTTAATCTCCAGTGTTTCACTGACACTGCACGGACATGTCTCTATAGGCACATCTGTTTGTTAGACACCATCTGGAGGCTAAAAATCTTAACTACAGACTGGTTTTCACCTTGAAACTTTTCATACAAGAGCTGTATGCAACTGAATTCTAACTGAACATCAAATCCTACCACTTCTAGCCCTTGGAGACAAAGCGAACATTATTGTCAGGTATCTCTGGCTACAAGGACAAGCTGAAGAGCTAAAGGCTGGAACTCCTCATCCATCTGAGTCTGGAAATCTCCATTCTGCAGAACATGGAAATCTCCATCTTCCCAAAATGGTTGTTATATGTCGGGATAGGAAATATTTACAGCACAATCCAGAGCCAACATCTTCACTGCTGAGCATCCTGACACTGCCATCAGGTTACTTAAGAGAGGAGGTGAGAGAAAAAGAGTGCAGCTCTCCTATAAATATCTAAATAAGTTACATTTTGAGAAACGTTCAGCAACTAGTATCCCACATGGCCATTTTCATTTCTGGACAGACTGAAAACAAGCTCCACTCCCATCCCACTGAGAGCATGGAATTGCTCACAAGATTTATCATCTAGCCCTGGAACAGCTCAAGATTTCAAACAAGATATCATGACGTCACGCTGGGGAAAAAAAAAAAAAAAAAGGGTCAGTTTTAAATGATTTTTACAAATTCTGTTTACCTTCTTCTCTAAGCTCCAAACAACTGGAGCTGAGCTAGCTTCTTTGGTTAGGGACTTCTTTCAGCAAGGGTAATCCAAAACAGTCCTAAGAGAGAGCTAATCATGCTCTGAACCCATTTCAGTAAAATAAACTGTGGAAGAAATCTCCATGAACACAAAGAGAAGCATTAAATTTTAATCAGCATGAGTTCAGGCTGAATAAAGCAGGTCCCCCAAACACATGGTGATAAAACATTTACGCTGCACCATCGTGTTTTCTTCCAAGCACAGCAAAGCATGCAGAGGAGACTTGGCACTAGAATTTACAGCACACTGCATGACGAGAAAGCCCTGAGAGACCCTTCAGCTTTTTCCAATCCCTTCTTCTGTTACAGGAAAGAAAGAATTCTAGACAAAAGAAGATGTGGGCAAAATTTCAGGGGAAGCACATTGGACATAGGCAGGGCAAAGGCAGTGAACAGTATTTGTAGGACATTGCTGTCAGAACATATCTTTCCTTTGGTTCCTACCTCTTGGTGAAGCTGAGCAAGCACCACATAAATATCCACAGATCTTTATATAAAAAGATATATAGATAAAGATCTCGACTCCCAAGGATGGCAGAATACCCCCAGCACCATTGCAGAGCTCCTCTACCACATGCATCCCTATGACTCTGCTCACAGGCACAGCTCAGCCTTCCACCTCTAACAACAAGGATCTGGTCCCGGAGCAACCAAAATTAGATAACTTCTGAGGATGTTTCTAAACTACCAAACAAAAAAGGAACCAGCAATTTTTACCCATCATGAACAGGTATGTTATCTACACTGTCGGGGCCTCACAGCACATATTTCAAGAGCAGAGATTCTTGAAATTTGATGAATAGAGCAGCATTTTTGAAATTTTGAAATTTGATTAATAAAACAGGCCACATTTCAACAAAGCATTTAAGTCCACAGCTATTTCCTTCAGGCTCAGAGAGAATATTCATCCTCCTAGCCTTACACATGTGTGCTGGAGAGCAGGAAGCCAGGCTGCCTTGGTGTTTGTGCACTCCATGGCTACCAGACTGTAAATACCCCAGAGTCAATAACATCTGAAAATCACACAAAATATAAACCAGTTTAATGTAACTGATCTTGGCTCACTATGGAGTCATTGTATTTTAAGGCAGTTGCCTGGAGCTTTTTTGTTTGACTCAATATGTTTTTAATGGTATTTTCCACATGAATTTTTGACATGAGGTTTCCAAGCCCCAAAATGGTTACATGTCCAAATAAGGCCTCTACAGCTGTTACCACACTGCTCAGTTATAGATATTTTAGGTAGGCAAAATGGGTAAAATGTCAGCAAAGTACAAGCTTTCCTGTTCAAAACTTGCTCTACATCAGGAAAAAGAAGACTGCACTGAGTTTATAGATGGGGAGGAGAAAATGGACAGGCTGATTCCTGTTGAGCTTGCCCTGTGTCATCAACTACATATATACAAAGGGAAAGAAAAAGAGATATAAAGTACCTTCTGGATCAAAATAGCTATGGATCACCCTTCGTACAGAGGTAAGTAGGACCCAAGTCCTTCATGTCTGCAATTGTCCCTCCTTCACATGTACAAACATGATTGAGAAAAAGCACATTAACATTTTCTCTCCTATTGCTTCACAGTCTCAGGGGGCCGTCACATAAGATATTCCAAGCTAGGCTGCAGTCTTAAATAAAACATATACCACAACAGATCTGCCTGGGAACAACTAGTTCTAGGAAGCAGATGTACCTTGTGATATTAATTTATTCTAACATTATTTGGGGAAAAGAGAGGGGAAGAAATATTGGTATGTATAGCAGGTATTGGCTGATATTTAAACCTTTGGCATTACCATATGTGCCTGGAAATAATTTTCAGTGCAATTAGTTGCTGTCATTGAGGACAGCATGTAAATGACTAACTACTCTGCATATACAATTAAATAATTAGATGCCATATGTAAGTGAAGTTATTTATACGTACAGAATCAGAGACAAAATTTAAGTCCCATCCCCATAATGTATCATCTTATGAATCAGATCCTCTTAAACGTATGTACAGATTTTCATTACTGAAAAAGAGTGCTCCATCTTAGGTAAAAATCAAAATGAATATTTCATACTATTGATTTTCTCCTGTGGTGCAGTGAATCTGCAATGCCTATATCCAGCAAGCTGGCAGGAACCTGGAGCTGCTGCCCGTAAAACGGCTGTCAATTTTAGAAGTTCGTTATGAGCAAAACAGGTCAGGAGAAAACACCCTGCTGAAGGCCCGTGCACCCCGGTCAATGAAGGCTGGATCTATCCTGCTGAACAGCTGACCTAGATTCTCTGCCTGAATGAGAACATTTCACAGAACTGAAGCTGCTAAGAAAGTCAGAATTTCTTGTATCACTTATCACGAGGGGGAGGAAAAAAAAAAAAAAAGGGGGGTTATAAAAAGGATATAATCTTAATGGAAAGCAATGGCTTCTATTAGTCACAAAAGAGCTTTACCCATATCCACACAAAGCAAAACCCTGAGTGCCTCTGCTCCTGTTGTGGAACCTGGAGAGGGCTCCAGTCCTCACTGCTGCTCGCAGGGCCGCCGGGGCGGCCGCCAGCTCTGCCAAGGCCGGGGGCCACAACCGCACAGCGGGGCGACCGGCTCGCGCTCCCGAGCCCCCCGCAGCTTCCCGGCAGCTCGGCCATGGCTCCCGTCCCCGGCCACGCTCAGGGGCCGCTGGCTAGGGCTGCGCCGAGAGGAAATCCGGCAGCTGGCTCTGCTGAGCCCGGCACTGCCAGGTCTGATGGGATCGGCCGCGTGCACAGCACACGTCCCTCCGCCATGGAAGCTAACGGAGCCTTGGCGAGGTAATGCCATGTTCTACCTGGGGACACTCGTGACACTTTCCAGCCTCTCAGCTATCCAAGGGCTGGGAAGTGCCCCTGGTGGCCCTCAGTGACATGAAGACAGTGATTTGTGGCTCAGAGGCTCAGGAAGGCTGGCCAACCCCCAAGTAAGGACATCTGAGCCCTTTCCATCCTGCTTCCGCTGCTGATCCATCTTGTCTACAGTTATTTCCTCATCTTGTAAGGCCTCACTGGGCCCTCTATAAGCTGGCTACAGTAACATCTCATATTAATCAGTAATACCAACCCGACCAGAATTCAGGTGATCCAGAGCGTGTCTGTCCCAGGTGTCCCTCCATGAAGGATGACAGCAGGGCACAGAGCTCCACTATGTGATTCTAGACAGGGGCAACACACACGCCAAGCTCCCACAGAAGGGAAGCAACGGCTCTGGGCCATCTTACCAACAAGCATCCTCCTCTCAGCTTCACCGAAACCTCTAGAAGGGCAGCAGAGATGAGAATCTCAACCTAATTAGCCACGTCTCAGTTCAGATCTGGTTCAATTAGTGCAAATACCACATCAGACAACTGGGTTTTCCTCACCGTCTTATTTTTGTATGTGGGTAACATGCAAACTAGGTCAGTATTATTCCTACTGAAACACTCGGCATGGGTGTTATTTTTAGAAAAACATGTGATAGTCTGACTTTTATTTGTGAGAGTACAGAAAGAACCACTGTGTATCTTCCTGTCTGTCTTGTTTCAAGTGGTTTGCTTTTCTAGTTTTTTGGACTGGTTACTGAAATCTCCAGCCTCTTTTGAAAAGAGACTTAAGCTAAATCAGGAGATTTTTTAGTTCACATGCCTTGGCAGTCTGTGAAAGACAGCACATCAAAATGAGCAAACCAAACCAGACAAGAGCATGAAGAGGCTTTGGAAAGGCAATATAGTGATGTAGGTAACAAGAAACAGGCATCTGAGAAGAAAAGTTGTTGGAGGACTGTGAGTTGGGGGATCAGACACAGTTTGAGAAACAGCAATTAGATCTTCACAGCTCCTGCAAGGTTATATCCAGGACCTCAGCAGATGGACAAAAGTCAGCCTGAGATCCAAGTTTAGCATCAGAAACCTCGCCTGGAGTTTCAGGTTTATTTTCCAAGACCTTTTTTTATCTCCTTGGCACAAACAAAACAGCTCAAGGTAACAAAATCCTGGACCGTGTTTTCATTCAGCAGGTTCGTGGTCACAACCTCAAGCGATAGGCATCAGACAGCTGAAACAGATCACAGCTCTTCCTCGAGAGATCTCTCTCTTGTGCCCTGACCCTGGCTGGGGCCCTTGGTTTCTACCTGTCTGGTTGGTGTCTTGCCCATCTGGGGAATTCATCTGCCTAGTGTGTGAGTTAACACATGGTTCAGACACTGCGGATGCAAAGCATTTTATCTAACCTCAAAGCGGCTACTGCAAAGTCCACATCTCTGCTGATGACCTAGAGTCCTTTCATAGTCAGCAAGGAGGCATAGGCAGTGCTCTTCCTCCCAGGCCAGCAGGGATACATAAAATAGGCAAGCACAGGAATCGCGCTTGCCCACTGCCCTGGGACAGGTCTCGTAGCCAGGACTTCTGCCTGCCTGGGAATCACAACTGGATTATGGCCTCACCACTGTGCAGGCAACATCGGATTTTGCTGTTCAGAGGACGAGGGCATGAGGGCAGCTGCCCCTGCCCAGGAACTGTTGCCCCATGAACCTGGACCGTTTCAGGGAACATCTCCTAGTCGTCACCCTGCTGCAGTCCACAGCCTGGGAACAGCAGAGGACCTGTATGCACTCATCGAGCCAGGAGACATATGGGAGGTGAGATCACAACACTGAAAATTCAGTTCTTCCCGCAGAGGTAACACAGAGAGGAGACATGCCCTGCAAAATGCTGCTCTGAGATGTCACGTCTGAAAACCACAGTTGCATCCAAGCCCAAGTAATCATTGTCAAAGAAGTAGTCTTCCGAGCCAAGTCAAAAGATGCTGTTTGTTTTGATGTCTTAAGGAACAGTTAACAGCATTGCTTGTCACGGAATTATTGGGGTACAGTGGGATCAGGATTTTAGCAAGAGGAATATTATTTAGCAGTTTGTTTGTTCAGGTATTGCAGAGATTTAGAGACTGGCACGCTGGACTGGACTGCTGTGATCAAGCATGCACTGTCCTACAGAATGTAAATGAGGAAACTACCCAGAATTAATTCCTGATTGAATGTGAACATATCCTTGACAAGAAAGCACCAATCTGTACTTGAACTGCTCTAAAATTATTCAAAGGAAGTTATGCCAGTAGCTATTAACCTTTTGTTGTTGAAAAAAAAAAATGCCTTCTTCCTCCTTTGACTTTCTCTTGTTTCATCTTCCAGGTACTGGATTTTATTTTATCAGTTTGATCAAAGACACCTGTATTATCACATTTCTATTACTGGCTAGACAATCAAACCTCCCTGTTGATAAGCTAACGAGATTGACCTCCTAGAGTTCATTGTCAAGCCTTTCAGTTCCTGGAGGATTCTACTAGAAATATGTTTTCTTAATGCTATTTCCCAATTTATAATTTAATTTTGAGGTGCAGTAGCCTGACTTGATTCTCTTTCATACACACTATGAAGATTTTAGTAATTCAGCTTTCTTAATCAAAGTCAAATGTACCATGGAAAGTCTACTGCGCCAAACTACTTATTGCTTTCCAAACTACTGATTAGTTCATCAACTAGACTTATAATCTCATTAATTAGCACTGATTCTGTCATTCTCTCTCTAATTCTTTATTATATAAATCTATATCAGCTACTCAAACTACATTTGAGATCAAACATCAAATTATCTCAGTGATCCGTTAATACTTTAAAAATATTTCTTCCAGCTCTCCAGAATTTCCCAAGTTTCTCAAGATATTTAAAGAATATGACTCAACTGCTGAGAACCTCAGCCAGCCCTCTTAAAACTGCTGAAGTAGTTGGTAGTTAGAAGTATTAGTTACTCCTGATCTAATGCGTCTGGCTTTAACAGTTATTATTTAATGTCTCCTAAATTACTGTTTCATGGAAAGGACTTCCATGTACTATTATATTAACATGGCTTTCTCCCCATTAAGTAATAGTAACATTTATTAAACACTTCTGGCACTGGTTTTCGGGCACTACCACCGGTTTTCTGGTTTTCTGGCACTACCAAAATTTCTATAGATATTTTCCATCTGGCAATGGACTGACATCCTCAAATTCTTTGTTCATCTAACACACTTTTACACATTATCCTTGTTGTTAACTCTGCCAACCAATGAGTCCTTTGACTTTATTGACTTTTTATTATAGTTTCTAACCACTGATTTACACTAATTACTATCAGCTTCTCCTTTTTTTTTCTATTTGTTATGTGTGAAGATTTGCCTTTGTTTTATTTTTTATAACTGCTTTCACTCTACCTAGCTTGACTGAATTTAAATTAGCACAAGCCTTTCAGTGTTTTGTAGCTTTTTGATCACATACTAAAATATTCTTAGTCAGCTCTCACTTTTCATTCCTATTTTACTCTTCAAGGTCTTTCTCTCACCTCATCATCTTATACTTGCTTTCATCTCAATGAAAACAGTTTATTAAAATACCAAGACTATGTAGTTCTGTCCACTTGGCTGTTACTGTGTAGTAACCTTAGTAAGCATCCACATCTAAGCAATCATCCATTTTATTTCAGTGATCAACACATCTATCTGCAAGAAGGCTATCTAATAAAGAACAGCTTATAACACCTTTTGAATCAGACAGTTCCTGTGTGTAATCTTTAGAAATCCCCACGCCATTTTAACACTAGCAGCCACTGAGATAATGGTGATGGCAGTGAAACCTGCGTTTTATCTACTTGCTACAGACAAATGACACTTTGGGAGCTGGTGTCTTGCCCCTCAATGACTTGCAGACTGCAGCAAGTATCAGTCAGTGTAATCTCTTGCATTGTACGTTAGACCATTCATCCGAAAGCATTCAAAATCACTTTCTTCCAAATGTCTCGGAAACAAGGGTCATGGTGTTTTTGAAATTGTCTTTCTCGTGCCTCCCTGAGTGGCCTATCTCTGGTTATCTCTGAGTGGTTATCTCTGGTGGCTTTTGCATTCTCATCAGAGAAATCTCCCCACCATACTCCAAGAGTACAATTAGTTGGAATGAGGAATTCTAGCTCCTCCTGATACTTTCCTGTTCATGTGTCAGACTCTTTGAGTTAGTTTACAGATAACAAAATGACAACCCCTGATGTGCACCTTTCTGGGTCCTCAGTTCATTCTGACCTCACCTCAATGAATTTTGTTCTGAAGAAGCACTCATCATTTGTTCCCTCTTTTCACTCTTCCCTTGAATACAAGAGGAATCAAGAGCTCCAGATATTTCCTGCTGGTAGATTTCACCAAACCCCATCATTTGTCACAATTCCCCCACTTCTTTCAAAAACAGCAACCTCAGCCCTTTCTCTGCACTGGCAAGAAGACTGGGGCTTTGTATGAAATTATGTCTGTTGGGAGTGAAAGCGAATGGAGCCAAGTAGCTATTTCTGTAATCAGGTTGTCATCAACACTGGATTCAGACTCAGAGCTCTCTTCACAGAGCTCTGAAACTAAACTTACCCCAGCTGCTCTAAGCCAGGAATCATCAAACTACAACCAGTCATTACACACCGCTACAAAGCAGAAACCAAAGAATTACAAACACAGCCAAGAGAACACCGCCAGGCCCCCAGTTAGGCACTTCACCAACATGCTGTGCATCCTCAACACAGGGGGTCAGCTCTGTGTTTTGGACCTGATGAGAGTGAATCCTGTGCCTGGGAGGGTAAGGGTGTTTTAGGTACACCAGAACTACCCTGCAAACTTGTGAAATGGCCTGGCTAATACAGGATGGCCTGACAGGTTAGCATACACTGTCATGTTACCATATAATGCTTCTATGCCAAGTGATTCTCACATTGCTCTCAGGCAGGCCAGTTGTTCTGAATCGACAATATCATAAAGGTGGCTTCTTTTACCCCAAACAATTCATCCCTTTTCCCTATGTCATCACATGAAGTTGCCACATAGGTCATTTCTACCTATCACCTGCTGTTGTTGCAAAAGGCTCTTGAGGTTAATGGGAATCTGACATCACATGTGGTGTGGAGCTACCTGTATGTTAAATGCCTAAGCAGAACCAAGACCAGCTTGCGAGTGTCTTCTGATTTGGGTATTTCCTTAAGCTAGGGCAGTAAACTGGGTCTCTCTCATCCAGCAGTTGATTTTGATAAAATTTGTCAGACCTGTCATACCTTCGAAATCTTTTCTTGTCTGTAAAACCTGTAAAAAGGAAGAAAAAAAAAAGCCAAAATTCTGGGAGAAACTGTCTGGAGAGCACAAATGTCATTTCTTCAGGCCATATGTCTAGCTGCAACTGTGCTATTCAGGGAATAACCTTATAGGAGACAAACATGAGCTGCATAGAATTTTCTAGCATGTACAGCCTTTTGGATAGAAATCATATAGAAATAAAATGTATTTTATTAGTCCCATTGATCCACTCATTTTCTGTCTTCTTGTTAAAAGCAGCAAATTAATAGTGCCTTGAAAAACAACTGACGGCAACAATTACTTTCTGCACTCATTAGTATCAAAAACTGCTTTCCAGTTTTTTCAGTTACCCTCCTGAAATTCATTTGTGGTACCAGATTCCTCTTTATCTCAAGAGCCTTTTGTAGCAACAGCAAACAATAGCTTCTTCTTAATTTATCAGGCTTACTATAAAAGGAAGCACTCATGTTACAAAGGAAGGGCCACATAATTGTGCCTTACTATCTCAAAGTACACGGGACTTTCACAAGTCCCTTAGAAATTTCAGTAAACACAATACCTAGGCAAGTTATAAGTGCCATGAGGAAAAAGGTCTAATTTTAGCAGCAGCAGAACCGCTAATGAGTGTGGCACAATGGGCACAGTCAGGTAAGCCAACAAAAAGCAGAAGCAGAAGTGTAATGTGAGCCACGTTATCAGCTGTCCCTGAACAAGAGAGCTGGTCCAGCTCTGCTCTGTCATCAACCAGCATCACGCAGGATAACTCTGAAGTCCCTGGAGACACCACAAATGCTGAAGTAAAGAGGAGAGGTATGAAATGCAGCTCTTGATCTTCTGCTAAGCAGAAAGCGTGAGTCCCCTCCGCCTTTCAGCCCAAGTCATGTTCATCTGACTGCCACATTGCCACAGGGCAATGAGCATGGGTCATGCCAGTGCAAAACTGATGTGAAAGCAGATTCAGGGCTGCATCAGGCTGGCACACACAAGACAGTCCTGATTTTTCTCATTCACTAAACACCCTTTCTTTGGTTGCTACAAGCATGAAATTAGAAATCGTGTCTTTTTCAGGGAGGATAATATTTTATTTAAGATGTCTTGCCAGCACCATGAATTTTACATGACAGAAGTGCCATCCCACAACACCCTTAAATCTCTCCTTTTTATTCAGCAGGACTCTGATCCTGCAGCTACATGACCTGGTACTTCCCATCAAGAGCCTTGCCACGGGCTTTGAGTCATGCTGCTCACAAGCATCATCTCACCACCACTGCTTCATACACACCATGTCAGAGAGCTTCCCAGGAGACAGCTCTGCTGCAGCTTCTTCCTCTTCCAGCGACTCCCACAAATATGCCCCATACTCGCCAGGGTTGGTTTCTATCTAGGTTATCCCATCCCACGTTGCCCTTGAGGGCTGAAAGCTGACAGTATCTAAGCGAACCAGCCGACAACACTTATGCTAAAACAGGAACATACTGCGTAGCCTGCAAAAACTTCCCAAAGTGTTAGGCAGCTGGTGTGCTGACACCACTGCCTAGGTGCTGACTAATGATGTCTCACTGTTCCTTTGTGCTCCCGTCTCCTTCCATCTGTTCTTCCTTGTCTTCCCCTCAGACTGGATGCTGCTCAAGCCAGGACTTTCCTTTAGCACCCAGCACAACAGCACCACAAATGTGGGCCTGAGCAGTTCACATAAGTAAGTAATTAGTGAATGGGAGTCAACACTGCTGAGGAATGTGCATTTGAATGGGTGAAGTAAGGGTGAAACACATGACTCAAAAGTGCTACTAACAATATTCTTTTTCATGTCCATAAGCCAAAAAAATAGAGAAATGGGGGAGGGGGTGGAAAAAGACAGACAAAGAGACAGCAAGCTGTCAGGAAAGCATCTCTCAAATACAAATGTACTAAATGACTGGTACACTGATCAGATGTTGAGAAGAGCTGAGCATTTGCAACTCCTACTCACATTCTCATTTCTTCTTTCATAGTTATTAACTTTGCATGCTTCTCCGTTTTGTTTTTGCTTCATTTTTTCACATACTTAGACCCAGATTGGATCTTATCTTCATGTATTCAAGTGACTTACTAGTTTATCATGTGCACACACAGCTACACCCACAGGTCAAGGCACCTCTTCTGCTGCCATCTGTGTGTAATGATAGTGCAACCTCCATGGTCACCAGGACGACAGTCACGGCCTGTCAAACTGATAAGAAGTTGCTCTGCTGGGTTCATTCTCTGAAAAAAAAAAAAAAGAAAGAAATGCACATACAAGCATAAACACACAGCACTGGCCTGTAAACTACATTTGTTTTTCCCCCCTCCAAGGAGTTGAAAGGAGAATATATATGATAGCAACAGGAAAGAGCAGGGCCTAGGGAGGCATGTTGGGTTGGGGGCATGAAGAAAATGCTAAGTGAATTCTTCATATAAAACCTCAAGGGGCAGATTTAGCAGAGGACAAAATGAGGAAGGCTATGATAGCTGTCCCACATGACAACGCCAGACCTGTTGTCCTCTCCATGGCTGCACTGGCTCTGTCACAAACACAGCTCCATCATTCATGTTAATGGGGAAAAGATTCAGTGAAGACACAGGACTGGAGCTAAAACATGGGGGTTATCCCAGCCTTCCCATGGGAAGGGAGAGGTTTGAGCTTTCGGAATTGACCAGAGCCACTGCCACGCCAGTGGGTTCAGAGGCTGTCCCTGCTCTGCACCCAGGTAACAGCGTGTTATGCCTCAGGCACTGCCCTTAGCTTGAAGAGCCTGTGGCTGGCAGCAGCCAGCCCTGCTGCGGGGCTGCATTACCACACGCCCGCAGCCAGGCGCCTCCCGGCCGGGCCTTGTGCTCATGGCAGGGCACGAACTGGCCTCTTCTCCCATCAGAGCCAAAGCAGAGCACGATGAACCGAAACAAGAAGCCGAGACTGTCACTCTAGAGGATCACTCTGTCAAACGGGCACTTGGTAGATAGGGAGGTCAAGCTGTGAATCCAGGCTTCGGAATGCTGCCAAAGTTCAGGGAGAGCAGAACTGCTATCTCTAATGTTCAGTCTTTCAGCTTCAAGGCCCACAGTCCAATCATTCGGCCAGGGTAGGAATAGATATAAGAGACAGCCTGAAAAGAAAGCCAGTTGTAACTGGAAGTCAAGTTCATTTTATCAGGTCATCTCTAGCCCATGGGTGCGTTTTTTTTTTTAATAGATAGAATTTATCAATGCGGCAAAGACTTGTCAGGACAAGAAAGGATTGTGCACATCCAGTTCCAGAACTCCGATGAGACCGTTCCTTGTGAAACAGCTAAGAAGCACTGCCCCATCCTTGAACATCCCCATGGGCAAGGGGGGCAAGTGCCAGAGCAGCCTAGTTCAAAACAGGGTCTGGAAACGCGGGTCCCACTGGTCAAGCTCTAATCTAAACAGAAGCAGGGAGCATTGCTCCTTTCTAGACATAGAGGAAGATCTTCAGCCTCTTTATTCTGTCTCCCAGATGTAATCAAGCAGTGAATTCTCTTTTCAGAGAGGTGCCACAGCACTCAAGGGCTCTTTCTATCCCCTATTCTGCATGTTACGCAGAGGGTGACTGCAAAACCAGCCTGTACAAATATTTCTGCTTGGCTCGGGCAGAGATACACACTACAGTCCAACACATCTGAGACCTCTCTGAGCAAAACAAAGCACATCCAGAAACAGTAAAATATCGCCAAGGCCATCTCAGTGGGCTGCTTGCATCTGTTCTCAGTCAAAACAGGCAAGGGCAATGCACGGAGACAGTGTGGCCTTGCTCAGGAGGCAGCATGGGCTGTACACACTGGCTGAATGTCTGCCCAGGCCCCCTTCCCAGTTCCGATTGTAGCTGCATCCTCTCTCCATCGAGATGTGGACACTTCAGTGCATTCTCACCTTTGCCCTCCGTTCCAGGCTGTTTCTGCTTTGCTAATGCTTTTCTTGGCAGGCTGAGCAAGGCAAGCCAGAGTTCAGTTTGCACCCTGATTAGCTGCAGCAAAAACGACTGGGTCGGGGAAACGCTGCAGATATGGCTAAAATGAACTGAAGTCACTTACATGCAGCCGCAAATTGCTATGCTGGTATTTGGCCAGTGAAGTTACGGCCCATGATCGGGTGTCCAGGCACAGCCAAAGGTCAAATCAAAATAAATAAAACAGGAGTTTCTTCCTGGGACATGTTATGGAGAGTCTCAAAGTAGGATTTAAGAACAGAATCTTGTCTGTCCTCATATGCCTTAGCATGGACTGTGGAAAATGAAAACATTGCCAGAACCTCTACAAATCTTTAAACATAGTTAATGTAAGTGGGAAATGGAGAAGATTTAACTAAGGCATGGGACAAGATTGAAGACATGTGGGGCTTTTCACAGCTCTGGCACATAACTGCCTTGCAATGATGTGTGCCAAGTTTTCAAAAGTGGTCAGAGCTAATGACTGAAGCTTTAGCTGGTCCTGAGTAACAATTTCAGAATTTGGCTTCATTTTATCTCATACTTTTACTCAGGCTACATTGAGAAGTTGTCATCACTCAGTAGTCCATGAGAGCTACCACTAAGAGAAACCAATGACTAGTAGCTCTGCTTTGTACCGCTTGCTCGTGCGAGCAGGTTTTCTGGATGGATATATTGTGCAGCCCCTCGTGCAACAGCCCTGCCCAGGGCCCGTGCATGCAGACACTGACCTCCCCAGTAGTGAGCACACTTTCCCAAAGTCTTTCATCAGGAGTGCGTAGGTTGGAATCACTAGGGTAAACACAACACTGTTTGCAGAGCTGAAACGCAATAGCAGGCAAAAATCAGGCAAATCTGCAACAACGTGAAATAAACTGCAGAGCTGTGTCTTAAGACTTTTTCTAAAGGAAAGGGAAAATGTCAGTGAGCAGTTTAGCCTATAGCAAGGGATACGGGGTTTTGCACTGCCTCCCAAGCAATCTAGCTAGCAAATTGCAACTTGGCAGTTCACTGTGACTTTGCCTGTTTCCCTGCTGCTCCAGGGATTGAGTAAACTGTGAGCTGTCTGTCAGCACACGTCACAGTACATGCCTCCCCATGCACCAGAACTCGCAGCCTGTCAGACCCTCTGCGTGGCCCAAGTCATTCACCCCTCCTGCCCACCTCAGTGTTCCCCATGTTGCAGGAGCTTGGGACTTTGCAGAGACTGTGGTGGGGCTCAGAGCTTCATCTCTCTGAAGCAGGTTCACTGCAGGCCTCTGTGGGAGCAGCAGTGGCACTGAGATTCAACAGGAGTTGCCTATAAAACAAAACAAGTTTTATCAAATGTGCATTACTAAACATTCTCCAGAGTACATAGACTGTCACAGAGACTGTCACCTGCAGCAGACAGATTAAACTATCAAGACTCCTTGTCATGGCACACCCTGTCTCAACGCAGCAGGAAAAAAAAAAACATAAAGCAGGGAAAATAGAGGCCTTCTTTAGCCATAGCAAGTACTAGCAATCAAGAGAATTGCTTATCTACAGACCCAGAATAAACATTTATAAACATGGTCATCTCCAAAAAGTTTTACATCTACATGGTAAAATCAGGAAGAAGTGTACAAAGCGACTATCAGGCAGGACTTCCTAGAAGTGGAATCTCTGAGTTAAACACATATAAATCAATGTATCTCCATAGCCTTGAAGGAGCTCACAAGCAATTACATGGGACCTTGTAGATCCCACCTACATCCGCACACTCTCCATTACAAAATCGCAGAACAGGCTAGCTGAGGTTGGCAGAGCTCATGTGGTCTAGCCTCCTGGTCAAGCAGGGTCACCTAGAGCAGGCTGCCCAGGACCATGTCCAGCTGCATTTTGAATATCTACATGGATGGAGACCCTACACCTTCTCTGAGCAACCTGTTCCAGTCACCAGCTTAGCTGTCCTCACAGTGAAGTGTTTTCTTGTGTTCAGATGGAGTTTCTTGTGTTTCACTTTGTGCCTGTTGCCTCTCATCCTGTCCCTGGACACTGCTGAGAATAGTCTGGCTCTGTCTTCTTCACATCTTCCCATCAGATATTTATGCACATTGATTAGATCCTTCCTGAGCCTTGTCTTCTCCAGGATGGACAGCCCCAGCACCTTCAGCCTCTCCTCAAATGTGGGATGCTCTCATCCTTAATTTTCTCTTGAGCTCCTTTACTCACTCCGGTGTGTCCTTCTCGTGCTGGGGAGTGCAGATCTGGAACGAGCACTCCCTCCATCTTCTGGCAACACTCACGCTAATGCAGCCCAGGATATCATTGGCCTTCTTTGCCCCAGGAGCAATTTGTTGGCTCAAGTCCAACTTAATGTTCACCAGGGTCCCAGACTCTTCTTCGTAAAGCTGCTCTCCAGCTGCTTGGTCACCAGCCTGCCTCCCCAAGTGCAGAATTTAACAGCATCTGTCACTTAAACTAGAATGGAGAAATATTCTGACCTGAGTATTCATCCGTCACCCAGTCATCCATTAATCTATCAGCTGTATAAACAATGAGAAACAAGACGAACTGTATTTATTACACACCTCTGAATAAGTCATGCCTCATTTCTAGGACAAACAGTACATTAAACCCTAAAGAACCTTTGAAAAGGTTACCTGCTGGAGGCAATGATGAAAAAGAAACATGATAGAAAGTGAGTACAAATCATTCATGAGAATGATAAAAAACAGTGAGTGAGATGTAGCAAAACAACCCTGAAAACAGGCAGAGTATTTTTCTTGAGTATATCTTCATTTACAGAGGGTGGTGGAGTTGTGGACAGCTTTATAAGGCACTATTTTGTGTTCTTTGGTGCAGGGAAGGCAGACTAGATACAAAACCCAGTGAGAACTGTCCAGCTGCAAATTGCAGTTCGCTCTTAAGCTTCGTGACTACAGCAGCCCCTGAGCAGAAATGCTACCACATCTAAAAACACTGGTGCAAAATAGTAGGCCTGACTAGTGTCCTGACGCATTAAGGACATTAGTGAAACAAGACTAAATTAGACTCCCAAGGATTGATTCATACTATATACGACTCATGTCTCCTACATTCACATGACTATTTTGAAATCGTAAAATCAAGTCTTGAAAGAGTTACAGCACGAAAATGTTCACAATAAGCTGATAACCTAGTTCCTCAGACAAGCATGGACAGAGATACTACTTGCAAGTTATGCTATGAGCATTCATTTTAGATGCCTTCCACTTTATGAAAATGCCTGTTTCAGGAAATGTTTTCAAAGATGGTTTCCTAAAACTATTTCAAGTAAAAAAATCAAACTAATGTGAACAAGCCTTTTTTGTCTGTTTGTTTGAGAAAGAGAGAGCCTTGAAATAACACCCTTGAGCTTCAATAACAGATTTTTAAAAATTCAGCCTCAATCACTGGCCAGTGACATGGTCAGTGAATACTGGCCCAGATCTGTAACTTAACACCTTTCAAGAGCCAATCTTGAAAACCATTTAAGACAGTAATATTCTTGTAAAAGATTTCTGCCTTCAGTGAGTCTCCTAAGTTGGTTCTCAAGAAGGTAAATCTACAGTCAGTCAATAAAGTCATGCTAGACTCTGTAAAACACCACATTTGGCCTGGATTCATATTCAAGGGTATTTTTAGACTGGTTTCTTAAACAAGAAAAGTTTATGTGGTGGTGTTCCCTCCATATAAGTGTCTGTGTGTGTACGCGTGTGCGCTGCTTGTCTCGTAGGTCCCACCCACCTATTCCCGAATCCACTGCATAATTTCAGCTACACTGACGTTTGAATACACAGGGCCATGGGAAGTTGTATAGAGCAAGAGTTTGCTTCTACTGATGGAAATTCAAATAAAGACAGCTTTTCTTCCGCACAAGCCAAGATCAGGCTTAATTCATTATACCGTCCCTAGATACAATATGTGTTTTCTGTTATTTTAATGTTGCTGCCATCTTATGCAATATCATAAGCATATATAACACTTGGCACATGTAAAGCATAGAATAAAGTTTCTGCCTCTATTTTCTTATTTTAAGCACCGTTCCTTTCTTTTCAATTTGGCAAATAATTTACTTTAGTAATATAAATATTTGAGCTGCAAACCACTAGGGCATTCAAAGACTTTGGCACTGTGGCGCAGTCATGTATTATTTGCTTCATTACCAAAGGTAATCGCTGTATTTTTATTAAGCAGCCTGCCCCAGCTGGGCTGAAGCTGATGGCAAAGCATACCAAACAAGGAGCAAATTCTGAATTGCGACCTACAAATTCAGCATTACCCTCTACAAAAAAAAAAACTACAGTGCTCTGCAAAACACCTTTGGTGTTGCAGGAAAGGCAAGCCTGTAATGGATATAAAATTGCACATTAGAGACAGAAGTTGTTCTGCTATATGTCTAGCTGCGTGTTTTTAAATACAAAGCTCTGCCCACAGCCAAACAGCCCCTTTAAAGGTTTAGTTCTGGAGAATGTACCTGATCCACTTTGCCTTCCAAACAGACCTTTGCTTTGCTTTTGCTTTTGCCTCAAGCAGAGATACCTTCTCCCCTACTATATCTGCCAGCAAAAGCACGGATATAACCACTAGCTGGACCTTAGTAATGTCTCCAAACTCCAACTCTCCCAGCAATGCCCTCATATTACTTTAGAACAAGGGAACTCCTCCGTCCTCAAATGAGCACATCGGAACATCTAAGGAAGATGCAGCCCCCTAGAAAATGGCTCTGCAGCACCTGAGAGCCCTTGACATCTCCAAGGCTTCCCCAGATTAGGAAAAGGCCCAGGAGATGGGCTCTCAAAATTAGGGTTAACAACATCCTCCTCTTGGGAGCAGCGGAAAGTAAATATGGGATCCTAAGCACTGGTAAGATCTTGGCAAAATTCAGAGGCCAAGAAAAAGGATGAGAGGATGAATATGTGGAGGTGCTGCATGTGGCAGCTGCAGAAGACTTGAGCAATTTCTTTAAGGAAAAGAGTCGATCACTAAAACACCACAGAAAGGGAGACTTCACTTAACTCACAGACATCACTCACTGGCTGAAGCCTGACTATGACAAGCAGCATGGAAATGTAAAAGCAGTGGTTGTTAATGGGCATAATGAGCAGGCAGGCAGTGCTGACAGCCTGTTCCCGGCTGGAAGCTACACTCCCTAGGGACTCCTTATCTTCCCCATCCATTTCTCCCGGCAGCCTGCACATACATGAATGCAGCCTGCAGAGTTGCCAGCCACAAGCCTGCGGCCGTGGGTAGCGATGGTGGCTGCCAGGCAGCCTCAGCCAGCGCTGCTGCCTGCGCGAGGCGAGGGAACCTGCCCCTCTCACCTGCACTTGCACCCACTGCCGAGCACGTGCCGAAAGGGCGTCTCTCACTGGGAGCCCCGTTTGCTCTCTTCATTCACCTCTGTGAGTGCCTGGATTTGTCTCTTAAAAAACATTCAAAGACTGTTTTTATTTACTCAGAATGAGGTTTTATTTTCTCCCATCATGCAAGCGGCTGCTGTCCTTAAAATTGCCAGCAGGCTCCTCCTACGGACAAAAAACCAGCCAGGTGTGATGCCAAAGGAAAAGGTACATTACTGCAAAGTGATGAGAGCAGAAAAAAAGCATGCAAAGCAAATCACACACAGCCATGTGTTAAAAATTAAAGGAATACTATGCTGAAAGTCATGTTATCTTAGCCGAGAGCAGGAGCACTCAATCTGGCTGTTGAGTTCTTTTTTCCTGTGTACTCCAAGCTGAAGATACACAGAACATTTGGAGAGCACATAACATGTGCCTAGCACAGGAGAGCCACTATCTCCAGGCACTTACTCTATATGTTTCTTGCTTAAAAATCCACACTTACACACAGAATACCACAGTGAATTGCACTTAGCAGTGGTTGCAGCTGCTGGTTGGGTGAGGTGGGATGTGCAGGTTCCTCCAGCAGATGAGCAGCGTGTGGGTCTCATATTGAGCAGCACTAGCTGCCGATCTGGGGGAGAGCTGCTGCTCTACCAGTGCTCTGATGGGAAGCAAGAGGATACGGAGGAAGCATCGTTTTCCCAAGCAGCTACAGCACACTCATTTATATTCTGCTGAGAAAGCGAGTTGCTTCCCTTCACTCCTCCCTTTCATACAGACACACACCGCGAGAGAGGGAGGAAGGGCAGGAGGGAGCATCATGGTGTCTACCCAGACAAGAAGAGGTTTGGGGCAGAACCTGCCTCATGCAGTCGGCTGAACGCTGAGCTCTTCCCCTGCACTCGCCTCCAAACGCTGCCAGAGAGATCCCAGCCCTTCTGTACTGTAATAAAAGCAACAATAACGACTAGAAGATAACGGCTCTGTATCTAATGCTATAACCTTCTTCTCCTGCTCTCTTTTCTCCTGTTTACTAATTCCTGAACTACTAAAGATAATAGCTAATAAAAATGATAACCTTGCTCCTGCTCAGTGTTTAATGCTGATCAAAAGCACGAATGTTACCTAACAGTAAACTCACAACTGTTCAGCATATCTGCCATCAAAACACAAAGCAGTGTACCAGCCCTGATGGAATTTGCACTTGTGCTTCTCTAGAAGGTAACCTATTCAAACCTGGTGCGTAAATAATTAAACTTTCTCTACAGATTTCCAAGATAGGAAGAGGAAATGGTACAGTTACTTGGGGTTCAGTGTAGCTATGCACAATCTGGACCCTCCTTCTGAAACTATAGATGCAGCTGCAGTCTGTCTGAGCTGCATCCATGCAGCAATTCCTTTCGCAGTCAGGAATGAGCTATATTTGAGCACCGATTCCTGACAGCCTCCCTGCCTGGATGTGTTTTGGTGCTTTCTGGGCATGAGCATCAAGCCACGGAGTGCCAGGAGACACGGGGCAGGCCCGAGCCCATGGCAGATGCAGCTCCCAGGTGTCCTGCAGCAGCGAAAGCCATGAGGAATCCCTTACTCAGGAGCCCAGGGCTCCTGCCGCGCTGGAAAAAAACAGCTGCTCTGACCATCCGCTGTGGAGGCTTGTTCAAAGACAATAGTACCTTGTTAGCAGATAGTTAACCACAAGGGTGTCAGTCTTTGCAGCAGATGGGGGACAGAGCCGAGAAAGACGAGGACTGAGGAACACCTCCCCCTGCCTTGTGTGCGACGTGTCTTGCCAGAAGAAAAGAAACAAAGCCAGACAACCGCGCAGGTGGCCAGATGCTGATTGGTTGTGCGCTTTGCAACACTTGTGTTAAGAAAGTATAAAAAGAAGTCGGTTTGGAAATAAAGTTGTCTCACTCTGCACCCCAGACTGAGTCCGTTTCTTCACAAGGTGCAACAAATGGCGCCCAACGTGGGGCTCGAAGACTAGCTGTCTCTCCGGTTGCACCGCCCAGCTGAACTCCCGGGAATCACGCTGAAAGGAAGCGTAAGGATCAAGCTGAAAGGAAGCTTACTTTGTGTGCACACTAAAAGCCTCTTGAAAGGAAAGAGGTAAGCGGCTGGGAACTATGGGTTCATACCTAATGAAGGAACAAAAGGACGATTTAGAAGCTTCTCCTAAAAACTTGAAACCGCAAAGAAAAAAATTAGGTGAAGAAGAGCTGCAAAAGGTTCTTGCATGGGCTTCTAAAGACGATCCTTCGGTGAATAGTAAGAATGTTTTTAATCTGGAAAGATGGGACCAAATTGGGGTCCGACTGTGGGATAGTGCCACGCGCGGTGATAAGGCTGCTGCTAACCTGTTGCCACAATGGCGAGTTGTACTCGAAATATTGAAATCTCATAGTGGGTTGCAGTCGAACATAAATGACGGGATCGGGGCCCCTGCCATCCCCTCCGCGCCTCCTTTACCTCAATCGTGTCCTGATGAGAATCAGAAAAGAAAACGTGCTGCAAAAGCCTTTGCGGTACTGCCACCTGATGACCAGGACGATGATCCTTTTGGTCCGGGTCCTATTGACCCTGGAAAGGAGCCAGACCTATACCCCCCGGATCCTCACGATAAATGGGCCTCAGTAAAACGAGGAGCAAAACAGGCGGGGGATGTGGGCATGCTGAAAGCCTTTCCCGTTATCTGTGCACCAGACCAGAATCCGCGTTGGGAAGGTTTGTCGTATAATCTTATTAAGGACGTGCGACGTACGGTGACAGATCATGGCCTTGGCGCACCATATACCACCCACCTTATACAATCTCTTTGTGATTCTTCGGTTTTTACTCCCCATGATTTTAAAACTTTGTTTCGCCTCATTATGACTGATATGCAATACACGATGTGGGAATCGAAAATGAGAGAGCTTGCTCGAGCTCAGGGGGAGGAAAACCAGCGGCTGTCGAAAAAAGGTCCTTTACGGGCTGTTACTGTGGACGTGCTAATGGGGGAGGGCGATCACAGTGCTACAACAGCACAAGCAGAAATCCCCCCTGAGGGCTTGCAACAAGTTAAGGCACTTGCTCTCCGCGCCCTTAAGGCCGTTCCGGAGAGTGGTAAACAAAGACAACCTTTTGTTAGCATAAGACAAGATGCGAATGAGCCATATATGAAGTTTTTGGATCGGCTTAATGAGGCTCTGGAGAAACAAATTGATAATGAACAAGCACGAAGCTACATTTTTAAGCAACTAGCAGTTGAGAATGCTAACCCTGATTGCCAGAGAGTTTTGCGGCCACTAAAGGATCCTACTATTGATGACATGCTAAAAGCATGTATTAATGTCGGTACCAAACAGTATGAATATTCACTGATGGCCGAAACATTTGCAACAATGTCTATGAAAAAGCCATGTTTTGCTTGTGGCCAATTTGGGCATATTCGTAAATACTGTCCGAAAACACAAGCAAACAAAGGAGGAGCGCCTGGACTATGTCCGCGCTGTCACAAAGGACAACACTATGCTAATCAGTGTCGATCAAAATTTGATAAGGAAGGTCGACCGCTAGCCCCTTCGGGAAACTTCAAGCGGAGCGCGGCAAGGGGTCGCGCCATGACGGCAAATCACCCCTCGGAGTGGCTCCCACCGGGAAGCAGCCGCCGCTTGTGCGCCAGCACAAGCGGCAGCGCCGGGGTGGACCTGGCCACCACAATAGAAGTGCTAATTACTGATACATCAGTTGTGCTAATTCCAACTGGTGTCCACGGCCCCCTGGGGCGAGGAATGGCAGCACTATTGATTGGGCGATTTTCAACAACGAGACAAGGGCTGTTTGTGTTACCTGCAGTTATCAACGCAGATTTCAAAGGAGAAATTAAGATAATGGTATGGACTCCGATACCACCCTGTACTGTGCCAGCAGGAAGCCAAATAGCACAATTAGTATACTTTTTACCACAGACACCAAACGCTGCAAACATTAACCATGGCACAGGCTCTTTTGGGTCCACAGGGCATGAAATTTTCTGGACTCAACAGATAACTATGAATCGCCCGCAGATATCCTGTACGCTACAAGCAGGACTGATAAAATTTAATGTACAAGGAATTTTAGATAGTGGAGCAGATGTTACAGTCATCGCTGCCTCACAATGGCCAAACAGTTTACCCCTAGTTAAGGCACATACATCGCTTTCAGGAATTGGTGGGCAGAGTACTCCAATGCAAAGCAAAAGATTGATAAATATTATTGGCCCAGAAGGAAGAACTGCAAACATTAGGCCATTTATATTGCCTGGATCCATCACCTTGTGGGGGAGAGACTGTTTGAGTCAATGGGGCATGCAGTTAAGCACGGATTTTTCTTAGGGGTCACTATCCAGCAGCAGGTCCCACCCATGATTTGGAAAACGGACAAGCCAGTGTGGGTAGATCAGTGGCCCCTTCCACAAAATAAACTGCTGCAATTACACAAGTTAGTAGATGAACAATTGCAAGCTGGTCATATAGTTCCTACTACAAGCCCCTGGAACACGCCAGTTTTTGTAATTCAAAAGAAAAATAATTCCTGGAGGCTGTTACATGACCTTAGAAAAATCAATGAAGTCATCGAAGATATGGGAGCCTTACAGCCTGGACTCCCTTCTCCAGCAATGTTACCTCAAACATGGACTTTGATAGTAATCGATTTGAAAGACTGTTTCTTTATGCACCTCGGTTTGCATTTTCTGTACCTTCCATCAATGCTATGGAACCGCATAGCAGATACCATTGGAGAGTTCTGCCACAAGGCATGAAAAATAGTCCTACATTATGTCAACAATTTGTGGCAGCAGTTTTAAGCCCAATACGCAAATATTTTGATAATGTCCTCATCTATCACTATATGGACGATATATTGATTGCTGCAGAGCAAAAGGAAACAGCAGAAGAGGCTCTGCATCAGATTACGCGAGCAGCATCAGCTGCAGGATTAAGAATTGCGGAAGATAAAGTACAGGAAAGTCCGCCTTGGCGATATTTAGGATGGAGAATTTCTGATCATCAAATTCGACCACAATCATTGACCTTAAAGACAGACATAAGGACTTTGAATGATCTTCAAAAACTTTTGGGAACTATTAATTGGATCCGTCCCTCCTTAGGGATTTCCACAGAAGATTATCTAGTTCAGTAAATCCGTTTGTAACCTGTCTAGTAGGACAGCCTGTTGATGTTTGGCATATTTCGTTTATTGTTAGTGTGCCTGCTTTGTTTCTTGTTATGTGTTTAAGGATAGATCATTTAATTAAGTCATGGCTGTTCAAACAAAAACAAATAAAGAAGGGTGAGATGTGGAGGCTTGTTCAAAGACAATAGTACCTTGTTAGCAGATAGTTAACCACAAGGGTGTCAGTCTTTGCAGCAGATGGGGGACAGAGCCGAGAAAGACGAGGACTGAGGAACACCTCCCCCTGCCTTGTGTGCGACGTGTCTTGCCAGAAGAAAAGAAACAAAGCCAGACAACCGCGCAGGTGGCCAGATGCTGATTGGTTGTGCGCTTTGCAACACTTGTGTTAAGAAAGTATAAAAAGAAGTCGGTTTGGAAATAAAGTTGTCTCACTCTGCACCCCAGACTGAGTCCGTTTCTTCACAAGGTGCAACAATCCGCTGCAAGAAGACACTGACAACTTGCAGCATAGAAAAGCACAGCTCAAGGCCAAGGTTACCAAGCGGGTATTGAAAGGGGGTTGTGTTTATAGCCAGCCACATCACTGATGGATTACAAACTTGCTTAAGAACACACAGCAGATAGGACACAAGGGTATCTGTTTGCCAGTATAAACATACACTATTAGAATGGCCTTTTTTCACAGAATCACAAGGTTGAGGTTAGAAGGGACCTCTAAAGGTCATCTAGTCCAACCCCCCTGCTTTTGCAGGATTACATCTTAAATACAGGTATTAAGATCTTAAGCAGAATTTTGATTTTGCTGCATTACATATCACAGCCATTGATTCTCTGTTATTTTTGCTAAAATCCAACAAAGAACAAACTTGAATTGGTCAAGGCTGAACCATAATAAATCATTCCAGTGATAAGGGAACAAACCTTGGGATTCTGTGCTGAAAACTTCCATTCTCAGCAACTAAACCACATCCAAAACCTGACTTGCTAATGCCAGACGTCTTAATTACAAGAGAGGAAAATAGACAGAAACTGCACTCCAGTGTGTTTTGAAGGTCACACAAGCAATGTGAACTATGAACTTCAGGATTCAGGAATCCATCACATTTTAAAGGGGGAGTGGAAAACTTTTTCTCTCTAGTCCAAGCCACTGGATACAAAAAACTGAACAAACTGAATTTTGACTCAGTAAAAAACTGATTCAGCATTTGGGATCCAGTACAGAATCTTACTAAATTGTTCTGGTGAGAAAAAATGAACCAAGAAGGCACCAAGAAGACAATAATCCACAGTTACAATCTGTTTTGTATGATCAGAGCAAATATTTTCTGTCCTCGTTTGTACGGGACCAGCAGCTGCCTTTTGCAAAAGGAGCATTATTTTAAAAGGTACCTCTTAACTTAATGATATCAATTTACACACTATAAAATAAAAATTTAATCTGTCTTTATGCTACTAAATCATAACTCTTTGGAGTTATTCATTATGTGAAATAGCACCAAATCAAAGGTCTCTGTTTCCCTTTTGCTACACAATAAAGTGGTTTTGGCAGCAGTATACTTTAACACTTGTAATTTATTAACCTCAGAGGTGTTGTAGCTTGAAACTAAAGCCACAGAAAGGAGGCATTTAGCAAGTCATACATGCTGCATATTTTCACAGCAGAGCAGCTCCTGCTGTGCTTTTCTTGCCCTCTACATTTTTATAATTTTTCTCCTCTCCGTAACTGCCAAGTCTCACATATTTTGGAGAGACACTTACATTGCACTCAACCTCTTCATTGCGTCTTTAGAAGGGCTGCTGTGCATGTGTCAAAGAGGCATTTAAAACACCCCGAGGAATTTTTAACCTTTCCAGGGGGAGATAGCGCAGTCCAAGACGGTCATGCCTGACATTTCACAGGAGAGCGCCCTGGCCTCAAACACTTGCTGCTCCTTATGCCGAGGAGCCGTGTAAGTAGGGCAGCAGCCATGATGTAGGAGGGTCCTGCGAGAGGAATGCGCGTCTGTCCCCGCTCCCTCTGCTCCTCTGCTGCTGCACATGAGGAAACACAATTTTTTCATTGCAGCGAGTCACTGAACACGTTCCTAACGACAACCCAGCTTTTCAAGGGAAACCACGTTTATCAGACAACTTTGCATCTTAATGTGGTTGTTTTGCATGTGGGACCACAAACATTCAAGATGCTCTTGCAGGTTCAAGAGGGGTGTTTGCCCTCACCACATCAGCATGACTGACCAGAGCGAGCCCAAGAACCCACTTCAAAACTCACTCAGGGCAGGAAGAAATCCAGAGCATGTGGTACCGTTCACTGGCAATACCAGATTTATCCTCTTTTCCTCTACACTCCCCTATAGCCATCAAGAAGCTACAGAATGTGTTTTGGTAGCACGTGGTGAGAGGGATGAAGGAAACTGCTTCTGTCTGAGTATTTACAGGAGGAGGAGAGAGGCTTCATCCCTTGATCCATGTGAGGAGAGCCCATGAGAGGGGGGCTCTCCACTTAGATGTGACCTGTGTTCTGAAATGCCCAAAACACGTATAATTCCCGTGAGACGAGGAGAGAAGATGGGCGAGCGCGGAATGCGGAAAATAACACAACAAACCCGGGAGTTTCCCGCTTTGAGAGCGGGGCCGCGCGTCCCCACGAGGCGGCGGGGCGGCCGCCCCCCCGGCCGGCGCTGGGCGGGCGCAGCGGCGCCGCTCGCCGCCCCGCGGGGAGGTGCCACAGCCGGGAGGGGAAGGCGAGGGGCCCCTCCCTGCCGCGCGACGCGGAGCAGCGCTGGCCGGCGCGGCGGACAGGCAGGTCCCGCGGCAGCGCGGCGCGAGGGGAGCGGGCGCCCGGGGCGGGGGGCAGCGGGGCCGCGGCGGCGGGAGCGGGGGAACCGGGCCCGCCGCGCTCGGTACCGGGCCCCGGCGCACTGACTCATCCCGCGCCGCTCCCCTCCCCCCATCTCGCGAGAGCGAGGTAGACGTGATGTCCTCTGGGGCACGGTGGGGGCAGAAGGGAGGCGAGGGGGTGTCTTGATTGATGGCGGCCGCCGCCAATGGGCTGGGGGCACGGCAAGCCGCGAGCCAATGGGTTCGTGTCGAGGGGAGCGGCGAGCCAATGGCAGGGCGGGGGGGCGGGGTGCGCCGCTGGCTGATTGATCCCAGCTTTGGCGTTGTTCAGTCAGAGCGAGAACATTCTAGAGGTGAGTACGGGGCGGCCATTGCTGGGGTCCCATCAACCGCCCCCTTCTGCCTGAGCTGCGCGCCTGGCGCCGGCTCTCCTTCCCCCCCCTCCCTTTTCCCCCCTTCCTCCTCCTCCCCCTCCTCCCCCTCCTCGCAGGTATTGCCGCTAACGATGCCCATGCTTGTGTTTTGCACGCAGATTGCCCGGCGCCGCTGTCCCTGCTGATCCTGCCTGCCCCAGGACGCTCGGACCCGGAGGCTGCGGCGTCCGCCTCCGCCTCCCTCCCCGTCTGGATATAAGCGCCCCCACGGCCCTGTTCTCCTCACATACTCGGCTTCGTCGCAGCCCGGGGCGAGCAGCGTTGGGTTTATGTCTTTATTGGACGAAAACGGTGAGTATTCCCGCCACGCTAGAGCGGGTGGGAGGGTGAATGGTGGGAAATCCAGGCTCGAGAAAAGTTTTGGAGCGGGAAGAGAAGGAGGAAGAAGGGGGTGGCGGGCTGGGTTACTGCATTACCGGTAAACGGTCGATGGCAAGAGAGATTTCCTATAATGAAATAACCGGGAGTTCGGTGATGGTGGGAAAGAGGTAAGAAAACAACCTTCCATGTATCTTTTTTTTGCGTTATTTTTCAATTTCTATTTTATTTTGTGTGCGCTTTCTCCCCGCCCCCTCCGCTACCATGCGACGAGACAAGATGGCGGCGGCCGGGGCCGCGCCTCCCGCGCCGGGCAGGGGGGGGCAGCTGTGGCGCAGTTACCAACGCGCGCGGCGGGGGGAGCGGCGCGGAGCGCCCCCCGTCGCCGCCGGAGTGCGCATGCGTGGCTGGATGACCTCCCGCCCATCTTGCTCTCTCAAGGCTGACTCAGTGTTTAATTGCTGCATTTGTGACTCATCACAAGCCCGAGTGGGGCGGGGAAATAGACTCGCTGCTACACAAGCACTGTCCGCCTTCCCGCTTCTTCCCTGTGCTTTGGGGGTGGGGAAGCGGGGGGGGCGGGGAGGATGGTTGGGATGAGGTGTCCTAGGGACCAGGAGAGGGAGCTTCAGTCCGCAGTAGACAAAAGCGGTAATCTGGAAGGAGGGGAAACAGCACATTCTTTACAAGAGCTCATGCTCAGTCACCGAGATACCTCCTTCCTTAGTGCTTCATGGGCACGTGGTCACATCACGTGGCAGCTCTTTTTAGATATAACTGGGGAAGGAAGCCTCGAGCTTAAAACAAGGTCCATGGTGCACTTTTTTCCTGAAGGGTAAAACTGCACCTAGACTAATGTAGAACACATGTATATGCAAAGAAGACATTTACAGGATTACATAAGGGATTTGTAAACGGAATTGGAGGGACTCTGGTGTGTGGAACCCATAGACATGCTATTACGCGTAAATATTAAGAATAGTTAAACTTAAGTGTGTCAACACTTCTGTTGTTAAGGGTAGCAATATCATGACGTGTCAGAATGACCCTACTGTAATCAGGGTCAGCTCAAACAGTTGTGGCTTAAGTAATACTGCATCTGATTATAGAGACACATGTTAATTTTAATGTGTAAATACTGTGTGAGGTAATTTTAATAATAGGATTCATCCTCCTTCCCCTTCCTCCCCTACCCCTTACCCCCAAGGAAAAAAAAATGGAAAAGCTGCTGCAGTGCTCTGTACCTCTGCATTGCTAGGCTTTCTACAGTGAAGCAACTTATGCCAGAAATTATCAGGCTTATTGTTAAGTCAAAACTCAACAGAAGCTGCTATGAGAATCCATAATTGAGAGGGAGAAATACCTAATTCTCAACTCTTTCCCACTCTGATCAAAAAATGGTAAGCCATGTAAAAATTATGTTGGACTACAGATTGCTGCTGCTTCATCTTACTGATACTTCTCAATATTCTGACAAACTTCAGTTTATGTGATAAGTTCATGCTATGATGCAGAATTTTAAGCTGTTTTCAAGATTTCTCTCCTGCTTCCTTCTGCCCTGCAAACACATCACATGTGCAAGCAACATTAGGCCTCATAACAAATCAAACATCGTTCCTTTCTCTTCCTTTGTGATTGCAGCAGTCATTCAGGTATTAGGTGTACAGAAAACATTCTTAAGCTGTTCAAGTATTCTTTGGGTAGTAAGAGAGGGTGGAAAATTATGTGGTTTATATGAGGGAATAGTATCAGCACTACAACTCAAAGCTATGTAACGTTCCACAAGCTGGAAGTCGTAGCAACAAGATGGGGAACTATAATTAAGGTTATTTATATGGTTCTGTGACAAGATTTTGTGGGTGCACATCAAGGTAAACTTCATTTCTTTTCTGTTTATTAACACTTGCAGAGCTGTTGCGCAGCCACTGGTACCTGTATTGGGGAAACATAGCATACAAGCAAGAACCTTACAGCCTCAGTGGCGAAAAATTTTTCATGTCAGAGACCGAGAACTCTTGCAGTCGTTTATGTCATCCCGTCTTCTCCAGACAGAAGATACCAAAAAACTGCAATCAAAGATCTCTTCATCTTATTGATAAAGCAACTAATAAGGCAAAATGTCTGTCAACGTCAACCGCAGTGTTTCAGATCAGTTCTATCGCTACAAAATGCCCCGTCTGATTGCCAAGGTAACTTGCTATTACTGGTAAATGAGTAAGGTTACACTTCCAACATAGAGGAGCTGGGGTGAGGTAAAATGCTGATATAGTGAAATGGGAAATACTGGGATTGACTGTTGTGGTCTCTTAACAATAAAGCCTTTTTTTTTTTTTTTTTTTAAGGTTGAGGGCAAAGGAAATGGAATAAAGACGGTTATAGTCAACATGGTTGACGTTGCAAAGGCGCTTAATCGGCCTCCAACGTGTAAGTAGTCTATAGAGCATCCTTTGACTTGTGCTCTTGATGTTATTTGGAGTGGCAGCATGAAGTAGCCAATAAATCATTTGATTATAATAGCTCCTTTAAGTTACATTTCTATCTTAAAAGCCTTTATTCCAGGCATAACTGTAAATGCAGGCGGGCAGGCATAAGAACATGTTGAGGTGGTGTGTGTGGGGAGGGGGGTGGATTTTTGTTTTCGGATCCATTGTGTAGCTGCTGAGAACACAGTACTGCTGCTTTATATTTCCCTACTGTAGACATTGTATTAAAGGGCTATGAGAGCAGTTGGCTATTAATGTACTTCTCTCTTCTTTCTGGAAGATCCTACCAAATTTTTTGGTTGTGAGCTGGGAGCACAGACCCAGTTTGATGTTAAGAATGACCGTTACATTGTCAATGGATCTCATGAGGCGAATAAGCTGCAAGACATGTTGGATGGATTCATTAAAAAATTTGTTCTCTGTCCTGAGTGTGAGAATCCTGAAACTGATCTGGTGAGTCCTTCTGTGTGTGCTTTGCCATACCATACCACTGCAGAAATACCGCACCACTTCCATAAACCTATAGTGTTAAGATACCTGAGCTGAGTATCAACTCAGAGAAGATCATCTCCCCCTTGTGGGAGCTGTCTGGAAGGCTTAACACACATGAAAGCATACAACTCTGCCACTTCCAAAATGGAAACTCTCTTTTTGAAGCTGAAGAAAGTATTTAAGCCTCTGATTTAATCCTGCTGAGTTTTTACGTAAATGTTAGATTTAGGCTTTAATGCATTCCTGTTCTGTAGGCAGTATTTTAACCAGAGATTATTCCTTCTTGCAGCATGTCAATCCTAAGAAACAAACTATAGGTAACTCTTGCAAAGCCTGTGGCTATCGAGGCATGCTTGACACAAACCATAAACTCTGCACGTTCATTCTCAAAAACCCACCTGGTGAGTTTGAAGTTTTATTCTGGGCATGGTAGGGCAAAATTCTTCATTACCAGCACTCATGCCAAAGTAATGCTAACATTTTTTTTTTAACTGTAAAAAAGCTCCAGGTTGCTCTTAGAGTTTGTAGTTCAGAATAAAGTACTTAATCATAGTTACAGGATTGCGCAGAGCTATGATAGCTTATGTTGGGTCCTTTCTAATGCGGCGCATAACTTGATAGGAAGAGAGCTGGTCTGCAAAGTGACCATTGCAGGTTTTCCCCCTAAGTCAGAATGAAGCAGAAGTGTAGGATGTAAAAGCATCTCAATATCACTACCTCCCTAAGTGTTCTGTGCAAGCAACACTCTGTAGTAAGCATCTGGTTGCCTGCTGCAATTTAAGCTTGCTAGAGTAGAAAAGTCTAACCTATTCCAGGGGCTTCTGCTTTGTGAGGGCCCCTGTTATATGGACTTGAACAGTCTTAGTTCTCAGTGAGAAACCAGATGTAGAGTGGAACTCTGTGCTCTTCCTGGCAGGTGTAGATCTGTACTGATAAGTCTATGAGAGAGTACTGAACATCAGTAACGGCTAATACAAACATTGCAACTGTCTTATTCAGGGATTTGTTAGAGCTGTAATAGTGCAGGCAGTTTGGTGGTGTAGAGAACACTAGAACATTTTACTTCATTTCCAGAGAGCGGTGACACTGGCACAGGAAAGAAGGAAAAGGAAAAGAAGAACCGAAAAGGCAAGGACAAAGAGAATGGTTCTGTGTCTAGCAATGAGACACCTCCACCCCCACCACCCGAGGAGATAACTCCTCCACAGGTTGTGGTAAGTAGAAGGGGATTGTATCTTAGGAATGTGATACTACAAATGGCTATACACTCATAATTAGCTCCTAACTGTATTATTACCTACTGTCTCCCTTGGCTTGCAGATCACGGTATAACCCTTTAAGGGAAAATCTTTTACAGATTTTTTTTTTTTAGGTGGTTGGTGTGTGGGTGGGTGTGCTTTTTGTTGTGTTGTTTTGTTTTTTCTTCCCATCTGTGATGCTTGGCTGTTAACTAAGTCTGCAGTAATATTGTGTGAATTCCATTTTAGGAGGAGGAGGATGATGATGACTGGGGTGAAGACACAACAGAAGAAGCCCAGAGGCGTAGAATGGATGAGATTAGTGACCATGCAAAGAACCTCACACTTAGTGAAGACCTGGAAAGAACAGTGGAAGAGAGAGTCAATATATTATTTGACTTTGTGAAGGTAAGTATTTTCTAGCTCCTCACTTGGTGTGCCCACTCTGTTATTCTTTGACATGCTCTTGAGAGTAAGAACAATTAAAAGGTGGGGTGGATTTTTGTTTAGATGAAGGGGGAGGATTGCTCCTTTCTTCCCTCCTCTCTCACACCCGTAAGCCCTGCAGCCCTCTAAGCTTTAAAGGTTCTACCTAAGCACAGGTCCTCCAAGTGGTGGGGAAGGAAACTGCAATAGAGCACTGACCCAGACGTCAGAAGCAGTTAAAATGTGACTTGCATCTGTCTTGCAGAAAAAAAAGGAAGAAGGTGTTATTGATTCTTCTGACAAAGACATTGTAGCAGAAGCAGAGAGACTGGATGTAAAGGCTATGGGTCCTCTAGTTTTGACTGAGGTCCTCTTTGACGAAAAGATTCGTGAACAGATACGGAAATACAGGCGTCACTTCCTTCGTGTAAGTGTGATCTCTTGTTCTGCTCCTAGCATAGCGAATGGTTACTGCTGTAATAAGACTCAATTTGGTTCTAAACTCTAGTTCTAGTCTTTAAGCTGCTAATTGTTTTTTAACTAAGAAAACTGCTGAGAGTGGTAATGAGAGTTACTATAAATTTTGCTATCTTCGTGAGTTAAGAGCAGGAGAGAAGTTTGTTCAAGGGAGAAAAAAAAACTAAATGGATTTTTTTTTTCTCTCCTAATTCTAGTTCTGCCACAACAATAAGAGAGCTCAGAGGTACCTTCTCCATGGCTTTGAGTGCGTGGTAGCCATGCATCAGTCTCAGCTTATTTCCAAAATACCCCATATTTTGAAGGAGATGTATGATGCAGATCTTCTGGAAGAAGAAGTCATCCTTAGCTGGGCAGAAAAGGTAAGAGGAGCAGTATTTCATGGGCACCACCTGCCATGTGGCTGAAAATAACAGTCCATCTGGTCTCTCCTTCTTGGAAGAGTGTCTTGTGCTTACATCTTAGCTCAGGCTAGTTCAGATTACTGTCTAGGTGAAGCTTGTGGTTAAAGAAACAGGTCGGGTAGTTCAACACAGGCAAGGCTAGATTTGTAGTTAGGCTTGCTGTATTTGGGAGCGATGTGGTAAAAATTCCTTGAGCATTTAAACTAGATCTGCATGTTCTTCTGTCTTCTAGGCCTCAAAGAAATATGTCTCAAAAGAGCTTGCCAAAGAAATTCGTGTCAAAGCTGAACCATTTATTAAATGGCTCAAGGAAGCTGAGGAAGAATCTTCCGGTAATGAAGAAGAAGAAGAAGACGAAGATGAAAACATAGAGGTAGGCAAGACTCCATAAACAACTCCAAGACTCTTGTTTCTGTGCACTGAAATCTTAAGCTGCTTGATCTTCATACAGTGCAGAGTAGCTACTGTATTGCTTTGTGCATGGGAAGCTGGAGGAATTTTTCAGTTCCATGCTCAGATAAGACAGTTGTTAGACTGCTTCAGGTAAGGAGAGTCCCTGTAGGATCTTGATAGTCAAAGGGCCACCGTAGGATTGTACGGGCAGGCTCGGCTCTGGCACTGCAGTGGAACATACAAAGGAAACAGGAGAGTAGACAGTATCAGAAAGTCTTGCGTTTTTTGGGTGGGCCTTTGCACCTAGCTTGCAAAGCAGCTTAAAGGACGAGTTGCCACTTTCTCCTACTTCCAGCACTAGCGAAAACTTGTTACACTCCAACTGTTTGATTATGTGTGTGGTGTGGGATAGGGGCTTTTGCTGTGTTGGGTAATAGTTATTCCTGGTTCCTGTGCCAGGGTGTGAGATTTGTGATGTTTCTGACATCATGCACGGTCAACCTGTTTCCCCTGTGTTTCTGTGTGAAGATTCAGGTTTAACATATGGCATAGTTCTGGAATGCATTATTCAGCCTAGTGCAGAATAACAAGTCTTTTTAAGCAGACAGATTAGCAGGAGCTAGAGTAAAACCAGACACTACTTAGTAGCAATAGATGCTGCAGTAAAGGTGACTGTTTTGTCTCCACAGGTGGTGTACTCCACAACCGCCAGTGTACCTAAAGTTGAAACTGTGAAGCCTGCAAACAATAAAGATGATGATATCGATATTGATGCCATTTAACGTGATGCAACATAGCTTCCAGTATGATGCAAACTTCTCTGCATTTTTCTGCCAGAAGTGTGACTTGTATGTGCACAAGCTGAAATGGCTTAACATCCTGCTACTTTGTATTCAAATATATATCTTTTTACTGTGACTGGTCTTGTGTAACTAAGCCTAATACCAAGAAGTCAGCACATCAGTGAACTGATCTAGTTTGCAAATGGCATGTTATGTTTTGTTTTTCTAACTTGTGTTGAACACATACTTGGAGCACATTTATACAGTTGTGGAAATAAAGGATTTGGTTTTGGTCAGTCTTCATTTCTGCCTAACTCTTAATTTATTTTTCCAAGTAATAAAAGCTTTTAGACTGAAAACCTCATCTCTTAAGTGAGATGCTTCTTTTTTAATTAAAAAAAAAAAAAGAGGTTAGCCTAGGTGCCTAACTTAAGAGGGTCAAGTTCATCAGCTTGAATCAAGGCAGCCTCTGAGCTTAGGAAACAAGCCCAAGATTCAGTAGGGACAAAGGTACTGCGTAAGCTTCAAGTGCCCAGGCTGCTGCTTTTGTTCAAAGAAGTTGCTGTGTGCAGCCTAAAGAACTAAAGCTTTCCTACCCTTGCCCAAGCCATTTGTGGTTCGTATGCAATATAAGTAATCTTCCAGTTTAAGCAAAATAGCTGGTAGGACTGAGTGGATTGAAGTAACTTGGTGAGCAAAGGCTTTTGACCTGGATCCACTAGTAAAAGGTTTTCCCTCAATGATATAACGTACAGCTCAAGAGTGAGACCACCACCGCCTGCTTCCCCAAGGGCTTTTTGTCCCCTAGTAGTGCTTCTGAGGCATGAGAGTGGGATGACAGTGTCCTCGTTAAGAGATGACAGGTTCTCAGAGATCAAGGCACTAGGACAGGAAAGGCAGCTTATCCTATCTCAATGAATTCAGCAGAAATTATGATTAAATGAAAGAGAACACTGGTGATGGTGGTGGTGATTTAAGCTTTACCTTTTACTCTCTAAAACATAACAGTTTAAATAGGCTTTAAAAGGTCTTGTTTTTTTTTCCCAGGTAATCCTGGGATTAAATTATTTTAGCTCTGGCTAGTTTAATTAAGGAAGATGGAGTGAGGTTACGGAAGATTATATGTTTTGAGATGGTGTTAGTTTGTTCTCGTAACTTAACTATTTGGTTTTTTGTTTTTTTGTTTGTTTTGTTTTTTCCTAATTTCAACAAAGCCCCAGCCTCCCTCCCAAAATAAAACATGCTTTTCTTTATGTATGTTTTGTATTTTAAAAATCTGCCCCCACTTTTTTATGCCTGGTGAGAAGAGAGTACTTTCTCCTGGGGCAAGTGCCACCTCCCTTGTCCAGGAGCAACAGGATCCAGATGTAGGCCCCTTTTAGTCGGGGTTGTGGTGGCGGTGGTGTTTTTTTCATCTTTTTTGTTTGTTTGGTTGGTTTGGTTTTTAGATGGATTGACTGAGCATAGGTAGCTGCCTAAAGAGGCAATTTCTACTCTTCATCCATGGGTGCTTGCTCTTTTTTGTGCGCTGATCTGTTGACTTATCAAGTTACCAGCAAAACAGACCTGCTTCCTCCAGAGAGTAAAAAGCCCCCTGAACATGTTTTTCCAACAGATCAGTGAAGCCCTAAGTCTTACAAAGGTGTGTGAGGGATGGATGTGGTGCACTGGGGAGCACACAGCAGGCCAAGTGTGCTTGGTGCTCGTGCATAGGTCAGACCGAGTGCACTGTAAGGCTGTACCCTAATGCTCAGAAGCAAAGAAGGGGGTTCCTTGGAATGCTGAGGCTGCCAGTAAAACAATGTGGAGTTCCTGGCACCCAGTTAGGCTTCTCTCCCTATTTTCACATGTATCACTACTTGGTCGCAGATAGTAAATGAGAGATTCCACCAGCTAATTGTAAAAATGAGTGATAATTTTGTTATCGTTTCTTTTGGGAAGGAAGAAGCCTGACTTTGAAAGTTTCCTGGAGTCTTTTGAATTTGTTGCTGCTGCTGCCATCTGATAAAAGTAACAAGCACATCTTCAAAAGGCAACTTGGTATTTAGATGCAATCTGCCTGAAGCTTCAAAGAAACTCCTGCCACAGGGAAAGGAAATAATAAGCGTTTGTTGATTTCCCTCACTTCAGAGATACAGTTTCTGTGTTTAAAAACCCAGCATGAATGCAGTCATCTGGCAGGTGGACAGGTCTAGCGGTAGTTCCATTAGCCTTGGCTTTATAAATCTTGATCTCCCTCAGTGAGGCTGCAATCTGGAGCTTTTATGCAGCTTGACAACCTTCATCAGTGTCTTCTCCTCAGCCAGCACAACAGGGAGCTTCTCTGCTGGCAGGTTTGCTTGGTAGCATCACAGCAGCACTGAGAGATGAAAGGAGCTGAGTGTCTTGAACTAGGATTTGAAGTCCTGATCGCTGTTAAACATAAGAGAAGCAGAATTGCCTGTTATTACTCTTACTTGTGAGAGCCTAAAAAAAATTTCATGAGAGGTCAGTGCTTTATTCAGCTGGAGAGGTAGATATGCATTATCTAGAAGGATGCTCTTTGCCCCCAAGAACATGCAGCCCAGGTTTGTAATGAGGCAACGGCTAAGCTGAAGGGGAGAGTAACTCGACCTGATTGTGGTAGGCACAGTAGCGTGCACAGTAACACTTCTTAATTCAGCCACTACTGCCCAAGTGGCAGAGCTCAGAGGGCTGTGATCAGTGGCACAAAGTCTAGTTGTAGACAACAGGCACAAACTGAAGCACAGGGAATTCTGTCTCAACATAAGGAAAAGCTTCTTTACTGTGAGGGTGATTGAGCACTGGAACAGGTTGCTCTCTGGAGTCTCCACACTTGGAGATACTCAAAAGCTTCTCCGGACATGGCCCTGTGCTTCATGCTCTAGGTGGCCCTGCCTAAGCAGGGGAGTTGGATGAGGTGTTTTCCAGAGGCCCTTTCCAAGCTGAATCACTCTGTGATTCTGTAATTCACCCTTGCAGGTGTGGTGGCTGTCCGCACCAATATAGTCTCAATGTGAGGCAGTTTGTTAGGCAGGGTCACTCGCACAAGGTTGCTTGTGAATGCAGAGTCAGTCTCTGTCTTATGCTGCTCTCCTCCACACACCCCAGCTCCTTTCTCTCAAGAAGGTCAGTGTTATCTGCGCACAGGCATCAGGACACTAGGTATCTTTGCCTTTGTTCTGCATATGGCAAAGCAAAAACTAAATCTGCTAGGCATGGTACCCAAATGCGTTCCTGTGTCATGGTCTTATTACTATGCACAATACTGCTATTCCTTCCCTTTGAGATCTTCTTTGAGTGGAGAAGCTCACTAAAAGATCCTAACCTCCCACACTGTCAAGCAGCTCAGCACATGTGCCACTGTCTAGATGTACCATAGCTGATTTATGTTTTAGGGGATGGTGCACAACTGAAATGCTCCCTCAGACCATGCAAGTTCCTAGTCCTGATGTTTGAGGAGAGGCTAGTGAAAGGTAGTTAATGTAGTGATCTATAACAAAGCTGTACTTTGATTTGATGGCTGCTACACAGTGGTATCGAAGATCACAGCAATTCTGCACTCCCAGTGAAGCCAATGAACAGAAGTGGTGAGGAGAGATGGAACAAGAGTAGCTGACCTGCCAATTAGTCTCCCAAACAGTGGCAACTTTTTTCTTCTCAGACTAATTACCCAGAAAGAGCCTTGGAGGGTTGTTGCTGAGAATTGACTCTTCAGCATTCAGTAGCGCCACTGAACCATAAAGATGTGGAACTGAAAAACCAGAAGGAAAGACAGTAGAGAGCAGCTTGAAAGCCTCTTTAAATCCTTATCTGCAAAATCTTGTTTGTGTGCTTAACTTTCTGCTTAAGTTTTATAGAGCTGTTGGGCCGTTGGAATCACTTATGTACTTAACAGTATCATTGTACTACCTATATTTCCTGTTTTGAAGATAATCACCCTGCAGCCGTGGAGGTGGAAGATCTCTCCTGATCTGGAATTGGTGAGGAGTTGCTCTGGTGCCATTGAAACAGGCCAGTCGGGTTATACTGTGGACCTAATTCCCTAGAAATATAAAATAGAAACAAGCAATCTGACACTGTAAATCAGCATAGCTCCAAGTTCACTTCATTATAGCTGTTCTGATTGATATCCGGCACCTGGATATGGGAAGAGCACTCAGGGGATGCTGCCTTTAATTCAATAGGACTGCACAACTCCTTAGTATTTTTTCAGAGGAAAAAGAAAAAATCTTTGACCTCCTAGGTCAGAAACCCAAGAACCAAAGGCTCCCTCGACCATTGGGTAAGTGGCTGGTAAATGCTTCACCTGCCCTGCCAGCGAGACAGGGAGCCATCCCTTCCGCTAGCGTGAGTGGGAGGGAAGCCAGTAAATCCTAACTGTCTTTTGCTGAGTATCAGTTTCTCTGCTTGTCAGTGCTTTGAAGTTCATGTTTATTCAGTTACCAAATAGCTAAGACTGTTTAATAATTTAGCAAAATTATAATTATCAGCAGAAAGCTCTGCCCTGGGTTTCTGCGGATGCTGTTAGCTTTGGGATGGATCCGTGTGTAGCTCTGGGAAGGGGCATGGGCTGTGTCACACGGAGGGCCAGCCGGGGGTGACGCAGGGGCAGTGGCCTCACCACCAAGGGACACGGAGAGCAGGGCCGGCTTCGCGCTTCCGCCCGGCACGAGGAGGCAGGTCCAAGGGGTCCCCAGCTCGGCAAGGCAAGGCCGGGATCCCCGCGGTGCCCAGCCAGGCTCCTGGACGTGGGCACACTCGGGTCCCTGCCCAAGCGCAGCTGCCGAGCCCAGCACAGAAGCCCCAGGTGAGGCTTCCCACGGCTCCTTCTCACAGCTCCTTTGGCAGCCGCCAGGCCAAGGCCACCCGGCTGCACCGTATCAGAGCTGCCCTTGAACGCAGGTGCTCAGCTGAACACATAGGAGGCTGCAGAGAGGTGCTGCTTTCAGGCAGATTTTCCGAGATTGGATCTAGAGAATGCTGTTTTTCCCTGTTTCTAATCTTATCTCATTATTAAATGCATTTTATACCCTGGATTTTTTTTCACAAAAGCAGAAGAGATGACACAGAGGACAGTTCTGGTTCGTGCCTGGAGTCCTAGGCATTTCAACAATACATTGCAAATTAAGAATATCAGCACCAGGAAATCCTCAATGAGATGCTTATGTGGGCGTCATATTATCCTCCCTGAGTTTTTACTTTATACTTACTCTTTTTTGTGCCTATCTGGTACTAATAAAACCCAGCTAACAGCACTGACGTCAATGGAGTTAGCCTGGATTTGTGTTTGTGTAATTAAGGTAGACATCTGGCATCTTTAAAAGAAACATGTGAGGAATCAAGTATATTACCCCAGGAGAATCCCATGCCTCTGTTGGCATGGAGCTGTTAATTTGAGAATTGCGCTTATGTACAAAGTTACAAGGGTACAAATTGTGAATGGAATGGTTGATGTAGGAAAGGATTAACTAAAGAGATGAAGGCGATGAAGGCTTTTTCCTTTTTTTTTTTTTTTTAACTTGATTTCAGATGCTGGAAAACCTGGATTTAAAGGCTTCCATCTCCAGCTTCACTTTTGTTTCAGCCTGCCTGTATCTGTGCTCTGTACCACGAGCCGGAGGTGGTGCAGGACTTGGTGGGCAAGCACACTCAGGACTGGAAAAGGAGCAGGAGCACACTGGAAATCAGAGGGAAATACTACTGTGTATAGGAAGTAATGGGATATTAATCTTTAATCTCTTAAATGACCTCTTTTAGGTCCTTATTCATCACCTGATTTTTAACCTAGGAATTCACAATTTCTGGGTTTTCTCCACTAAGGAGGTGGGGAAAGGGTTTTGTTTTTTTTTCAGTTTTCCACTTACTCTGATAAAAGATTCTTATGTGGGTTCCAGAATGCAGAAGCTACAATTTTAAGGAAAGGCACTGACTATCAGTGGACTTTTAACAAAATCCAAATAATCAATTTAAACAAAATGAGTGATGTCAGCTTGGTCTCCATGAGTTCAGAATCCACCCGAAAGTGCATCCACTTGTGCTGGTGTGAGGAATGCACCAATTCCAGGAGCAGAAGTTCCCATTTAAATGGAGCAGGACAGAGAAAGAGAAAACTTTCTGTGAAGAGACCAGGCTGGAGTCTAACAGAGGTGAGGAAAGAACAGCACCTTCGTGTTGCACCCAGATGCAGTAGCCAAAGCTTTAATCCACTCTTTCCTTCAGGGAATGCAGGCTTTCCAGGAATGTTTGAAGAGTCCAGGAACAGGAAGGAATACTGTAGAAAGCATCAACCCTTAAGCAGAAGAGCTGCTTTTCTGTGCATTCCTTGCGCTGATTAAAAATGAGAGGAGGAGGGAAGGGGCGAGTTCACTGGGTCAGCCCATGGGGGATCCTGATGCCGGAGCAGATGAGCAACTCCTTACACTGAGGCAAAACAGATGATGTGAAGAAGAAAAGAGAGAGCAGTTTGTGAAGACTATAGAGGCCTCCTGAGCTACTGAAATGGAATCTTTCCCCAGTAGCCACCTTTGACTAGTGTCCTCTATGAGCAAAGCCTATGGACACTGGAGCTGCTTTCTCTGTGGCAAGTTTGGGGTCATCAGGTGAAGTGTTTGGTCAGGACAGATCCTGAGCAGGATCAGGCACATGCCGGCTGGAAGCGAAGCCCTAGGGAAGGCCAGGCTGGGACACCCAGGGCAGGGCTGGTTACGTGCCCTGGTGCAGGTCAGTGCAAAGCCAGGATGTGAAGGTGGTTGTGGAATAAAGTAGAGGAGTGAGATGCAAGCAGTAAAGGTTTCCTATCTTGTAGCACAAATATCCTATGCCTGGGACAGGGGGTGGTTTTAGCCAAATCTCCAGGGGGGAACTGAGAGTTCCTTGTGGGAGGAAATGTCTGTGACAAGGGACCTGCCTGCCTGCAGAGGCTGCTTTGGAGCTGTTGGGTGATGTATGCTGGCAAGCTGTGGTGTAGCGCTACGTGAGCGCGACGTAAGGACTACTGCAATTCCTGTTTTTATGTAGTCTCTTACGATATTGTCATTATCTTTACTACTTTATCAGAAGGGAGATGATTCTTCCTCCTAGAGGGAAGTGTTTAGCAGAGATTCCTGACTTTGGTCTTGCACAGAACTTCCCAACCTTCTGGGTGCCAAGCGAGCTTGCAGATGTCACCTACGCATAGCCCAAATGGCAGCCCACAAAACAGAAGGCAAAGAAACACGGTTCAATCTATTTTTAACAAGCCTATAGGTTTTTATTTATTTATTTATTTATTTATTTATTTATTTATTTATTTATTTATTTATTTCGGCACTGAGGAGTGGGAGTGGAAGGCAGAATGAAGTGGTGGTATCATTAACACCAGAAAACCTGTTCAGCAGGAAACGCAGCAGGTGTTGGCTGGATGGGGAAGGAGTGGCTGCATTCGTGACACAACGTGCCACACGTCACACTCTGGGAAGCTAATCGGGGATGACAGTCTCCTTTGTCTGTCTTCCCCCTTCCTCCTGCGTAAACACCCACGTTGAGCTTTGAAGAGAGCGACTCACCTCAGAGGAGCGCAGTGCTTACCACTAGAGGGGATGAACGGCGCCCTCCTCCTGTGGCAAAAAGGGGCAAGGTCTGACCAGCTGCATCTTTGTGCTGGGCGGGTTGGGTCTCTCTTAACTCAGCTGTCTGTAGCTGTTAGAGATTCCACATTATGGAAAGGATCCACGCCGCATGGAATTATCTGGGTATCTCTGGCACAGATAAGCCAATAGTGCTGGAAAATTTCTGCGATCTGCTTTCCCTCTCCACATTCTGCCTCTTGGCAAATGCAGAGCCCCAATTTCTCATTAATGTCTCCCAGTCCCTAACATAGAAGAAACTAGCTGGGTATCTCATTGAGGACTGAGGATATCAGTTCACGGGTACATGTGAGCCAGCATTGGCACATCCTCCCTGAAGCACTGTGGGAAGAAGACCCAGCAGATGGGAGGTGGTGCAAAGCTAACTAGAGAAGATTTTTGACTGATACCTAGCACTGATGCCATCTGTGTGGCATCACCATATGCTCCACAACCCCTGCAGCAGTTTGAGACTGCAGGAAGCCGAAGGAGATTGGGTGCAGATCTGCATATCCCTGCTCTGAGGATTGAGCCTGCGCCGGCCCGAGTGCCACTGTCTCCAACGAAACTGAGAATAGAGATGCACCTGCACTGACCATGGGGCTTGACCCCATTTCATTTCGGGGCCTGCTTCTCCAGCTGCTCGCCCTGTGCACAAGCCTCCTAACCATCCCCCAGAGGAAACCTAAGCAGAATAATGCAGCCCGGTTTCTGGGCAGCCCGTTCCAGAGGTGGCATGGAGCTGACTGTACGGGTTCACCTCTGCCAGGCTTGGCGCTGGCCATGCAGGCAGCCTTTCCCAGCAGACCATCGACCCCGGGACGGGCACACGGAGCTCCCCGAGCCCCGGGACGGGCACACGGAGAGCCCCGAGCCCCGGGACGGGCACACGGAGCGCGCCGAGCCCCGGGACGGGCACACGGAGAGCCCCGAGCCCCGGGACGGGCACACGGAGCTCCCCGAGCCCCGGGACGGGCACGCGGAGCTCCCCGAGCCCCGGGACGGGCACACGGAGAGCCCCGAGCCCCGGGACGGGCACACGGAGCTCCCCGAGCCCGGGGATGGGCACACGGAGAGCCCCGAGCCCCGGGACGGGCACACGGAGCGCCCCGAGCCCCGGGGCGGGCACACGGAGCGCGTCGCGGCCCCACGCGGCTCCTGGGGGCGCCTTTGCCCGCCAGGGGGCGCCCGTGCGGCGGCCGCGGCGCTCCCGAGGGCAGCGGCTCCCGGAGGCAGGAGGAGCCGGAGGGAAGCGGGAGCCCTCGGGCCGGATGCGGCACCGAGCCCCTTGTCCCCGCCGGCATCGCCGCTTGCCAAGTGCTTCTCCGCGAAGGAGCCTCCCGGAGCGCGGGGCGGGGTCGGGGGAGGAAATCTGCTCCTGAATCGGCTGTGGAGAGTTATCTCCCTCGGGAACGTCATGGAGCTGCCTCTCCGGCACCCACACTCTCTGCACGGGGATGTATCTTGCTCTGGGATGTGCGTGGTTCATTGGGTTCTCACCCTTGTTAGCCCTCCAGCCCGTTACACAGGAACACGCCCAGGATGATGTTCAAATCCTGGGTGATACAACCTTTGCTTAGATGCTCTGAGGGCAAAATTACGGCCTTTCCCACGGTGTGCTCGGGGCCATGTGGCCCGTTCACGGCTGCAGGACTCCCCCTGGCAGGAGCTGCCCGCGTGGGCTCCCGCTCGCAGGAGCAGTGAGCGCCACAGGCACCGATGGCTCCAGCTCACCTGGAGCAGGACCCCAGTGGTGTGTGCAGCAAGCGCCCTCCTGTCTCCAGCGTTTGCAGGCAGGGTGTGAAGGGCCATGGCACCACCCGCTCTGTGCTGCGGGGTGTCACACAGCAAGGGCACAGGGCTCCCCAAAGGGCACGCTGAGACCTGCTGCCACAAGGGTGCCCGTCGCGCCCGGGCAGCTGCCACCAGCCGTCGCCGGGGAGCGGCGTCAACGCGGCAGAGCCCGTGGGCCGCAGAGCGCACACGGTAACAGCCAGCAGCACAAGCAGCCTCCGGCCCAGCCACCCGCTGGGACAAATCCCAGCAGCCTGGGCTGATTCAGGTTTTCTTTCCCTCCCTCTCTCCTGCAAGCAGAGATATTTCACTTTTCCGTGGTCACTTCCCACGCAGCCAGAGTAGGCAGCGAGGGGCAGGATGACGAGAGCCGTGGGAGTGCTTGGGTAAAACCCTGGGCCTGGCATCGAGGAGGGCGCAAGACGGACCCCTGTTCTTGCAAGGCAGGACGGGAGCCTCCCGAATCCAAGCGCTGCGACCTCCCGTGGGACCTGGACAGGATTCGGCCTGCCAGGGGGGCAGCAAGCCCGGGGCCGGGGACCGCAGCCAGGAGCCCTTCCCAGGCCCAGCGACTCCTGGAGGCTGTTTAACATTGGGGGTTCAGGGGCGCGGAGGAGCCGACCACTGTGCCCACTTTGCTTTAACGCGAGTCTCTGCGTGGGGCAAGCAGGGAAATGGTTGCCATAGAGAAAAGGCAGAATTTGCAGCACTGGCAACGTTCCTGCAAGGCTCCTCAAGCAGAGCTCTTTGAGGAGAATGAAGCCAGCAGGGGATTTTTAAGGGTTGTTTTCTTTTTCTTTTCTTCTCTTTCTTTCTTTTTTTTTTCCCTATACTTTTTACTTCTTCAAATAGAAGCGTAGCCTGAGCTTTCTGGAAAGGTGCGTAGGGGACTGCCAAAATGCTACATTAGCGAATTTACGGCCTCTTGCAGGTGTCAGAGAAGCAAAATTGATTCTCTGAATTGGACTCAAGCAGCTCTGGTGTGTTTGGGGCCCTGCTGCTTGATGCCTGTGTGGTCAGATACCGGGGAAAAGGGTATTTCGCCCCGAGTTTCTCCAGGTTTACTTTCTTGTCCTCCACGTGCTGGGAGCATTTTAAGACCTGGATTTTTTTTCCCCAAAGGAGGAACCTCACCAGAGCTCTGGGTCCCTATTTCTCATGCTGCTCCAAGACGTTAAATCCACGTTCAGCCCCGCTTTGTCCTGGCTCTGCCGCGCGGGGGTTTCCTCGCTGCTGTGCTGCGCCGTAGGGTCTTCCTCCTCCCTCTCGCGCTGGAGGAGGCTGCTGATGGGGGTGGCAGGTTCCCCCCGGCCCCCTGCGCTTTGATCACAGCAGCAGCAGAAGCGAGACTTTGAAAATACGGTGATTTCACAGACGTGTTGATTAGAAAATGAAATTCCAAGAAGCAAGTGACAGCCCAGCCATGCTGGCTGCATATGTGAGACTGGAGCTCCCCACTAGGAGATGTATTTTCATATTTTCTGACACATCCAGGGTGTTGCATTATTAATAAAAAATGAAGTTCTTAAGAAAAAATGACTTCCAACAGAAACTGCTTTTTTTTTTTTTCCCCTGGGAATCTGTAGCCCCCTTGAAGACAGCCCAGTCCTTCCTCCCTGCCGCAGAAGGACACTGAAAGAGACGTTCGCCCCAGAGCAGGGACAATCTCCCGAGAGAGCAGAAAGACTCCAGCGATTTACCTCCCCTAAGCAGGTCGTTAATCGAGGTTTCCAGTTTCACAGGAAAATGAGTTTAATGGAGAAGGGAAAGAGGGCTAGGGAGGTTCTTAGTTAGCAGCAAAGAGAAATAAGCCCAGCCTTACAGTCCCGTCCCTTCTCTAATAACAGCCTCGAGCTTTCTGCAGTGCTCCTGGCTGCCCAGAGGGACGATCCGGGGCAGGAGGACATGGCTGAGCCTTCACGTGTTTGCGGGGGTCTCCTGTGAAAGCAGGAATCGCCCTCGGCTCCCGCTGAGCTCTGTACCCAGGACAAGCCAGACCCCAGCTCCATCTGCCTCGCTGGCTCCTGCCGCGGCGTCTCGGAGCTGCCCGGTGCTGGGGTTGAACCCAGGGGTAGGTTCATGCTCCTGGAAACTGCCTCCTCCCTGGAGCCTTGGTGTCTCACTAACCACCTGAACAAGCTGCAGGGTGACTCGGGCTCCTCTCCCTTCCCCTGCACGTGCGTGTCCACCTGAGCCCAGGGAAGCAGCCACAGCCACCCCACAAACAAGGGAGAGGCGAGCTCTGTTTTCCACCATTTTATCATGGGTGGCTCGTCCCTTTCAGCAGGCAGGAGAGCGTTCCCTTCACGGGAGACTTCAGCCTGTACCACGGCAGCAGCAGGTTGTAGCTGCCCGCTGGCCAAGCCCCTGAATTAACAGTTAAACCGTGCCAGAAAGGGCCAAGTGCAGGGCCTGTGGCAGGCAGGCTCCCGTGTCCTGGCATGGGGCATCGGCACCGGGATTGGGGCTGGGGGGCGACCTGTGCGCTGCCGGCTGGGCTGCCAAGTGAGTTAAGCCCTGCCACAGCGCAGCTGCAGACCCGCAGCAGGGAGGGAAAAGAGGGAAGGGTTCCGTGATCCCATGGCTCTGTGGAATGGCCTGTGTCTGCGGGCGGCGGCGGCACGTGGGGCTGGGAGCACTTCAGATCTTCTGGAGGGTCAGCTCCAGCAGCGTGTGACTTTGGGGACCATCGGTATTCACTATTTTTCACCAGCTTAAGGTTTTTCAGAAGGTTTGAAGGGAACCTTTTTACAGAGTGTTTGAAGGAAATACAAGGAGAGGGCTTTGTAGAAGCTTTCTGCATGGTGGGAGTATGGGTAGCAGAAAGGAGGAAGACAAATAGCTTCATAACAAATAGCTAGCAAAGCAGAGGCCAGCGTCTGATTGAAACTGCAAGTCTGATGCAAAAAGGCTGCACAGGTCCTTCTGAGCAAGGACAAATAATGTTTCCCTTGATGCAATGAGAAAAGAAGAGCCAGGGAAGCAATGCGGAGAAAATCCACCCAAGTGACAGGCCAGGAGAACGAGCTCTGCAGCAGTACTTTGAATGGGTGCAAGCGAAGTGACGGGATACGTCAGAGCCACGTGTCCATCCCCCTGGCACTTGGGTTTGGGGCAGGATCCGCCCCACTTCACGCCTGGAACACGGCAGGATGCTGCTCACAGTTACACACAAAAAGGCCGGTGCTGATTGACGGTGACAGCCACCAGCACGTGCTTCTGCAAATAGTCCAGTAAAACATAGTGCGTGATCTAGGCTGGTAAGCAGCAAACTGTGCAGCAACAGCAGCTCTCGAAAGCGGCAGCGGGAAGAGCTCTGAATTAACCTGCAGAAAGGGCCACCTTTCTTCACCCCCCTGCCTGTAGGATGCTCGCTGCAAGTAATGACTTAATCACAACGTCCTAGGATAATTAAAGGGCATGAAGCTAAGGCTCAGCTTCAGCTCCTGGGAATCTCTCTCCATCCTTCTAGGGGACACTGTTTCTAGTTCAGACAAGCTCAGGTGCTGTCCCAATTAATGGTATATCCTGTTAACAGGTGATCCCCCACCACAAATGCAGATGTCCAGCTTGATTCAAACAGCAGCATCGCGGTGCTCTCCAGCTTCTCCTCCAGCTCTCCCCACGTGCCAAGGGGATGGCTCTGCCCTCAGGAAGGTGGAGGTGGCCTGGGTCTCCTCTAAGCGGAGGGGCAGAGTGTGAAAAGGGTGAGAGTTGAGCAGCCAGGAGATGCCATCGTCCTCTCCTGGTCCACTGCTCCTGCTGGCAGCTGGATGCCAGCGTTTGCATCCCTGCTCCTGCCTGCTGTGCTGGTGACTCCCGAACCTCCTGCCCACCCCTCCCTGCCGACCCGCGTGTACCTGCAGCTCCCTGGGCACTTAGACACACCAGATCAGTTGTTGCAGATCATGCAGGGGCTGTCACCTCCCTTGCTGCTGTTGCCACTAACTAACTTGCTGGTCAGAGAGGAGGCAGGGGCTTGACTGTGCTGTGGTGCCTGTATCGCTTTTAATGCCTTTATTTTTAGCTTGTTTTTGTGGCCAGGAGAGGATTCCACAGGAAATCCTGCAGCCACGGAATCGCGACAAGCTCAGGTCCCCGATTGTGTTACATACGTTAACGGGGACGTGAGCTCCACGGTTTCTAAAAAAGCAGCTATAAATACTTCCTCCAGCTGCACCAATATCCCCTCGTCCCTCTTCCCTTGATGACACCTGTTGACACTTGTGTACCAAATTAAGATGAGCTGCTTCGCGGGGAAGGGAAGCCCTGACTTTGGAGGCATTCGGTCTTGTCGCAGCAGCACCTGCCCAGCCTGTTTAGGGAGGCCATTGGGCTGTCAAAATGGGGACAACCAAGAGGACCTCTTCCACTGCCCGTTCCCTCTGCCCAGCCGTGGCACGGGGAAGCAGGACATGTCCCCAAGCAAAGGCTGCTGCGGTGGTGCCACAGGCCACAGGCGGCACTGGCCATGGCCTGGAAGCATCTTGCTGATGTAGCCACAGCGGAAGGACAACTCCCTGGGCAGGAGTCCCACCGCTGTGAGGCAACCGCTGGCTCTTAGCTTTCCCTCCTCACGAGTTGGCATGGGCAGGTTTTGCCACCCGCTTCGCTTCCCTCCAGCTGTGTTAGCAGGTGGCTCCTCTGCAGAGCGCCCAGGATCACCGCACTGGGCTGCGACTGAGGGTTGGGCAGCATCTGCAAAAACAGGGATGCCCTCTCTGCACAGCTTGGATTCCCAGCATCCGGCCGTGCAGGGGAACATTTCTATTCTCACAATCTTACGAAGCGGGGAGATAGTACATGGGAATCGTTGTCCTGCTGCTCTGCAGAAAGCCCAGGCCACAAGCAAGCGGTGGTCCCCCTCCATCCTGGGACGAAGTCAAGGTGTTTTTAAAGGTTTGTTTATCCAGATTTTTTTCTCAATTTGTAATGAGAGATTCCCTAGTCTGTCACTTTCTGCCATACATAGAAAGCATTCAATCCAGTTGCTTATGAGCTGTCCTGCCCTGTGTCCCCATCACCTCCTCCAGGATGACCTGTTCTTCTCCTCAGAAATTACTCAGCATGGGCTGGAGCAGGACTTAGACCCTGTACGCCTGCTCCTTGGAGAGGTTTAATCACCACACAGATGATAACAGACCTGTGGTAGAAATCTGCAACCACCCTGGCAACAGCAAGTAAAACACTTTGCATCTCACTGGCCAGCAGGATGCTCACCCGGTTGCTCATGTGAGCTGGCAAGCGCAGGTTCAAGTGGACTGGACACAGCAGAAGCTCCACTCAGGAACTTCTTCTGCAGCCCAGGTGAATGTCACAACCATCCACGTTTCTCTGGCCCTGGAGAAATTTGTCCAGAAAGTCCATTCGGAAGCCAGGAGAGCATATGAGAAAGTTTAGCTGAATGGGACCCACTAAACATCGTGGCTTTCAGAAACTAGTCCGCTGGTGAAAGCTTGACCATCGATTCCAGCATGAGCCTGGGAGCAACACCTGTATTTTAGAGCTGCGTTCAGTTTTGGTAAAGTCCTTGGAATTTACCCCCTTGGCTGGAAACTTTTCCGATGTTCCTCTAGGCTCTTCAATACTGTGCTATTTAGCTCCCCTTTGGGGGTGCCACGCTCCCAGCTTGGCACCTGCGGTCACGTCATGTTCTTCTGCACCATTTTCAGGACTGGCCACTAGTCAAGCAAAGCAGGATCTGCAATGATTTTTATGTGGGTCCAGTATAAGTTCTTTTAGACATGTGTTCTCAGCCTCATATTGGCAACGTGGTCCCTGTCAGACATCCCCTGACATCCTCATTTGCTTGTGGCAGAAATCGCCAGCAAGGTTCAGAGTATCAGCATGGGAACAGGAGCCAAGGGGACAGAGGGCCTAGGCCGGACAGCTCAGCTTGAAGGATGGGCAGAGCCCAGCTCCGGAGTGGAAGAGACTGAGCTGGGAGGTAAATTCTGTTCATTTCTGGAGGTTTGGGACCCAAAACCCTGCATGGGAGTCTCAGTGCTGCGAGGAGAGCGGCCCCAGGTCCTTTGGTCACCCAGGGCCTGCTGGTCGCGGGCATGGTCCTGGCGGAGGAGTCACGACAAAGGTGGAGGGAAGCGCAGCCATGTTTGCTCTCGCCGCCCTGCTCCTCCCAGGCTGCCACTGTTGTCAGGGCTCTGGTATGCCGGCAGCCCTTTCGGCTGAAACACGCTCCAAAAATGCGCGCCGGGCTTACATAAGCCTCCCCTGCCTCCCGTGACTCACCCACCTTGCCGCAACACGCCGCTCCCGCGGCCCTTGTGCAAGCCCGGGGAGCAGGTATGCGCCGCCGCGGCGGGCACGGCGCTTCGCCCGGGGCAGGGCAGGGCCCCGCGGCCCCCATGTCGCCCAGCCCCGGGGTAGCGCCAGCCCAGCCCTCCGAGCCCGGCCTGCCCCGGAGGGAAGGAGCCGGGCGGCGGCGGCTCAGGCCACGGCCCTCACCCCCAGCGTCGTGCTTGCCGCTGCTGGAAGGACACGGGATGCATTGATAGCGCCTGAACTTTTCAGGCCCTGAGTATGTCCATGCTGGTGACAGGGACAACTAAGTGTTGGCAAGTCAGTAGGAAGCACCTGCCCCTCACTCAGGGAACAGCCCATCCTGCATCGGAGACACCGTCGGCCTTCAGAGCCCTCCTCATGTTCAGGTGCTGCCTTGTGGCTGCAGGGCCGGATCATCCGTTGGGACAAGTCGGCACTGAAGGCAGTCAAGATGAGCAGATATTTTCCTGATGTGTTGCCAGTCCTGAATTCTGTCCAGGACTCCACACCTACCCTAGCCTACCTTCTGGTGCAGAAGTGCTTGGTTTGAATCACGCGAAGGATTCATAGCCAGATTCATTAGCTGAACGGAGAAATGAAGTTAATGAAACTATTCTTGTTTACATCAGGCAAGGATCTCATTCCCAATATTCAGTTGCTTTGCAACAGAGTGATAACATATTGGGCCTGACTCTTGGCTTCATGACTCCACTTTTAGACTAGTATAAAATCACAGTAACACAGACATCAGGTTCATTATCTATGAGACAGTTATAAATTATGCAGTTTTGCCCCCTCAGTCCATAGCCAGAAATCACCACTTCCCACATGCGGCATATGCAATGTTTTATTTTTAAAAAATAACTTATTCCGTCTTTCTAAAGCGGGAAGGCACACCAAAAAGATGCATTAATATGACCTATCATTAAGTTACCAAATACTTAAAACCCTGTAAATTCAAACTAACATTCAACTTCCTCAGGAAAGTGGGTGACAGAATTTCAGAGCCAGAAATGTGACCAGTGGAAATTAGGAGCAATCAGTTTGAGGAGAAGTATCTATACCCAATTACAGACCTGGCTCCCAACAGTGGCTCACCATGAAGCCCAATGCAGGTGACCTAGGAAGCAGCTAATATTTTTTCAGCTTGATAACACAGAATGAGCCAAAAGCGCTGCTATAATGGCCACAACATGCCATTATAAGTTAAACTATCATGAATTAAATCTGAACAAGTGCTGCCCGAGTTTACGAGACAGCATCATGGGCCTCATGGCCACGCTTCCAGGGGGAGAAATCCATGGCCTGGGAAGCAGCGTTGCCTGCTCTGAGCACTACCCAGCATTTCTCCTTGTAAAACCTGTTCTGGTCGCTGTGTTTGCCATGCCCTCACCACACAGACTGGCCTTGGATGTGCTGGCTGGCTGCCCTGGGCCAAACCACTCTAGGATATCTTGGAGAAGGTAATTCAGCTCTAATAAGTGTGAGGCTGGTGAATAGAATGTTGTCTTGTCCTCAGCCTTTTGGGAAAGCTCTGGGATGAGGTGACAAAGAGACATGAGTTTCCTAGAGAAAGGGCAGAGGGGCACTCCAAGGCTGAGGTGGGATGGACAAGGAGCTGGGAGAAGATAAGGCAGAAGGAGGCACCAGGAGCCTCTCCTGGTAGAAAATGCCTCCTGCAAGCGGCTGGCATGAACGGGATATTCTGCCTGTGCATCTCCTTGGCCAGCAGCTGAATCCGTCTGGTCCTGCGTCTCCCATTGGTCAACATTGAGGACAACAGCCTCCCACTGCTGAGAAATGCTTTGGTAGCCCCCGTAAGAAAACCTGCCTGGTGGACCTTGGTGCCTCCATGGCGGGGGTGATGGGGCAATTCACTTCGCTTCCCAGCAATGTAAGCACATGTGCAAGTGACCTCTGGAAAGCTGAGGTTACCAAGTCAGCCACTCCAGAATCAGCAAATGCAGAATGAAGGCTGCCTCTGCACGTTCTTCATCTCATTATTTCCTCCAGGCTCCCCACCCAAGCTCATCCCTGCACACAGAATGGATGGCTCCCACTTGCAGAACCACTTCTAAAAATGCTGCTTGGAGAGATCCCCAAAGCAGCCCTGTGTGAGCCCTAAAGCAGTCTAACTGCTGAGTGGAAGGTAAATGAGCCCACTCCGCTGCACTAATGTATTTATATGGCTCCTGGTCGAGGTGCCAGCCCTAATTCAGCTAACTGCACTGCACTGGCACATCCCAGGGAACCGCTCCGAGACCTGCCCTTCTCCTGTCAGTCAGTGTGTTAGCTCTGTGCTGCGCTTACTGGACTGCACAATCCTTCCTGTCCCGGCACTGTCTATGGATTTTAATCACTGTTGAGCCCAGCTTTGCTACAAGGCTCAGGGGCAGCTGCCCAGCTTCCCCACCCTCTCATGGGGAACTGAAATATGGCAAGGTTAAGCTAAAAGTTGGCGTTGCTTCCCCCGCTTTGGAGCTCGACATCCAGAATGGGTAGGTTTGGAAGTGCTGTGATACATGTTATTACACTGCTTTCTGCAGGTAGAAAGGGAAGTTCCCCTTGACATTGGCAGTAGCGGCTGTGAGGACGTGCAGAGAATACCTGCAACTGGGCCCTGCGGGGTCACAGCGGGGCCCGGAGAGCCCGGCGCGGGCGCTGGAGAGGCTGCTGCTGGGCGCGAGGACAGGCTGCGGTCCCCGCAGGTGACACGTGCCCTGCAGCAGGGAGACCTCCCTGCGCTCCCATGGAAAACACCCCGGGATTCCTCTCCTCCCCGCGTGAGCCTGTCCGTCCTGCAGGCTGAGGGAGGCGGGAGCCTCTGCAGAGCTGGCGTGGGAGCCTGGGAATAAAGCCTGGAGCCTATGGCAGCAGCACACGGAGGCCACACGCTGCCTGGTTTATTTTGTAACCTAAATAGCATTTCGTCAATGTAGGTGGGTTACTGAGGGGGGAGTTGTGTGTGTGAGAAACATAAATAGGACTTCATCTTTTATGCATCTCCCTGTGCCTTCCAGACCCAGAGCTCCTCTCTGTCATCTGACATCTCTCCTTGTTTTGATAGATACACTTATTAGGAGAAAAGATATACGGGTACTTTTATTGCAGTATATCATAGTCACATACATAAAATATTAAAAGCAATATAGCTGAGACCCAAACTAATGCAGTACTTTAGAAAATAGTATTAGTCTTTTCCCTAGAAACTGGAGAATGTGTAAAATCTTGCTCTATTACACACTGCGACATCCAAATCTTCAAGCTTTGAAGTTTTAGTTTCATGTCACTTCTGAAAGGCATCAGCCAGCTGTGCTCAGGTAGGAGGACATGTAGTCTTTGGAAGTGCCCTGCAGCAGGACCTGGCCAAGGCTGAGCTCAGGCTTGGCCTTAGGTGTCTCCTGCCGATGCCTTGGTCCTTCAGCAAAATCCCAGGGGACAAGCGCCTTCATGCCAAGACAAGTGCCCCAGCAGGTCTTTTACCCCGTACAAAGAGGCAGGATTTCATCTCCTTCCATAGGGGGTCCTACATGGCTTATCTCCATAAAAACCACCTGCAAAATTACCTGAAATCAATGAGTCTTAGAAAATAGGAACTCAAAGATAAATGATCAAAGATCACGCCCATTTTAGGGCCCATAACATCCCAGTGCCCCCCTCTGTAGAGGAACATCTTATAAGCAGAGTGCATCTAATCAAAAGGAAAATTCTCCCAGGGTTAGTGTTTGCGTGTTTTTCCAGCCGCAAGCTCTTTCCCTGTTTCTCAGATCCGGGTGTTTTTCCAGCCTGTCAGATCTTCCTGTCTTGCACGTTCCTTCCCTTCCTCTTCTTGCTTCCAGCAAGGAGCCCGGAGCCTGCAGCCCTCCCGCGTCCCGCTCGGAGCCACCCTCCTGCGCACGGCAGCTCGCATGGACCGCGGACGAGGGCAGCATCCTCCTCCCTGGCTGAGAGGGGATGGACAAAACCACCTGCAACAAGAGTTGTTGGAAAAACAGGAACAAACACTCGCTGAATCTTTAAACTCTGCAAAGTCTTTTTCATTCTGTTGGCTTCCAGGGGGAGAAAACCTTTCTTTGCTCAAAAGTCTTAACAAAAGGTTTATATTAAAAACAATTGGTGGCTCTTTTATGAATGTTCTGGTTCTCTCCTCTTCCTTTTTTTTCACCTTGCTTCTGAAAAATAATGGGATAATAAAAGATTTTAAAGTATTAAAAATCACCCCCTCAAATTTCTCCTCAATACTATTTTGTTTTTCAAATTCATTTTAAAAATCTAGAATTATTGTGAATGTTTAAAAATGTGAATTGTCGTGAATGCTTTTAAGGCTAACTCTTCAAAGTTCTGGCGGGTTGAGCTTCAGTAGCCACAGAAGAAAGTAAAAACAACCAGCAGAAAATATGAAAAAATTTATAGACAGAAAACATTAATGGAAGAAAGATTAAAGGTTTTAATAGTACCAAAGCTACATTCAGCATTTCCTATAAACGGGTACGGGAATGTTAATGTTGGCAGTCTTAGGCAATGACAGGAAATATTTACTGGCTCTAGGGGATCCTATATTTGTAAAGGTAGATCCTGCCAGTAAGACCTACTGCTCCTCTGGCAAAGCAGCCAAGCACCAGGGAAAGGAGGAGCGGGGTGGCGAAGTGGGAATTAGCTGGCCCCCCTTTGGTGGCACTCATGGGGAATAAGACCGTTTGCTTCAAATTCCCTCGATTTGAATTTCCCCCAAATTGCTTCATTTGCTGCAAATTCCCAGGGTTGTTCCCAGCCCTTCTGGCCTCTGGCAGCGCGGGGCTGCCACCACTCCCAGGATACAGGTATTTTTATGCATGGTGAAAAGGAGACTTTGGTCAAACAAGTGCCAGCCGGGAGGAGTTGCAGGCTAAAAAAGGAAGGGCAAAAGGGAAGGGAAGCAATGAATGATAATTAATGTTGCATGTCGGTATTAAGCCGTTTGCCTGTAAATCATGTGATGATATGTGAAAAGAAAATCAATACAAGAATTACAGAGAGAAAGTCCGTGATATGCAGGGAATGGGAAAACTCTTCTACTCTCTTGGCCACAGATTAATTCTCACCAAGAGCACTTGTAATGCGTGCAGACCTTCCTGCCAAAAGATGCTACTTCTCTCTTGGGGTCACACAGCACGGAGCACTTCCAGCAAGCGCTATAAAGCCAGTGTGATTCGTACAGATCACAGACCAATCCCAAAATGGTGCCATCGGTGGAAAGAAAAGCTAGCCGCGAGGTGAGTGGCCTTCTGAGTGAGGAATGTGTGCCCAGAGCCTGTGCCCTGTTTGGGACAGACGTCCCCAGCGCAGAGCTCCACGTGCGGCACCAGCCCGTGCCCTGGTTTGCACCTGAGGAGCCGGTGCCTTCCCCTACCAACCTCGGGTGCCCATCCAGAGAAATGCAGATGCAAATGAAGACAGAAAATGAATGCAGAACTTGAACTTATTATTCACATTTGCTTGAAATGATGATAGCCCTAATTTTCAACTGCTGATTTTTATTTTGATAATACTGAAAAGTTCCTTCTGATACATTTCGTTCTTTCCTTCCATGCAGCTTGAAAACAGCATTGTGCTTAGATAATAAAACATCCCCTCTCTCTCCAAAAGTGCTTTTACATTCTTGTATGACATGAATTCTAATCAGGATTGTGGCGACCACATTAATTCAGTATTTTGCTAATTTGATTTGAAGCTGTTGACCCTCTCTCAGATACTTCCAAGTCAGCTTCTCATCTTTTCCTATGAAACAAGCCCAGATATGTTATGTACAATACTTGTCATGTCCTTGATGTTCTGAAACAATAATAAAAAAAAAAAAGGCGATGACGTCACTACACAATTAGTCTCAGAAGCTGTAGTAACAACAGAACTGTTTCTTCATTTCCTCTTGTTACTGTCGTCATCTGAGCAGGAAAAAAGGCAAAAGGTGGCTTGGAACAAGAAGAGTAAAGGTGCTAAAAAGCACTGTGATAGGGAACATATATAAGATCCACCTGGATCATACATCCCTGCCGTTGGTCTTGTAGAAGACCTCTTTTCATCACGCACACATTTAAAAGTGTACTATGACCCTTTCCAGCCCGAGTACGATATTACGATAAAGAAACTCAAGATAAACAGGCAAAATAAATCTTTCTTCCCGGGCTTTGGCAAATGTTGTTTGCAATTCCAGAGTCAATTTGTTCTTCTGGGAGCCCTTTGCTTCAGAAGAACAACCTCTCGAGACCGCGCTCGCCACGGCAGCGCAGAGGCCACCCGTGATCGCCCGCACCTTTCTGGACAGGGACAAGCTCCACACGAAAGCAAATGGGCGCATTTTTGAGAAGGGTAGATAAAAAGACCTACGTATTTATAGGCCTCTCTCTGACATGAGTTCCAGCAGTATAATGGAATGACTCACATGGATCTAGATTAACAAAGAATTAAAGGGAGGGAAATATAATTAATGCCAATCAACGGGGGTTTATGGGAAGAGACCCTTTCAAACTGTTATCTTTTACTGAGAAGATTGCAGGATTGAGTGATAAAGGTGACAAAGTTGATGTGAAACATTGACTTTTTAAGGCCTTTAGCTTGTTGCGGCAGAACACAATTAAGAAACCAGAGCAATATGAAGCCAAAGCGACGTACAAAACTGCTGTCTCGCTAATGGTTCTTAAAACACCACTGCAGCTGAGCCTCCCGGCTGTGGGGTGGAGATGCTAGAGCACAGGTATTGAGGCCATTTGATCCTTTTCTACCTGTTCACAGCTGGGATAGACAGCCAGCTCCCCACAGCCAAATTAACCCCGTTTAAGACACTACTGTTTGCAGCTGTCCCACTGGAGGATGTTGGTCTACAGGAGAGGTAGCTGCGGGACATGAAGAGACTGTGTCTTCCTCTCAGCCCCAGCACAACAGGGCCCGGGCACCCACCCTCCTGCCTCTACCCAGGCAGGCTCCAGCAGAGGGAAGGCCGGGTGCTTTGTGTGCTTTCTCAAGGTGACAACTTCTTATCAACCACTTCTTATCTGTAGAAAAACAATGTGTGGTCCTATAACCCACCACAGCTGGTTCCTGATCTGTAGCATTTAATGTTTTTATCAAGGACCTTAAAGGGGAAAAAAAGATTACTGATAAGGTTTGCAGATAACACCAAGATGGAGAGAAGAGGTGGAAAGTAAAAGATGTATCACTAGTGTGGAGAAAAAATGTTTGCAAAATGAGGTTCAGATGAATAAAACATATTTTAATATGACCAAAGTTGAAATCACACTTGTACAAATAATAACACTTACTTTTGAGATGGGATCCTCTATGAGTGTGGAGTAGGGTAAGAGACATTGAAAAGGGCATGTGAACCAGGGCAGCTAAACATAAGTTTCCAGAATGTTACCATATCTGAAAGAGCTAAAGAGTTTTTTTGTGGCCTCAGCAAAATATGATATATTATGTCTGTATTTGGGTTTTGCATTACTACAGCTGGAATACCATGTTCATTTCTGCCATCCATAGCACAAGCTGATTAATACAGTGGAGAGAAATCATAAAAAAAAATGCAAACTAATGCTCAGAAATGTGGCTAGGATGACAGACTCCATGATTTAAATCTCTTCAGTCTCTTTAAGAGAAGGCTATGGGGTGAGCTCAGTCCTGCTTGGGAGTAGAAGTCTATATTCAGCTGTATAGCTATAGCTCTATTCAGAACAGAAATAAATGTTTCTAATGATGAGATTTACTACCTCTACCACAAGTACTCTGTTACTAGTGAATTCTTTGTCACTAGCAATTTTTGAGCCATCATGAGTGTTTTTTCTCTTTCCTGAAAGAGATAATGAAAACCAAACCCAAGCTGATGCAGGGAAGTGTACACAGCAGCACCTCGGTGCTTGGCTCTGCCGAATCCGCGCAGGTCACGCAGGCGGGAGCTCCGTCCTGCAGCCGAGCGTGAGAGCTCAGACGGAGCTGCACCTCCCTGCACGCTGCTGCAGAAACTGTCTAGACTGGAAAGTGGCCCTGGGTGGACAATTAACCATCTGCGCAGACACACTCAGAGGCCCCTGGGGGACAGAGGGCTCTGTGACAGACAACAGCAGGGAAGGGAATAATCAGCAGTGATGCCGGATGAGGGGCTCCACTGACCATTAGTTCTTGTGAAGGTGCAATGTGGCAAAGAGCTACTACAGGCACAACCCGCTGGTTGGGTGCCACGTGCTCCCAGCTTGCAGAGTAAGGAGGAAGCTCCATCTTACAACTTTCTGGCACGTTTCTCCAAGCCAAGCCAAGCACTTACTGTGGGCCCTGGGATTACCAGCTCAGCTGTGTGCCCTGCCTTAGCCCATCTACAGTTTTAGATGTTCCTTTTTGAACACGCGTGGGAAACACCAATTTTAGATAACTTGTGCCCAAAAAGGCTGGAATTTATCTCATTGCTAGAAAACAATTACTTCCTACTAATGCTCAGGCACACCAATTATTAATTTGCACTTGAAAACATCACATGTACTAGAGTCATCTATTCTTTTCCCATCATTGTGAATGGAGTCTTTGATTCAGTATTAACCACACAGGAAACAGTGTAGGAGGAACAGTAACATGCCTGACTCAGATGGCAAAGCATCTGAAGGGATTTAAGTTTAAGATATAGCCCTGCTGGGGTCATGCAGTAGCAGGAATGGAAGAGGCCTCTTACGAAACACCTACTGCAGTCCGAAACTTACTTAGTCAAACTCAGAGCCAGCAACACTCCAAACTGGCTGCTTGTCCTTTTGTGTTTCCTTTAGAACCCACAAGGGATCAGGTTTACGGAAAGCTAAGGAGACATCAAAGTCTTTCTCAATGCTTACCTTGCGCCCAGCCCAGCCCAGAAGACCTGTTCTACCTTGAGACTCTGTCCCAAAGTCTCTGCCCCATTTGCTTCAAATTCCTGTGGAAACAGTGCCCACGGCAGCGGGCCCATGGCAGAGGCTGGTGCCCTGGGCACCCCGGGGTGCTCTGCGGCCCGGCACACGGGCCCGGCCTGGCGGGCGAGCAATTAAATGCAGCCCGTAACCCTGCAACCACCCCCTTTTGCCCCCTTTTTCCTCTGTATTTGCACTCCAGCTACTAACCCTCCGCAGCCCGAGGAAGGAAGAGCAACTGTGGGTGCACGGCCATGGCCACTCGGCTCTCCCCAGGGCACCAGGTCTTCCCCTGCACAAAAAACAGGGGAGTTTGGATGCTGGGCCTGCACAGAGCAAGGGAAGAAGCCAACACACACAAGATAACTTTCTTCTAACCTGCCTCTCAAATCTGTTGCTGCCTGTGTGGCAACTCTGCATATGGAAGCCAAAGAGGAAGTTTTTTTTCTTTCCACAGTTGTTTTCTCTACTGCCAAAAACTCATTTCACCCTGGCCTTGCAGCAGGTTACATTTGGGCCTGAATGCTTTTCCTAATTATAATTAGGCATAGGCCATTGATTCGGGTTGCAGATAGCAATCAGTGCTTCCCTGTCAATTGTTCCTGCACTATTTTCTTATTATAAAATACTATTTTGTATTCTTCAAAAGTTAAAATTAAAAAAAAAAAACAAAAACAAATAATGAGCTTAATTTTAAAGATAACACTGATGATAGAACAACCCTGGAGATCTTCCATTGCATGGGATCATCTTAGTATTTTTCAGAAAAAAAAAATATCAAAATATCCTGGCAGCAGAACACAATTTATGTAGAATAAGACAAATAATATTACAACTCCGTAGCATTTATTTATTTTTTTTGTAAAGGCCTGGAGGAACAATGAAGTCATACTGAGTTTAACAATTATCATTCTAAGCTGGTATTTTTGTATATATCAAAATGATTTGATATTCAGGCAGACTCCCAGCTGGTGTGTATTGCCATAGCTTCAGCGGACGAAGGGGCAGCTGTAACAACTGCATTAGCTGATCCTCTGCTTGCCTCTACCAGCTGATGTCCCCAGCCTTCAGAGTGAGGAGAGGGGAATATAAACACCTCCGCCAGCTCTGCATCTGCAACTTTTCTTTGCAGAACGAACGTTAAAAAAAAAAAAAGCTTTTGAATAAATTTAAAAATATTCCTTATGTTTTCCCACACATTGTACTTAATTCCATTATTTTTGCTGTGATCACAAATGCTGTTAAATTTATGGTCTACTATGCATGCTCAGTGTAGTGTTACGGTGAATAGCTGTGACATTTAATGTTCCAAAGAAAAAAAAAATCTAAATTCTTCACAATAACAATGCTGTTTTGTATCATATTGTTTTCTTTTGTTTTCGGCGCACAGCGATAGCCAAGAAAATGACATAAAAATGGCACCTTAACTAGCGTATCGGCTTCCTGTGCGCCTTTGAGTCATATTCTCCAACTTACTAACGAAAACAAGTTTTTACAACTGTTAGCACTATAGAGGCAATACAGCTCAAAACGTCAGCCACAGCCTATCCTAGATAACACAAACATCATCATCTAAGTCTCACTTACAAAATCACTGTCACTAGCACTAGTGATAACACAAGAAGCAGACAGCACAATTTGATTGAGATCTCTTGAGTTTTCAGAGCCTTTAGGTAGGAAAAATGGCCTTCTGACTTGTGAATTCAACTTCAGCAGTGTGTGATAATATGGAGGATATTTATAGAGAACAAAGCAGTAGGAGACTCTTGCCGTTACTGTTTTTGACTGTGGCAGCATTTTATGAAGAAAGTGAATACACTTTGAAATTAATTTACCTGTTTAACATAAGAAGCAGAGCATATAGAAGCAATGAGATATAAAAGAAAGTAGCTGCTACGCAATTTGTCATTCCTTGTGCAAGCTTCTGCTATATGGAGAAAAACCACACTCATCAATGTTGCTGTTTATTGGCAATAGCACAGCAAAACCCGCTGCCATCTTTGTGGCCTCAAGCTCTTTCTTCAAAATCTCTTTTCCTCAGTAAGATATATCCAGAAAGAAAGGCAGATGTCTTTCCCACAACCCCTCTTCCTGTTTTGCCCCTCAGCCTTTCTTATTTGGGCTGAGTGTTAAAATACAGGTGCTGTTGAAGCCAACAGCAGAACTCCTATTGCATCAACAAGTCTATGACTTTCACCTAACTGTCTGTAACTGCAGAGCTGAGATCTTATCTGAGTGGAAGGGTAATATTAGTATACATTAATAACATTATGCTGGCCTTATTTAAATAGCACTTAAGAGTCTGTGCACAGACCTCAGTTCTGCCAGCACTGAGGACAGGTAAGCTCAACCAAAGTAAATCCATAAGTCTATTTTTACCCTTCTTCTGAGTCTGTCATAAGTCAATTACCATTTTTTATATATAAGCATGTTGTAAAGAACATATTCTACTGGCAAGTGAAAAGAAAAAAGGAGAAGCAGCAGCGAAAGCGGAGAGCCAGGAGATCCGCATACTCTTCCTGGCTTTCCTTCAGGCTTCGTGACTGACCTTGGCAAACCCGATAGAGGCAACTCCCACCCAGATCTCAGTGCAGCGGGTCTGCCTGCTGCGGAAGGCGCATGGCTCCACTACGGATACGCACAACCCGAGCACATATACACATGGACATGCAAATACATTCACACATACGAGTGCCTGTGTGACGGTGGAGCGGCCCTCAACCGCTGCAATCGATGCAGGGTCAGGACTTGGCGCAATTTGCGAGCAAGGCAGGAAGACGCTGCTCCTCGCAGATCCATTGGGCTTTCTCTTTCTGCCGAGGAGAATTCGGTTGTCCCCACGACGAAGCTACAGGCAAGCCACTCATTTACCGGGCACTGTTCAGAATCTGTTTCTCCTTGCCATGTCTCTAAGCACAAGGAAGCTTTCCTACACAATTTCAAGGCTAAGACAGTCAATGTAAGAGACGGAGTTTGCCAATAAACTGTACTTTGGGAAGACAAAATGTTATCAGTTGGGTGCCAGATTAACAGAGATTGCCAGAGATGCCAAGTTCCTACGAATCCCACCAGAACTGGCGTTTATTCCACAGAGGTTCACATTTTCTGTTTTCTGGGATGGCAAGGAAAAAAAAAAAAAAAGGCACTTCCAACCTTCCAGAAACAGATGTTTCTAAACTACCTATACATTGAATGTGCGCATGTCACTTTTCTTTGCAGTCTTTAATTCAATTTAATTAACTGTGAATTACACGAAGGCCTCGCGCCCTTCGGAAAGGGACAAAGTAACCTGCGGAATAACCTCCGGCGGGCCCCGCGCCCGGGGCCGCCCCGCAAGGCCGCCCCGCAGCCCCCGCGGCCGCCGCGCGGGCCCCGCGCGCCGCGGCCCTTAGCAACAGGCCGCCCCCGGCCATGGCGGCGACGGCGCGCGGGGCGGGCCCTTCCGGTTCATGTCGGAGCGGGGCTCGGCGCGGAGGAAGCCGGGCGGCCATCTTGGCTCGTCCGGGAGCGGCGGGCGGGCGGCTGGCGGCGCCCCGCGGGCCGGCACCCACGCGCGCACCCACTCGGGCATCGCGGCCGCGGGCCGGGCAGCGCCGCGGCGGGGCAGCCTTTCCGGGAGCCCGGGCGGGTGCAGCAGGATGCGAGCGGCGGCCCCGTGAAGCGGCGCTGCAGCGGCGAGCAGAGGCGCGTCCCCCGCTCCATGCGCAGCGCCGCCGCCCACCGCGCTCCGGCCCTGGCATGAGCCCGGCGGGCGCCGGGGGCGAGACGCCGCTGCCGGCCCGCGGCGGCTTCTAGGCGGCTGCCGCAGGGGCAGCGCGGGGGGGCCCAGCGAGGCGACGCCGCCGCCGCCGCCGTCCTTCATGGTGGCGCTCTGCGAGCACCAGCGCGGAGCAGCAGCAGCAGCAGCAGCCCGAGCTCGCGGGGGGGCCGCGGCCGCGCCGGGGCTTTTGTGCGCGGGCGCGGGCAGCGCTGCCGCCCGCCTCAACTAAAATGTCCACCCGGACTCCATTGCCCACGGTGAACGAGCGCGACACGGAGAACGTAAGTCCCACCGCGGGGGGGAAGGGGGAGCGCCCCCAATTCCCCGGGCACGGAGGGGGGGGTCCAGCCGCAGCGCCCCCGCCCTGCGCGGCGCTTCCCCCCGCGCGGGTTGACGTGGTGGCCGCGGCAGCCGGGCTGGGGCGGGCAGGAATTCGGGTGGGCTCCGTGATCCGCATCGTGGGCCCCTTCCGTGCCGTAATTTGCACGGTTTTAGCCGATAATGATGCGGGGCTGCCCGTCACCTGCGCGGGTGACATTAAAAGGCCCTTTCTCCAAAATCGTCCTCTCAACTACAGCCTCTTGCTTTTTATTTAGCCTTCTTCTCCATTTTCCCTCTCAGGTAGATAGGGCTTTAGGAGTATAAATACCTCGATTAAAAGATACCATTTCATTCACAAGCTTAGGTCAACCACTGTGTTAACAGTTGTACAGGTCGCATGGGAAAAAAACAAAAACCACCCAAAGTATTGCCACATGAGCAGATAGCCAGAAATGAAGCTGAGGAGGAGACTCCCTTTTTGCAGACAGGAGCTGCATTTCTCATAAGTTGAAACTCACTCGATACCACTGCATCCTGCCCGACCATTTTTCTGTTTATCCTTTGGGCGAAATGCAAGCAGCTCTGCAGAAGGGAGGTGTCGCCCAGGATGGCTCTAAAACGAGTTGATCAATGAAGTTTGTAGCTTCCTGAAAGGCTACCTGATGTTCTTTGTAAGCCGCATGCCAGACTTGGTAGAAGGGGATTTTTTATTTTTTATTTTTTTTTATTTGAAGAGTTCTTATCTTCTGTCTTGGCACAGAAAGTGGAAGCTTTGGTTAGAGATCGGGAAAAGCTGCTGGATCGCTCAGTCCAAGAAAAGTGATGGGAGCCCCATTGTTTAAAACAAGACCAGACAAAGCATTAGAAAACACGCTGCATGGAACAATCGCAGCATTGCTAGGGGTTGAATTTTATTGACATAATGGGCACTTCTAACTTCTGCGATCTTTATTTGTTTTAGCACTTGATGCAACCTGCAGGCTGAGAGCTATATTGAGCAAAACACCAGCTAAGCATATTTGTAAAAATCTCAATGAGTTTCCTGCCCCATGGAAGAAAATAATTAAAATACTATGTGTTCCTTTCTGCGCCATGGGGAGAGGTGAAGTTGTCGCAGGCTCTACAGAGTATCTCACAAAGTTTATTCAGATATTTATTTTAGTCTGTAAGTACTGGTCTGACTGAGGTTTTCAAGCTCCAGTTACATGTATCAAGGCTGCCCAGTAAATCACTTTAGAAACTGTTCAAGTCAGGTTCCCATCATAATTCCTTCAAACAGTACTACAGATAACTTTATGGTGGAAAGGCTTAGTTTGTGCTTGAGGAAATGTTATTCACAGGCTGTGTGTTCTAGCACTTGGAGTTAAGTTTTACATGCCTTCCACTTAAGGCACCGTGTTCTCACTTCAGAATATTGGACTAACATTTCTTTTTAGTAATCTTCATAATTTAGCATATGGGGATTGCCTTGCAGATGAATTGCCTTAGGTTTTGATTAAGGCAAATCTTTTAACTGTTGTAATTTGGACTCCTGACCACAGAAATACCTGTAGGTATATATTGGCGATTACTTAGATTAATCCCTGCCTGTCAAATCCCCTGAAACAATCCCACAGCACAGTGCTGTGCTCCTCAGAGAGGCTCTCGTGTTCTGACCATCAGCTATTAAGGCATCTACATGCATACTGTTAAGCATTACTAAAATGGAAATTTAATCTGATATTTAGTTTGTCCAAATCACCTCCACTGTTGCAAATGTTGTAGATTTATTTATGCTGCAAAATACATTATTTTGCAACTTCAACTATCTGTTCTTCCACCCTCGAACCTGATGTTTATTGGCAGGTAAATTGAGCCCTTGATTCTCTTTCACTTCAGTGAGGTTTAATTAGTTAATATTCATAGCCTTCTTTGAAGTTCAGGTGGGAAGATGCTTTAGAAGTGCCAAGCATTCAGACAGCCTTTGGGCCATAGCCATAGACCCCCTTAATGTCCTCTCTCCATTTGGAAGATTACCACTGCTGACAAAGGCTTGGCTGGTGTTTAATCTGGTTTAAGTGTGCTGATCATAGTTTATCCTGCCTATACTTGCATTTTTGAAAATGAAGTTAGCCTCCAGAATGATGGCGAACACAAATTATCATTGTCTCTGCTTGCAGCTAACCACCTTCAGCAGTTGGCAATTCTTGTGGAATAGAGGAGGCCTAATTGTCAGTACTTGCTTTTCTTTTTTTAAGGTAGTGCATACCGCTTCTTATTGAGGCACTTTAGTGCATATACTGCTAAAGTGGAAATACAGTCACAGTGACTTCCCCCCCAAACCTACTCACAACTATCAAACCCTTAAAGTTCAAGATTAAAGAATCGATGGCTACAGGTCGCCTGGTTTGGAGAGGGAAGGAATGCCAGATGATCTATGATCACAGGAACTTTACACTCAGGCAGTTGGGAGCTGGCTGTTTGCCTACAGATCTGCTCCTCACCACAAAGGTAGAGCAGTTCCTCAATGGTGGTACTTTTTACAGCAGTTGCTGACTGCTGCTTAGGAGACAGGAGGGAAGGAGAGGGTCAGATCTTTTCTATTTTCTACAGATTTTTATGTCCTGCATATGGGAGAAGAAGCAACAGAGGCAGAAGAGACCTCCTTCCCCCAAAACTGAGAGAGAAGGTAGACACAGGACCTTTAGATGACAGAAGATTGAGTAAACCTGTTTTGCTAGTGATGGAGAGGAAGAGACAAACTCCTTGGAGGAGAAAAGAGTGTGGACACGCAGTGGAAAAGGAAAATAGGTGGTGGAAAAGAAGCTATAAAGAGGCACAGAGGAATGTGCATATGACAGGATGGAGGACAGCCAGTGACAAAGAAACAGCAGCAGAAAGAACAGATTCTGGAGAGTAGAACAAATATTCAGGAAAAAAAAATCCCAAAGAATGGCAAGGTGATAGAGAATTGTGGATAGAAACAAGGAAATGCAGGTGGTATGGATTCTTTTCTTTTAAGAGCATAAAATAGAAAGCAAAATAAACATTTTTGAATGTGTAATCTCAACCTCTGTCTTCATTGCACAGCTGTGTTTCTGTAAAAATAAAAAAGGTAACTGTTTTGAATGTGTTAGTATTGCAGACCAATCTGAATTTAAAATACAAGTAATTTGAGGAAAAGAAAGACTAAAATATACTCTTATCTCCATGACTGTGGCTAATGTGAAAAATTTGCTGTTGAAAAATGCCAACATGATGGCAATTGTGCTAGTTCAAGCCTATACAAAAGGATTCTATGCAGCGAAACTGTCTTATTCCCTTTTCTTTATTTAAAAAGGGTTAGTAAGTTTAGGGTTAGACCCAAGAAATTATTTTCAACATACTATGAGGGTGTGTGTGGTCGTTCTTGATTTATTGCTGATTAGATCTGAAATGCATTAAAGCATTTGCAGACAATATGCAAGCTCACATTTTTCTATATATTATTTATCACACTTCTCCTATTACAAATGGTTCTCTAATCAGAATGCTTTCTTCCATAGTATGAAATCATTTTTTTTTTGCAGGGCAGGCTTGGGGAAGTGGCCAAGAGTTCTGTTAGATTTTCTTCTCCAGAAAATCTAGATTCTTTTACATTTTTCACCAATTATAAGCATTTTGTTTTGAATTAAATTAAGTGAAAGCGGCAAAATAGCTAGTAGTAAAATATGTTTTTGAAATTCATCTGGGAGGCATTTTTAATGAATTTTTTTGCTGAACAGGAATGTTTTTTTTAATGTATTTCACAGTGCCCAGGATACGCAGTAGGTAGGGTACTGTGTTGCTTATATTCAAAACCCTATATTGTATATTATTGTGTTCCACTGGGTGTTAGTATTTTAACATTTTCAAGTGAAATATCTTCAGTTCTGCTAAATAACTTCTGCTGTATCAGTTAACATTTGGTTTCACTGATGAAAGGCTGCTGCAGGAGTCAGTCCTGGCTGCCTCTTCCCACCTGTCATTTTTATTAGCACTAATTATCGTGTAGTTGTTTTACAAGTCTGGTCAGCTCTGTGATCTGACTGAAATTAATTCTTAAGACTTTTTTTTTTTTTTTTTTTCTCCTCCATTCTGTGTAGCTGTTAATACTGATGAGTAGGACAGGGTGCAAATACCCAGTTCAGGTGGGAAAAGGCTAGAAACTCTTCTTACTGATTTGCTTTAGGTTGGCTAAAGCCAACCATAATATAGCACTGTAAGGCTAGGATAGCTTGTGCCACAACCAAAACCAGAGGTACGTAGCTGCAGTTACACACCTATTTTTGTGTTCTTGTGCTTCTGGTAATTCTGTCTTCTTCCTCTTTACGTCATTTCAGTAACTTAGGAAAGCTAAGCTACAGTGTTGTTGACAAGGGAGGCGTTTTTCTTTTTGTGTCTTCTTTTTGCCATTGAATGTGACTTAAATTGTGGTCTCAAAAGTAGCCATCTGCATAATGGAACCCAACTACAGAAATTCTTGAAAGACAGACAAGTGGAAATATAGTTTTTAGTGCCCGCAGATGACTTCCAGGGCTTTCTTACCAGTTCACTCCATATGCTTACCTGCCGGATTCTCTCTCTCGACTCTAGCTGAAAGGCACTGTCATGTTGATGTAAGCAGATGATTCCTATTGACTAAACATCTCAGGTGACTCAAGTGTAAGGAATTCTAATAGAGGAGGCATTTGTCTCCCTGGATCTCCATTTCCTATGGTATATAAGTAGGCTGTGTCTGCAACTTCCTCTTCAGTCCAATAATGCTGTCGTGTGGAGGTCAGCCAGCTCGCAACTAGAGGTCACTTTTTCTAGTCTCATGGCACATTAATTTGGCCCTGCTTAGTTTGGAGAACATCTACCCCTAAAAGTCTTAGAATATATATGGTGAATAGTGCTTACTGCTCAGAGTGCGCTTGAACTGAAGGGACTGAGTACGCCTGTGCTAACACTCAAGTCGATCTCCTGGATGAAACCCTTGGGTTCTTAAGAATTCTTGGCCCATAAAAGAGCAGCTTTTTGAGCGTGCTGTGTGTGTGAATGTGTGTGTGTACATATAAACAGAAATTAACTTTCAAATCAGATTTGTTCCTGCAGGGTTAAAGCCTAAACAAAGTTTTCTATCTGCAAGCTCAATGTGGTCTTTGAAAACCAACTGCAGAGAGTTTTTTTGTTTAGCATGTAATTACTAACAATGATGATTCTGGAAACAACTTAGTTGGCAGTATTGTTGATGAAGAATAGAATATGGTTGGCTCTTCAGCTATTATTCCCCAGGCTAATGTCAATAAATATCAATTTTAATCAGCAGTAAAGAAACTTTGGCTTGAAAGATATGAATAGTGTCAGATCTTGATATGTAAAGTAACAAAAGACCTTTTAAAAGGCTTTTCTAAACAGCACCAGACTTATCTTTTTGATTATGTAAGCAGAATTTCTTCACTGTTGTGTTGTTCGGCGCTAATCACCGAATTACAAATTGCATCTCTTTCATACGCTGCTCTATAGAATATGAACTGCACTCCAGCAGCCTCGTCAACCCAGGCGCCAGGGGTTTTGTGTGTAAAGGGCTCTGAAGGCAGGGCCTGCCGAGGGGAGCCCCTGTCCTTCGCTGGGAGCGCTCAAGCAGGGGGGCTTCCCCGCTGCTTCCGCGGGGCCACGCGAGCGCTTTGTCCCCTGCCCTGCCCACGGGCTCTGTGGGAACGTGCAGGTGCTGGATGCAGCCCTGTTGTTGGTAATATTCCCGGCGTCGAGGGAAAATCTCCTGGGTGTCAGTCTGTGCTGTCAGCCTCCATCAGGCTGCGCAGGGTAGTGACTTGAATTTGGTTGTATTGGCGTAGATTTGAAGCTGGCTTGTCCTGGCTGTTGTTTTTTTTATTATTTATTTTCCTCTCCTCCCTGCTGAGGACATGAGGGCAGGGAGAACTGGGAGTGTGCTTCAAGAGGTATAGGCTGTGTGTGCTAAAGATTGTATTTACTCTTAAGGATCTCTTTTTAAACTGGTTGTTTGACAAGTATGACCTAATTAAACCAGCCAGTCATTTTCATGAAGTGTCATACCAGTTAAATAAGTGGGTAGAATAATAGGCCAAGATTGTGCAGTGTATTCTTCACCTTTTGAGAATGGAAACCTCCAAAGTAGTCTTTTCTCTCCTGACTATAATGTGTTTCCTCTAATATGTTTCGGTTTATTTTTTCTGCTGAAATCTAACCTAGCTGTTCCACTTGATTACAGCAGCTGTAATGGTGGGGCTGCACAAAGCTTGAGTCAATAAATCTGCTTTCATGCATTGATTACTTTAATGCTACATCGGAAAGAATTTTCTTTCATAAGGCAGCATTTGGAATTCCATGAGATGGAAGGGATGACTGTTCATCCTTAAGATGGGTTGTGTAGGAAGCTAGTTTAAGAACTACTTTTAATTAAACATACCCAGACCAAAGAATTGGTTATTCAAATGTAGGCACAATCATACAAGGCCTGATAAAATCTGTCTTGTGTAGTGTCCTGCTTCATGCACTGGCCTACAGCAGAAGGGAGATAAAAACGAGGACAAGCAAAGAAAATCCTCCCATGATCTTCCTGTTTTATAATAATTGCTGCTTCAGAGACTCCCTGAGCAGTGTCTTGCATGTGGGCAATTGTGGTTAAATGTTTGCTTTGAAACCCTTTAGCGGTTACTGAAGATTTAAGTCAGTGTTTTGACTTTCCACTAGAATTCCTTCATAAGCAGCTGCAGGATGCTCTGCTGGCTTGATCTGTGCTTTTTTATGGGCATGTCTGTGCAATAAGACACTACCTCGGAGAATATCCTGGGGTCTGAGCGTTTTTTCCTCTTACACTGAGTAGTACTCAGCAGTCTGTATGGTCTTAAATATGTTGTGATAAATGTGAAGTAAAATGCAGCACATTGTTAGAAAGGGCTGCAGTAAAGTTGGCCTTAAAATGTTTAGTTTTAAATATTATGATGTTTTAAAAATGTGTCAAATTACTGATATGTTTTTCTATAAATGAGTGCTATGAAATGATGGGGAGGGAAATGACTGTGAATTTCAATTTTTTGTCCCCAAATTAGGGTAATGAAAAGAATTGTGTGGGTATTTTTTGTTTGTTTGTTGTTTTTTGTTCCCAAATGCTCATTATACCGCAGAATGTTTAGGTTGTTAGCATTATGAGGCATAGACTTGAAAACACAGATTCTTCTTATTTTAATTAAAAATGCCAAATCTAATGAAGTTATCCTTTTTTTTTTTTTTTTTTTTTTTTTTTTATAACTGATCTGACAGCTTTGCAAGACATTCTGTAATATCACTTTGTAATATTTCACCCAAGGATATGGTAATAGCTAAGGTAGACATTCCATAGAGATGTTTGTGAGATGAAATTTTAATAGTTCATGTGATTGATCAGAAGGTTATTTTCACTTATTGTGCAGAAGAGATTTTTTTTTAAATGTTGATACAATTTATCCTCTCTGTTCTGGAAAGAAAGAGTCCTACTTAATATGCATAAACATGGATTTTCCTGTGCTTGGTCATTCTAATTTCTTAATATTTTTCACCTTTTCGAATGGATTTCAAATTCTCTCTCTTTCAGGTTTTCAGCTGTTGGTCCCTTCTTAAGCGTTATAAGAACTTTGTTACCAGTCAGCCTCTGTCCCCTGTGTTTCTAATGCTCTGAATGTTAAGATATCTCTAGTCATGCAGATGTTGGATGATGCTAACATTTACCAAAGAGATATCGGTTGTCAGCACCTTCATACTTCATTTGCTTTTTACTTTTTTCTTTTCTTTCTCTTCATGCTAATCATTATCTGGCTATGAAAGGATGTCGGCTCATCATTGGGGGAAGGCTTTTGCGAAAAGGTGGGTTTTTCTTTGTGCTCCAAATATAGTTGGTCTGGGGTTCAGTCTCTCCCTTGCAATAAGGACTCTTGCCTCTGACGCTGTTCTGCTGTGTTTCCAGGGTTTTCCAGGTTGAGCAACACGAGTGGGGTTTTCTAGGGGGTGGGTTTTGGGTGGAGGGGGAAATGCTGAGTGAAGTTGTCTTTTTGGGTTGAAAATGGGTAGTTTTGTTTGGAAGCCACTTCCACCATGTACAGAAAACCCTTAAAGCTAAGCATTTGAAATGGAACCTGGGGCAAGATTTGGAAAAAGGTGCTGCCTGGCCCTGATTGGAATTTGGGAGATGTTTTTGTAAAGAAGATAGTGCCCCTGGCTAGGCTCGGGCCCCATGAAGCCTGCAGTTTGTCTGCTTCACTTCTTTACCTGCAGTATAGTAGTCTTTCTTGACCTGACCGTGGTGTGTTCTGGGACTCGCTCAGGCCCTGGTGAGTGTCACAGAAGTCCTGCGTGTGCAGAGGATGCTCACCTGTCACAGTGGGAAGAACTGCAATGGGGAAGAAAAACCCTGAAGCTGAACAAAAGCTTTGGGGACAGACAGGCAATATCTGCCAAGTGGGAGTTCTGTTTAGGGAACAGACAAATCACTGGCATCCCAAGGTAGGGAGCGGAGGATCTTACTAATGTGTTTGCTGCATCAAAATAGCTGCTGAGGAAGTTACCCTGGGAAGTGGCAAGGCTCCACCAAGTCCTGTGCAAGCCACTGCCTGACTGAAACTTTTTTTGGACCGTCTATATTTGTCCTTTTTGCCTACAGCATTTAGCTTTTCTTCCCATCCACACCATCCCCCTTCCAGCTTCTTGAAAATGATTTATTATACTTCATTTTGAGTTCACAGCTTTGGGTACTCTATGCTATCAAGCCTTCTTCTTCCTTCATTTCCATAAGCAAAAGAAAATCCATGCGGAAGCTGGGAAATGGTTCTCTGCAGTTTTGAGAAAGTTTGTGTTCTGCCCAACCTAAGAGTTGTGTATTTGGCAGCACAAGGAATTGCTGATTGATCTGCTTATTATGTGAAGTTGCAGGAAGTTCAATCTAGATGTGCTTGTAAATGAGCTGATTTATACAGAACCGAACGCAGCTATGAGCAGGTCAGTTGGAGATAACTGAACTGCTTGACTTCAAACATTGCAACTGAAAAAGGTCATGATCTTACAAAAAAAATCTAGGTTAGAGTGGGAATGAAAACCTTCATGCCAGGAGTTTGTGCTTGTGGACACCAAGTACTGATAAATTCACAGCTGCTAGATCCTTTCTTTATGTGCAAATATGATGTATGCAAAAATGACAGGACACAAGAAGTTATTCTGTAGTAGAACTAAGGACAGTGGAGCTCTGCAGCTGTGTTACTGCCTGGAATAGCACTTGTTAATACAGGAAAAGCTCTTTTTTTTTTTTTTTTTTTTACCTATTATAGTTATGTAGAGTGTGAAAAAATAATGCTCTAACCTGTACATAGATTTTTCTGGCCTGGGAGCAAATTGTCCCTAGCGTCCATGTCTGAGTTACCTCAGTAAAAGCTAACTCCGTTCCTGCGCAGCTTAACGGTTCAAGCACCAGGCAGCACGAATGTAAATACAGTTTCCAGAGACAGCTCTGTGATTCAGAAACCTGCCTCCTTGGCGGGTCCGTGTGCTGGGGAGCCTGAGCTAATAAAACCTGCTTTGGGATGGGGTAAAGCCCCCTTTTGGGCCTGTACCATGTGCCTGAGTCTGGAAGGGCTGTTGACTAAATAGTTCTGTGATAAACTATATCTTCCAAGGCAAGTGAGCCTGCCTCTAACACACCCAAGAAACATCCTTGTGGCTCTGAGCAGGGCATCCCCAGTCCCTGATTCCGGGGGATAGCAGTGTTGGAGGTTGTTAATATTCCCCATCGGCAGCTGCTGCTTTTTCTAGCTGGTCTGAATAACCTGGCACTTGAGCGTACAGACTGCTGACGGGGAAGGTCTCTGCATTGTGTGTGGCAGGTTTCGTTGGAAGCCAAAGCTCAGGGAAGCACAGAGCACTGGTGTTGCTGTGCCAGGGCAGCGGAGGTAAATAAGGTGACCTGAATAATCACTCAGCCTGGCAGTAGTGGCAGGCAAAATAGGGAAGTGTCTGGTAAAAGATTTCAGTTTCTCCAGGATATAGTCAAGGGTACAATTCCTTCGCTTGGGCTTTTGGGGGTAAATGGGTTTGTCAGTCCTTTCTTAAAGAATACTTGACTGAGAAGTGTTGATACCGTTGTGATAGTTCCCAGTGTAAAGTGAACAAGGAATTTTTAGCAAGTTCTAGCTGATCTGGTAAGGATGTACTTTTGGTTCCTATGCTCTTTATTAGCGCTTCAGAAGAGATGTGGCATTGCTCCTGAAAACTTCCCTGCAGAATAAAGATTCCTAGAGAACAGCAGGCAGGATGGCCATCATTCAGAGCACATAATAAGCTGGGTGGCAGGAGACTACAGCCATATGTGAGGTCATATATCTAAGAAACACGGATGAAGGTCACTCTGTGTGCTAAGGGAGGTGGAAAGCAACAATTCTTAAAACAGAGGTGGGGTTGATGTTGGGTAATCAGATATATGTGGCCTTTTGCCAAGGAGGGTTAGTTCTGTCCGTGTGTCATCAGTGGAGTGTCCAACAGAAGACAGGATCCGTGTTTGGTCCTATTGCAAGTGCTCTTGTGAGGGCATGTCCAGCTCTATAGCATGAATGCAACAGAAAGATGTTGGAGGAGTGGGACAGGGTTCTGAAAAGAGCTGCATAAGATATTTTCTAATTTTTAAGCATTCTTACAGCAACCTGCTCAGGGATTTTGATATATAGAGTCTGTTAAGCTGAAGGGATAATTTAGCCATATTAATTCAAGTACCTATGTGGGAAAAAGAAATTTGGTAACACTGTAGCCAGGCAATAGCCAAGCGCTAAAGCAAAACTGATACCAAAATGCTATATACACTTCACAAGTGTTTTTTGTTGTTTTTTAGTGGTAACTTTTGAAACAACTTCTCAAGAGTTACAATAGACTGCTTTTCTCTAGTATTCCTTAAATGAAACAAGTATCCTGTTTTAAAATCATTTTAAATGATGTTGGACTCAGATAAACAAAACAAGAAATTTACGGTGTCAGAATATATGTGGCAACAAGGCTGCATCAGGTTATTGCACAAGACTTGCCAAGTGTTAGGCAGCGTGTGTGTGCGGTTGTGCCTCTACCGTGATGTTACCATCGTGGTCTTGCATCCTTATGTTGCCGTGATTTTCAGTCTCTTATGGACTGCAGCAAGCGGAGGAGAAGGGCTACAGCAAGCACACACGCACACTCACACACCAAAAAAGGAGTTGGAGCAATAGGTAACTGAGTAAGGGGGCATCTGTGGCTGGAAAAAGGAACATGGGCAGTTAAGTAGTGAAAGGAACAGAGGGAGTGCAGGATGAATGGAGGTAGTGTTTTGCTGCCATGTATGATACCGACCTAGTGGAATGAGAGAAGTATTAGGATAATCAGAGGAACTTTGGAGGTCTCTTCCTAAACTTAGTTAGGATTTAGAGTGAAGTAGGGTACTCTGACATTTGAGTTAAACAAAGATTTAATTGAGGCAAATACTTCTGAAGGACTGTAATTGCTTCAGAGATGTATAAAATCAGCAATACAAAGAATCAGCAGGGATAGCTGGAAAATTTAGTGTTTTAAGAAGGGCAAAGAATTGAACAGAAATATATTCTGTTTTCTCTCAGAAGTCTACTCCAGATATGTTTAGACAGACAACAAGATCTTGGAACTCTGGGATGTCAGTAAATTTAGCCTGTAATCTTCTGTGCAGCCATACGTTTGCTCCAGCTGATTACTGAGCACTTCTACCTAATACTTTAATTAGTGAAGGTAGTGTATTGACCTCAGGCGTGAGTTGAGAACTAAGGGAGATGAGGGAGACCTGGTGTTTCAGAAACTGGTACTTTTATAAGTAAATGAAAAAGAATTTTGCTAATATCTTAGTCTAACGAGTAAATAATATACCTGTAATATGTACCTGTTCATTTACACAATAATATATATTTAGAAAAACTAGATGAAAGGAATTCATCGTGTGCTCAGTTCTCACTAACAGGTGGTCAGCCAATTAGTATCTGGGGTTTTGATACGATCGAAATCTTTCCTTGTTTTTTAGAGCAGCATGGCTGTTTTCAGACAATAAGTTATTTAGGAACAAAAGTTCGATACAAGAGGAAAACTCCAAGATGAATTTTTATTATTTTACTGGTAAATTGTATGAGGGTGAATATTTAATTGTCTTTTGGAGAAATCTTTGTTCATGTCTCCTTTCAAAAGTCTTTCCCATTTTGGTTGGGAAAAGGTAATGCAACCAGGAAGTAGTATCAAACACCTCCTTATTTCATAAGTATAATTTTGCAGTTGATGCAAGTTATTGAAAATGCTTAACTGTTCTTGTGGTTCAGCTATAGTTCTGCTTGGCCTTTACCAGGTGATGGGTTATGAAACATCCTGAGTTATAATCTGAGAACCTCTTTAGAGTCTGTGAAAGTACAATGAGGATATGAAGTTTGATTTGGATCCTTTGAAGTTTCCTTTAAAGGAGCTGTTAATGTTTTTGAATGTTGCATTCTTCTTATCATTGATGTGTTTTGTCTTCATTTCTCAATCTTATCTGTGTATGTTTTTGTTGTAGCACACGTCCCATGGAGACGGACGCCAGGAAATTTCCTCTCGAACTGGGCGCTCTGGAGCTCGTTGCAGGAATTCTATAGCTTCCTGTGCAGATGAACAGCCACATATTGGAAATTATAGACTTCTTAAAACGATTGGAAAGGGAAATTTTGCAAAAGTGAAACTGGCAAGACACATCCTTACTGGCAGAGAGGTAAAGTAGTATAGATGTAAACAAGAGAGAATTGCAGTAGGTCTGAATGTTCTCTTGGACCAGTATCATCAAAGTCTGAGTATTGTACTCTCTTTTAACTAGACAACACTGCCACTGCTGCAGGAAAGAAGAAAAAATGGATATTCTTTTTAGCAATGATTACAAAACTTTTTTTTTATTATTTTTGATGATCTCTTAATATTGCATTTTTGTTAAGTCTCTACCTGAACTTGCTCCTACTGCTCCTAGAATTCCCTCCTAAATTTTCTATTTCCTCAAAGGACAAAGAGTGCAGCACTTAAATAGGCTTTCTGGAAAGGCTGTTTCTTGGTGTATATATGTTCCACATTTCAGATCTGTACCAGTGGTGAAATCGGGAATGGTAATTAATATACTTTCTTGATTGTGGTGCTCTGCTTATTTTTGTGAAGAAAATACTGTGCTTGGGCTAGTCAAAATATCATCCCAGGATGGCTCTGCTCGTATCTGTGCTGCTGGGACATTTCAGTCTGTCGGGCCCTGGTTTTTGTGTCTGTCACTCTGGAGTGTGGTGCAGACAAGCCCGCTCATTTATCTCTTCATAGTGTCTAATGCAGCTCCATAATTAGCTTCTGCATGCCACTGCATGTAATTAATAACACTCATCTAACGATGGCTCTGATTTGGTGAGCTGTGTTCCTCTGCTTGTAACAAAAGGTGTTTCTTGTTGCTATTCTCACTGATAGTAATTCTGCTTCCTGCGAGATTGGAGAAACACCTTACAGACCAAGCGCTTGCTAAACCTATCTAATGAAATAAACACTCCCTGACATCAGCCAGGGCTTTTAAAGAAAGCTAAGTGGCTGCCTGCAGCATTTACATGAATGTCTTTTCCTGAGTTGTTATGGAATCAGTAGCACTAGGAGCAGCTGAGGGATCATAATTTTGGCAGAGTCGTTATAAGAGATTTGAGTGTGGAGAGAGAAGTTGTTTTGGTGATGAGTTGTCTTCCGATATTAAAATTACTTCTTTCTAATTAAAAAAAAAAAAGATGATTTCTAGACAAAGTTTCTCTTTGCTTGCTTTCCACTTAAGTTCCCTACTTTTTCTTTTTTTTTTTTTTTTTTTTAACTGATATCTAACACAGGAAGTGCGAGTACTTGGGTAGTACTTACTTGCTGCTATTACAGGCATAGGTGGTGAAGATAAGCATCATGTGGCCTATTTGGGGCTTTTGTCATCACGCACTGCTTTGCAAAAGACGAAGCACAGTTTTCCTTTTCTCTTCAATGCACATAACTGAGTTAACCTTAGATTCAGTACTTTGATTGAAACTCAGGACATAATCTGAGACTATAAAATTTTTGGCCAAACTCGTAAGGATTTAGGTGTTAACTTTCTGTAACTCTCATGAAAAAATTCATGTAATCAAGTCAGAGCATAAATACTTTCCAGGATCTAGACATTTGTCCTGGCTGTTTGGAATGAAGGTGTCTCTTTGAAGGGAGCACTTAGGTATACTCCTTTAAAACTAGCTCCAGGTATTATAAACTTGTTTCCCCTTTGTGAGAGGTTTGTAAAATATTCTCCCTTCCTGCTAGGTGAAGTATACAACATTGATAATAATGGCACGTTTTGAATATGTATGATTAGAAATGTTCACAACATGCTGAGCAACAGTTTCCAGTGCACTGATTTTTCCCTACAGAACTACTTATCTGTCTTAAGACTGTATCTATCTTTTTCATGGTAGTCAAGTTATGGTTTTTTTCTTCCTTTTTTTTTTTTTCTTCCCCTTGTGATCCGTGGCTGTACTTTGTAGTGTTAATTTGCACTTCCTTTGTGAACTGTAGTCTCCAAGGTTGTTTGTATCAACTTTCTATTACATTTCATGATGTTTCTTAGAGACTTCCTGTGCCCTGGTCACTGACACAGATATTATTAAAATTGGTCCCAATTATGGTCCTTGAGAAACTTTATTACATATTTATTTCTAACCTGAGTATTCAATTCCCTTAAATTAAAAAGTCTTTATCTACATTTCACCTTACTGACTTCAGTAATTTCCATGTGTCCTCACAGATGAGGCTTTTCTGCAGTCAGAATAGTTGTATCTCTGGTGGTCTGATCTTTATTCAGAGACTGGGCACAAATAACTGCAGGAAAATATGTTACATTTTATCCATTCTCTCCATTTCTCTAATTTTTCCCTTCAAGTCTTGAGCTGGAGAATTCTATGGTAATTGGGCCTTTGGGCCTGTTAGAGGGCTTGCAGAAGCCTTCTTCCCTTCCCCTTTTTAAGAAAAACATTTAAGTGTGAAATCACTGTTAAGAAGTTTGGGATGTATTTATTTTTTTGCCCCCCTTTTCCCTATTTTTCCCCTTCTTGATCTTACCTGAGAGTACACTCATCTCTGAATTTCTTTTGCCTTTTATTTTGTTTTTATATACTGATTCCTGTTTGCCACCCTGATTATGTCCTCTTTTTCCAACATGTATTCAGAAATCTAAAATACACTATTTAGTTTTGGGTGTCAAATTAACTTTCATCTCTACCGTATCCTTGCTGTGTTTTGACCCTGCTTATCTTCTTGTCCTTGTTATTTACGTGGCTATTCTTAATGTTTTTTCAGAGGTCTAGTTTAATTTCACTTTATGGAAATTCCCTCTATATATCTAATTCTGAAGCAGATCCTTGCTGTTTCTTGCAGATGTATGTTTGATTAAATGTTATTTTGGGGTAGTTCCTACCTCTTCAGTTTCAGGAATATTTCTAAGAAAGGGTTTCATATATAGCTCTCATGTTTCCAACTGGAATAAGTTCCAGGACACTTTTATGCTTCCATCTCTAGGAATGCTTTGCACACCTGCAAAGATGCGTAATGAGAGTCTGCCCTCAAATTACAGAAAGGGAGAAACGTGCAATCTGTTAGGGGAGGATAAGAAAATAAGCCTAACTTGGGTATTTTGAGTCACCCAAGGAGACACCCTGCCAAGGAGTGCATGTCCTTCTGTTCCCTGCGGAGTATCGAGGGTCAGCTTCACCATACTTAATCTGGCACTTGGAAATATTCTCCTTTAAGCTCCTGTATCTAGTACACTAATTTTCGTAGTCTGTTTACCCTCTCAGAATCAAGAATCTTCATTGGAAATGTGCTTTTGTTAAAGTTGAAGTCATGCATTTTCTGTTGTGACTTATGAAAAGTTATTTTCTCTGACAAATTTTCTATATTTGTCAAAATTAATCTAAAAGATAGAACTACATTTTGCTGTTTCCAGGGTGGTTGGAATCACAGCCAAAAATAAATAATATGGACCCTTCTGTTCGTTAGAGGCATATGTTAGTCAATATCCCGGAAATTGAGGTTTCCTGCTAAGACAAAATTTGCTCAGAATCCTTTCAGGATCCAAGTCTGACTTGAAGAAATCTATTGTCTTTTTGTCTTCCTTTTTTATTTCCATTCCTTCCATTGAAAAAGAAGTCAAATTTAAGAGGGAGAAAATAATCTGAACGGAAGCAATTTGGCCGAGTTGCTTACAGTGTCTCTTTTTTTTTTTTTTTTTTTTGGACTGCTTTGTAACTCCTGCACTTCAGCCCTGTAGGAGGAATGTCTCAAGTGTTGCTCCTGTGAATGGTGAAAGCAAAGTTCATTTTAATTCTGCTAATATTCTCACATAGAATATCGCGGCTGATGTTGCGCGGTGCTAGTGTAGGTGGACAGACATTCTTCCAGTGTTGGCCACAGCACTCCATGCTTGAAACTTTTCCAGATTTTTGTACAGAGAGCAGAATCTCTCCTTCAGAAGGCAATTTGATGCTTCATTAACTATGCTTAGTAAAACAGGATTTTTTTTTCCCAAGCTTATTAGTAATATTCTTTGTGGCAGGCTCCTGTAGCTTGGGGTTTGGAGACCTTATCATGGAGCCTGAATTTGTTCCCTGTTCTCATCACTTCAAGCCCTCAAAGTCAGTGTTAACACATTGTACTTTCAGTGTTCATACAGATAGGAATTCTCTAAATTCATTCTGCCTTTAATGTTATATTTGGTGCACTGAACAATCATGCAAGTCTATCTTTCAGAAAATTGAGGTATGTACCACGGCTTTGTCTCCAGGGCTGAAATTGTTTGCCAGTGTGAGAGATTCTCTGCTCACCTGGCGCCAGTGCACAGAGGTAACAGGGGGCTTGTACTGAACCCAATGCCTTAAGAATTCGTGGGCCAAAGAAATATTTAAGTCTTTCAAAATTCATCAGAATTAGTAAAGCTCAGACAAAACATAATTTGTCATCTGAGTAGAATGCGTTTAACAAGCAAAACCAACTGTGTTCTGTGGCATAGTTAGTCTTGAGATACCAGATCATTTTGGATAATATTATTTATTCTCTGTTGAAAAGGGCAGAGGTCACTCTACATCCAGTTTTAAAAGATTACAGAAAGTAAATAACTTTGAACTGTTCTCACCTAGGTAACAACAGACATAAAGGCAGAGATAAAATCTTTCTTGGTTTAATACACAGCTGCAAATATAAAAATGCCTATTGCTTAATGTTTTGTTTTGAAACGATTTCTCAAGATTTTGTAGTGGAATTTCGCCTCAGGAAATACAGTGATCTTTAATTTCAATAGCATGCATTAGAAGAAAATATTCCCCAAACAAAAATGTTCTTAGCCTCTTGGTGCCCTCTCACCATATGTTGCATCTCGAATGGCTCAAAATGCATCTTGAATTTCCGTTTCAGAAAACCCCGTACCCATTATAAAATTCCCTGATGTACCCAAATGCTGAACGTTGCTTTGCTCTCCCTGTCTCTGTCGTGATGTTCCCTCCATCTGCGCGTTTCTGCACTTGGATGGAGGGCAGTAAATTTGGTTTGTTTTCAAGTATCCTTTACTCCGCATATGTCCAACCCCAAGCTTGAGGAGAAGGCAGAGATGGCACGGAGTGATGCAGGGAAAGGGGAGCTGTGGCACAGCGAGGAGCAGTGTTTGTGCTTGAGCCACAAGTTCAAGGGCAGTTGAGAGCCTTCGCCTTGTGCCAGGGAGGTGCTAGGATCAGCTGCCTTGCAGCAGCTTGCTGCTGTGGCAGCACCGTCCCCCTGGCTCCTGCCGAGTTTCTTCTGGTGTGTTTAGCCCTAATTTAGGAAGGAAAAATACCAACTGGCACATAATTTTAGGAAGAGTTCCCCTTCCTCCTCTAATTGATCTTGTATCCAAATTGCATTGCTCGGCATTGAGGTTCATCTCTGCTGCCTATTCATTGTTTTAAAGCTTCAGGTTATAACTGAATTTGACTTTGAATTTCTCTTCTGATTATTTTGTTGAACTTTTGTTCTTTAGCATTTCTGTGCAGGTTTGACTGAGAAGATGAAAAGCAGAAAAGGAATTCTTTTTTTTTTTTTTTCAAATCATTGCATTACAGTTCATGGGTCTTTGTTAGTATGCATAAGTGATATTTCTTCTCATATCTAACAAAGCAACTATACAAATGGTTTGAGTATTCAGTGAATTTCCAAAGCTGAACTTAGTTTTTAAAAATTTTGTATGGCACTACTTTCAATTTGCCATGAAATTTATGCTTTTAAAAATATCTTCAGAAATTGTCATCCACAGTCACTGTTGCATATTCTGTAACTACATGTTCTGTAGACACACTGCTCTCTATCAGAGTAATATCTAGTATTTCAAATTCTATATAATGTGGTTATCTACTATAATATAGTGTAGTATATAACATGTGTGTGTGAATGTATATAATGTCCATTATGGTCTTATGTCAAAAGACTAAATGAATTTCTCTTTTAGTAGCCTTAAAATACTGTTTTATCCATTCACTGTTTAGTATGTTGCTGTAGAACTAAATTATCCTTCAAACATTAATTCCAAATGTTTGCAAATTAAAACAGAATGCAAGTATACAATTTTCCAAAGAAACCTTATTTGTGTTGTTTTTATGTTTTCCATTTCTGTTACTAGGCTTGTCCACCTTGTTACATGGCTACAATTGTTCATACTGAAAATACTGATTATTAATTTGTCCTCTAGGTTGCCATAAAAATAATTGACAAGACACAGCTGAATCCAACTAGTCTACAAAAGGTAGGTTTTTACACTTAGTCTTTCAACTGCTTTGCAGTTTGTTTCCTTTTTCCACCTCCTTCCATGAGCCCTGAATGCCTGTGCTGGAGAATCCGAAGCACCGCATATCTTGCACATATCTGACTATTTAATAACTGGGTTTGTAATGCACATTTTTGACAGCCCAGCAGTTGTTCGTGATGAATATGTGGTTTTATAGATGAGATCTACAGAGCTATAGACTTGAGAAAAGTGCTGCTAGCTCCTCTCATTTTAAGCTAATGAAATATCCTGAGAAGTAAACTGAGCAAGATGTCGTCTGGCTTCCTTTGTCACAGCCCAGCCCTGTAGAAAGGATGTTTGTGGTTTAGTGTTGTGCTCCCATGTCTCCCTCATGCTCGTCATTTTGTTAAATTTATAAATACAAAGCTTGTTCTGTCCTTTTTCACTGGCCCTGAAAATCCTGCCTCTGGACTGAAGGCCAAACACTATCTATGCCTTTCACACAGTTTCCAGCAAAAAAGGTGCTGCAGTTTTCAGGAACAACTTGGAGCATGGCTATTCTGGTTTCTTCTCTCTGGCATCAATTGTTCTATGTGCTGTTACAATTGAATTGCCTTATCTATTTTATTAAGTAGCGATAAATCTTGCTCTTTCATCAAGAAAGCCAATCTGCTTTGGAGTGCCTGCAGGAAGTACATTTAAATGTCACTTCTACCTAGGACTTTTATAACTCTGATTCTTTTAAGTGCTGCAGTCAAAGGCTTTTTATTTACTTTTGTATACTTTGATAAAAAAAAGCTCCATGCAATGTTTTGGTTTGAGAGAAGACCCAGAACTTACCTGCAAACAAAATTAAATTGTACAACCAGGGTAAACGGAATAATATACACATTTGGATTTTATGCAAATACTAAAAAGATTATACAATTAGATGCCTTTATCAAAATTAAAGCTGAAAGGAAATTGGAAAAATACACAAGTTCTTACATTGCATGACTTGATTGAGAAATGAAAAAAAACTATATAAGAAAGACTGAGTAGCAAAGTAGGAGTACCTTCAATACTTCCTGTGACTGTTTAGGTTATATAAAAGCAAATAATGTGGTTTCAGTTTTCTCACAAGTTTTTTCAACTTAATCTGACTTTTTTGTGATTTCTGGGAAACCATGAAGAAATAAAATGTAAAATAGGTAATGTTAAATTAAAGTTGATTGATCTAGCAAATATGTGTAAATTGAAATGCTTACTAAGTGTGCTAACTGCTTGGTCTACTTAAAGGGAAACGGAAGCTATGGTAAGGAGTAGAGGAACCACAGATCACAGGAAAAATGGTCAGAGAAAAAGTAGAGGCACGGTGTTTTCAGGGAAAAATGCAAAATTTTACTTTTTCAGGTGGTGCTACATGGATATTGTGCCTTAATATTATCTTGAAATGATAGACACGAAGGAAACCTTTTGCAAGTTAGGGGACGTCAACTGGCAAAACCACTATTTGGAAGTGTGCTTGTGGATTTAACCTGATTCCTGGTTTTCAGCCTGTTCAGTTTGCACTCAGATATTTGTCTCAGCTTTCTTTTTTTATTTTATAGATGTATTATATATATATATTTATATATATACACTTACATATATAAATTTACAGATAGAAAAAGAGATTTTTAAAATGTGATTTGTGAATTAGGACTGTCCATCGCTAGGTACTGAGCATTACTTTTTTCCCCCTTAAATGGGAGTGTGGAGACTTGGCGCAAAATAGTGAGGTAGAAATCGGAACAAATTTGAGGAGTGAAATTGCTGATTTGCTCATTTCTATAAGATCATGTGACATATGAACACAGATGAAGGTCCAGCAAGACGTAATGTTAGTCTTCCCAATTCAGAAAATGTTAGGTCATTTTTAGGTGCCTGCTTCTTGTGATAAAGACAGTGAAAGCAGACTTCAATACACAACACACTGCTTATCAAATTTGCTTCATTTGCTTTTGGAAACCTTTCCTCAATTTTTTCCCCCAAGAAGTGTCAGCAGTGTCGCATTCTTGGTGTACTGGAAGCACATTACTAATTGGTAGAACCAGGGGAGATGAGAATGGAAGCGCTGCTGGCCTTGTCCCTCTGGAAGGAGCCATAAAATATTTGTGGTATGGTGGGGAGGGCTGTGCAAGGAGGGCTGTGGTGTATAGTGTCTCAGCTGTGCGCTTGCTGCGTATCACGTTCATCCTTGGACGCTGAAATGAATGTGATCGACTTAAGCTGCTGAGTCCCGTTCTTTGTCTCCCATCTTCCACGCTGATGCTTCTGCTCCCAGATAAAAAACAACCTTGTGAAGCACCTGCCTCCCTCTGGAGGAGCCGCCGGCTGCGGGTTCGGCCGCGCGGAGCGGGGCTGCTGCCGCCCCCTCTGCGCCAGCCGCTGCTTGGGGACCTCGCTGCTGCTCGTGCTTAATGACGAGGAAACGGTGATGCCTGCTTTGAAAGAAAAGGGAATGCTTGGAGCTTTCTTTCCCACGACGGTGCTGTTAGTCATATTTGTTATTCTTCCCAACCCCACAAATATCAGTCTCACTGGATGCTGGTGTTGATGCTACAGTAGTTCACTTCCTTCTAGACCAAAACAAATGTTTGTTTTTTGTTTCCTTTTGCATAAGTAATTCCATGATATGCAAGGCTCCTACCAAGGCTCTGTAATAGCACTGTATCACTTCTCATTTTCCTTTTTAAGAACTTGCTTCCTCAGCCAAATATTTTGATTGTAATGCACAGATGTTTTTGCCACTTGTTTGACACCTTGCTTTGTATAAAGCTTTAGAGTTCATAAGCCACCAATTGGAATATGTAGTGTGTGTTTTCTCATCCTTGATCAATCAGTATTTTAAAAGATGCGAGGAAAAGATGAGAACATAAAATACATAGACTTTTCTGTTCATAATGTACTTTGTGTGTTTGAGCTGTGATCTATTTGAGGCAAACTTATTCCTGCATATGTAAAGGCCTCCTGAATAAGGCTTTAGTTATCTGCAGGGCATATCCAGTGAGAAGTGTGTAGGAGAAGCCTCAGACACAGCTAAAGCTTGAGCTGGCTTAGGACAGCATCTTGTGACAATCTGACTGGGATATGGTAGAGCTCTGGCATCTGGCTAGTATACTAACCTGCCCTTTAGCAAATGTTTATCTCTTTCTGTGTTTTTTTTATAGTCCCTTGTGATTCAGACTCTTGCAATACCTAATGCAGAAGCCCTTCTGTTTTGTCTCTCAATATGTACAGAGAGAGTTAGCTTAAAAAATGGTTCCATCTTCCTACCCCCTTTTACCTTAAGGAGTGGATTGACACAGGGAAGCTTAGGTAAAATTGATAGAGGGTTATTAGTCAGCGTGCATCTGTGCTTTCATTGCTTATTTTCTTTGTGTTCAATATGTCCACTAGCTGTATGAATTAAATGCAGCTCTTTCCATATATGTAACATGGCTTACAATAGTGAAGCAGAAAGACATTTATATTGCGGCCTGAGGATGTTTGTCTTTGCACAGAACAGTTCATAGAGCTCCTATTGACTTAAAATGAGCTGCTGAACAAGTCGAGAGTAGTTGTCAATCTTTGTGTTAGCAATTGATCTGTTAAGTATGGGTTTAAGTTGATAGTCTGTCCTTATAGTGTTATTAAGACACTTCTTGCAATTAAGAAAAATATTTTTCAAGCTCAGAGTTGAGAACCTGGGTGTTATGTCTTGCTGCACCTTCTTCTGTGTCATTATGCCAAAAGACCTCAGATTCAGTGTTGCTTTTTGTTTGCTTTCCCTAGGATACCTGATTCTTCATTGACCTGTAATGTAGTCTTTAGAAAGAGTAGAAATAGGGAGTACTTCATTTATTGAAAGTCAGTGCACATAGTCTTTTGGGGGAATGAAGTGTGGATAAACCTTTCTCTGCATACTTTCTGAAAGTGTCATATTACTCCTTTAGAAATAGAATATAATATAATGTCAGATACTTTAAATTGTTGTTGTTCAAGTTTTTCTCTTTGTTAAAATATCAAACATAACATACCATATAAATACCTTCAGATTGTCCTCCCATAGTTGGTTTGTATAACTAAAATTATAGTTTAAAAACAGCAGCGTTTTATTTTAAAGTATTTGTCTTAGGGGAAACTCAACATATAAATATTACTTTTGAAAAATGCTTGTGTCTAGTCACCCACTTCAGCAAAAAGTTGATGTAGAAGCTGCCTATTGATGTACTTCATTAGGGTTTATTGATGTACTTGGGTTAGTAGTGCAGACTAGTGGCCTGGGGGCAAATTAAATTTTTAAATTAGCCCAAAATACAGTCGGAGCTTGGTTACGTTATACCCTCAAACTGTACTGTGTACAATGAGGAAATGACTAGCTCCGGGCAAGAAAACATTCTTTATAATAAAGCTTACTGAGTACACTCAAATGCTGCTGCAAATTGTAGCCTAATTCTTAGTGTCTAATTTGGTATTGCCTTTGGTTGATTCTTGTTGTTTGATGGTACCTTATTCCAGTTACGACTTTGAGGCTCAATACTTATGTTCCCATACTTAAACTTGTGCAAAATACTTCTGTAGGTGGGAGAGGTGATGGTGAATAGGCTAATGGCTGAACAGCAGCCAAGTTCTTCATCTCTGCAGAAGTGGAGTCGTACTTGGTGCAATTGGATGCAACAGACTTGGTTTGGGCTTGGTTTGTGTATAAGCAGCTCCTCATCTAGCAAAGGGTCAGCCACAGAATGGGATAACGAATATAAAATAATTAAAAGCATGAGGGGAACTCTTCTTGTTCTTCTCCACTCCAGGTAGTGAGGCATTCGTAGCTGTAATCGTTGCAAAGGGAGGGATGTCTCCTGGACAGGTCAAGGGTTTTCCCCAAACATTAGCCTTGCAAAGGGAAGAGAATAGGTAGAAATGATCTCCAAATTATGATTATTCTGCAAGATTTTTTTTTTATTTAAGAGATCTAGTCAGAAGAAATCTATTTTGTTGGCTCATGGCAGGTTTTTGTTTCCTGTATTTCACTTTTTTTTTTTTTTAAATTTGCTGAGTAATTACACCTTTAGTTTTCAGTTCAATGGTAATAAAGAAAAGACATTAAATATGACCACATCTATGTGAAACCTGATCTGAGGGTAATCTTACAGTAGCACTTTTTGCTTTCTTACTGACAATAACAACAATTGTTATCTCTTACTTTGCAAAATCCTCTTTTTTTTTTTTTTTTTTTTCTAGTCTGCATTCCAGGGGAGTTGTTGCATATTTTCTTCGTGCTTTAGTCTTTCTGTAATAATAAGTCCAGTATTAGCTGTTTACTGCTGTTCCTGTAGAAGTTCTTGTTAGATGTATAATAAAACCACTTGATTGCTCCTCCTTTTTGAGGTATGCTATCAGAAAATACTGAAGAGCTGAAAAAACCGCCTGGTCCTTGTCTGGCTTGGGGGGACAGCAGAGGGAAAACTGTTCTTTATATTTTATGTGTGTCTATGTATACATGTACGTATCTACCATGTTTTACGTTTGGACTTGATCTTGAAGGTCTTTTCCAACCATAATGATCTATGTAAGCATACTGCCTGAAAAGGTAATTGTTAGATATTTTTCCCCTCTGCTAAGCCTTTCAAGAGTGGTTGTAAGAGAATGGAAATTCGATAGTATCCGTACCTCATAATATTTTCATAATATTTTTTTATCTTGGATTTTCCTGAGAAATCAGGACTACTTTTCTTTCATTTACTATTAACCAACCCTGTTAAAAGCAATGTTTTATATTGCAGTAACAATGGCATTTTTAATATTACATTTACAAATTTATCTTGCATCTCATAATGTTTTCTTTTCAAGAGGAGAATTTTCAAAGATTAAAGTAGTTAACAGCTGATCAATAATAGACTACAAATCCCGTATTGCAGTCCAGCTGTAGGAGGCCTTGCCCTGTGCTGGGGTAGGTAAGGGAGCTACATCAGCAGAGACCGTTTGTGTTGGTGTAGTTGAACTACACACTATTTCGTGCTACAGATAGTGGATTTTTTTTGCCTGCTAATTCCTATCATATTGCATAGTATTTCCATGGTGTGCTAGAAGATTGGGCTTTAATAACATCCTGAAAAGTGCTAAATTCATGCTGGTCATACAGCAGAGTGGTCTTTACGCTGTGTTCCATAGGGGGTTCATAAAGCTTTGAAAATAATAATTTCTGCAAACCACAGTGCACCTACCCACAAAATAAATGTGTGTGTGTTTGTTTATATATGTATGCACATATATGTATATATATCATATGATAGGTATTGGCCAGGAAGAAGCTCTGTAGGATCTTAATGGACTTTTGGCCCAAAAATGAGTTTGAAAGAGGCAAGCACTTAACTCCTTTCAATAATGCTCATTTCTTGAACTTCACTGAAATGCCCTTTTACCCTTTGCATTTAAAATTAAATAAGTAAATCAAAATGATCAGTCTTTAGGAAGAATGAGTGTTACGTATTACTTGTATTAATTTCATGTTTTATGTTTATTTCAGCTCTTTAGAGAAGTAAGAATAATGAAGATCTTAAATCATCCAAATATAGGTACCTTATTTCTTTCACATAATTTCCAACTCTGGAGAAATGCTAGCTTTTTCTCTGTTAAAAGTGTTTGGGTGTAAGTTTAGTAGAAAGTTTTGCACCATAGCTTAACTTACCGTAAAGTAGTAATAAATATTTTGACAGAATTGTATGTCCTGGAAAATAAATTTTAAAAAAAAGGAAACTCATTTGGACATTTGTATAAAATAGTATAGATAGCTTTTTAATTGCTAACATTGTATCTTTTGAGTGTAATGTTCCCATTACTCATGAAGTTTGCATTAAAAATAATTGTGTGTGTTAGAAACAAGAGGTGGTCATGATTTTGCTCAAAAATGTAAGGTTTAGCTGATGTGATGTTGCTACAGGAGTGTGAGCAGGCTGTTTGATAACTTGTTGCCATGTATATCAGTACAGTGAATTAAAAAGGCTATAGCTGATGCTCCGATTGGTGGAAGATATGCTTAATTTACTTGTTTTTTCCACAAAACTGAAGCATAATGCTGTTTCATAATAAAAACTGTTCTTTACGAGTTGAGAAAATGTGATACAGTATTTTCCGTTTTGGAACATCGGATAGAAGACGCTTCCTCTGAGAAATACTCTGATGTTGTGAAGCAGCATTTGTGAAAGAATCCTTCATTGAGTTACCTTAAAATAATATTTCTGTAACTAGATAATTGATTAATAACTGACTTTCTTTTCTAGTGAAATTATTTGAAGTCATTGAAACTGAAAAAACGCTCTATTTAATAATGGAATATGCAAGTGGGGGTAAGTATTTATGCAGTGCTTAGAATGTTAACAAGTTGCCAAGTAATAGAGAATAGTTGTTTTCTTTGAAGCTTGACTTTATTGGAAATAATTAATGGCATAGTAGGGTAACATTTTATGCAAAATGTTTTTTTTTTTTTTTTCTCTTGGACTTTGTAAGGGTGGGTATAAAGTATAGCTTATAAAACTACACTCTTGAATTGTTGCAGCTTAACAACAGTTGCTCTGTAATTCACATTTTGAGTTTAATCAGGGTCTATATTCAGCCCTAGATTGCTCCTGTCTACTGCAAATGTTAACTTTTAAAATTTATTATGTTCCTGTCTGGGTGTTTGGTAAAAGCACAGTCAGATGCAACATTTTCCATGTTTTTAACTGGTGCTTACTGAAGCACCAGTGCTTCCCTTTTTAAGATGTTGCTGGCGTTTGACCTATCTTAGTCAGTGACTTTCTACCAGAAAACTCTATAAGAGTTTTGGGGCTTAGTTGTTTGTCCGTTTTATGAAGAACGTTAAAAAGGAATGTAAAGACCTATTCCTGATTATTGGTGGGGGGCGGGGGTGGAAATAGTGTGTGTCTTGTAATGTCATGCTCTTTTTGCCAGAACTAGAATTAAGGTATAGAGGCTTAAATTACTCCTTGCAAGGCATACTGTCTTTCAGAGTGACCCTTTAGAAGCAGCTGCTGGGAATTTCAAAGCTTTGAGGCTTTTCTTCAGCTTTGTGAGGGAGATGCAAATGTTTCTGAGGGGAAAAAAATTAAAATCAGCACTGAGTTTGACCCTGATTATGCATTATGTGAAGTTTATCTAACTAGCATATCAGGTAGTGATTTTTCTGCCTGCATATATTGTCTTCCAGCGATGCTGCCTAAGTGCAGCAAAGCTTTGCCTGACCACAAACAAGGATGGGAGAATCCTCCTCTAACATTTGCTAGTATTGCCATGTGTTATTTTTGATGGTACTTCACTAAAAGTGAAGTCCTGTTGCCATCTAGTGATTGGTTTCCACAAGATAGAAGGGCCTACAGTCTCTAAAGTAGTGAGGATATTAAGTGAAATAATGGAGAAATATGCATTGGCCTAAGAGGCTATGAGCAATAGTGCTGCTCAGTAGAGAATATTTAGCTATTCAATCCACTTTTAAACGCTTTATCAATTTTGCATATAGCCAACGAGCTTTTGAAGTTGTGTGTTAATCTGTGTTTGCAGGGATTCTCTTACTCTAGCTACTATTTTTTAGTAAAGTCAGTGTTTTATTGGCCATTTGACTAAACCTAAAGCTTCAATGTGGTCAGTATTGATGTGCTACAAAACAATGTGCTTAATTAAAAAGTACAGATCCTTATCAGTGCTGAAGACTGTCTTTGGTCCCCTTTAGCCATCTACAGCCATGGAACATGGGGCTTGTTCAGGGGTGCTTCTCCACGTATCCTGCAGCACTGATGCTGGTGCATAGTTTACTGCATCGCATCCCACTGCGTTCATGAGGGTGGGCTTTATTCTGGGTACCGCTTTCAAGTCTAGGATAAAACTAATTCCTGCCTTCATTAGGACATTCCTATACATACGCAGAAAAATTATAGTACTGGTACTATAGCATTTACAGATATCATTAGATTTTTCTTACAAGGCTTAGTTTTGTGCTGCTTAAGGTACTTTTGAGAAAGTCTGTGAAGGAATGCAGGTCATCTTAAAGAATGAAAAATTATATGTCTCAGTTTCTGCCGTAAGCAGTTGGAAGCAAATGTGTTTTTCTATATGCACTCTTTCATTATTTCTTAATGTTTTCTCACATAGGAGATTTTGGTATAGTAAACTGCTATTGGCATTTGTTGTCTTTGTATCTTGTTTTGTCTTTGCAATTGCAATTGTAAACTTCAGTTTAATTAAATCATTCTAGTGAAATTGTGGGTAACTGCTAGAATGGAAACTCCAGACTCTGAAATTTGTATTAATGTACCTCATTATTTAATTGTAGGGGAGGTGTTTGACTATCTGGTTGCACATGGAAGAATGAAGGAAAAGGAAGCTAGATCTAAATTTAGACAGGTATGTATAACATTCTTATACACCAGCTCTTTTTCTGTTTTATTGCAAAAATTAGTAAAACTGCTATCGTTTGTGTTTGATTTTTTTTTTTAGTAATGTTCAATACGTGCATTTGTCATAGCATTTGGAAGAATCTGATTTAAGCAGATAGTAGTAGGTTCGTAGGTGCTGGTCATCTTTGAGCCATGTGTCAGTGTGCTCAAGAGTGCCAAAATACAGCAACTTGGTTCTTCACTTGGTTGTGTACTGCACTCCGAGATTCATTTCCTCTGGGTTCATGTCGTATATCCTTAGCCCAGTTGGTCTATAACCTTTTGGAGATTGTTCAAATGTAACAAACAGCTACAAACTAGGTCAGTTACCAAATGAAGGTGACCTGTGTAGCAGACATCCAGTCCTTTACAGGGGAGAAGAAAACCCACATTTAACAGCTGTCTAAAAAGTCACGGAAAAAAAAACTCCCAGGCTTGTTAGTTTTTAATTTTCTTTGGCTAAACTCACTTTGTAAAGATGTGTGGGAATTTCATTCATCTTTAAAAAGCTTTTCTGGCCATCAATAAAGCAGTTCTGAACATAATATTCTATTAATTAGTTAAAATTCAAACTCCTGTGCTCTTCTAGCTTCTAGCTTTTCATCTGCAGATCTGAGTGTTGTCTGATGTATTCCATTTTGTTCTCTGCTCTTGAGAATAAATTCATAAATGTTTATATTGTTTCCATCTCTTTGGCCAGTTTATTCATCTGGTCAATCCTGTGCAAAGTAATAAATATCAAAATTGTGCCCCTGTTTAGTGACGCTTTAATGAACAGAGGCAAGAATAATGTTTTGGTCTGTGTATGGGGAATTTAAACTGATAAACTGTGGCAATGACATAACATTCAGTTCACTGATGCAGATTGTAGGAGGGCAGTCTCTGAAAGCTTCACTTTCTAGGCATAGTCATACAAAAGTGGAATTAATTTGACATTAGTAATAAAACATTAAACAAATCAAGTAATCCTTTTCACAAAATACTATATAAAGAAATATTTTATACTTTCCTAAGTTAACGTAAGGATAGTGTGACCAAAACAACAAATTGAGAATTAAACTGTGTAGTAACTGTTTTGCTCCCTGCGTCTCATATCATAACAGCTAAATAAAACAATATAGGCATTAAATGCAAGAGTAACAGTGAAAGAAAAGAGAAAAATGGACCAATACAAGAAGGCAACAAAAACATTTTGTGTAGAAACCTTTTCTCTCTGTACATATTGAATTTATCCTCTTTAGCCTTTTGTAATATATTAAAAACCAGTTTTTTTAGAATTGTGTGGTAGTGTTTGTAACTGTAGATTTCTTATGCCCAGTTGATGCTATTAGATGGTTATGTTATGTATGTAATATACATTTCGATAGTAAGGAAAAAGTGTCTTGTTTAATAAAAATTTCATACACTTTTTTAAGACTGCTTGCCTCCCTTTCACGTCCTTGTAGGACCAAAACCTTCCCTTTTGATTATGGGTGTCTTGTCTTCTGCTTCTGTTCCATATATTGGATTAGATGTGATGGAATCTATTGGGTTTTGGAACAGACGGTTCCATCTCAGTTGTCCTTTCTAAATTCCAGACTGTTACTCTGCATTTGTATTGTCTCTTGAATATCTCAGAACTACATGATTTAGAGGATTTCCTGTTCTTATTCATATGACTATTGAAAATTAATACTAGAATTCTCTACTTTTTGTACTCCCTATCTTTTATCAGGAATTGTGTAAAATAAATCTCACAGTAATTCCATGAAATATCACTTCTTCACCAGTTGTTGGGTTCTCCAGCTATTTGACTCCATTTTAAATTCAATTTTGCACAAACAAGCCTATTCTATTTTACCAATACATTTGGTGCTTAACTTTATGGGCTAATATGCATAATAAGAAACATATGCAACTTTCCTTTTTCTGCTAAGCCTGATATTTCACCCATTTAGAGTCTATGTAGTGCAGATTCCATGGCTCATTTGTGTATTTCAGTAGACTAAAGGCTGTCTGTAAAGATATCTAGATGGCATCGCTTAAACACACTGAAGCGTGCAGAAATACGTGTTCCTTTTTCCGAAAGTATACAAGTTTCTTTTTATACAGCTTTTTTTTTTTTTTCTCCTTTCAGAAGGCTGAGGTAGGTGGCTGTGCTCTATTGTCCCTGAATAGCTGACTTAATACTTACGAGCTCCAACTGATTTTAGAGGATCTCCGTCTCTCAGAGGATCTTGATGGGAGGCTCATGAAAGCTTCGTGAGGATGAGGGAAAGAGAGAACCATAATAATGCCCCAGTGAAGGAAACGAGAGCATGTGAGCTTAAGCTTTATTAGAGAAGAGAGGATGTGTGCCGGAGAGATATCAGAAACTTTGATCAGATTTTGACAGCTTTTTGGACACTGGGACCTCAACTGTGGGGCAAGGTCAAAGGAAAGTAGACCTTGCTGGGCTTTACAGGTCATAAGACTGTTCGTTTTACCTTACAGTAGTCCCAGAATAACTTCACATAGATCTTGGGCATTGTTGGAGAGAGAATGCTCTGTGTGGACCCTTTATCTGATCCAGTGCAGCTGTTCTTGTCTTGGACAGAGACTTATGACATAATAGGGATTTTTGTTTTTAATTCACTAACTGGCTTAACAGATGGTGACCCTCTTTAAACTAGAGAAACAGTTGTGCCATGATACTGAGCTTAGTTCTTACAATAGGTTGTTTTATCTCTTATTTTCAGATCCTGTTTCTTTTGGTAGATGTGGTTTCAGCTTTTCTGTCTAGCAGGCAAAGAGCAGAGATTGATGAGTCTCCCTCATGCTTGTTTTATTAAAAAAAAAAAAGTCCATTTTGTTATGCATACTTAGGATTTTATCAGGGGGAGGGGGAAATTAGAAAAGAGTAATCAACTTGTTCCAGTCATGCTTGACAAGGAAAATATGAAGGGATGCAAACAGTAAAAAATATGTGTGTGTGTGTATATATATATATATATAAACTATTCTGTGCAGTTTTTCATATTGAGATTCTTTTGTGTAGTCGTGTATATGAAATTTAAATCCAGAATATTCTACATTCTTAGTATCACCTAGTTCTTCCCATGCTACTGCCTTCTGAGCAGTTCTGGTTCAGTATAATAATCCCTATTCAGCAGAAGAATCTGCCTGTCTGGATAAGAATTGACGCAAAATTAGGAAATCCAGTCTCAGAGGGAGAGAGGGATTCTTCCAAAAAATAAAATAGAAACTAGTTTGTATGTATTCTCTCCTTTCTTTTACCACAACCAGTTAGAACTGATCTCCTTTAGTCTGACTGCTTTTTCCCTAAGTAGCTGGAAAAGTACTAACAGATGTTAGGTTAGATCTTGAAAACTAAAAATGCACAGTGTGTCATACTGCTGTATATACCAGTTAAAAACCAAGTGCTAATGAGTGTAGAAAGAACCTTGAAAGGTCATTTATCCTCTTGTCACTTTTATTCATTAGATAATCTTTACGCAGAATGGTTTGGCTATCTCTAACTTATTCTTAAAAATCTAAAATTATGCCGTTTTTAAAACCCTTTTAATAAATCTATTCTAATGCTTGCTTATTGCTGCTTCTAGAAGAATGAGCCTCTTCTGTTTCTTCTCTTATCCCCACCTGCCATGTGTTGGCATTTTTAGGGCCTCCAAGTAGTTTGGGCCTATAGGACCTGACAGTGGAATAAATGCTGGAAGGTGAAAGACAAGGGACCCAATGAAGCACACACTGTACTATACCTTACTCAGTTTTGACTGCTGTTCTTCAAGTTATAAATCTTACATGTACTGAATCATTTCTCTTCCAGTTAGGGTTGGTGCTCTGCAGTCCCTGTGCTATCCTGTTGCAATGTAGACTGGTTGAAAAGTTGCAAAGGAAACTACTCATGGATAATCCAGTAGCATTTAACTGTCTGAGAGCAGAGCAGCGTAGAAACCAATAGAGTATTGCTGGGTCTCCTACTTTACTCAGGAATGCAGAGATGTTTGGCACCCTGGCAGCCTTTGGAGCCACCTGGGAAAGTAAACGTGTGACTGGTGCTAAAGCAATGGAAGCAGGGGGGAGTGGAAGGAAAACCAAAAGGATGGGACAAGTGATGGCGTGGAGGGAGATACAGCATCAGCAGCTGTATAGAAAACAAAAAAAAACAAACAAAACTCAGTCTGAAAGAGTAAAGAGGAGGAGGAACCTGGTACAGAAGGGAATAAGTAATAATAAAACAGAATAAAAGAATAAAAATGCAGAATAAAACGTAGGGATTTGAAACAGTTTTTCATACAATACGTCATTTCTAAGGTGATTTTTTGCACTTGTGCATAAATCAGCAGTACAGGGGCATAACAATCAAAACAACATGGATTGCTTGAGTTGCAAATGCAAAATGGTGGGTAGGTGAGTTTCTTGACCTACCAAGAACCTTTCTTGCTCATATTCTAAATACTGAGAAAGAGAAACATTGCTTTTTTTCCTGTAGAGGAGGATCCTCATTGGATGGGCAGTCTGATCATGAGTTACTTCTTGCAGTAGTCACAATGTCTCATCTTTCTGCATTTGAAATCTTGTTAAATTGTGGGACAAAAATTGCAAATGCATTTATTTAAGCCTACCTATTAAATATTGCAATTTTACTCATTTTAAGAAGTCATAATATCCATTGCCTCAATTCTGAGACAGTGTGTGTTACAATGAAGTGTTAGATATTCAGTCATGCTGTATTTGACAGACTTTGCATCTTTACATAGGCAATGTTTGCTATAATTGTATAGATGAAGTTTTAAAAAACAATCTGTTTACAGTAGACCCTTCAGTAGTTGAGCTTTTTCTTACACTTTTATACTTTTATTTCCATCCCATGGCATGAAAAATCACCTTTGGATTGAGATTGGAAAACTTTAGGCTAGAGGGAAGACTTTTATAGCTGCATACTGTACTGGAATAGAAAGACTTCAGTAACCTTTCTGAAAGTCATTGCTTCCCCTGGTCTATAATTAGTCACACAGGAAAAAACAAAATCCTCTTTCAAGTGTAGTAGAAACCAAATAGATTGAATAACAAACACCTAAGTAGCTATGTGTTTAGCAGCTTTACCCCAGATATGCTGGTCACTGTACAGCTGGTTATATAGCTCTGAATGCATGAATACATGTCAAGTCTATGCAATGAATTGGATCTTACTGATTAAAAGTCTGTTTGAGATGTCACTTATATAATTTGGCTTGTTTTTTTTTTATCCAGATAGTATCTGCGGTGCAGTATTGCCATCAAAAGCGTATTGTTCATAGAGATCTCAAGGTGAGTAGAAAAAACTGCTTAGGAAGAAGTGAATATGTCTGTTTCTGTCCCTCCTGGTGTGAAACTTGTTATGCCTATATTGTGTACTGTGTGTTGGGTTTTCTTACTCTTTGGGTTGTAGCAAATTTTGAGGAATGTTTAAAATACTGAAGTAAAAAGAAAAGTATTCTGAAGACTTCTCAAAGTAGATATGTAATTACTGGTGAAAGATGGCCTCTCACCTTCTGGCCAGCTCTGACTCGGATCAGTGTTCACTGAGAAGACTTTTACATAAATTTGGTAGTTTGGTAGTGGAGTGGCAGGCTTTGGTTTCATGAAGAATCAATGCTCTGTCTGTTGTGGAGGTGAAATCAAACCATGACGACCGTGAAGCTTGGTGTGAACTGATTTATTTATCACTTCTTTAAAATCTGCCTTTTGTGCTAAAGTTGCCACATAACATGTACATATCCTAGCTTTGTAATTTTTTTAAAAAAAAAGAGAGAACAACCTGAAAAGAGCTTAAAAGCTCTGTGTATGATCAAACTTCTCCAGAGATGCTGTGTAAAAGTATGGATACTGTGAGCATTCTTTATCTTAATAGATCTAAGAATGTCAGCCACACTAGTGCAGGATGTGTTCTGCATTAGCAGATGCTAAAACACAATTTTCAGTTAGCGTAAAACCTGTCATCATCTAAGCGATTGTACAGAGATTTTAAAATAAAGAATATATGAATGATAAACTAAAATACAAAGACCTTTCAGGAAAGGAGGTATTAATAGACAGTTTAACTCATGCCTCTTAAGAATGAGCAAAAATGGGCAACAAGGTTTTTGATTTTCTTTTTTAGCAAGTATTTTAAATTGATTCTACAAAACCTTCTTTCTCTCTCCTTCAGGCTGAAAATCTATTGCTAGATGCAGATATGAACATTAAAATAGCAGACTTTGGTTTTAGTAATGAATTTACAGTTGGAAATAAACTGGACACCTTTTGTGGCAGCCCACCATATGCTGCTCCAGAGCTCTTTCAAGGAAAGAAATACGATGGACCTGAAGTAGATGTTTGGAGTTTAGGTGTTATTCTCTATACCCTTGTGAGTGGATCTCTTCCTTTTGATGGACAGAACTTAAAGGTGAGTTTGTGAAGAACACATCCTTGGGAGACTTGTTTAGCTAATGGCTCAACTGAGCTATTTGCTGCTTGCTTACACTGTTGTTGTTGTTTTAACCTAGGAACTCAGAGAGAGAGTGCTAAGGGGAAAATACAGGATTCCTTTCTACATGTCCACAGACTGTGAAAACCTCCTCAAACGCTTCCTGGTGCTAAACCCAACAAAAAGAGGCACTCTAGAGGTAATAGAACAAATATGCAACCTCGGTGAGCTAGGCATTTTATTTTGCAAAGGCTTTTGAACTGATTAATGATTTATTTTTATCGTGCTATTCCTTTGGAGTGGATTCTGTCAGGGGATTGAATAAAGGGTGTGACTTTTTCAAGGTTTGTTTGCTAGGATGACAGGACACCAGACTCCAGAGTTGCTTCCAGAATTAATGTGAGATTTTCTTACTACACTGTATAATACACTTCATAAAATCTTTTCACAACAGTGAGTGGATTCTTGCATTAATGGACAGTTCATCTTTGGTAGTGTTTGATACATTATATTTACTTCCTTGATAGGGAGATGCTTTCGTTATGGTTTTTTTTAGCTGACGACACAGGAAAAGCTTCAATAGCCTAGTCAGAGCCTAGTACAGCCATACTAGACATGTCAGAGTTGTCATGTTGCTCTTGGCCTTTGTTCAGGGCTTTCACTTTTCAGCTGTGTGCTGGAATATAACTGATCAGGAAGCAGACTCTCTTGACATGAGCAGTCTTCCTCACTGGAACAAAAGAAAAATTAAGTTGCTGCTGGAAACTGCTTCAGAAAAGAAAAATGGAAAAAAGATACTAGTGTTTGATAAATGCAGTTGTTCTTTCAGTAGCTTCTCTTCTTTTTCTAGTAAGTATTTTCTACTAACAAGAAACCCTTCTTTACAGCAAATTATGAAGGACAGGTGGATCAATGCAGGGCATGAGGAGGATGAACTTAAACCTTTTGTTGAACCAGAACTAGACATCTCGGACCAGAAAAGAATAGGTAAACCAGTGGTTTTCAGAATATGCTACAATTTGCATTATGCATGCTTCTTACCCGGTCTGTACTTGCTGTGAATGGACGTTTGGAAAGTGTAACTAATCTGTTAATGTTAGTATTGCATTACCCTTATGTTCTCGCACAATTTTTTGCTTCATTCATTACTTGTTCAGTTCTTGCTTTTGAATTTAACACCCACCAGTATAACCATCAGAATATTTAATTGCTTACAGAGTGTTTGTTCATTTGTAGATATTATGGTAGGAATGGGGTATTCTCAAGAAGAAATTCAAGAATCCCTTAGTAAAATGAAGTATGATGAAATCACAGCTACATACTTACTGTTGGGAAGGAAATCATCAGAGGTAAGTGTCATTCTAACATAGAATCATAGAATGCTTAGGGTTGGAAGGGACCTCTAGAGATCATCTAGTTCAACCCCCCGGAATATGCAGGGTCACCTATGCAAAGAAACAAAACAATCAGAAAGTGTCTCAGCAAAACTCCAAGCAAAAAAAAAAATGCAATAAATGTAGAAAATCGATTTCTGCATACATGTCCAGTACAAATAAAAGGTTGTCTTATTAGCAGTGCCAGCTGAACAGCCCTGTGTCCAAAAGATGCTGTATCTGTTCTCACTCTGGTCTAAGTTATTATTGGTAAATGACTGTCTTTAGCCTCCCAAGAACTGCCTTGCTTGGCCAGCAGTTTTTCACTGTAAGGATTTTATATGTCATTTACTGCCCTGCCTAGTCAAGGAGCTTGAGGGTGAGTATGCCAGCAGTAAATATTTTAAAAGAGCTTAAGTGTTAGATCAATCAACCTAAAGATGTTCACTTTTTCTCAATTACTTTTTCATATGATGCTGAGAGGGCTTGCCGTCAGGAAGCTGCTCTTGGTTCCTCTACTGGTGGAGTTGGTGTAGTGGCTCCTCAGGATGTATCATCTCCTTGCATTATTTAGAAAATTCTGGAGAGGGAAAATTGAAAGAAAGAAATTTTCTTTATCTGATCTTCCTTTGGGGAGCTACACATTCAGCCTTCAGCTTCCCATAGGGCAATTGCACAAGAATCAGTCATTCCTGATGTTGTGAGATATACTGATGCTTGGGCCTCTACATACCAGAGCGATTTTCCCTCTGCCTCCCAGTTACTGCTCTTTCAATATAATAGATGTTGAGTTCATCTTGTCTAAACTTCTTGTTTTCATGCTCTTATTTGTATTGTAGTTGGATGCAAGTGATTCAAGCTCCAGCAGCAATCTTTCACTTGCTAAAGTTAGGCCAAGCAGTGATCTTAACAATAGCACTGGACAATCTCCTCATCACAAAGTTCAGAGAAGCATATCTTCTAGCCAGAAACAACGGCGGTACAGTGATCATGGTGAGTAATTCTCATTTTCAGTGTTGCAGCATATAGTGACTCCCAGCTGTATTCTGTTTCTGTCTCAAGGTAAGGAGGAAGATGACAGTGCAGTTCATGCATGTTGATTAAATAATCAAAAAAATCTTTTAAAATGCCTTTTAGGGGAATGCTGAATACACTCCATTAATTCAGTTGATCTGCCTTGTGTCTTTCCTTGCATTTCTGACAGTTCTAGGGAAATCTTGTTACACAAATTGAACAGAATATTGCAACCCACTTTGTAGTGAAAAGCACAGTACTCCTGGTGTGTCTGTTCAGCTTTTGTTTTCTTTTGACACTAATAGGTCAGCTTGTGTCTAGACTTGAAGTACTGTCAGTTTGCCAATATTTCCTCTTTCCTGAGGGTATTGTCGTTCGATTGTCCTGCAAAAATTAAATTTCTAAAGGCTAGTGACTCAGTTAATAAGCAAAAGGAGCTCTTAGCTTGAGTATGAGAAGCAGTTGCTTTTGAGCTTTCTAAATATCTTTAAAATCTTCCTTTGTAGACCCTACCTCGCAAAAGGGATCTTTATTTGGTCTGCTTGTAAATAACCATGCTGCATTCATTCAGAGGTTGTTTTCCTCTGAAAGTCTCTTAGGATGATGGTGATCGTGAAAACTTTGTGATGCTTTCTCATAAATATACATATATATGTAATTATTATTTTTTACTAATTTCAGTAAATAAAAATTGAAATTAGTAACTTTATTCTGAAGAAATTTAACTGTAACACAAAAACTAGGTTATAACCATGCAAGTGTTATGATTTGTGGGGGTTTGTTTTGTTTTTCTGTTTTTCTGCTGTTTTTTAGTATCTGGGAACCTGTTAACACAAATGAAAGTGTCATGGCTTGTGAAAGCTGTTGCCTTACCCTCAGGTTTGCCAGAATAGTTTTCTTCTCCTCTCACTTGTTTGTGGAATACCTGAGGAAATTTGTGGCATGAAACTGAAGCTCTTTCTGGGCTCTTACAAGTGAGAACACGATCTGCAGGCCATTAGAAGGGGCTCCTGCCTGCTAGCAGTGCAGGAGCCTACTTTTATCCAAAATGGACTTCAACCCGTTTGTGACAACTTTATGCTTATAAAGGATTCCCTAATCTGAAAGCGAGTTCCTTATTAGCTGTTCTTAAAATGATTCTTCAGGCTTTTCATGCCAAACCAAACCAGTGTAAATATTCAAACAGCTAAAGATTTTATTAAATTCATAATATTATCATGGAAATTGAACAATATCATGGGAAAGAGAATCAAATAATTGTCATCTTATCCTTAACAAGGTGAATAACAAGAGTTATTTATCTTTAGATCACGATATAAACAACAGCCTCAAGAGAGTTGACCAGAATTTCAAATAGCTTTTTTTTTTTTCCCCTCTCATTAAAGAGGAGCAAATATAAAGAAAGAAACATTGTGAAAGTTTATGCTCTTCACAATAGTTTTGCTGGCCTCCAAAATACACTTGTTTTGATAGACACAAAGAATCGCCTTTCACAGCTGTGATCTCTGTTGCTCGTTATTTTAACTTTCATATGTGTGAATACATTTCCATTATAAGCAAATGTAGCAACAGGACTTTCAGGAAGAAAAAAAAATCTACTTTTTTCATGTATTTGTTTTTCAGCTGGACCATCTATCCCCTCAGTAGTGGCATATCCCAAAAGAAGCCAGACTAGTACTACAGACAGTGACCTCAAAGAAGAAGGAATTCAGACAAGAAAATCTAGCAGTAGTGCTGTTGCAGGAAGAGGAATTGCACCAGCTAGCCCAATGCTTGGAAATGCCAGCAATCCAAATAAGGCTGATATTCCTGAGCGTAAGAAAAGTTCAGCTGTTCCTAGTGTAAGTAGAAATTATTCTTTGTTAAAAACAAGAAACATTTATGGGTGGGGAGGAAGATGCTAAACCTGTGGCTTATCAAAACTTAGATTTAGTTTTACTTTTCCTTTTGTTCATCAAGAGTAGGTATCCTCTACTGTTACTTTCTTTTTTGCTGTTTTTAGTCAACCACTTCTGTGCTATAACTCATGATGTAGGTAATAGATATCAGTAGGTATTATAAAAGCAATATTAGCTGTTAGTGAACAGACTTCATTTGGGTATAAAAATGCATTAAAAATCAAAGAATGGAACTCTACTCAAAGGCGACCTCCTGAAACTCAGTGTGTATTATATGTTTTCTTTGATACGCCAACTGAAAAAGAAATCCTTAAGTCTGGCTCTAGCATACATTCTGCAGCCTCTTCCTCTGAGGCAAAGTTGGAAATTTGTTTTCATTATAACTCTTGAGGTCTTGTAACTTAACTTATAAAACATTGAGATTTTGGGCTGAAAGAATTCCTTCTTTTGAGAAGAAATAATTTCCTTATCCCTTGTGCCACTTGCAGTGGAGGTTTTGGGAGGTAGGAGGGGTTTTAGGTGGAGAATTTCATTAAAAGTGGGGAGAACTGAAGCTGGAGAATTTCATTTCAGTCAGAGTGGGGATGCCTTGAAAACACAGCTCTCTAATCAGCTGTTATTTCTAGATGGGAGCAGTAGCTCGTGACTCTGTAGAGGATCCTTTACTGGTTGCCGCCTCCCTTGCCCTTTCCTTCTTTTTCGTCAGTCCTGAACTGCTTGTATTTGGGTTTTTTTGTTTTGTTTTGTTTTTTGTTTTGTTTTTTTTTTTTTGTTTTCTACACATAGGTTTCTAGCTATCAAGTCCCAAAATGGTAGGCTAGTCAAATCAGTTTTTTTCCTACAAAACTGGATTTCGCTCAATATTATCTAATGCCTTTTTCAAGAACTTTGCCATCCTAGTTGCTGTGAGCTTTTTTTGTTGGGCTATCCTACATCACTCCCTTATCCTTTCTGATTCAGGGTGCTGATCTTTTTACACAGCAGTGGTGCAAGATCGTCAAAATATAATCGGAAAGAAACTTGTGATGTCGCTCGATTAATGAGTGATTAAAATAGTCTTTGTAATTACAGCCTTTCACGTCAGATTGCACAGACTGTTTCCTGCTACAAATTAGCCTTTAGGTTGCTGACAGCTAAGGGTGGGGAGAAGCATTGACTTCTGACAGGATTCCTGGACTTCTTCAGAGAGTCTTGTTTCTTGTGGTATTGCCATGCATCTAGAAGAGAAAGGATGTTGAGTTACTGTATTGTCCCGAGGCTCAGAAAAGCCTGAGGTGGAAAGATTTTTATGTTCTCATTGAGCACTTCAGTTCTAAAATCAACAGCACCATGAGAAATAACTGAAGAGATGGAAAAATACTATGTTTAAAAAAATAACTTACTTTGACAGATGCAGAAATAGTAATAATTCTGGTCTTTGTTGGAGATTTGTGTTTGCTTTTGAATCGTTAGGACGTTTAGCCAATTGTGTGCTAATCCAATGTAATTAAAAAAAAAAAAAAAAAGCCTACTAATATACACATAAGGGTAAGAGTTGTGCTTATTGGGCAGCTGACCGAGTCTGGTGTTGGAGTTAGCGCCCACAGGTTGCGTTTGTGAAGTTGATAGAACTTTTAAAATCTTGGAGATTAAATAGTTCTGTAAGCTGAACAAACATACATCAAAAGCTTCAGGTACATTAGGCAAATACCAAATTAATAATGCAAACCTGCTACGGAGGTTGTAGCGTTAGCAGTAACTAATAACCCCTTGTTTACTACGCGCAGCTTGCTGTTTTTCTTAATGTTTATAATAAGGGTACCCCAGGACCTTTAATTACAGCTTTCAGAAAACTGAAAGGAGAGAGTAGATAAGCTTGGAAAACCACTTAGGACCAAAAGGCATGCTACCACTTTTAACCACATGTTTGTTATTATAAAAGAGAAGATGATTCTTTGAAAGCTATTCAACAGCTCTTGCCTTGGTGGAGTCTTCTAGTGCAAAAGCCTGTGTAAAGATTTGCTCTCGGAGCAGAGGAGGGCCTGATAGGACAAACTTGTGCTGCAACTGGACATTGTACATACGCTCCAGTCTCAGCCTTTGCACGTGCAGTGTCAACACTTCCCGAAAATGAAGAGGGCAGCTGGTGCCACAAGGAACTGCTGCCGATTATTCTTCAGGGAATAGTCGTACCCTGTGATGCTCTTGACACTAGTTTTGGGCTTTCTGTGCTGTGCAGATCTGCAGTGTAGTCCTGTCCAAAGACTAAGAGTCTGTGGATTGGGGGAACAAAAATTTTTTAGCTGGACAGCCTCCTAGATCAGTCATTAAAGGTTACACTGATGCTGTAAAGGCCTTGGTTCCTTGGGATCTAGGGAGTATTATTGATAAAGATGTCCTGTGAAAGCTTGACATGCTTAAGTCTCCTCTTGCAACCCCCAAAATCTGAGCCAAGCAAAAATAATGTATGCTGATGTTTCTTTTGTTGGATTCTTAAACATGAAAGAGACCCAAAAGAGCAAACTCTAGAATCCTTTGATTTCAGATACGAATAACAGAAGTTAAAATGTCCACTTATGAATATAAAAATATATTGTCTGTAAACTTTGATCCAGAATGGGGAATAGTTTCTCTTTTACGTTTCCAGATGTACAGCATTACAGCACATTTCAATGCCTATAAATGTAAAATGCCGTAATGAAAAGATAAGTTATGTTCTGAGGAGGCAGGTGAAGAGAAAGAAACCATCCATTATTGTCCATATTTTCACCAAGAAAAAGTTGTCTGATAATCAAGGTGCTTAACTTGGCAATAATAGCTTTGCTGTTGAGGAACATAAAGCAAAAACATACTGCAAAAAGAAATATGCAATAGGAATAATGTCCAAGGGAAGGACAAGTGATAAAGGAGGACTTCTGCTGACTCTTGGCCCATCCTAGTTCTCTTAAGGAATTGCCAGTGAAAAGTATTTGGGAACTGTATGGACAACCACATATGGCTTCATAGCTCTGCCAATCTAAAATATATATTTTTTTAATGCACAGAGGTTGCATGATTTACTTTTTCATTTTTATTTGTGTGTCAGTGTAAAGACAAGGTGGCTTGCATATTAAATGTGCAGTTTGGGGTTTGCACTACTTGAGATTCCCTGGTGTTACTTTATAGCCAATATTTTGCCTTAAGGCTGCAAGAGCTGTGTGTGTATAAAAAGCAGCAGAGGGTTTTTGCTGGTTATTGAGAATACCTCACCTAACAGTTTTATTTCAGGTTCAGAAACAGAAAAAGGTTTGGCTACTCTCTTTTGATGCTTGAACTACTTTTTCCTTGGTATCTTTTTTTTATCCTTCTTCCCCTGATGCTCTGCTGGGACCAGTTTATGTGAAACCTTTTCTTAATGCCTTTTTTTGGTAAAAACAAATCCACTGAATTTCCCTTGTCTATCATAGCAGTAATTCTTCAAAGAGCTCCAAAAGGTTAGTTGAGCATGAAGTCCCCTGCCTGAATTTAGTGGCCATCCTTACTCAACATGTGCTTATCCAGGTGCTGACCAATCTTTCCCTTAAGCTGGCCTCCAAGATTTCCCCAGCAGTGATGTTTAAAGTTAACAGCCTTCGTTGCTTCCTGCTTTGCCCCGTGATCCTTTTATTATTTTTCATAAAGAAAAATTAAATGATTATTCCACTTTCCAGCCATATGCAGTTTATTGTGTTATTTTCTTGGGGTGGGGAAAAAATATATAAAGGCTTGCCGGCTTTTACTTCCTCTACAACTTGGGGGTGCATGTTTATCTGGACCACCGTGCTTTTTTCCTACAGTAATTGCATCTAACATTGTATAATTCTGTTATCTGTGAATTACCCAGCTTCTCAGTCGTTCCTGGAAAATTGACCGCCAACTTGGGCATATCTCCACCCTCTTTCTCTGTAAAGACAGAGGCAAAGTAATTCTATTTCTTTTCTCCCCTCTAAAGTTAAAGTAAGGTCTGTAGTTTAAGTTCCCCTGGTTCTCTTGCCCTCAATGTATTATGCTTGTATTTATATGTATATTTTTAGAATTGTCTTATTAAAATTTTCTGCAGTTTGTCTTTTTAATTTGACTTATTCTTCCTCGTTTTTTAAAAATGTCTAGTCTTTAATAGTGTTTTAATACTAAGTCTGTTTCACCTCCCTACTGAATTTTACCACATGTTTCTTAAGTATTTGCTTTTCCTATCTCGTTTAAGGGTATGATTTTATCTTAAAGGAAAATTCCACAATCTACAAGTGGTGAAGTATTTCAAAAACAGGCTATAAAGAAATGTAGATGAATGATACAGATGCTTAGAATTTATAATTCAGAACATCAATAATGAAAAAGTTTAAGTCAGTTAATTTTTTTGGAGCAATTGACCCAAAATATCCAGAGAACTTGTTTGAATTATTTTTGCTGGTTGCATAATTCTTTAAAATACTGGAGGGTGTTTGTACATTAACTATATAACCTATTTAATTTCTCTTAAGTTATAACTATGTAGAGCTAGAATGAAGTAAAATAAATTCTTCACCCATCTGTAGACTTTACTACAGTACAGCTGTTCTTGTGGGAGTAATATGCTTATGTTTTTTAATTGTAGAATAATACTGCCCCAGGAGCAATGACACGGCGCAACACGTACGTTTGCAGTGAAAGAACCACCGCTGACAGGCATTCAGTGATACAAAATGGCAAGGAGAACAGGTATATGAAATGTCTCAAGTTTTATGTCACTTGTCTTCACGTTTCCAAAAAGTTGTAATATCTAACTTTAAAAAGTAATATTCTAAAGCAATTCCTTATGGAAGGTGAGTACAAATCTCCAGTTGTTGAACACATGTAAGTATGTTTGTTTTATGTGCTCAATTCACATGGTCTTTATACTTAAATCCTGAAGGAGAGACCCTGACACTTGGTCAAATCTATTTTATACTTACACAGCTTATATCTTGATCAGTGGCTAACTTTTCTAACCAAACAACATGTACTTCCAGAAGAGAGGTGTTTTTTACATCAAACTACAAAGTCCATCTCTCTTTGGCCAGTGTGTCTTTTTATTTTAGTCTACATTGTACTTACAGCTGCGATTACTTGGGATAACCCTTTCTACAAAATCTCAGAAAGTCAGGATTTGGGTAATTTTGTTTTCAGAGAAAATTGATGAAAAAGTTATAGGCCATTGCCTTCAGTACTGATATTCTTGTAGTCTAACTGCTTGCCAGTACTTCCAGAATTTGTCTTGGGAGAGTAAAGTATTGATATATATTCCCTCCTTAATCTGAGGGGAAGAATAGAGTAAAAGATATAAACTGCAGGTTTCCTCTTACTTTCCTGGAAGACTGGAGCCTGCAGTGGAAAAGGAGGCATCTAATTCATATATTGATTCTGCAGCTGTAGCACTAATCCATCCATTCCTGTGTACTGAGGCTGGAAAAGAACTGTAAAAAATAAATATATTGGTAAATGTAGACATTAGCTGTAGAGTGACAGTCATGAAGAACACCATCAAATGTCCTGGCTGGCTGAAGAGATAGAAGTTCTTGACAAGGTTCTTTTTACCCTTCTTGACAGAATTTTACTAGCCTCCAAAATTATTTGTAAGTTTTCTTTTGTTGCCAGTCAAAACCCTTTAACAAAGAAGTTGTTGCTTATTGCCTGGAGACACCCCAGATAGATAGTGCTTGAAATAAAAATGCTTAAATTTGGAGTAATGTGTACTTTTGCCTCTATTCTTCCCATTTTTTTTCACATTCCTTCCCAATTTTAGGATTTATAGTAGAAGGTGGGAAGATGATACTTTCTTCATGTAGCCCCCAACCAAAAACTTTCTTGAAGCTTTTATCCTCACAAAAATCCCTCCTCACCTCTGAAACTTGTAGAGAGGAGAAATGAAGTTGTGATGCTGGATGGAAAATCTGTCTGTGCCTTGTTTGGCCCTGGGAGCCTAGGGTCAAGGACATGATTTTGACCCTGTCTCTTCCTCCAAGCTTTGTACAAACTGGAAGCGATTAAGGATCAGTCAAGTCTAAGTTTGAGGAGTGCCAAAAGTCCAGCTGGGCCTGCAGGCACCTGCCTTGTGACGTGCAGCACAGCTCCTTGGCACTGTCTCTTAGTGTGTCTGTCTCAGCCTTCATTGATTAGTCCTCGCAGACATTCCTGAGCTTCTTTGGGTTGAAGCTCACCGTTGTTTCTTGGGGTTCATATGTTAGTGGCTTTTTTTCTGTCCAGACTCACTTGGAATCTTTTTGTCCTAGTTTTGATCACATTTAACTACCTGATTCCTTGTTTTGCTACTTCTGTTTTGTTTCGTCTTTAAGCTAATGTCTCTGCAATGTTGTCCACAATTTCTATGTTATGTTTTGTGTAAGTTTTTAAATATTGCTCACTAGGAAAGCTCGAGATTCAGGTATCCTCTTGATTCGGGAGTAACTTCATGCTAAGGATTTATCTTTGGAGTTTTTTTCCCTCAGCCTTGACTTGCTCAGCAAACTGCCATCTTTCCAGTTCATCATGAATCGTTTTTAAGATAAAAGTTGATATTCTTTAGTGCTCAGAATCTATACTAATCATACTTCATTTTCACAGCGGTTATTCTGAGGTAATTTGTCTTTAATTGTCAATAATGCTGACCTGTTTTGTATAGTCCCTCTTTCCTCTCCTCCCATTCCATGCACACCTTCTCCTGCAAAGAAATGTGGTATCAAAATGTTTATCAGGCAAACTTTAGCCCTATTTGCCCTTTGAAATGTCTGAATATTTATATTCTGCATTTAGAAGAAAATCATTGTAGCTTTTATCATGTATTTTTTGCTTACTTCTTTCTTTGCCATAGAGGATTAAAACAGGGTAAGAGAATGAGATCCTATTGCTAATAGTTGGTTTTACAGTGGGGGACTTCTCATTTGCAAAAATGAATCAACACTAAACTGCATGTTCATTTTGGTACAGTTTCAGAATTATTGTAGAGGTTAACAGAGCCAAATCTGAATATCCTTTCTTGCTGTAACTGGGCCAAAGCTTGGCTAACCCCATGAGATTCAGACCTTTTTGCAGGCCAGGTAAACATGGCTGTCAATAGGGCTGGCTATTCAGAAAAATTGTCTTGTATTTTTTGTTTGTTTGTCGTTTCCAGGTGTGTTTTGTAATTCCTCAAATATTATTGTACTTGGTACTTGGTAGAAAGAAACTTTAGGAATGTAAACTGTTGTGAAGCAAACTCTAATACAGAACATGAGCTTTATATGATTCCAAGATGTTAAAAACACTATCTGTGATCTTCAAGGGTCCATTTGTAGAAAATAGTAAAGGTAGGGGAAATTACTTTTGAAGAGATTGTTGGGTCAGTACCTGTTGGGTACTGACTTTGGCCCTGTGAAAATTTATGCTTACTTCAAAGGCAAAGTGTTCACCATTTAAGTCTTTATTCTTTCTATAAAGGAAGCTATAAAATCTCTTCTTATTTTTGTCTCTCTTTATCTTCCACACTTAATTGAGAAGACAATATTCCTGAAGATATGGAAACTTTTATGAGCTGAGTAGTCTGTCAGTGGACTTGATGTTCAAGAAAAGACCCTGTGACAGAATGGTAGAAGCAGAGCGATTTTACAGCTATTTTTGCACATTGTGTGACTGACACAGGCATTGTACTGGGGATGACTGGCTTTCCTCCAAAGCCTTAGCATTAATTAATGCACTTGGGAACTTGTGAAACACTCTTCGTAATGATGGGCAATTGCTTTAAATCATTTACAACATAAATGATCTACAGGCGCCTCAGATTTTAATAAGCCTTCCACTAATGGGTGAATTTTAGCGTGTTCCAAGGCTAGTAATCCAAAGAAGCTCTTTTCCAGCTAAAATGGTTCAGTATGTGCTATATTACCCTATTGATAACTTAGTTATTATATCTTTGGAGGCAGATGATTAAGGTACCTGGAATAAGACTAAATAAAACCTGGGGCCAGCAAGTGGTTAGCTAGAACTGTGAAGTGCTTGCGTGGCCAGTGACTAGGTACTTTGGGATCACTTCTGGGGTATTACCTTGAGTCAAATGTGAATTTTAATTTCCTTACAATTTCTTAATACTCTGGTATAATTCAAAAGCTGGGCTGTGCTGCAGACTGTCTGCTAAAATACCGGTGGCAGTAGTTGGCTTTCTGCTAGATGCACCAGTGTTGAAGAGATGACCGCATGACTGCCATCAAGCATTTTCCATTTACATTTTTCAGAATCCACAGCAGTTTGATTTTGTTAGCTCTTTTAGCTGGAAGGTTTGACATCTGAGCTTGAAGTATTTTCCATTAGTGTTTGGAAAACTGAGCCCAAGACACCAGTAGGCTGATGCTTGTAGCTGGACTGTCAGCCTCCCTTTTTGGAGGTCTGACTTCCCAGAATGAGATGAAGGCTTGAATTCCAGTTTGCTAGAATAGCTTGGAAATGAACACATGGTGTCATGATGCTGTCCTTGCCGCTTACTGACTGCCTAACCTTGAGCAATATGTCTGAATTACTACTGACATGCTTTTACAGTAGCCTACGATGTATGGATGTGTGGTGCCCTAGCTCTAAGGGCCAGGTACATCTGATTACGAGATAATGTGAAAGTGGCAAGGTGTATTTTGGTCCTTAGAAAAAAGCTTTTCTTACTCCTGTGCTAGCATATTACAGAGCTGGCAGCCTGTTAGCCATTCCCCTAAAGACAGGGCTGTAGAGCTTGCTTCAAAGCCTGAAAGTTAACTTGGAGAATTGGATGCTCATTGTCAAAAGTGTAGGATACTCATCAACGCTTACATCTTGTCCTTCGAAGGTCGCCAAGCATTGCTCATTGCCTTCTACATCTTGCTTTCCTCAGCCCTTGTAGCATGTAAGCATGTAGACTGATTGATGTTAGTGCTTTTGGAGGGCAGATTTGCATTTTTTTCCTCTTTTTTTTTTTTTTTTTTTCTTTTGGTACCTCTCTGAAGATTACGATACCTTTGGTTTCTGTTGTGCCTGTGAAGTCGTCAAGTTATTAGAGGTAGATCAAGATTTAAATGCTTGTCCAGCTTGCATTGATTTCTTTTTAACGTCGATAGTTTCTGGCAGGAAGCAGCAGTAATGGAGCTATCATCAGCCTTTTGGAAAGTGCACTTGGTGTTTGGGGTTTTGCTTGTTTTTTATGTTAAGACCAGTACAAATTGCATCAGTGTTTGAATTAGTGCTTTGGCACAGATCACAGAGTTCAGTTCCCAGTTTCTTGTACAGGAGGGAATTGCCATGAGCTAAGAATTAGCCTTTCCTAGCTGGCGAGTGCTGTAAGATACTTTTTTAGGACAGCGTAGGGTAGCTACTGCTGTGTAGGTAAAAGAGGACTGTCAGAGCTCACGTTCTCTTCGACAATAACAGAAGAACAAGTTTGCTTTTTTCCTATGCAGTAGTTTCTTGTTGGTCCATCACGCTCTTCTTTCTGCCTCTGCCTGACCGCGCACCCCGCAGCCTGACGGACACGCTGGCTTACGCAGCCAGCCCCGCGTCAGGCTGCACCGCGTCCGCCTCCAGCGTTCGCCTGCGGCACCAGGAGTCGATGTCCGTGTCGGCCTCTGTGCACACGAAGATGATGTTGCCTCCCATAGACAATGGCGCAGATAACGGCAGGCCTATGTAAGAACCTGAAACCCTCGTGGCACTAACGTCCCCCCTCTGCTGCTTAACTTTGTGCTGTGGAATCCCTAGTCCTAGGCTGTTATAGTGCATATTGCCCACAGGGTGTGTGTTTCCTCGTTGCTAGTCTTGTTTCCGTGTCTTGTGGCGTGTCAGGCTGTCCGTGACCTAATCCTGCAGGAAGGAGCATTATCATTATTTTGATTTCTATTTATTTATTTAGGGCTGGGAGTATTGGACATTCCTTGTTGTCAAAGTGAGACTTTAATCTGCGTGTCCCAAAGGACTTGACTAGTTGGAATGGTTTGCCTGAAGAGTTTTGTGTAGGGTATTTTCAAATTAGCAATGCTTTCAAAGATCCATGGAGTGGGAAGGGAGGGTTGTTAAAGTTGCTTCTCTTTTTTGTGGAAGAAGATTGCAGCAATCCTTCATGCTTCCCAGGGAAACTTGCATATGCCTAGTTTATCTGGTCTTTCCAGGATGCTCGTGTTGTATTTTTCTGCCTGCATAGGTTTTTTGTTTAGGCAGCTACTTAATCCTAACCTCTTAGGAATTTGGATCCCATGTGATGCTGTAATAATGTTGATATTTCCTAGCCTGGCCTGTACCCAGGTATCTGCTTACGCTTTACTGTAGAGCGTAGTGTTTTGTGTTTCCTGCAGCGCCCTGCGCTTGTGTAAAGACGTTCTAGCGTTGTTCTCTGTTTTCTGCTCTAGCACTATTCCCGATCAGAGAACTCCTGTTGCTTCAACTCACAGCATTAGCAGCGCAACCACACCTGACCGTATTCGTTTCCCCAGAGGAACGGCTAGTCGGAGCACCTTCCACGGGCAGCTCCGGGAGCGACGCACCGCCACCTACAACGGACCACCCGCCTCCCCCAGCCTGTCCCACGAGGCGACGCCGCTCTCGCAGACTCGCACCAGGGGCTCCACTAATCTATTTAGCAAACTAACTTCAAAGCTCACGAGAAGGTAAGCCTCCCAGAACGGTGCTGTTGTACTGCAGTGCAGTGTTTGCTTTTTGTCGGGTGGTGGAAATGTGTGATGGCGTGTTGCTTGGGTTTTGTCCGCGTTCACTGCTCTGTCTTAACCATTTCTGTGTCTTAATGTGTTGAAGTGTTGTGTGAAGTGGGTTTTTCGTGGTTCTTTTTCAGTAGAGAAAGCCGTTTGTTTTTAGCAGTTGAGTCAAATGGGATACAGTTGGACACAGCAGCTTGGTCTGGGCTGCTCCTGAGGATCATAATCCTCAGCCTCGAGTCCTAATGCTGCAGATAAAGCCTTAGTTGGGCTCCAGTAGAGCTGCACGCTCTCAGCTGCCTGCTTGGAGGATGCAGAGGCTGGGAGCCCTGTCTTGATGTTTAATGCCATGTTAAAAGCTCAGGCTGCGGTTCCACAGTCACTTTAGATTATTGATGTTTCTAGAATACTTCTTCTTTCTTCCACTCTTCCTGGCAGCACACAAATAAAAATATCACAGGATGGAAGGGTAGGGGCAGGAAACTACCATTCCTTTTGGTAGGAGAGCAAGCAAGACTTAAACCAATGGCAATGCTGTGGTTTCCGTCCAGGCAGCAGCCCTGAAAAACTTGCTCCTGTTTTGGTACTGAGTTCATGCACAGATTGTATTTTTGATGTGAAGTGTGGCCTAACCAAAGTCTACCTTAAGCAGGAACTTGTCCCAATACTGATGTTTGGGTGTTTTTTGTTCTTATGCTGATGAGACTCTTAAATCATACACAGCTTTGAAATTAAATTAGTTTCTACAGACCCTCAAATTAAGAAGCATGCTTTCCCTGTATATTTAAAACCTGTGCAGTCATATACCGCCTACACCATATGGCTCTATCTGTAACTTCTGTTGGCAGAAGTGAGGGCTTTTTTTTTTTTTTTTTTTTTTTTTTTTCTGTCTGGGGCTTGTGATAAGGCTACAAAAGCGTAAAAATTATCAGAAGAATTTTTTTGAAGTATGGTCTCTGCCCGCTTGTGTTTGTTTTGGGCTCATATCATTTGTGCATCAAGCCACTTTCTTCTGTCCTTTCCATGACTGTGCGTGTGTGCACGTGCTCACTCTCTCAGCACCATCTTTGTAGTCTACCCTTGTACAAAAAAATGTTAAGCCAAACTCCAATCTTTTACAACTGGCTGACTTCAATATAAGAAATTAATTTCCTTTAAAATGTAAGGCTTTTTTCTGTGAAAAATTGAAGCATGGCAGTCTTGTCATGCTTGTCAAATATTTTACCCTGCCAGCTAATTTCTCTGGGAAATACTATGCCACACCAAGTTCCAAGTCTTTTTTTAAGAGAGAAAAGGTTATTTTTTTTAATAATTAGGGCATCTGCCCTTTGTTAAATGAAGCCTTAATCGTGCCTTTCGGCACATCTTTCTGTACTCTTGTTTGTAACACCCTTACTTAATTTTCCTTCTGAGGTGCTGAACGTGGACACTCATATTTTGAACACGCAGGCTCGTTTGTTGGACAGCAGTCAAACTCCTATCACTAGCTTTGAGTCTCAACTTTTTCAATGCATTGTGGTTTTCCTTAAATTTTCTCCCTGTATTTTTAACAGTAATTTAAATTTCCTCTGGACTCCATTAAATAACATGCAGTTGTAACAAAATAGCACAGTTACAGCTGGCTAAGTTTGCATTTGGAAGACCTCTCGGGACTGGGGCTTTGTTTTTTTGCTAGATGTCAAATATCCTCCCAGAAGGCAGGCAGGTCCGTCATGGGGCACGCAGTTAGGTTTCCCTCTTCAAGGAACAAATCAAAAACGTACTAATTTATTCTAGCTTTCTCTATAGGGGAGCAGCATTGTTTTGATTATTAACCATGTTTTGGTTGTTGCAGCTTCTGCCACTAAATTAATGTAGGTATTTAAGGGTATTATAAGGTACTATAAAAGGAAATAACCTAACTCTGAAAATATACAAGATCTTATAGTAGTAGAACTCCTGATTATTGCTTTCTATTTGAAATACATGCACAAAATCCAAACATTTTAGGACCTTACACATTATAAGTTTTAAAGGGTTTTGAAACCAATAAGTATTTTGATTCATAGTAACTACTGGTGGCTCATTTCCCAGAAAAACAGAAACAGTAACATTAAAAGAGTTTGGCTCTTCAGACCTTAAATCATCTGCCTAATCTCAGAATGTATTGAAGTGTCATTTCTTTGTGCATTTTAAATGAGGTCTTTTTGCATGTTTCGCTCTTAATGGATTTTTCAAATTATTTTGAATTTTTTTGTTAATTATTATTTTGGCTTAATTTCTTTTAGAAACATGTCATTCAGGTTTATCAAAAGGTAGGATTTTTTTATATTTAAAAAAAAAAGTGGCTCCTGCAATTAACAACAGATTTGGCTTTCTAGCCTTGTTTTCTAAAAACTAAACTTTCTGCTGACAACTAAATACTTCCTTTTGTGAAAGGAAAGCATAGAAATAAATCCATTAACTTATGATTATACTTAAGAATCTGTGGCACCTGTATAACAAGATGCTAAGCATGCCTTGTGAATTCTTCTTTCTTTGATAGAGTTGATAGTACCAAAGTAATTCTGCTCTTTGTACTAATACACTTAGCATGCTTATGTTTGAAGAATGAGGTGTTTGATAACAATGATGAAAATATAAACAAAACATAAGGTTACAAGCAAATAAAGGTAAGTGATGCTAAGTTTACATCTTTTTCTCTTCTGTTTTATGAAGCATTATAAGAAAACATTTTGAAGTTGTGTCTGCAGTTGCAGAAAGTGCTGCTCTTGCAATGTGCAGCATTTTCAATGTCTAAGAGCTCGTTTGGATTTGGAAGTTTGAATGAGGGTCAAATGACAGTGTATCTATGGGTTTTGGGTTTTTTTTTTTTTAAAAAAAAAAAAAAAGAAAGAAAAGGAAGTATTTGAAGTGAATTGCAACTGAAGTGCAAACAGAGCACTTGAATTCCAAAAATGTATAACATTTCTGCAAATGTACTAATGTGAAGAAAATTGATCAATGTCTGATTCACATTTCAAGCTCAAAAGATCAAATTTACTCTTCCTGTTTAGGAGTGAATCAAACCACCATTTATCTTGTTAGTTATTTACAAAAGGTTGCTGCACAATTTTTAGCCATTAGTAATTTTTTCCGTAATATCTTGTAATATGCTTTTAAATTGTCATATCATGGAGTTTCCTGAAGGATGGTACTTTCAGTTTTCAGGTACTGGTCAAAAATGATGAGACAGAACCAAAAAACATAGACATCTGGTTTACCTTTCGAAGCCCAAAGCTATGTGTGTGTGTCTATAATACAAACTCTCAGATATTTTCAAGGCTATATATAGGTTAGGGAGACCTGAGATACGTAAACAAATGGTTAAACATGGGCTTGTTCTGAAAACCCAGACCCTGAAGTTGCTTCTCATTATGAAATGGGAGTACCCTTTTAAACTAAGAGGTTATTGTTCAGCTTTGAGACTTAGCAACAGATAACTTGTATGCCCTTTGAATAAGAGATTGGCATAGTCTTATGCCACTGCACAGGGCCAGACCATGCCTTTTGAGTGCCACTTCATGTGCACGTGGTATCCCCTCGCATCCAATTCAGCACGTAGGTATAAAATGAAATTGAAAATGTTTTTGTCTAACAGTGTCTTCTCGCTTTGTACACTGAATTTTAAACTCTTTTGATCCTGTAAGAACAACTATTACCCAATACTATGAATATATAGTATTGCAAGGTCATTTTGGGGAGCTGAGCAAAAAGAGATGATCGGTCACTCCTTTTTAAGATACTTAATTCTAGTTCTGTACCTGGTACCCAGAGGTAGGAGATCTGTCTTTTGTACCTTGCGCTGTCCTTTCCAACTTGCGTATTGTGGAAGACTAATTTCCTTTCATGTTTTGGTTAGCAAATATCACTTTCAATGTTCTGGGTTTTATTGCATCACCTTTTCCATTTCAATAAATTAAGCTTATTTTATTGTCTTGCCAACCCCCTTTTTTTTTGTTTTTATTCCAGCCCTGGGATATTTTTTCTTTGTGTTTAACTGTTTTTGTTTTTAACACTGAGTGTACAAAGATGTAAAGAACAGAAAACAGCAAATAACTTAGGACACAAATAGACAAATATTGCTTATACTTTTGAAAGCTGTTCACAAGTAATGTAGCAAAAAGTAAAGGAGATACTGAGTAGACATTGCATGACAAATGAGAACTTAGCTTTTCTATATATCTGTTTCATTCTCAAGACCAAGCAGTGTCTTGGTTCATTTAATGTATGTTTTAAAAAAAAAAAAATGGGGGGGGGCGGTGGGCATAAAATTCAGAACATAAACCAGTAACTTGCAGTTCCTGCTGAAGTGAAGACTCCTGGAATTTGAGAGGCCTAAGGGCTATATGTGACTTGCAGATCTACCAGAACAACAGTGGCAGTAGTTACTGTTCTCAAAGCATCCATGCTGTTCTGTAGGACAAACCATAGCTATCTAGAGAGACCAGTGCAGCTCTCCAGATCTTGGTTTGATGCCTCATATTTGAGGATGCATGTCACGGAGCCGAGTTCAGTGTTAGGTGAATGGCACACTGACTGATGTAAAAAATTTTCAGAGAGACTTGCATGAAATCACATTTATTATTTCAAGATGGCAGGTATTTTATAAACAACCAGCTTTCTCAAATTTAGACCATGGTTTTCTAAGAAATTCAGCAGTTTCATTAAATTTTTATGTCATTAGAGAGGTTTTTATTTCAGTATTTTCTGGACAGTAACAGTAAGACTGTTTCCTGGGAAGAGTTGTTACGCTCTTGTTTCTAGAACCTTTGGCAAGTTAAAAGAAAGTGGAAGTTATCCATAAACACATGCAGCTCTTAGAGATGCCGCCTTCCACTTCGTAGGAACAGTAGGCTCTTTAAACTTCAAATGCTTTAATGTGGATGGAGCAGTATCTTCAAGCTTGATTGCCTGCCTTGCCAGGTAAAATAATGGATCATCTGGATGGATTTTTTGAAACGTGTGGATCTGCCCAGCTGCTTCGAGCAATGGTTCTCTCCCCTTCAATGCACTCTTCCAGAATTGTCCTACAGGACAAGTTCATGGTTTGTGTGCTCAGTACTTAAATGTTTTTCACTCTTTCCTGATTCACAGTACAGTGGAATAGCAGGTGGTCTGACTGTGCCTCTTAAAGCAATCATTAGTGCTGTTAGTATTTTAAACTCGCAACGCTGACACTAGAAATCTGAGATAAGCTGTAGTCAATAGTTTTTTACTATTACTCAACTAGAAGAGTTTGAGGCCAAACTCTTCTTGGTGGTGGCCAGTGACAGGACAAGGGGTAATGGGTACAAGTTGAAATACAGGAAGTTCCACCTCCATATGAGGAAGAACTTCTTTCCTGTGAGGGTGACAGAGGCCTGGCACAGGCTGCCCAGAGAGGCTGTGGAGTCTCCTTCTCTGGAGATCTTCAAACCTGCCTGGATGCCACCCTGTGCCATGTGCTCTGGGTGTCCCTGCTGGAGCAGGGGGTTGGACTAGATGATCTGTAGAGGTCCCTTCCAACCTCAGCCATTCTGGGATTCTGTGATACTATCTTCCTTAGTCCAGTTCATTGTTAATAATTTTTCTTTAGTCATTTTTCTACTAGCAGAGATCCTTTCTTACCATGTTTATACAGTACCTAATAATAGAATTCTAATTGGATGTTGTAATCAATTGTTCATAGCTGAGTGTCCTTGCATTTTCTTAATTTTTGTCTGTATTGCAGTAGCAGTACGAAGCTTGGACAAGAACCAGGTTCCGTGTTCTACACGAGTGTTTTTGTGATGCTCCTTCCTTACAGTATTCTTACAGTATCTGTTCCATGGTGACTGTGACTATACAAACATAGTGAAAATAAAAACTCTTTAGATTGATTTTTATAAGCATGTTTCCTCATTGCAGCCCATCAAAGGGAAGATATTGAGGAAATCAAGTCAGATAACAAAACACTATGCACCACGGAATAACCTTGCTGTCTTACATTATTACTAGACAGCTAAGGAGCAAATTGCTTTATTTCAGTATTTTTGATTTTATTTCTATTTCATTTTATGTAGTGAAGCCATATACTAGCTTGTAGTAGTACTAGCTTGCAGACAACTAAGTCTTGGAAAGCTGTCTACTTCTACAAGCAGGATTAACACAGATGTAGAACCATGATACTATAATTACAGGAAGGTAAAAGGATCTCCTTTCCTCTCCCCTCCCCTTATTTTTCCAGATTCTGGGACTTTTCAAATACGGTAGAAATCAGCAGCATAAGGCTGTGCAAGAAGATAGAAAGTTAAGCTTACTCTTGGATGTGGAAGATGCATCACTGTGGGATCTAATAGGATGGAGTAGCCACAATTTGAGAAATCTTGAATTTGCCGATGCACTCTGTTAAAATGTTTGTCTTATTATTTTAAGTAGTTTGGTATCATTTAAATATTTGATATTTCAGTTTTGACATGTGTGAACACAAACAGTGTGCCCAGATTTGCTCATAAATATTTTTTTTCAGATGTCCGTATTCTCAAATAAAACTTTATTACAATTAGTGTAAATATAACTAGGGAATATTTAATAGATTTTGCTAATTTAATTTAACATATACCTCTCTTCAGTTTCAGCTTAGTGCAGTAGTATAGATAAACATACAAAATAAAAAATAGGTCTTTCAAAAAGTCTGTACTTTACAGACCCACTGGGCTTGGCAAGTTGCTATATTCAGAGTTTTTTCTCAGCTAGGAAGTTCCTTACATCTTTGTTGCTTTGTGTTCTAATGCAACTTTGGTAAGATTGCAATAGCTTTTAGCAACGATTTGGCTATTTTATATTGTAGTGTAAGATTTGTCTTCTCTTTCCCGCTTCCTTTTGCTTCTGCTTTCTTTTCAATGAGGCTCCCGACTGACTATGAGAGGAACGGGAGATATGAGGGCTCAAGGTGAGGGTAAAATTTTTGCTTAAAATGTTGTGTAGGTGAGTTTGATCCTTTCTTCTCTTGATTATGTGGCAGAGTGGCTTCAGGCGGCAGCTTTTGTTTCCTTTAAAGCTTTGAAACTAAACCAAGAAGCATTTCTGTCTGCAAAACAGCTACTGAAGTATTGACTGACTTGATTCTAAACTTTTGTCTTTCCTGTTACCTTTTCCCTTGTGTGGTTTTTTTTTTTTGCATTTTCGTAGTTATAACTTGCTGCTGTTATGTAGCCCTGCAGGCAAGTAGTCCCTAGAGACACTGCATATCTGTGGGATAACCCCTGAAGGCTGTTAAGATATAATATTACCTCCAAAATTTCACAAAATTCACTGGTGTGACTTATACTGAACTTCAAAAATCTGCAAACCAAAAAAAGAGAAATTTGCAAAATTGCACTGACTTTGCCAAGTGTTTTCAAGTAGAAAAACCCTTCTAAACTCAAACGTGCATTGAATAAAGGCAGTTGCCCTCCCCCCAACCTGCTGATTCTTACAGGCTTCTTCAATTAAAATCTTGAAGTTTAAAAAAAAATACTGTTTATTTTGCATGCTGGTATTTTTAACTTCTGGCAAACTGCATAGCTGGCGTTGAGAATATAATCCTATGACTTTTGCAGTTACCAAAAGCCTTCTCTAATAACAGATATTTATGCAATAGGTTGTCTTTGAGATGGATTTATTTAGCTTTCTAACCTTGCTATCACTTCTAATGTGTTTTTTTCTGTAATTACTTCCTTAGTGGTGATAGAAGGAAAAGTGTTGTATAATGAGAAATTGATTGTCAAATGTTTTAAAGGGGACTTTAATATTTCTAGATTGAATTATGAAGTCTAACATGAGATTTACATAACCTGACTGCAGCCATATAATTTACCTTCAAAAAATATTAAAGTGCAATGGTTACTATGTCTCCTGACCTTGGGACAAGTACATTTGAAGAGGCATCCATGTCTGGCTTGTGTTCAGATATGTCCCTGAAAACACATCAGATTTTTTTTAACTTGAGGTCTAAATGTAGCTCTTCGCTCTTCAGCTGTGTGACCACTAATTGAAGTGGAAGAATTATGCTTCTTCCAGAATTCTGGATAGTTCTTTCTAGAAGTTTCTGGAGATTTCTTTCCGCTTTCATATATAACCTCGCTTTTCCCTTTAGAAGGAAAAGGTCTACGATTAAAGTGTTGTAGAAGACTGCAAGCTTGGGGAAAGCAACCTTATTTTGTGCTTTTATCTCTGAAAGCTGTGGCAATAAATGTTGGCCCTCTTAGTTTTTTTGCTCATGATTTTGTTGAGATGCCTAATAGTGACCATCAGCTCTGGATTTTGACCTGGAGGGCACTTAGCAGCGTAACTCATAACAGCAAAAAATGTCATTGCTTTCCAACATCGCCCCAGTCTGCCTGGCCCCACACAGGGCTTGGAGCAGAACATGGTTTCAAGTTGCAAATCATCGGTGATAGCTTTTTTTATTAGTACTTTTAACCTCAGCGAGGTAGTTTATCTCGCACTCCTCCCTCCAGTGTTTCCAGTCGTTCTGCCCCTCATACCTGGCCCCTGTTTGAGCCCCCAAAGCTGCTGCTTGGTCTTTGCCGCGTGCCTGCGCAGCACCTAGGAGCGGGGCCTTGCTCGCCGCCGGAGCCTCTAGCTGCTGCCGCGGGACGAGTAGTGCCCCTGAACCCTAGTTGGCTTCACTAACACGAAATTCAGAGCATCTGGCTCACCCTGCTCACTAATAAATTGCTCTCTTTCAGCCGCAACGTAGCTGTGGATCAGAAGGACGAAAACAAGGAAGCCAAGCCCCGTTCGCTGCGTTTTACCTGGAGCATGAAAACCACCAGCTCCATGGATCCCAATGACATGATGAGGGAGATCCGGAAGGTCCTGGATGCCAATAACTGTGACTATGAACAAAGAGAGCGTTTCTTGCTTTTCTGTGTCCATGGAGATGGGCACGCGGAAAACCTTGTACAGTGGGAGATGGAGGTGTGTAAACTGCCAAGACTGTCCCTGAACGGCGTTCGCTTTAAGCGGATATCGGGAACATCCATAGCTTTTAAAAACATTGCTTCCAAAATTGCCAATGAGTTAAAGCTGTAACAAGAGAAATAGTTAAGTTGTAAATTAGTTAGCAATTTCAAGTGTTTTTGAGAATTCCAATGGAAATGTATAGAATAACATTTAGGCAATAACTTCTGCATCCTTCTGAATAGTGATATTAAAAAAAAAAAAAAGATAAAAAGCTGCTGAGCTGGGAGGGAGAGTTGGACTTTTTTTTATAAGTGCACTACAGCATTAAAGTTGCCTACTATGTAAAATATTACCCCTTCTGCTTTATTTCCATTGCTCCTAAGTCTTTGACAACAAATTGAAACACAGAATATATTCATTTAAATATGCCTCCTGTTTGTGTGGACGTGTGAATGTACAGTATGTGTGTATAATATATAAAGAATTATATGTAAACAATTCATTTACAACATCGAGCTGTACCAGTACCTCTTTTTGGGCTAATTTTGGTGCTAAAAATTGAAGTGGCCAAGGAGGAAACACTTGAGTTAATATTTAAAATAACTGAAGAGATAACAAGTAAATGCAGGTTTACAGTTCACTGCTGTGTTAAGAAAAAAAAGTGTGTGAAGGGTTTGGATTTACGGTTGTGAACATTTAGTCCTGTTTTCTAAGTAGATCTCATGAGATTATTAAAAATTCACTTTTACTGAGTAAGTCTTGCATTATATTTTGCCCACCTATTTATTATTTAAATCTGAATCACATTTTTAAAATGTAGTTGATCTGTGCATTAAAATTTGGGTAAATGCTTCCATTCTTTTGCTTCTGCTAAACTACTAAGACTTCATCCTGTCCTTTTGGCTTGTGCGTGTGGATTGCAGCTAAGGACGCTTTTGTGTTTCTCCGCGCCTCCTCTCCAGATCGGTGCAGTCTGGTAGGATGTGCTGACTGCTGACCAGTGGCTTTTTCTCTCAGCCCAAGTTCTCTGCCTTAGACTAGGTCAGAGGGATACCAAGGCCGGAAGGGCTCCCACATCCTGGCCGTTCGTTGTGACTGGCTGTCTGAGGGGATGCTCTTCCGCAGCGCTGCCGGGAGCGCGGCTCTGCTTCCCTTCAGACGCTGTGTGTGTGCCCTGTTGAAACCCCGGAGTGGGGATTTAATTGCCTACTGATCACTCCTGGTGTAACATCCAGCTTGCTAACCTGCAGGCAGTAGCAGTTAGAACTTTCCTTGCAGCTCTCTCCCACCGTGCTTCCCCTTGGCCTCGGATATTTTGCTTTTGGTGGCTTTATGCCGGCTGTGTCTTTAGCTCTTGCTGAGGAGGGAGCCCGGTGTCGGCGCCTGCCCTGCTGAGCTCCCTGGTGGCCAGCTAGCTCTTTCCAGGACACCAAGCTGCTGTTGTCAGGTAGTCCCCGCTTTTTAACCATCCCTGTGCTGAGCTGGGTTTGGTCCTGCAAACTAGAATCAAGAGATTTCTTCATGTGTTGTTTCCTACTGATACTCTGTTTATTTCGGCAAGGACTTTTGTAGATAATATCTGCATTATCTACTTGACTTTTTGTATTAATCAGTGTTTTATGGTTATATTTCAGTGAGGCACTTAAGCATGTACTGACCATGTGCTTTAAACTGGAGCCTAAATTTGCATTTTAAATTTGCAGTGAGCTAACAGGTCTTCATAGTGTACAGTTCAGGTTTGACCCGAGGTGCAGATGCAAAATCCTTCATTTTTTGCAAGTTTTGTTGTGATCTGTAGTCCGTAAAGGCAGCAGACTTCCCCCTCTTTCCCTAAGCATTGATATTGATTACGGTAGTTAAAGGGTAATAATCATAGTTGTTAAATGTAGTAGATATTCCTGAATTCGCATTTTATTTGCTGTATGTTCTGTATCATGCCATGGCTTTAGGAGCTGCTGGGGTTTGGTTGGCTTTCAGTGCTCTGCCTGTGCCTGTGCTGCTCAGTATTTTTTTTCCATGAAAATTCCATTTTGTAATAGCAATAAGACATTTCAGGGCAGTCATTGTACTTCTCAGGTGAATAGTCACCTATCTTTCACTTCCTACCATCTTAAGCACTCCTCCAAATGTATTTTTTTCACCCAGCAGTGCACTTCGTTGTCTGAACTGAAAGTGTTCTGATAAATGATGTAAATCTGTATTCAATGGAAGTTCCAAAAGGTTTCATATTAAATGTTTTCTGAAATAACTCTATTCCTACTTCACCTGTTAAGTATGTAATTGTTTCTAAAAAGTGCAGCAGTATCATACTTTGGATATTGAAAGCTTGTTCTTAAGTATTTTTCTTAAAGTGATTTCAAAAAGGTTCTTTTAGAGCAAATCTTTATTTGAGGTATTAAGAAAAAGACTTACTACAATCAGAAACAGATTTTTCAACAGCTTCCTTCCCAGATACTATGTAAAACTACCAACTTGCAAGAATATGCCCATGTTTCTTTATCATAATACACACTAATTGTGCAAGCCTCTTGGAATTCCCTGGAAGGAAACTATTTCCTTCACGTCTCTAAGCCAAAGAGCTACAGGACTTGGAGCGTAGGCTTTTTCATTTGTTCATATTTCTTGGGGATCCGTGGGGACTTACCAGCCTTCCTGCTACTGTGATTTTGCAGAACTGCTGCCATTTCTGGCTGCTTAGGAGACAAGTTTTAAAAATAACCAGAGGCCAATGTTGTGGTGAGAATGTAGCAGCAGGCCCAGGGACTATTTTTTGAGATATGGAACTGTTTTTTTAATGGTGTGATTGGGATCTGGAATGCATGGTCTGAATGTTAAGTGTTGAGGGGTTTTTGGAGGGATGGGGATACAGACTGGGCTCCTAACTGAAGTTTTGCACTGCTAAAACCCATGTCGTGCAGCTTTCAAGAGGTCTCTTGTTCGCCGGGTCTGGCAGAGAAAAATGCTCAGAGTTTTGGGGGGGCTGTGTGATGACTGAATCAAAGTTAAGTTCAGGTAAAGCTCTTCTCATACTACCTTACCTGTCCTTAGAGTTCAAAAGTGCTTCAGTTGATTTTTATCTCCCATGGATTAGACCTAAGAGAAAATCTAAAGCCCTAGACCACGCTGTAAAGAAGGGGGAGCAGGTAGGTAAGAGAACCAGCAAGTACTGCTGTTGTGCTTTTTGCACTGCTCTCGTTCACACTACAGCATCTTCACCAATCTTTGTGAAATCAAAGATTTTAGTACAGATTTTGGCCAAGTTCATCTTTTTCATTTGTATTATGCTGCAATTTCAAAAGCATATGTTGTAGGATGCTGAATTTCAAAAGTGTTTTCTTTTTATCATAAAACTCACCATCAAGATAAACTATTAAGGAAAAAAAAAGGAGATAAAGTTATTATCAGCATGTTTGTTTAGCACAGGAAGTCAGAGGTTCCTGTGCAAAGATTGTAGAAGATGTAGTTTAATTTTAAAGATGTAAATTTCTGATTTCCTAAACTTCCAACTATCAGTGTAATCTCATTATATTATTCTTTATAGAAAGGTCTTAGAAATTTCCTGTAAAGAGAGGTTTGGGTTACTAGAAATCACTAATGCTGCCAGTTAAACTCCCATCTAAAGTTACGTTAATGCAGAGCTGGGAAAATCCCACGCTTGAGCAGAGTTTTCCTCCTGAGCAGGAGTAGATTGACTTTAACGCTTTCACCACTGTGCCCTGCACTGGAGCTTCCCTTGCTTCAGTGAACAAATGCTGATAGGAAAATGCTGAAGTTTTGGATTAAAAACTCAGCCTAGTGATTGTAGGGATTTTTGTTTTGTTTTTTAAGATCCATCTATGTCCTGCATTAATAGTTATAGTAGGTGTTCAGAAAGGGAAAGCATAAGGAAGAGTAGGAATGTAATCAGTATAGCTGATGCTTATGTTCCTAGCTAACAAACTGATTCAGGTAACAGGAGAATTATAGATTCTTCCTATTTCTGTTTTATTTTTCCTTAATGTTGCACTAGCAGGTATTGCCTCCAAGCCAAAGGGCTAGTTAAAATAAGGAAAAACATGGGAAGGTGTTTTGCTCTGGCTCTTCCCTCCTTTGGGTACTGTTTCGCCTCAGAAGTCTTTGGAAGCAAAGGGGTTTGAACGGCTCCCCTTTGGTTTTTGCCAGCCTTGTTTCAATCTGAGGGCGTTTGAAGCTCTCCTGAGAACGGTGGGCTCCTCTTTGCAGCAGTAACTGAAAACACAAGATGGGTCAATAGGAAGAGTGTGAATGTTGCCAGTATTTGTGTTCAGAAGCTCTTTGCAGGGTAGCACTTGCCAGCTGCAAGAGTTTGTGTTCACCTACCCGTGCCATTAACACCTGGTAGCAGGTAGGAGAAGTTGGGTGGAAAAGTCTGCTCCTGCTTATTCTTGTGCTGCTGTGTTGAGTGTTCAGAGCTGTGTGTCCTGGGCCCCGAATGGAGAATTTGGGCAGAGCAACGGTGGTCGCTGTGGAACCCACGTGTTGAATTTCAAGGCATGGGAATATTGCAGACCTCACTCATTGCACTATTACCTGTAGATTATCGGTTAGCAATATCCTCAAGTTACAGAATTTGGAGCCGAAAAATATCTTGCGTAATATGCATTTTACATCTGCTTTTAGTTCCTGAGTATACAGAGCATATTAGGCGAATGAATTAGATATTCAAATATCTCAGTATTTAAAATGATTACGTGTAAAGCTACAGGGATGCCAAAGCAGCAAGTAAAATGCTGTTGGTGATACAGTCACGCTGTCCTCGGTCATTTGCCTACTTCAAGGCAAAGTGTTACTTGGTTAGAGGCATTCTGCAGATGGTTCCTTGCAGGGAAAAAGCACCGTCCCGATACGTGACCACTTGGGAAAGCTGCAGATGGGTTTTATTTATTCCGTGCCTGTTGGAGCCAACCTGAGCTGGGAGGGGAAGCTGCAATGTCCTTAACGGCCACAGGATGTCTCTGCAGTGCAGAAACAGCCTCTGGCTCTGCCTTCTGCTCAAATGTTCTTAGGGAAAAAAAAAAAAAGGAAAAAGAAAAAGAAACCTTCACAAATGATTCGGTCCGTGTTTTACAGCAGTTTCACACGGGTCCTCATGAATTAGGTTCTCCTCGAGGTGCAGCACTGCCAGTGACTTCGACTTACCATGGAAAAGTAATAGGAAAAAAAATCAGCACAAAATATCTATAAGTGTTGCTTTTTTTTTTTCTGGTTGAAAAATACCCTAATATCACACTTAATTTTCAATTATATTTCATTATTTGAAGAGACGGTGTTTTCAAATGGTCTTTAAGATTGTTATGGGAAACCTGTAGGGCTGCAAAACCCTTTTCCACTTCTCTTGTTTAAAGAGTTCAGTCTCCTTTCCTGGGAAATCGCCATGCCAGGTGGCATGTTTTTTCTACTTAGAAGGGCAAAGGTTCTACTTAAGATTGAAATTAATTTCTGACTTTAATGATGCTATTTTGCTGTTCATCCCTCAGTAATCATTCTAATCAGGACTCTGGATTGCAGCTGGCTTTTCTAAAATAATCTGGTATCGCTTGCCACTTGCATTTCACTGTATTAGGTAACTCCCTGGAGCTTTATCCCTGGCATTTTCCATGCCTGCAGTCTGTTTTAATCTTCAAACAGATCTGGTCATTTGTGCTTTGAGTAAGCAAGAAATGAAACTTCCTTATTTGTTGAGGCTTTTTCCAAATTGGATATCTTGCTGCAGCTTTTACTTCTATTGTAATCAAAGTTTGAAATTGGGGGCATTAGTAGTGTCTAGTACTAATATTTATCGCTGTGATGTTTGGATTCAGTGAGTGGAAACCTAAAAGCTGTTTATTTTAGCTGATCTCAGGCTTTTTTATGTTCTGCCTGTAAAATAACCGTGTTACTCTTCCCCTTCCTTTCTGCGGTTGTAGATAGCACCAGCTGCTGAGCCCTTGGGTCGTTACTTGTTTCCCTAGCAAGGCAATTTCATTTGCTTGCAGTGGGGGTCTCGGCATCGTGAGCGGAGCTCGACGCTCTGTGCCTTTCCCTTCCGATGTGCAATGGGAGCAGAAAGCAGAGTTTTGCCCTTGGAAAATTCTGTTCTTCATCACGCTTCGGTAAGACACTTGGAAACAGCCACTTGCACAAGTTTGTTTGGTCAAACATATATATAATTTTAATAGTTTTATCTAACTGACCCTTTTGCGAACCTGCCGTGGCATCTGAAACTTTTTGCTGGCTCCTTCTCATCCTCAAGAGAGATCAGCAAGAGCTGAATGCTTCTGCAAGCTTAAGCCTAGATTCAAGAGGCGATGCCCTTTTGAGGTTTCCTGCGGTGTCAAAGGCAAATACCTCAGCACAAGTCTGTGCTATGGAGCAGTTGCCATCTCTTTCTTCTAGATCTAGTTTTCCAGATGCTTTCCGAGCTTCTCATTGTGGAACAAAATACCTCACCAGGGTGCACGTGTGCTCGGGTGCTTTGTAATGCACGTGGCACCTGCGCAGTGGGGAGCAACGTGCACAGCACCACAGTGCCCCAAGGTGACGTGCCCTGGGCTGAACTTAGCACGAGACGGGGCCAGACTGGCCCTGGCTGCTCTTCAGGTGAACGAGGGCAGCCAACTCCTTCCTGAAGAGCGACCTACATAAGCAGGAGAGGAAAAATGCTGCCGGTTGTGCTGGTGCAAGGGACAGTTCACATTTTTTTCCTCCAGGGGGATGTGGTTCTGCTCGGATGAGAGATTAAAAGCAGTGTTTGCAAGAAGAGGGATTTGGTGAGCCATGCTGTCTTGTACTGTGCTTGCTGGCCCTAACAGCCCTTGGGCTGAAACCAAGCTTACACGGGCCGTGTAAAGGCCCCCTCCTCCTCTGAGCTGGGATTGCAGGAACTTCTTTATCTCCTATCGCTCTGGCAAATCTGGTTGAAAAGATCCTGCAGGTTCAATAGGAAGGGAACACCCAGTGCCTGCTTGCATAAGGTTTTCTAGGAAACCAGGCTAAAAAGCCAGGTCCCCAGTTCACAGCTGGGACCAGATCTAGAGCTCCTCACGAGGCAGCTGTCCTGAAAAGGTCACTTTTCAGGTTAGACCTACACCTGGGATGAATCTGGATAACACCAACCTCAGTGATCATGGTACCTTAAAAACTTAAAGATAACTTAACTAACTGGGATACTTTGCTTTCAGTATTTAAGTGCTGAAGGCTGTTGTCCAGTTCTTTTCCTCTTGCTGATACCAGTTTGGTCTGTCAGGATGAGTGTTGTGTTGTGCAAGACGTTCTTTCCTGTCTGATTTTACATTGGGGAAATTCCGCTATGAGGAAACCTGGAACTCTGGAACTGCCTAGGAAAGCAGCAGGAGCAAAGGGAGTGACAAAAGCATTACCAAGGTTCACAGGGAGCTGCAATGTTTAATAAACCAGATAATCTGTGTCCAGCATCTCTCACCAAATCACTATTAACACTGCACTACTCTGCTCTCCAGTGCTATGACAACAACTAAGAATAAAAAAAAGTGTTTCATCCTTCTCCTCTTTTGTCATTCAAATAACGACTTTTCCCAGTTTGCTGTGTGTGTCTTGGAAGTGGTAACATTCAATCTTGGGAGTGCAAAAATAAGAATGTCTTTGGTTTAGCAGCTGGCCAGGGGCAACAAGAGGCATGCAAACACGTGGCCCTGCTTGGCAGCTCCAGCCTGTCTGTGCTGGTCCCTGTGGTGCTCCAGCAGCCTCTTCCAGGCTGGCATCCTCCTCAGGAAGCCCCACAGCTTGAGACGTGGGAGGCTCTCGAGTCACTTTTAAAGCAGGTTCCCCCCAGAATATTGTAAATCTTCAGCTCTTAGTTAAGTACAAAGCCCCCTCGACCTCACTTCTGATGTGCTGGAAAAGGTGGTGGCACCGGCTTCTTCCACAGTCAAGCAGCTCGGAGGGACCAAAGGGTTTGTGCTCGTGCAGAAACCCTCGGCGTACGCACAAAAGGACGCGGTCATCAGCACGCTGAGCTCCCAAACCAGTTCTTCAGATCCCGGTGTGCTGAGGTGTCTGCGCTTGCACCTTGTTGTACAATTTGCTGCTGAGTCTAAAAGGGGCCTGGCCTCTTTCACCCGCACTGCTGGGGCAGGTAGCAGAGGAAACCAGGTGTTAAACTGAGTAGGAGCTACATGGCAGCTCTGCTCAGCCTTGATGCCTTTGGAGACAAAAAGGCCTGCCAGGAATCCTACTCAACAGCTGAGGTGTGGAAGATCCCCAAGCGGGCTGAGATGCTGGAAAAAGCCCTAAAAGCTGCTTTGTAGAGTGACAGGGTCTCTAACTAGGGCACTTCCAGAACCAGGAGACTGAGCAAAAATGAACAAAGTCCAGAACAGAAAGGACTGAAGGGATCTGATTTCGCTGATCCAAGCCTCAGGTAATGCATCTGAGAAGGCTGCTGCGTGAGGGAACTACTGTTTATATCTTACTTTTTATTTTTCCTAGACCTAAGGCCTCCATATGTCTTCTAAGTGCGACCCATATATGTCTAAGTTGCTTTTGCATCCTGGCTGCTGAGGATTTAATTGGAGGCTGCCCTAAGGGTGGTACTGGGAATTTCAGCGCTAGGAATTTCAAGACAATTGTGGTGCAGGATCCCAGCTCAGTTTTCTGTGTGCCAGGACCCTGCTCAGTCTCAGCAGGTGAGGACATACCTTGGGATCCCAGGCTTGCCTCCAGCATGGGAATCTGAGTATAACCTATCCAAGGCAGTTCTTGCTTGATGGATTGAAAAACATGATGCAGCCAAGTTGTTTCCTGCATAAAATGGTCAAAACTTCAGTGTTTATCAGTGCGTGAGGTTGTTGTGGTCTGTGGATAGATGCCAGTACCTTGCAGACCTGTCTAACCTGAGGCCAGCCTTCCGATGTTCATATCAACACATGGAGCCTGGCAGGCACATCTCCTGACAAGGGCATCTCCCTCAGCATCCCAAGAGTCTTTTTCTGGCTTTCCCCTCTGTAGAACTCCTGCTGCCAGCAATTCCTCCACTGTAGCAGCAGGGTCACGGAGCAGAGCATGACCTGCAGCCATGCAAAGCCAGAGCAGGGGTGATATCAGGGCAACATCATTTTGCACTACATGTTGCCACAGGCAGCTCCCCACTTACGTGTTTATTTCCCAACATCTCCAGTTTCCCAATGCACACAATTTTTCAGGCCAGTTACATGTTATTCCCTGTCTCTGTCTGTCTAGTGCTTGTAATAGAGGCCCTGCAACTGATGCAATGCACGGTCAGCACAGAGTTTGCTGTTACCAGCTGCCTGCAGCGAGGATCCAACCTGGCAGGTTCAGGAGAGAAGAGTCCTGCCAGCCCCAGGCTGTTGGTTAACTTTGGCTGGTTGCTGCATATGAGCTCATTCACACTCCAGGTAGATAGCAGGACCTCTTTAGGTTGGCTGTGGGCTTGCAGGGACATATTTCTGGTCATGGAAGATGAAGCATTAGCAAGGGCCCGAGGACATGACCGTTGCGTGGATATGGTGGTAGTACTGAGGCTAGTAGGAGAATGTGCAGGGACAGCATTTGCATTGCAAGCATCACAGCAGGATGTGTAAATAGAGCCTCATCTGGTACACCCCGCTCTAGTTACATCCTTTCACAAAATCACACCCTGTTCTCTTGCCGTCTTGCTCTAGATCACAGCAGTCATGGCCAGTAGTGATGGGTGCTGCCTGCAGATGAAGGTGAGCAGGAGGGTGAAGGACAAGCCTGTGTCTAACAAGAGCAAAGAGTCTTCCTGTCTCGGCTGGTTTCATTTCTCTGTCCTGGCCTGAATCCAGACTGTGCTGGGGCCGAGTTTGCAAGCCTTGATTTATTGTCTGGTTGCTAGGCTAGCTTCTCCTTTTGCTGGAGTTACACTCTCTGCTGGTCCCTGCTTCTGCTCACTTTGCAAGGGGCTTCCGCACCGGCCGGGCTAGGGAACATGCAGAAGAGGAAGGGAGAGGGCTCTGCTGTGCAAATGGGGATTGTGCTGCTTGTGCAAGCTCCTGTCACAAGGCAAGAGGGTAGGAGGTGATTTTTCCTAAGTCTTAAGTTAGATATTGGTCTGTGTCTTGGACTTCTCAGTGAGCGCAGATAGACTGAACTGCAAGACACAAAAGCTCTCTCCTGGGAGATGCAAGGAAAGGAGCCTGAGAGGGTCCCAGGTTTCCTTCCCAGCAAAGTGATAACTTTCTGCACCATTATGAGAACTTGAAATTGTTTCTCTCTTGGGGAAGAGAAGTGAAAAGCAGCTCAGAGCACCGAAAGACCCTGGCAGGAGGATCTTCAAGCTTGTATAAGAGTTGTAAAGTCTCAGCAAAGACCAAGAAGGAAACACATTTTTTTATTCCTTCATGAGAATGATTCATAACCTCTTGGTCATTTGTCCTGTGGAAAAGTCTCTGTGTCCTTTCGGGAGATCATAAATATTCACAGTCTGCTCACACCCAAGGCTGGTCAGCCGCGTCTCGAGGGAGCTGGGAGGGCTCTCAGATTCTCACTGGAAGGAGTTGGAAGAGGTGCTGAAGTGGGACGTTCTCCCCGTTGACATTAAGGCCCAAGGCTGCAGCTGAAGCCTGGCCAGCTGTGTCAGCTGGACCAGACATGTCCTGTGAGCATCCTAGGGAGGAAAGAAAGCCATGGAGACTCAGGATTGTAGTCTGCAGGTGGGGGATATGCATTGAAGTGTCCTTGGACAGATGAGTAACCGTGACCATTTCACCATCACTGCTGAGGGGAACAGCAGGCTTCTTTATGAACCTCTCGATCTGTGGCAAAACAGAACACCTAGAACTTTGGCTCTTGCCTCAACTTTCAAATTCTTGATTTCGACTATGAGGAGTTTTTTTCCTCCCTCAACAGAGAGGGAGAGAAAACTCCCTCAGCTCTGGAGGTAGCTCCGTGCGTTGCAGCTTTCTGTCCTTCCTGGGCCACTGGCTGGTGCTGGCTCGTGCCCAGGGCATGTGGCGGGTCCCGGGTTCCCAGCTCGCTTGCTGGGTGCCAGCAAGGCACCGAGAGGCTCCCTGTCACCTGCTGGCAGTGGCTGAACCCTGTGGTCCTGGGCTGTGGTCCTTGGCCACCTCCCTGCTCCTTGGGCGGCCTGCCCTCCCCTGCGATACCTCATGGGCAGCGTCATGAGGCGCTCTGAGAGGAGGGGCACTTGTTACCAGGAAAGACAGGTCTCTCGGACACTGTTTGAAGCTGCGGAGCCCTGGGAATAGGCAGGGCTGAAGTGGTGTGTTCCTGGAGCAGGAAAGCACCGGAAGTCTAGAGGAAAAGCAGCTATGGGAATAATAACAACAGTGACAATCGGAGTAGGTGGGACCAAGTCTGAAACAAAGATGAACCACCAACCAAAGCGGACATCTGTTTCCGTGGAAAGAGTCACCTGTTCCTGTGATGGGTTTGTTGCCCTTCCTTGTCTTTGAGCTGAGAGGAGGAGAAGAAAGCAGGGACAGAGGTGGCCACAGCGCATTGGTAGTTAGGCCAAGCCTGTGTCTGGGATTAAAGGCAAAGCTCAGTGCCGTAATTAGTCCGCATATAGAAAGAGAGCAAAGTCTGGAGCAATAAGGAGGAGCCTTCAGCTCCCATGGCAGTGTTTTGCATACATCTTAGGCGGGATGTGGTTATGCTGAGAAGAGGTGTCTGATGCCAGGGGACAAAGTATAAAACAGGTCAGCCCAAGCTGCAGTAGCTTGTGGTGGCCCTGCATTTGTGACCTGCAGATGGATGATCTTGAAATACAGGTCCAAAGCAGAGCAGAGATTCCCCCAGAACCTGTCACTGAGGAGTCATCCTGGCTTAGGGCAGTGATGTGCTTCGGGGTGACAAAATCCTTGTCTGGGAAGTCTGAGGCTTTGCCGTGATCTGGTGCCATCATTCATCCCATCAGTTGCAAGAGCAGCAGCCCACAGACGACATCTTCTTGCACCCAGAGCCAGGTCCAACTGGATCCCAGGTTTCCCAGCTCCAGGGACTAAATATCCTATGCAATGTGCTCTAGGTGACCTTACTTGTGTAGGGAGCTGCATTAGATGATCTCCAAAGCTCCCTCCCAACCAGAATGATTCTGTGATAGAAGCAGGACCCAGCGCCCTGTTGGCTCTTCATATCTGGCAGATTTTAAATGCTGAACAGCAGCGATGGGCAGAGTTGCCTGTGGCACCTTGGGCTCCATCACAGGACCTGCCAGCCCTGCTGCTGGCACCAGAGTGAGCAGAGCCAGCCCAGAGTGAGCCTGCAATGGCACCAGGCTGCTGCACTGCGGCGCTGGCCTGTCTCTAGCACATGAGCATCCCCAGAGCCAGGGTCCTAGCCCGCTGCCAAGGATTCCTGCCACTCCGTCGCCTGTGCGAGCCCACAGATTAAACAATATCCTTTAATAGGAACAAGCAGGAGGCAGTTTCTGGCGCGGGGAGCAGAGCGTTCCCCATTCAGCACTCACACGTGGGCAGCGCGAGGGGTAGGACGCGCCGAGATGCCCTGATTTGGAAGTCTCTTTCTTGGGCTTGCTACTCAAAAATGCAACCATTTCCTCTGCTCGAGCCAAGGGGCCTTTTTTTTTTTTTTTTTTAATTCAGATGGAAAAGATTCCAGGCCCCTCTAAACGCAGACGGAAAGTGGAATGACGCCAGCTCCGGCGCAGCTCCGGCGCTGCCCTGCAGCCACCCCGGCGGTGCGTGGAGCCTGGCAGAGTCCACGGGGCTGGCGCCGCGCTGCTTCCACTTACAGGCTCGAGCCCCAGCCCTGATCAGACCCCGCTGCAGCCGGCCTGCGGGCTGAGCCCTGCGGAGCCCCTCGAGACCCCTCTGGGTGCTGCTGGTGGCAGAAGCTGGGCACGAGGGACAAGGGACTGCCCAAGCACTGTGCTGCCAGCAAGCACTGCAAGCACTGCAGGCACTGCGGGCACTGCAGGCACTGCCGATATTGCAGGCACTGCAGGCATTGCAGGCGTTGCAATTTTTCCCCGGTTTCCATGGGGATGTGGAGCGAAGCCGCCAGGAAGGTGCCTCCTACTCCCTCTGTGCTCCCGGGCCTGTCCCTGCCCTTATTAGGGCTCCTTCCCCCGGTGCCTGATGCGATCCCGGCCACTTCCTGACCCGCGCGGCGCTGGGCACCGCTGGCCCTGCTCACGGAATGGCCGTGGGGGGAAAGCACTGGAGGATCCCAGTGCAGCATCCCGGCTGCCGCTGAGCACCCTCGAGCAGACCCAGCCTCTGCCCTGGGTCTGTCCCAGCTGCTCTCTGCAGCCCCACACACTTTCTGCAGTCCCGTCTGTCTCCAAGAGAAATCCTTACCGAAATTTCTGTTTATTTCAGAAAGGACAGGGGGAGAAGAAAGATTGAGCTCTCCTGAAACCTTCTGCTTTATTTTTACTTCTGTTTTCTGTTTAAATCTTGAGGAAGGAACAAACTAAAAAAGGACCACAACAAAAATGCCAAGTATTTGGGATGAAAATACACCATAGAAACCCTTGCCCAGGGCTGCGTGTTTTTGCCTGACAGACACATTCGGCAAAGGGAAATATTCTGCACTTCAAGCCAGCATTTGGGGTTTTTCTGTTTTCCCTGTGTGGAAGAAGAAGAGTGACCTGATTATTCTGACCTCCAAGAGCTGGGAGGCAGAGGGCTACCCCAAGTGCCAGCTGCTGCCATGGCCGTCGCCACACATGGCCCCTGCATCGCTCTTTTGCCAGCCCATAAAATGGAGATAACAACGTCACGAAGGCTGCGTAAATCCACATGACTCTTTGCAAAAATGTGGTATTACACAAATGCAAAGGACTGCTCATGCTAAGCCAAACACGAATTTAAGGAGCAATCCATGTCTTCTTTAGCAAACTAGAGTTTGGGGCTTCAGGAGCGGTTGGTGCCCTTAAACCACAGTCCTGGCAGCTTCCTCCTGATACAGCATCATGACCCAGTGCAAATAGGAATGGGCCATCCTTGGGGTCCGTTTCAATCTGTCCAAACACTGATTCTTTGCAGTGGGAAATCGGAATTAAAAAACAAATGTGGCACATGCTGGACCAGCTGCTCCTGCCTGTGGGTGGTGGACGCGGGGTGAGGCCGGGGGGGGAGCTGCCATGGGAAGGAAAGAAAACACTGCCAGGCACGTTTTAGCCAAACGCTTTATGCTGGATGCCAGCGCGGTGCTTCAAAATAAATATATGTATGGATGTAGTTCCTTTTGTCTTACTGTGCAGAGATCCCACTGCCTTGCTCTGGTTTCCTCTTCCTTCTGCGGCCTGAAATATCTGCAAAAATGGCTCGTTTTCAGCTTGTGGTCGCCCCCACACAGACATCGTGTCCCACACACGGGGCCCTGTGGGTCCCCACGCAGATGCTGGCCTTGTTGGCCGCCACGATTAGCTCTGTTCAGGCACAACAGAGGCTTTCTCCTTCAGGTGGCAAGGCAAGAAAGGGCATGTTGAGAAATAGCAACCTGGGAATTATCAACCATGTTCAAATATTAGAAAGAAACTTATTAGGCTTCCCCCCCACGCTCAGTATTAACTAATGCTAAATGACCCTCACCACAACCAGAAGCGAGGATTAATCAAGGTTTAGTGGTGGGTGTTTGTGTTTGAAAGCGTCATGGGACTAAGTGCTAGGAAACGGCAGCAGTTTTTGTTTTCCTCCCTCCATTGGACCTACTGGAGGACATTTCTTAGAGTCTTACCAACAGGAAAAAAAAAAAAGTATGAAAAATGTCATATATATCAACAAGAAGTGAAATGGGAAGGATGGCAGGCGAGAGGAATGTGTAAAAGTATACCAGGAAAGTCACGCCTGAGGGAGCACTTTAGGTTCAATACAAAACCCTGGTCGTCTTTGTTGTTCTTCACACTGATTATATAAAAGTATTTGGGCATGATACGCTGGCCATCTGCTACTGTGTGCCCCCTCGGAGGCTCCGGCTGCCTGGCCGCTTGCGGCATTGCTCAGCAGTGCTGCTCACGGGCTCATTTTCATTCTGCGTAAGCAATGCAAAATAAAACCTTTGTCTGCTTTTCAGAACAGGTTTTATGGTACGCACAAGGCTCCTTTCACAGACTTGTCGGCCGCAGTGTTTCGGACTGTCACATCCAAGCGCTCGGACCACCTGAGGCTCCTCGGAGGCTGCGTCCTGGGATGTGGCGGTTCCCAGTGAGGCCCCAGGATGGAGATGTACGTAGGATGGGGATCCCACGTATGGGGACAAAGAGCAGTGGGTGTCTGGGGAGAGCCACGTTGAGGCTGCTGCTCCCCTGGACATGTCCCCTGTCCTCAAGTTAACCGCCATGTCCAAACACCTGCGTCTGCCCCAGTGAGGCCTTGTCTCCTCCACAGGGAGGTGAAGAGAGGCCACGATGGCTTCTTGACCCCTTCATGCTGTGCAGGGAGGATGGACCTTCCAGGGTGCACAGTTGCTCCCTTGAGAGCCACGTGCCCAACGCGGAGGTGCCCAGGAGTGCCCAAGGGCAGGCCAGGCAGAGAGCGACGCGCTCAGCCACCATGAGGGGTATGGTGCAGGTTCCCATGTCCCTTCAGCCCTGTGGTGGCACCTGCGGACACCCGTGGGGCAGAGGAAGGGCACTGCGTCACTCCTCCCGGCAAGAGCATCCTCCAAGTGCTGAAGGGTTTTTGGCCCAGAAAAACGCCTTAAAGAGAAGCTGGGTCTTGCTCTCCCATTGGAAGAATCTGGCTCCCCGGGGCCAGGAGCACTCGCACTCACTGCAACCCTCTCCTCAGGCGCCTTCCTACCAGCATCTCCCGAGTCATCTTCCCCCAGACAAGTCCTAGCTCGGAGGCTGCTGCCTGGCCGCAGTTTGATACAATCGTGCGCCCGGGCCCTTTGCGGCAAATAACCCACCCATGGAGCAGCGCAGGCAACGCGGGTGCCCGGCGGCCATGGCGACACCTCTCCTCCCTGCTGGCGGCCTGTGGGACAGGAGCACGCGCCTGGGAACCAGCCCTCGAGGTCACCCGCGGGTTTCCCCCTTTCCCTCCCATCCCAAAGCGCTTGGCAGGGCCACCCGGAAATCTCACACGCCGGGGCTGCGATTAGCGGGGATGATTCAGGCGATTTCATCATGGCTGTGTAGGGTGGTGAGCACGTCTCTGGGGGTGGACCACAAGGACACAGCCGGGCCCACCCTTACTGAAACAACCCGAGATGATCCAGCCACAGAGCGTCCTAAAATGATCTTGTTTGCATCTCACTCACGTGGTCGCCCGCAGTTCAGTGTCTGCAGAGCCAGGAGGGGACGGGGAGGCCACACACTGCCAGAGCCGCCAGCTGCCAGGGCCTAGGGGAAGGTGCCCGCGTTTAACCCATTGCCAGCTTCGCCGCCTGGTTTCACTGCACTTTGACACACTACAGGGTTTGAACCACAAACAGGGGCTATTTACATCTAAACAGAGCTGCCCTCTCTCTTGCTCCACTCTTATTTTCATGACAACATTTCTCATGACTTCTAGGGCGCATAAGAAAGGTTTTTCTCCTCTTGCAAAACCTTTCAGACCCAAGCTATCTAACAAAGTCCCTTCCCAGCAAAGCCGCTCAGTATCATGCCCTATTTTGAAGGAAATGCTGTTTTCCTACCAACTGAAGTTGCTTAGAGCAAGAGTGAAAATGCTCAATATCTGTGCTAACTCCCACTGCCATACCAGATTAACAAAGGTGCTTTGGGGGCTGAGCTATACTCATTTGCTTCCAAGAGCCTCACTCATTCCTGAGCAATCCAGGGAAGTTTTGTACACTCGAGCACCACTCTCAGGTGCCCATGCCAATGAGGCACTGCAAAAATGTAAGATGACATTTTCTAGCTTTCCTCGGCATGGAGCAGCCTCGGTTCTGCTCTCTGGTCATAAATAGCAGATGTGGAGAGAGCAATGAGATCACAGCAAACACCCAAGCGTGCAACAACCTGCGCTGGACTAATATGGAGAGGCCTAGGCCTTCAGAGAGAGTGTACTTGTCTGTCAAAAACATCTCTTTCGTGGCTTCAGTTTGCATTTACACCACAGGTGGCTTGCGGTTGCCTATTCTGTATTTTTAGCTGAAGTTTTTGAGATACAATATAGACCTTGCTTTTTCCTGACACAGCCCTTCTATCGATTTTCACTGGTTGAGCAAAAACTGTTTTGTCCTTTGAAATTATTCCTATACTTCTCCCTCTCGTATTCACATTCTCTGGCTAAAGGAGGGGGGGAAAAAAACCAACTCTGGTAGGATTGGATACTTCTGTTTATTTTTATCTTTCTTGCTAAATGCAGTTTTCCCCCATTAATTGTTAATTCTAGTCTGAGTGCATGCTGCCAATTTGACTATTAGAATTGCACTGTGAGATAAAGATAAGTCTTTTCACCTGATACTCTCAGCCCAGTAAATGCAGCATTTGTATCAAAAAATGACCTTCAAAAACCAAGAAAAACTCTTTCTATTCATATGCAAAATACCTTTGAAAACCATTTGCAGAACTGAATCATTGTATTTTCCTGTGTGAAGAGTCCTGTCTTGCTGTGAATGAGGCAGATTTGTTTAGTTTCTCATCACAATAGCTTAGGCTATGGGATGTCATCCATAGGAGAATGTGGCTGCCCCAACATTAAGCAAAAATAAAACTGGATAAGGTCCTGGGGTCGGAGTGTCATGTCCCATGGATCAAAGGGTGACACAGGCTCTTCCCAGCTTTAGTAACTGTGATGTGGTTTTGGTTTTTAGAGGATGGAGGAGGCAAAGTAGCCAGAGGAACATGGAGAAGCGAAAAGAGCCAAAGAGCCTGCTGGACTGTTGTTTGCCCAGGGGAAAAAGAGAGTGCAAACAGGAGATGAAAAGGCTGTGATGCCGTCTCCATTCCCAGAAGAGTGCCCTGCCCATCGCGCTACCACATTTTTTGGTGTTTGTGTGGGTGGAGCAAAATCACTCAAACCTTCCTGTTCAAGCTATTCCCTGTTGCGTAAAATATGGTAATACTCATCCAAGGACAGGCTGGAGCCTCAACCTCCTCCGCCTCAGACAGGTGCCTGAGACATTAGGCAATAGCCCCCTCCTTTTCATCTTGGCCTAGTGACTGCTTAATTATGGTAGCCATAGGGAAAGGGAAGCTGGAGGAAAATGCTGCCTGCCTGGGCTGCAATCCTGCATTTCCCACGTAGGACGGGGTGAGGTGAGCCGGGGAGCCCAGCGTAGGGGACACACTCGAGCAGCGGCACCTCCAGCCCCAGGAGGAGGCTCTTGCTGGAGGCCAGCAGATAAAACTAGCTTGCTCCACACTTTGTTTTCAAGCGAGAAGAGTCATCTGGTTTGGCTGCCTGGTTCCAGGGAGCAAGATCCCCTCTGGAACTTCGGATTGCTCAAAAGCAATCGTCCCAGTGCACCCCATGCTCTTGCATGTCTCAGGGCACAAGCGAGGGCACAGGGAGCTCGGCCACTTCGCTTGCTGCAACGGGGCAGCGCGCCAGGGTCGAGGCTGCGATGCTGGACTTGGGCCGCAAGTGGGTAAAAGATCATGAGCAATTTTCCATTCAGTGTCAAGAAAACTGAATGAGGAGCATTTATGGGCAATCTACTGCCAGTAAACATAATGAGAGAGGTAGATGGCTTCTCAAATAGCATATTTCTCAAATAAGGATCCTGAAATTCTGGCAGGCAAAACGTTGACTGTCATCTGTGGTGTCTCCCATACTTGCGGAGAGGGAAAGTGGCCTGGGCTGACTCACAGTCACCAGCAGAGACCTGTAATTACTCTGCACAGGCGTTCCCACTGAATGGGAACCTTACCCAGGGCCAGGCAGCCAGTCCCCAGAAGAGGCAGAAATGTTCAGAGGAAAATGAGGATGACAGAAAAAGGAAATTCATTAGAAATATTATAATAATGGTGCACATTTAGACTGGAAAGCCAAGGGACAACATGGAAACCAAAGTGAGAGGAGGGGCTGTGAAGACGGTAAAACAGGACAAAGCAGCTAGGTCCTCATGGGAGCCAACAGACCTCAGCTATTCCCCCTTGCAGTGGAGCGACAGCAACAACCTCCTCCTTCCCCTATGAGGAAAGCTCAGGGAGATGCAAAACCTGCTGAGAGGTTTGGCAGCGCACCCTTCCTCCAGGAGCTGCCCAAGAGCCATCGGCACCTTCCTGGGCACCGACTCTGTACCTGTCAGTTGGGGATCCCCAGGATCTGGTTCCGAATGACACCATCAGCGCTGGGTGTGATGCTGAGCATGAGCTCATCGAGCCGGATGGCCCTGCCAGCCCTGCCGGCTGCTTCGTGCCACCCCTCTCGGACTCTGCCTGCACAAACGGCTCCATCGGAGGCGCTGACTGCAGCCCAACGTACCAAAAACACCCGTGGTTTACGGCCTTCCTGCACTTCTCTTCACATGAGGCTGAAGCACCTGCGACACACAGCAGCTCGCTTTGTCCCACACGATTTTGGGTGCCCGAGCCACCCACTCCACCTGTCCGGCTTCACATGGCTGCAGCACTCAAGCAACCCGTGGGAGAAACCCAAGGCGTGAGGGTGAGTAATGCTAAAAATCAAATTGTTCGGTAAAGCTTTCTAGGCAACGTGGTGGAAGGTCTAATTTCCCTCTTGATCACAGGATTTTAGCAAGCGCCAGCTATGCCTGGTCATTTTGTCCAGCTTTCTGCTGCGACAGATTTGTTCTCCGGTATATTTGCAATTGCTTTGTACAAGCTCAAACAAAAGCTCAGTCTTATTATTCCTCATGGCAGCAACAGAAGGGAACACAGCTAAGGTAGTGGGTGGGGAAGAAAATCAAGAAGAAACATTTGCTAGTCAAATGCAAGCAATGAAGACCAGCTTGTCACTTTGACCTTGTGCTTTTTTAGCTAGCTACTTGTTCTGCCTCAGACAGCAGGGCCCCAGGTGCTAAAACCAAAGAGATGTAGCAGGTGTGAGGGGTTAAGGATATAAGAAAAGAAGCACTGGGAGAAATAGATGTTTCTATTAGTCCATCTGACATAGCTAGAAAAAAAATGGACAAGTTTCAGACACCTCTTTCCATTAGATAATCGCTAAGTGCAGTAAGGATCCCGCGCATGTTGAGGCACCATTAAATTAACACTCTGTGATTACTAGATGCAGCACAGCTGTTTGCCAAGTGCCTGTGGAACAGTGACATGAAGCACAGCAAGGAAGATCTAAAGAACACACTGAACTAATCAGTAGTTTCTTGCACCATTTCCTCCTCCCTAATCTTGCAAGCTTTGTAAAGAAAAAACACTCCTTTGGAGTGCTGATTAACTCAAACACATGAGGATCACCCTGTGCAGAAAAAAAAAACACTCCAGTGTGATCTCTTCTCCTCCCCCCATGCAGTTGAATTTGAATCATGCAGATAGCTATATTAAAAGCACATCACATCTGAGATGTTCACTCAGCCTTTCCTTCACCAAAACTTAATTAGTTTACCCCAACTGGAGTCATCACTTCAGCCAGCTGACAGCATGCAATCACAGCCTCAGAAATATCACAGTCTCTACAAAAGAAAGCCCCACTTATCTATGCACGCTTATGTAAAGCTGCATGCTGTGAAGCTGTGTATCAACCTTTCATCACATTCCCTCTAGAAAACCACATTTTAGAAGTGGGCAGAGCTTGTGAGCAGGTGCTATGTGCTACACCCAGGTCCTATAACCTACAAAAAGCTATCATTAGTAAGGGCACTATGCACCCAGCTCTCAGCATTTCTGCAGAAATTTTCTCTTAGAAGGGAAGTTCCCATGCAATGAATGTCTGTGCACATTGATCAGTCATTCTGGCAAACAGATCTACTTGACAGACCACTGTAAAATTATCAGAGCTTGCAAGCCTGACCAGCTAGAGAAAAAGTATCCAGTTAAATTTGCTCTGCTACTCAGGTTTAGGTTCACAGGGCACTTAAAGAGAATTTGTAAGAGAAGACAAGGGCTGCCCCCAGACAGCTCAGGAAAGCCAAAGCTACGACATGCTTGCTGTGGAGTTCACCACTCTTCATGCAAGCCTGGTCAGCTCAGCCAGAGTGTTTCAGAGGTTCACCTCACTCTTTACCCTAAAAGGCAGCTTGATTCCTTATCCCAATCCCCCTTACATTCTCCAGAGATTAAAGGACAGGATCCTTTCCCCTCTTATTAAGGGCTGAAGTTTGACCTCAGAGCTTTACCTTATAGCCCCAGGAGGAACAGGAGCCCTTTGTACACAGAGCTGCCTCCCCTCCTCTCCAAGGAGTCACTTTGGCTTGCCAGCAGCAGCTAATGACAGTTTACAGTTGCCATAAGCAGATGTGCAAGTTAAAGCCTTAGATGTAGGGCAGGTTTACAGTGACTCATGTTTAGCACTGGTTCTCAGGGATGAGTTTACAACTACAATCAACTCAAGGGGTGGTTAGTGCAGTGTCAAGGGAACTTTAACCCAAAGCAAGAGTCTGCAGCAATACAGCAAGGAAAACATACTAGCACAGAGCCAGCTGAGTACAATCAAGGAAATCAACATAGCACACTGCTCTAAGCAGCCAACAAACTCAAAGACACTCAATAAACACAACTAAGACATGTCAGGCCAAAACAATAGTTTATTTCATTTTCAGCAACATTTCAGCCATCAAAAAATAAACTCTAACACAGATGGATGGAAGACTTCTCTACAGTGTAACTAAGTGGGCTCTGACCCCAAGATTTAAATCGGAGTGACATTTTATTATTCATCCAATAAGTTAGGAAGCATGAGAATAAAGTGCTTTATTTCTGAGCTGGTATGAGGTCATCAATGGACTGGCCTTTCTCAAGACGTTTTTCCATTTCAATGAGCAGCTTCACACCATCCACTACCATCTGCACCAGCTCCACCTCAGAGAAGCCAAGACGATCAGCATTGGAGACATCAAACACCCCTCCAACAGCAGCTGTGTCAACACCACCTGGTACAAGAGAGAAAGTTTAGCTCTCACACTGACCACCGCTGGAGTAGGTGGCCTAACTTTATCCCCTCACTGCGTTGGGAGGTGGGAACACAAGACAATTCACCTCCTCCTAGAACGAAGTCAGGCTGCATGTGACCACCTGTATAAGCCACTTCCAGCCTGCCCTTGTGCCAGCTTTTCATTCCTGTAACCCACAATCTAATCTGTGGTAAGAAGTATCTGCTGTAACTATTCCCTAGCCAGAGGTTAGATCAGGATTCCATCTCTGCTTACAGAAGGAACAGCTGTCACCAGCACCCCCATACCTGGGGCACAGAATATTACATCCTCAGAGCAGGATGCACCTAGCAGTGGTCAGGAGCTGGGAACAGTGAGGTACAAGCAGAGCACCAGCCCACACTCCCTCAAGCTACGATTTTAAAGCTTGATTCTCCCACATGTTTTACAAGAATCCCTTCCAAATATTCTGACAGGACCTGGCTTTGGTCACAGCCAGGCTCTCCCTGCTCTTTTGGGGCAGCCCAGTTGAAACATCACTGCATCACCACCTCACCTGTGCCACGTTTCTGCAGCCGGAGTCTCTTGAGGATATCTCCGAACTTCTCGTGTTTCCCGAGGTTGGGCAGCTTGATGTGCACACCAGCACGAAGGCCTGTTCCAAGGTTGGATGGGCAGGTCAGGATGTAGCCCAAGTGTGGATTCCACATGAATTCATAGTTTTTGGACTTGAAGAGAGTTTCTATCTATAAATAGAGAGAATAGATGTTTAGAGATTGTTCTCTGCCTGAAGGATGTAGGTCATCCATTAATGCTCATTTACAACTTCAGTTACATAGCAACAACCACAACAATTTGAACAACTATTTAAGTCAGTCACGTAAACCCCCTCCGTTTGGAAAAAGCCATCACCAGCAAGGGGCCTTTAAGGCCTTGATCTTGCACCGAGTCCAAGCATAGGATACAGTACAAATCCAAAGTCACTATCTACTAGGAGGCTTGATTTAGTGCATGTCAAAATAAATAGCACATCTGTTAGAATTAGGGGAGAAGCTGGTAAGGCTCAAGTTCACATCAAGAGCAAAAGCTGAGAAAACATTTCAACCTAGAAACTGCAATACAGTTCTGCCCATTGACATATAAGCAGTTTCTCCTCCCACCCTAAGTCCAAACGCTGTGATTTATGGAACCACATGGAAAGACTTTAAGTACAGTTTAGGCACTGGAGAAGGCTGTCACACTATACAATTTATTCTAAATTTCATAGCTATAATGCTTTGCCATTATGGGCGTTTCAGAGCCTTCACAGCTCTGGAGTTCATTGAGATATTCCCAGAGATTAAAGAAGCATTATGAGAAACTCAGAAGCAGCACCAGCAGTACAGGTTGTTCGCCAGGCTCCCCGTTTGGAAGAGTTGATCTTTGACCAGAGAACCATGCACCATTTGAATCTCAGGCAATACCAGACAGCATTTACCTGTGTTAGCCCAGTACAGAAGCGAGTAAATACTTCCTTCATGTTGCCACCTTTCTGCATGGAAATAACTCTAAGGTGATCCTCCTCATTAATCCAAACAAGGAAGGTCTTGTTATCGTTGTGCCTAGGAGACAAGCCAAACAACTTTGACCCACTGGACACTTGGGGGATTTACACTAGCCCTGAATTACTCATCACTGGAAATTTTATGTTTAAGAAGCTCTTGGTTGCTTCTTAGATTAAATTCATATTACTTCCATTGTCCATGAAAGCCTCAACAGTTGAGCTAGCCACCCTCACCTTTCTCTTGAAAAGAACAGGGGAAGAGTGGCAGATACTAAGCAGCTCAGAGTAATGCTCACTACTTTGACCAATCTTACATATCAAAGCCTAAAATTGAGTCCTTCCTCTAGCTCATTTGTAGTACAAATTAACACATTTAAGAAATTTGCTCTTTCGAGTGCTTTTGCAGAAAGGTGATCAATACAGACATCAGCGCAGCCACTGTGTACAGTGAGGTATGTAATGTTACCACATCAGCAATGTACTATCAAACCTTTTACCAGAGGCTTATCAAGCTCTGTTAAGCTGCATTTATTCTTCATACCAGGTAAAAACTTGTTATGAAGAAGAGTTTTCACTACCAATTTTAAATCAAGAGGTCATAAGAGACACCACAAGGGTTTCTGAACACCAGTGGCCACCTTAGTCCCACCATGTAGCCAGCAATAGGTACTAAAGTCAGTATTTATCATGTTGATAATTTCTCAGCTTGATTTTGATCAAGAATCAACTAGCACCCAAGGAAAAAAAAGTATGTATTTATGCAGACTACAATTGGGACCTTGTAGATTAGTCATGCTCAGATGACAGTGCTATCTAGGGTTGGCAATCTGCAGGTAGATGATGCAATCTTAAAGGTGACCTAGAGACATAAAGCTTGCTTCCTCTGGGTTGTACTGAAGCAGCTACACTAATAGGCCTGCAGTATTCTAGTTGACAAAAACCTTAGCCCTTAGCTTAGGAGGAAGCAAGCTAATTATGCTGCAGAAACTCCTGAGATGCAGTTTTATGTAGGTGACCTACATCCGACAAGTAGAATCCTTCCATTCCACACCTGTGTATCACCCAACTTACACCACTGAGTCTCTAGAGTGGAAAAATCTGATCACTTGTACAGATAAAGTCATACAGGGCCAGCATCAGAAGCTACAGGCTGAGTTTTTACAGGTAGAGGCAATAAGACTGTAAGAAAGAAATTACATGTCCAGTATCAAGCCTGCAGCTAAGTCAACGCTCTTGTTTGTTACCATAAGGTATTCAAACTCCTGGAACAACAGCTCAGGGTAGTGGCACATTTCTTTTTCAAGAGAGGATTTAACTCTCTTGTAAAGCTGTTTTAGTTAATATGCAGGATGGAGAAGCATTGGCTATAGCCAGGCTAGCTAATTATTATTATGCACCACCACACTGGGCTGGTAGCACTCATCCAAATTCTGGTTCATATACAAGTTCCCCCAAAAAACACCACACATAAGCTTCCCATTAGATTTAGCAATAAGAGTTCAGAAACTACCATTTTGCTTTGGTAGAGAGCTCACTGCACTCAAGGTTACAACCAATATTTCAAGATGTTTTTCTCCCCATGTTTTTAATATAACTTCTCCCTTCTAGAAATACTCACCAGATACCCCTGGCATCAGGCCAGTCTCGTGCCATCCCAGATGCCAACAGAAGAGGAGAGACTGGCTTGTCAAATAAGAAGTGATCATCAATCAGCTGCTGCTGCTCTGCATCCGTCATGTTCCTCAGAGCATAGTATTTCCCCTTGAGGTCACCTTCCAGACTACCCAGAGCTGAAAGACAGTGTCACTTTCAGGATGGGACCAAAGATGCTAGACATTTTCAGCACTATAGACCACATACAAAATACGGCAATGTCTGATCTGCTGGTTTGAGTTCCTCCCTTGCTTTCATCCGTAGTGGCAAGGCCCCTGTAGCACTACAGAACTTAAAGCAGTATCAGATGATTTGTCTGTACCTTCCAGGCTTCTACAAATAGCCTTTGTTCCCTTACAGTTTAGGATCATTACTGCTGCTTAGCTGTAGAACTGAAGTGCTTCCAATGAGAATCAAGGTCACGAACATAAATTACATTATTCTGGTCAAGGGCTGGTACCCTGCCCTTGAGAGGTTTTGGAATGACCTGCACTGCCAGTCTCCCAGACTGGATCTTGGGTGTATCCCTTCCTCTCTCACTTAAAGGAGAGAAAGAAAAACTGCAGCTGAGGATTTCCAGTGAGAACTAGAACTTACAGTCACTCAACTGCACATTCAGCAGAGGAGGCTACACCTCTGAGCAAGGTGAACCTTAATGAAAGTCAATTAAAAACAGCCACAAAACACTGCAGCCATGACTCAAGCCCTGACATTGCCACATACCTGTTACATTTCAGGTTTGAGCCATGATGAACCAACTCCTTTCCCCACACACACATAAAAATAAAATTTGAACATCAGTGAAGGTCAACCAACATAGCAAGGTGTCCCCCTGGCACATCTTTTCCCTCAGCTACAAACTGCAATGCACTTATAATTCAAGCTGCCTTTTCAGGAAAAGCTTCATGTTAAGACTAGGAGTCTTGAAGACTTTTTTTTTTTTTTTTTTTTTTTTAAACTGTCTCCACTCTCAAACTGCCAAGAACATGTCTTGCCCAGGGAATATGTTGCATTCCCAATACACCCAGTTCTCACTTTACCTTCAACAGAGAGCTTCTCAATGGCTCGCCTCTCTCCTCGACTACAGTGAGGGGGAAGACAAAATCCACGGATGCTCCTACCAGTTCTGACACGGGAACTTAGCACGTAATTAGGATCCAGATCATCACCACCCTACAAAGTTAGGAAAGCAGTTGAGTATAACCTTGTTACCAAAATATCTAGCCTGAATACAAATACCTCCCACACATTTCAGCATGCACCTTAAGATATTGGCTACATGGCCTGCAAGCCAATGTCTTGGTTCAACAGTAAGAAACACGTGCTAGAAATCAGGATTGCCAGGACAAAGTCGGTTGTAGGTCTGTTTCAGACCAGTGTTTGGGATTTTATGCCCTCTTCAGATCTGGAATCCAGAGGTGTAACATAGGGCAACCTTGTTCTTTGAGCAGGTGTTGATGAAAATATGCCTTCGACATGTTTGGCACAGCTATATTAGAGGAGCACACGAAGTGATCTCCTGTTACCTGCCCGCTACACAGCTAGGCTCTTCATTAGCAGATTACAACAGACAAGTTTGTTAGTCTGTGCGGGGTGAAACTGGAAGGACAGAACCTGAATAAACAGTTTATGCAACTCCCAGGATCTGCACCCAGGCCTCCAACCACTAGGCATCAAAAATTGATTAAAAACTTATACCTGCAGGTTATCAGCATTCAAGTCAGTCTTGTGCTCATCAGTTGGTTTGTAGCCACCATGCCTGTCTTCAATAACTGGATCAAAGAGTTCCTTAAACACATCATAGCTTTCTTCATCACCAGCTACACATCCTACTGTCATTATGAAGGGATGGCCTGGAGTGGTAATAAAGCCAGAAGAGTTTGGATGATGCTTGGCTGTGCTCCAGAACAACACTAACCACACAAGTTTTTTTAGTAGTAGGTCTAGCCACTTAGAAATGCATTTTTACATTAAAGAACCAGTTGGAAAGACTCTACAGTTTACATTTCATCCAGTTAGTCAAAGCAGTGCTACGGAAACCCATAGCTTTTGCCATTAAACCACGCTCGTTTGTCAAGTTTAATTTAGAACCATTTTGCCCAGCACTTCCAATTTTACTGATTTGGACCACTAGGTCCACTTTATGCCCAAACAATTACATTTCACTGTAAGCAAGCATATAAGACTTTTTGCTTTGCCATAGACCAAGCTGCATCACTGTAGTCTGCTCATAAATGCCACCTCTGCAAACTTAGTTTAAGTTGCCATATTCAAAAGCAGCAGTTATGTCAGCTGGTTCACACAGAACGTTCTCAAGGCATTTTACCAGGATTATCAACCCCAGTTTGAATGACATCATCCAGGGTGAAGCCACTGGGTGTGACTCTGTCTCTCAGTTTCTTGTATAAATCCAGGGTTAGAACTTTGGCCATGTGGTTGTTGTGGTTGCTCAGGTCCGGGTACTCCTCATCAGGAGGCAGTCTCTGATTATTTAGTTGGGCCATTTTGATTTTGCTAGAGTGAAAATAAATACTGTAATGTTAACATGTAAACACATCTGCTCCCCCTTTTTTCAAAGAAGTGCCACAGAGCATCACGTAACCAGGCTGGAACAGAAAGAGCTCCAAACAGCTAGGTAAGCCCACATAACATCAGGGCGCTTTATTTTTTTTTCCCCTGCTCTAGTTGCATTTTAATTAGAGCATGCTTGGTTTTATTTTATTTTTTTTTTTTTTTTTTGCTCCCCCCAGATTGGAAGTATTTAGCAGAGCAGTTACATAACAGGAGTGTCTGAGCTGGTATGTCAGATCATAGCAAGGAACGTGGCTTGATAGAACAAGGCTGCTTTTAGCACAGCCCCGCATCGAGAGCCGTCTCGACGCTTTATGAGATTTGCCTCTCAGCAGCTCAAGAGCCTTGGGTGCTGTTGTCAAGAAGCACTTCCAGTAACGAGGGAGAACAGATCGTTAGGCAGACCTAACGGTCCCCGGCCGTTACCTGGGTTGTCAACCCCAGTCTGGATGACATCATCCAGGGTAAATCCACTGGACGTCTGTTTGCCCCGCAACTTCTTGTAGAGGTCCAGGGTGAGCACCTTGGCCATGTGGTTGTTGTGCACGCTCAGGTCCGGGTACTCATCCTCATCCGAGTTCTTCAGCTTCAGGAGGTTGTGGCTGTTTGAGAAGGGCATGCCTGACCCTACCGGGGAGAGAGGGGAACCTGTGACCCGGGCTGCGCCACAGCCCTCGCGGCAGGAGGGCCACCCGCGGAGGCAAGGTCACCTTGGCTCTTGTCCTGCCTTTTTTTTTTTTTTTCTCCCTTCTCCATGAGCATTAAAAAAAAAAAAAAAAAAAAAAAAAAAAAAAAAAAAAAAAAGGAAGAAAGCCGGGGGAGTTGTCCGCTTTCGTGCGCTCGAAGCAGCCCCTCCATAGGGCTCCTTCCCGCTCGCTCGCTGCGGGACAGCGCCCAAGGTCGCACCGGGCGGCAGGTGCGCGACGCGCTGCCCGCGGCAGCCACCGCCGGGACGGGGGACGCGCAGCGCCCGCGCTGCCTCCCGCGCCGCCGGGGCGCCTTCTCCCGGCCCGGGATGCGGGGGGAGCCTCGAGCCCTTATGCAACAGCCGCCTCCCGGGGCGAGGAGGGGGAGCGTATGTAACCACCCTGCTAAACACCGGCTCCTGCCGGCCCCGGGAGCCTCTGCCTCCTGTCTGGTTACGTGCGGCCCCGCGGCGCCCCCACGAGCTGCCTCCCCCGCCACGCCTTCGCGACCCGGCCCAAGAAGAAATAAATTTAAAAATCTTTATTTGCATACGTAATTTTTTTATGTATATATATTTTAATATGCAGGCGAGCGCGGCTCCCCCGGGACTTACCGAGGGCTCCGCCGCAGCCAAGTACCGAACCTGCTCCCGCACCGCCGCTGCCACCGCCGCCCGCGCCGGAGTGGAGCCCGCTGCCCCCGCCGCGCCTCTTTTATATCGAGTGGGACCCACCGCCCCATTGGCCGCTATTTATAGCCCATTCATTCCATTGGGCGAGGCGCTGCGGGGGCGGGGCGAGCGCCTCGCTGCGGGCTGGGCTGACGAGGCCGCCATTTTGCTCGTGGCGCGGTGGCGGCGGGCGCCGCCGAGGGGCCGGGGCTGCCCCCGGGGCCGCGGCGGGAGGAGGAGCTCGCGGCCGCGGCGCCTTCGCCAAGGCTTTCCCTGGAGAGCGGTGTCATTACATCAGCGGGCACCAGCGTGCGGGGCTTCCTGCCCTCCAGGCGCCCTGCCTCGATGGAGGGCCCGGTAACGCGTGTGGTAACCCGCTGTCGTTTATAAAAACAAAAGTTTCAGAGTGACAGGGCCAGTCTGACCCAAGCCTTGGAGGGATTTAGCTGCCCCATTCGATAAAGGCTATTGATAGCGGCTGGAAATCTGGCTTAGCCAACAAGCACCTGGAATTAGTGGGTTCACTTCACAGTTAAATTTGGAGGATCTACCCCATAGGTCTCTGTGTGGCACCTTGAAAGCAGTGAGCTCATTTTGCATTTTAATTTGAGAGAAAGCACATTTATTGTGTAAAGCACAGCACGCCTCCTACTCTGTCATATGTCCTACATATATATATATATATACACTTATATATATATAACATACATAAGTTGCATTGAAGAGTGGCTGTTTTCCTGCTGAAGCCAGAAGTAAAAAGGCTGCATTTTGATCTATTTAAAATTAACCTTGAATTTATGAAAATAATGCTGTTAGCTTCCACTGGTGTATTTATAGGAATGAAAAGGATTTGCTCCAAAGTAGAGAACATGAGATTTCTATAGTTTTCAATGAGAAAGTAAATAAATCAATTAAAAAGAATGACTATCTTGATCTTACTTTTATAACACTTCTTTCTCATATGTGTATCTGTCACACCAAAATCCATGTTTATCTTCCTGTCCAGTTAGGTAGTACCATAATCCATGCAAATTCAGACCTAAATCAACGAGTTGTTTTGTTCAACAGGAGTTGCAGGTGCCTAGAGACATCCCTAGGAAAGACATCCCTAGGAATTATTTCCCTACCACAATTCTTTCAGCACCACAATCAGTGCCCTCATTCAGAAGACAAGGGTAAGCCGTTTACAGAGCAGTTTAGGGTAAAGAAAAAACACAGGAAATCATTACAAAGTAAAAACACAGACTGTTTCACATAAAAATGCACTGTGTTTGGCTGCTGTCCAAATTTCCAAATTATACCAGGTCTCATATAGAGAGATGCTGAATATACAGATCTCTAAAAGTCAAGGGCTTGGCATCTGTGCAAGTCTGGTCTGTTATCTCCCGGATCAAAGAACAAATCCTCTCAGTGTCTCCTCTGCCTTTTTAACCTCACAAAACCCCAACCTTTTAGCAGTCATGTATTCACATAATGCTCCTACTTCGATATAGCACAGATTGCAAATAATATCTTTGCTGCACAAGTATGAAGTGAATCTAAGTGTAAAATCAGACCCATTTGTCATTCTTTATTATGGCAGTTATTTTTAATTTAGAAGAATATAAATACTAAGAATGCACCCTCATATTACAAGCAGAGTTCTGTGGTGTGTTTCTTTGCAAGCAGCACGCTTGGCTTACCAGAGAAGATACTAAATGCTCCCTGCATCTTATTCCAAAAGCTATCACCAAACACAGGAAAACATCCTTATTACGACTGTTCTGTAGATTCACAGAATCAAGCTCACCTCCAGAATCCAATTCCCAGGGATCCATTTCTATTTATTTGAGATGCTCTTTTCCTGCCAGTCTTCCGGAGCAAGGAATACCAGTCACTATAGTTACTCCAAGCTGGTAGTGCTCTCAATGTGCCATTCATGGTGGCACTTGTGATGAACACACGCACCTCTCACAAGCCTTACAAGGCTGCTCTCTGAAAAAGAAAGGCGCATGAAAGAAGGGTCATGGTGTGAATATATCCAAAATATATCCAATTTACATGGTGAATAAACACCACACCTTCTATCTCCTTTTTCTCACCATTATTTGACAAATTTCTAATATGCAGTGTAGCAGAAACGGCTATTACGTGACTGGGTTTTATTGAGACTGCATTTTAAAGATGTGCTGAAAGCTGCATGTAAATTGGATCCTACCTCTGTGACAGTGTCCCAGCTTCCCCAGTGACTTAATTACAGGTGCTGTGCATTGTGTCAACAGACTCTGATCAATCGTTTTATCTGGCTCATCTGCTGGGAAAATACTTTGTTCGGGTAAGCCTGTATTGCCTGTTAGACTATGATCAAGGCACCAAAATGCACCTTGTGCTCTAGCATTGCAGTTCTGCAGTGAAGGTGGAAAAGTGGGGAGACTGCTCCAGAGATCTCTCTACTGAGCTTAAATAATGAAGAATTAAGGGACGTTGATCATACGGCGTGCAACTAGCTTCCTAACAGGCTTAATTATAAATGTTGTGCACTGTACAGCTGCAAGAGGAGATGGGTGTTAGCTGGTGAATGCATCTTCTGAAATTACTCAGGTGAACGTACAGTGAACCTGAAGGACTCGGGGATAAATCCAGAAGAATCCAGAAGAAATCCCAAATTAGAAAACGGCAAGAGAAAATGGTTCACTATATATAACTGAATTGTTTCTAACTGCCTAACTGCTAAAAAAAAAGGTTATGAACTGCCACTAAGCAGCCATTGAAAATGAAATGCAATACTTACACATCGATAGATGACAGCATTTGGTTATAGCTGCATCTGATGCTCAGTTTCTTAAATGGAGCTCTTTTTTTTTGCCTTTTTTTTTTTCTTTTTCCCATTTAAATTACACGTTTAAGTATAGCTGCCTAATCGTTATCCTTGGTGTATATTTTCACACTGGTTGGGCAGTCTGCTGAAAATCAGCGTTGAGCTGAGCACCCATGGTAATTAAGAGTCTCAATCTTGCATGCAGTCAGGACCTCACAGGTAGGGCACCAGCATACAAGCGATGACAAGTGCAACCAACACCACCAAAAAAAGGCACAGAAGGAAAAAAAAAAAACACCACAGGTGGAAACGTAAAGGCAGAGTGGAACCACGATTGCCAGGCAGAAAAACAGCCGAGTGGGAGTTTGCCGTTTAAGAAACCTCTGAAACGGCATACGTTATGTTTAGATTAGAGAGATGAAGGAGAGTTTCATAACCGAGGAGCTCGGGCTGCGCGAGGGCACAGGGACATGCAGTGCCGCAGCCGCTTGCTGCTCACGTGGGCCCGGCTCCCCACGGAGCGGCCGCGCAAATCACAGACCACGAAGGCACTTGTTGGTAACTTTGCCATTACTGGGGTTTTGGCACTTAAAAAAAAAACTTTTTTCTTTCTTCCCCTCGTCCTCGTGCTGTGCATCATAAATCGCTAGTGGGTTTGGCAGCCACGTGGGGACGTCGATGTGGCAGAGCAGGGCGCACTAGCTGCAGCCGTGGCCCGCGCCTCGTGCTGGCTGCAGCTCTGCGCTCCTCCTGCCGCCCCGGGCCCCCTCACGGCCACGAGGCGCGGGTGGGAGCCCCGCTGCACAGCCGGGTCTGCGGTGACGGTGCTGCCCTCAGGTCCCACGGTCTCCCGTGGCTGGGCGTTTGGGTCGCCTAAGGCCGCGCGCGGAACTTTCTGGAAGGCGGCAAGCGGCGACGCCGCTGCCCGCGGTGCTGCGGGGCCGGCGCGGGGCTCGCGCAGCCCCGGCGGGCGCGGGGGCGGAGGCGGCGGCGGGCGCGTCAGCAGCCTGCGACCGGGGCGGCGCGTGCGGAGCCGGGCGGCCCGGCTCGCGGGCGGCCCCGCAAGGTAACGGCTGCGCGCGGCGGCGGGGGGCGCGCGGCGCCGGCGGGGGGGCCGGCCCGAGGCCCCCGGGAGAGGCGCGCGGGAGGCGGCGAGGCCCGGGCCGGGCCGGGCCTGCCGCGGGTTAAGACCCCGCTTCTCGCTTCCTCTGTGCTGCTAACTTCCCTCGTGGTGCGGGCAGCACTAAACCGGTAGCTCTGGCGGCGGCCGGCGGTTCCGGGGTTGCGTCATGGGCTCTCGGGGGAGGAAGGGGGCTGGGACGCTGCCCTGCTGCCGAACCAGAACCCGAGCTGGTACCGGGAGCTGCGTGGTAGCCGCACAGCGGGTCTCAGCGAGCCTCTGTGTCGCAGGGCCCTGCCAGGGACCCTGCAGCTCATGCGGGTGAAGAAAGAGGTGGTTGTGCATCGCCTGCTCCCGGGAAGGGAGCCCTGTGGCACTGTAGAACCGAACCCCGTGGGAAGAAGCACCCTGCGAGTTTGGTATCAAAGTCATGTTCTCCCTGGGGACATCTGCGCTGTATTCATTCATTCATTTCTTTATTAAAACAACAGAGAATTATTTTAGTGGTTTAATTTTTAAGGTTGCAAAGGATCACCAGGGTCGCTGGGCCTAGGCCTCTGCTGTCACAGGAAACATAAAAGTCTCATAGGAAGTTCCCAGCCCCTTGCCCCAAGCCTCAGTGTTATCTCCCCTTTTGCTACCCCCTGGCAAAGGCAGGACTGTGCCAAGACGTTTGTGTGATGCCGGAGAGCCAAGAAGATGAAGAAAGCAACAGTGTATTAGGCCCCGTGGTAATAGAGAATTTGCTGAATGAAAATGTTTAGGGATTGTATCTTACCTCTTGCCATAGGGGAAGCAAAAAAAACCCACCCGGACAGTAATGATTCCTGGAGGAGGGACTCCTCACAGAGCCCAAATTTACCCTCAAGTGTAAGAATATAACATGTCAGGTGAGTACCCAAGAGCTATGGGTCTCACGCTTTTAGCTATGATAAAAGTGATGGCTCAAAAAAAGGCAAAGAGATTAGGAGCCAGTTTCTGTGATCAAAGGGAGAGTAATTCTTTCTTTGTCCCTGCAGACGTGGGAATGTTCCTTTTGCCTGTTGGCATAACAGCAGTCGGAATACAGTAACAGAAGGGGATGACAGTTGAGCTGTTTTTTAGTATTGTAAATAACTCAGAACTGCATGTTTCATTGATGGTATCTACAGTGTGAACTAGAGGTGTGATTTATGAAAGATCAAGAACACCAGTATAATCAGATGGTGCAAGCCCTGGCATGGGATTAGCCATAGCTGGACTATTTAGCATACAAAGTTCAGTGTGTTTACACCTCTGAATTAATAATATGTCCTTACAGTTTCACCCTAAAGCCAGACGGGCCTATTTGCTTTTGCCATGTGATTACCTGTGATCACATGTTATAAGCTTTGGAGATTTTGTCTGTGACTGTGTTTGTTTCTTGGTGTCAATGATTTCAGCAGAAAAATTATAAATAAATCTTGCTGCTTAGAGACAAATCGAACTGCAATTAGTTTCAGTCAAGAAAAAATAGAAATTTAGAACTTAAAGATTTTAGTGAAAACAAGTACAACAGGGCAGTTACACATGCAGTATAACCACATTGGAATCAAACCATTATCCTGAAGCAAAAAAACAGTGCTGCTTTTAGTTCTCTAGGTAGTAGTACCTAGAATTCGAACTTCCCAAGGCTTTCTGTCAGAGACTACAAACTTTGGGGTCACTGTTACCTTGTTAGACAATTCCTTCTGTAAATTGATGAAGCTAAAGCTTAGTTTGGTAGCTGCCATATCTGAAAAGCAGTGCCAGACTGTATTACAACCTGCTTTCTAATTTCCAGGTTTTCTGCTCAAAGACAGCAAAAATTAATTGTAATTCTCTAAACAGCTCCAGGCTTAAACAATGTAACTGTGTTTGCATTAGCTTGCAAACAGTTGTCTCCATCCAGTTGCAGCACAGACCACTTCCCAGACCATTACCTTGCACCCCCAGTGGCAAATTGAAGGCTCAAGTACTATTTGTTCCTTGCATTTAGTCAAATTTATAGGTAAATTAATGCAGATGCTGCCTGTATTTTATCTCTGAATCTTATTTGAAAAACTTTCAAGTCAACTTTTGCTAGTGGCCCTAATAACTGCTGATTAATATTCAGGCAAATAGCAGTTGTCTTGCATTGTAAATCACCAAGAGATAAGGCAGCAGAAGGAAATAAAAGGCACTGCTTAACGACATACTCTGAGAGCTTGTCAGCTGGAATTTAACAGACTGCTGAAATAGATATGTCCTTGCAAGCTTCCCAGTTGCATTGTGGAACAGGTTGAATTAATTATAGTGTATTTGCTAAATTTGCTTCAAAATATATAATACAACAAGATAAATATTTGCTTTATCCAAGTCAGTGGGATTTTTCCACTGATTTTAACTTTTTAACTGGATTGAGAGTTCAGTGCCATGTGGGGAGTTCCCTTGCTACCACCTTATTTATGTGGTTTTCCTTTTCTTTAATCTGGAAAAAGTAAAATACCTTATTTTTATCTCTACCTGCAGCTTCATCATAGCCTTATACAACTCTCTGATATGTTTTTTTCTCTTCCAGGTGAAAACCAGCAGCCACAATGAGTTTCATTGAATATGGAGATACGATAAGGGATGGTGATACAGCTATTGTGTTCCTGGGCCACGAATCCATGTTTCCCGTGAAAGTCCAGCATGGCTCTGTCACTCAGACTAAGTACGGGGTCATCAGGCACTCCACAGATCTCATAGGCAAGAAGTACGGCTCCAAAGTGACCTGCAGTAAAGGAGGATGGGTGTTTATTCTTCACCCAACGCCAGAACTGTGGACCATGAATCTTCCCCACAGGACACAAATTCTGTATTCCACGGACATCTCTATAATCACCATGATGTTAGAACTGAAGCCAGGCTCCATAGTATGTGAATCAGGTAATAATTAATGTGTTGAAATCCCTTTTTAAGAACTGATGTGAATATTTGAATGAATACCTGTCTCAACTTTCAATTTTGCAAAAAATCCTTTTTTTTTCTTTCCATTTTCCCATAACTTTCTCAGTCTACATATTGAGTATCTGTTTCATTTGCACGTGTTAGCAATTGTTGTGTCCTCACCAAGTAATGTTAATTCAGTATGCTCGCCTCATGTAGGGCTGTACCTCTGGTATGTGTTTGATTAATTTTGCTTCTTAATGTAAATATATAAATATTTTTTCCTTCTGTTTTCTAAAGCTGTGGTAAAAGACTTAGAAATATATTAGAAAATATGTTTTGGCTTTAAAATTTAAGCCTGAAATTTTCAATATGAGAGAAAGCCTTTGAGATAAATTAGTGAAAAAAAAAGAAACAAATGACAAGGGGTTGAACTAGTAATAAGTACAAAAAAGGGCAACGTTTATTCAGTATAATACCATGTAAATACATTTCATGTTTGTCTTCCAAAGCGTGATCCTCTTGTAGCATTCAGTGGCATTCAAAGCTCACTATAGAGGGATAACACAATGGGTGATGTGTTCCTCACAGTGTTGTGTCTTGTTTCTAAAATTGCTTTAATTTATTGCAGCTTCCATGATTGTGCTTAAGTTGCAAGGAAGGAGGAGTTAAATTCTGTATTAAATCTACATTCTGCTGGTTAGATACGGTTTATAAATTCCTTCCTTTCTGGGCATAACGATCCCTTTCCAGCACAACTCCAGTGCCATTCGTTCCTTTGCCTACTGTTATTAAGAAAGAGTTATTAAGACATTCAGAAATATTAAGAGACACTTATTAAGAAATAGATGGTAAAAGCAGCTTAAAACCCTTCCTGCTGCATACTGGCATTTGAGACAGGCAAAGTCATACACAGAAGCCTCTGGTACTGCTGTTGGACCTATGAGTTTATAGTCCATCGTGTAGGATCACCAGTCAGCTCTAGCATTGTCATGGGATGGAGATATGTTGTTCGTTGGATGGCTCTTTACCTGTTCCCTGCCTGCGTTGTTTAGACAGGATGGGAAAAATAAAAACGTTGTTCACAACGAAAAAACAACAAAATAAAAAAGTTGTTCAGGGTGAGCTGAATTGCTGCATGTCCTGCTTCACTCAGGACAGGTGAATGTTCGAGTACTGAGCTGCGTGTAAGATGTTCCCAGTCATATCAAGGGTACCCAGAGAGGATGAAAATGTTTAAAATCAAATTTATCTGAACATCTAAGAACTCTCAATGATATGAGCTGTCTTGATTTCCAGAAATCTTAAGCCAAAGGTCATAACTACAAACAACCTTTTCTGTTAACAGAAAACTCTTCAGAGCTTTATTTTAGTGATTATTTTCTTTGATTCAAAGTACTTCAATTTTCAAAAAAAATGAACAGCTTTACTACTGTAGCAGTGATTGTATTGCTGAGGCCATTTGCTGTCAGTAAAAAAAAAAAAAAAAAAAAAAAAAAAAAAAAAAAAGACCTTAAATCTATCTAGTCAATTTTGAGAGGAGAGATCTTACTGCAAATTGACTTGCAACTGACTGGAAATGGCAATTTCAATTTAAAATATTCAGGTATTGACAATGGGGGCCTCTGGTGCAATGTATGTAACCTTCTTCAGTGACGTCCTAGATTAGATGGTATTCAGCAATCTGAAATCATTAGTTCTAGATTAACCTTACACAGCCTAGAAGGAACCAGCCCAAATGTGATTAATAGAGGAAGAAGATAGGACATCTGGCATAGTAATGACATTTGAGCTCATTTCCTTTGGTGCTGCTTTTAAGTGCATCTTTAGCATTAAATAGCATGGAGCTCTATCTCTTTTTTTATTTGAAAATGGGCTGATCTGAACAAACTGCTGTGTGGCCTGGCAAAGCAGGAGCTATGAACACTTTCCTTCTCATCTTACTAATGAGCCCATGCCAAGAGTGTCCTGCATTTACCCAGTGCAAGCAGAACTGGGCATTATTCTGCAGTGCTGGACGAAGGACAGGTAGATAAAGTGGTAGGAAACATCCTCTAGGATGTTACATTGCTGTGGCTGTAGGAGTAGATGATCTTTTGTGTATAGTTGGAAAAACAGTTATGAAAGGTTTAATTTTACCTCACTGAATTAGTTAGACATGATTTGTCATAAATAATGCAAGCGTGATATACAATTTTTACTATTTTAATCGTTTTTAATAAATAGACAAAGCGCAGGCTTGACAGTAGTGTGTGTATAATTAAAATGATACTCTGAGGCTATAAGGAAATTCAGCATCTGCCTGATGTTTCCTGTTGAAGTGACATGAATACCATTCTCTTTTTGTCTCCTGCTGATTTCAAATTTGTAAAATATTATTGAGATTTATTAACTGTTTGCACTGTTGTTAGAGCTAAGATCTCTTGAAATATGGCTCCTTGATCTGAGGAATTTCTCAGTTCCTACCAGAAGTCTGATAGAGTCCTAACAGCTTGATCTTTCCAGAACTGAAGGATACTGCAAAAGATAGTTGCAAAATTCCTGCTGTAGGTGGTCTGGTAGTGTGAAACTTTCATCCTCATCATGGAACTCTCTCACTCCATTTGTACCTTTGGTATTCACTGCATGTGCACTCACTGTGTAGATAAAGAAAGGAGCTGAATCTTCTTTCATATCACTGCTCTAAAATTAATTTTGGTGTCATCTTACTAAATGAGTATTTTCAGGCTATGATTAGAGCTGTTCAGAGGATAACAAGTCCAACAAAGAAATTTTATGGTTTTCAAATTATCCTACATGGAAAGATTATAAAACCTCTCAGATATTTTTGCTAAACAAAAGAATAAGGAAACATTTTTTCCTCTAGTCCTCAGATATCTCTTCTTTTTTTTAACTCTTCTCTCTCCCTGATGAGACTTAAACCAGTGTCCATTCTGCTCTAGCCCTCAGAATTACTCAGTGAACGCAGTACAACACTACAAAACCTCATTTAATGTGATACATTTCAGAAATATTTTGGCTTTGACAGACCATTGTATTAAGACAAAATACAATGTAGTCAAAAGTATTCTAACCACTGTCCTGGTCATCTTCAGCTCTCAACAGTATCCAGACTCACTTGAGTAAATGCTGATTGGAATTTTTGTTTGCCCTCAGCTAAATCCCAAATTTAAAATTGCTAGCCCATCTCACTGCCATACAGCAATAGGAACTAGGTTTCTGAGGCTGAGACCCAGTATTAACACTTCCTTGTGGCTTATCTGCAAAGGGGTAATGAGCTGTTGGCCAGTCCTGCACTAGAGCTTTTCAGAAACAGTTATGAAAGTTTCAAACACAGGCTAGGTATAGATTTTACTGACAGTACACTCATAGAAAATTAATGAGCACTTAATGATTAATGGATACTTAATAAATGATTAACAGTTTATTGTGGAGTCCCAATAAGTCAGCTATGTGCTTACGACTCTCCTGAGGTGCTTAGAGACTCCTTGATAAATACTACTCATGTCTGTACGATCTCTGTGGGGCAAGTGTATGTAAACTCATTGAAGCTGTATCTGTAGTATAAAGTGTAGTCCAAAGCTTTTAAGTATCCGTTTGATTTTTGAGCATGAGTATGTGATTTTTATCCATGTGTACATGTTTTACAACATCTCCCTTATATGTCTTTTAGCTGCTCTATAGCTTAATGTGAGAGAAGAACTTGAAAACCTGATCCCTATATAGCATCTTTGGGAAGGTTAAAAAAGGCCTTGTATATAGAAATGCCAGCGAACAGAGAATTCTCTTGACATACCAAAAACTGAACCAAAACTGTGGCCACATGAGGCATCACTGTAGCATATTCAAGCTAACAGTTGAGCTGCTGCTGCTGACGATTGCAGTTCATACGCAAAAGCATTTGTTTCCAGATTTTCAGGATTCACTTTCAACTTCCCATTTCACTTGACCACCAAGTTCATTTGTCACACAAATCTGCTCTTAAAATATTAGGTCCAGTTTGCAGAAAATCGCTTGGTGGAGAACTCAGACTTTTGCATCTCTAATTCTTTTCAGTCTTCACATTCCCATTCCTCTTGCAGGCAGTGCTAGTGTTGAAAACCCTCCTCTACTCTTTCCCCATCTCCTGAATCTAGTCAATGAGCAGTGATCCTCTCTGGCCTCCAGCCTGTTTCCTAACTTGCCTGCTTCCACAGTTGGTCCATAACAGATGGACAGAAAAAAAGAGCTAGTCTTCGGTACAGGGAACTTCTTGATATGCAGATTCCTCTTTCAGTAGCCAGATCATCTAACTCTTTCCCTCCCTCCTTCCCACTGTTCCTGCTCATGCTCCCTTTCACCTCTTCCCCCATGATTTGTGCCTGCAACTGTCTTCACAGTGGAATTGTTGGGTTACTTTCTGTCAGATGCTGTGGATCTCTTCATGTATTCGCTAACAGTGATTAATGATTCTCTTGTTATGTAACTTGTCATATATGGTGAGCAGCCTTCCTCTGCACTGTGTTTCTTGACAGACATTAGCCGCAGGATTGTTAACCCTGTATAAGCCTAATTTTCTTCTGGTTTTGAGGCTCCATCCCCTCTTATGACTGACTAATGACCTGTCTTAATATTTGCTAGGTTTAAGCTTTGTAGGTGGGAAACAAATACAGCAGCATTCTGATTGTTTTGTTGTATTTACTGATTTCAGAATATCTTAAGTAGTGAAATTTTGCAGTAGATACTTTGGTTATAATGAAATGTTGTTAGACATTATATTGACCCAGTATTTAATGATATTCTGCATATTTTTCACTTTTCCTGCTTCCCAACGATATGAATCTTCATATGGATTTAAGATCTTTGTTAGCTTTATTCCAGATTGCAAACCTTCCATATTGTGCTACCTGGCAAATGCTTTTGCGCATGCACAATTGTAAACGTCTGTGCGTCTTGAATCACAGCTTGACTTCCCTTTTCAAAAAGAAGCAGCCGTGACTATGGATTTTGGAGCAGCAAGCTGAGCAACCAACTGCACTGAAAAAAAAAAAAAAAGTAGTTGAATGAAAAATCAGGTCTCCTGTGTGTATAGCACAGGTGGGAGTCCAGAAGGCAACCCGGATATCCTTTGCAATAAGAAAACCAGACTAAACAGAAAACATAGTGTAAAAATACTCTCATTCAGTTGTGTGTCAGTCAAGTGCCGTTTTTGACGCTGTGGTAATGCTTGTGTTTCTCTTGATAGTGTTCTGGTGTGTATCTATATAGTGTTGTAATATCCTGTGTAATTTTGAGGGGGTCAGATGTTGCCTACTGCCATTTGAAAGGGTGAGGAACAACCTTAAAATGCAGACATTGTCTCCGAGGTGCTTGGAGGCTTCTCTGTGTAACATCTGTCACTTGAGTAAGGAAGGAGTAGAAGAGCAAGTGTGTTTGAGGTCAGAGGAATGATCTGAGCATTTATCAGATCTGACTTCCTGGTCCACAAATCCGGAGGAGATGTCAGTGGGTGAATGTTTTTGGATTGAGACGGACCGCTTTCCGTGGCCTACTGATCCCCTGCACGATACCTCTGCACCAGGTCGTGAGCTTTGAGCATAGTGCAGGGGGGATGCTGTGGTCAGCACTGATTGCCTGCAGTGCAGTCGTCTGCTCTTTGACCAAGATATCAAACTCATAGAATAGTCAGCATATTTTAAGACGTTTTCACAGGTGTGGCTTGTGATTGTCAGGGTAGGATTCACAGATAGTATTTCTTTATCTAAGTGAGCTCCAAAGCAGTGGCCATGGTGGTGAGATTGCCTTTAGTACAGCCTGAAGTAGCCTAGTTTTAGTGCTCTCCTAGGTTCCATTCATGATTCACACACTCTAGTTAAATGGGCATTGTGCTCTGCTAGAGAGCAAACAGCTTCTAAGGCTGCGTTTCATGCAAGCTGCAAGAACTGCAAACATCCTGGTGTAAAAATTACAAACCGTAATTATTCCAGAAGTTATCTTACATTCTGCTTTCCAGACTGAATTAGAAACATGGGCATTTCACTGCACTATATGGGAATGTAAATCCCTTGAAGGGTGTTCAGTTCTAAACTGGCCTCTTTTGATACAAAATATTTGGGGCATTCAGGTTTTGTTTTTTTCTTGCATGTAAATCAGCTACATTACTTCAGTTTTGCTAATGTTCTGGTCCATGTCTTCAGCAGTGCTGCTTGGATTTTGCTGCTTCCCTGACTAATTTTATATCATACTAAAGATACCTATCGTTTCCCAAGGAAATTTGAACCTGAACAGAACTTATTTCAAACTGTTCCCTAAGACTCTATGGGTCACATTTGCTGAATTTTGCCTTTTTTTTTTTTTCCCCAATCATGATTTGGAAGTAAAGGCAGACAGAAATCAAAGAATTAAGGAGGTAATGGGAAAATTCAGATGTCGAATTTTGCAGATTTGCGTGGGAGGAGGTGAAAATGTTGTTTGTTAATAGACATTGATTTCCCTTTCTGCTGGAGAAGCCAGGGCAGTTGAAACCCTGACTTGTACAGATAGTGTTGATTGGGTTTTAGTGATTGTGACTGAACTGCCAGACCCTCAGAGAGGTTATTCTCGATGAGAACCTCAACTGCGCTAAGGTGTCAGGCACTTAAGAGATAGATGAGCATCCTCATCACCTCGCAGGACTGGATTCAGAATCTGATCGCTTCAGGAAGAGAAGAATCTGTAAAACGGTGGCTGATTCACAACAATCTTGTTCTTTTCTCCCTGTCTTTTTGAGGGTGTTGTCAGGGAGAAGGCAGACAGCGTCTTCAGAAATGCTCTCATTAGTGACGTTAGTGTGATAGGACTCGATACAGTAAGACGGGATACATACATATTCTCGTGTTCACAGGAGCTAGTCAACAAGAAATATCTCCTGGTAACCTCGTTTAACGTAAGCTCCGTGTGTAATATACGCCTGCAAGTGCTGACTTCCAACATCCTGTTTTTGCTTCTGGGTTTGGCTAGGACTGTTTGTGAACGAGCTTCTTAGGAAGGAGACAAACAATATCTCCCATCGTGTTTTTAAGAGCAGATTTCAAAAGAAAGTGATTAAAAATGTAGAAGAATATGAACAAGGAAACCAGATACATGCACAAGCTGCCTCTCTTTTCTGCTTATACCCCAGCTGTGCTGACAGCCCTTCTGTTCAGCCCTGCAGATTAGCAGGGAAAGATGAGGAAAATGTGCAGCATTGCCCATTTGGAAGGAAAATCATGAAATTCAGTATGTTTGCAAAAGCTCCCAGCTCTGCAACCCTGCCGTCTGCCATGAGACACAAAGACAGCATTTTGGTCATTTTAGCTTTTTGTGAGCAATAGTACCTTGCTTTTGTTATTTAAAAAAAAAAAAAAAAGATGAAATGCTGTTTCTTTTCTCTCCGTATATATCATTGAGTTTTTAACAACCATGTGGCTACTGTGATGCTTGCATGTGTATTGAGCAAGGAAAAATTTCCATGGACATTTGAAGCTTGCAGGTGCCATGACCAAGTAGCTTTTCATGTGTGCATATGCACTGTCTAGTGGCTTTTGTTTGCTCTGTCTCAATCATGACAAGGATGCATGGGTATTTACCTTAAATCAATGTTTGTGCCAGAGTTTCTCCCTTCCCTGGGACCTCACTGGGGCAACTGCTACAATCTGTGAGCCCTCCTTCTCTGTCTAATCTGCACCTTCAAAGCTGGGTGAAGGTGTAGGGTCCATTGGTGCTTTCAGTGAAGCTCTGTCTGCCCGTTTGGTCGGAGCCCTCTCAGACCCGAGCAGGGATGCAGTGCTGGCCCTGCAGGGCACTTGTTCGAACATGAGCAATTTACAGCCTGAACATCTTCCCTTCCAGAGTTGTCTGATTAAATGCAGTCTCACAAAGTGTTTCTCCCCTTGTGACTAAAGGGCAGGAACCTTGGCTTTGTCAGTAAACTCTATAAACGTGTACAGTTAATGGAAAGTATTACTGTGGGTAAGCAGTTATCCCAACCTGTCTCCCCTAATTTTTAGTTTGTGAGCGCTCTCTACCACTGCTGTAGTTCAGGTTGTCCTTTATAAGTTTTGTAAGATTTCTACTTTAGTTGAAAGAACTTGCTTCAGGCTGAAATTTAGCCTGAGTCATTGGAGATACAGATATAGCTATATGACTAGCTGTATAGATACATCTATATCTAGATATATAGCCAGATACAGACTTTCTTTCCATAGAAAGAATCTGTTCTGACTACAGAATTACAAATCAACAAATACAGACAATTTGAGGTTGCTGTGGCATTTTGAGTTTGGTGATTTATTCTGTTAAATACCATTTCAGTGAGGAATTTGTAATGTGAACTTACATATGGGTGTTTCCTTCAGTGAAAATGTTGGTTGTTAGTCATTCATCTATTTAATACTCTAATGGATCATTAAAAACAAGTTTCAAAATTACCAAGCTAAAACAAAAACATCATGTGTCTTAATAGTTAGACCTTGATTGTAGATGATAACTACTTATTTGCGGCTTCAGGTAGGTGATGGGTCTCATGAGACTCGCATAAGATTGGGTAGGGATATATTTAAGTGACCTGCTGAATCAGGTCATGTGGGTCAGTGTGAGTGCAGAGGAGCCCAAAGGGCTCAGTTTTGAGTGGTCTCAGTGGAAGCTGCAGATTTTAAGAGGCCTGGGCAAAAGAGATTCCGTGTTGGGGAAACCATTTTTTTTTGAATGGGGGCCAGTAGACTTTTCAAACAGGACACCTGCCAATCCCTCTTCCTTCTTTTAATGAAGTACAAGTTTTCAAAATACACCATAATTTGTCATCATCTCTCTTTACCCTAGAAGAGTCTGGAACATTGGGATTAAGTTTCAGGCTATTTTTCCTGATTTTTTTTTTTCTTGTTGTGCTTGGTTTCTCATACTCTCTTTAAAAAGAGAGCCCTTTTCAAAGCTATGGCTTACATTTGTCACTATCTTCTGCTCCAAGGCAGTATGAGAGGTCCAAAGTTTGCTAGAATTTTAGTTAGGGCTTTGGGATCCAGAAGACAATTTACTAGGTCATTTAGTCCATCCCTCCTTGGGAGGGACGGAAGACCTTTCTCCCTCAGTTTAACCAGTGGTCTCGGTTCGTGCTGGTTTTGCCCATGGGTTCCAAGCCAGAGGGCCTGTGGAGCAGACCGATGTGCTCGTGAAGCTGCTCCACCAGCTGTGTTTCCTCCCCAGGTACGGGCAGCGGCTCCCTGTCCCATGCCCTCATCAGGACGGTGGCCCCCACGGGGCACCTCTACACGGTGGAGTTCCACCAACAGAGAGCTGAGAAGGCCCGGGAGGAGTTCCGCGAGCACGGCGTGGAGCACCTCGTCACCGTCACCAACCAGGACGTCTGCAAAAACGGCTTTGGAGTCTCCAACGTAGCCGACGCTGTGTTCCTAGATATCCCGTCTCCATGGGAAGCCATAGGACACGCAAAGGCAGCGTTAAAAGTTGAAGGTAACTGCACTTATCTCTGTTTCTGGTTAGGAAATGCTGTGTCTGTTCACACGTCTCTGCCTTTGAGCCATGCGCTGCATCTGCTCCCTTTCCGTTCTGTGATCATTGCTCTCAAATGTCAGTCTAGTGTTTTCCAAGAATGAAAACCCTTCGAAATAGGTCATCAGTTTACAGTGCAGGATCTGAAAGGAGAACATCTTTTTCCTACAGGCCTGTTCTAGCTGTTACAACTAGCACGGGCACTACATGAGAACCTTTGAACCTCTGTCAAGTGCGTTTTGCTAAATCGAAGAGTGTGTAGGAAGCTGCAGCAACAATAACTGCTGAAAGCATTTTTTTTTTTTTTTTGGCACTCCAGTAGAAAAGTGTTTGTAAAGAAGGTGTTTGGGCACACTTCCCATTAATCACTGCATATTTGGCGCTCTTTACCAGAGCACCCTATCAGTAATGTCAAAGAAAATGTAATTATGCTGAAATATTCTTGCCAATTCCTATCTTAAATCTCTGCTGCTGGAGCCGATGAGAAGTTTGCCATTGATTTCAGTGGGAATGGAACCTATTGGCTGTTCCAGCTTCTGCCAGTTATTCCTGGGTGGTGACAGCAAGTAGGAACTCCTGCTGAGGTGCTGGATGATTTTTTTCAGTTAATTCTAAGTCTTTTCCCTAAGAAAAATAAGCTTCAGTGAATAAATCGTTCTTTTATCCTGACATAAGCTTTCCCCTTTTGAATATTCTACCAAGGTAACAGTACAGGTGTGAATCAAAACTAACTTGTGCAAGATTGGTTTCAACTACAAAAATGACTTTTCTAATCAAGAAAATACAAAATGCGACACAGTCTCCATGCTAGATAGGTTACTAGTTAGGCAAAATATTTGAATTCGAGTTATGTGTTGAGGCCCAGTTCTTTTTTTTTTTGTTAAGGTACATAAACATAGACCTCGCTCAGAGTGAATTGCTGAGTCTTATTGAAATTAGAGGATTTTAATTTGTTCTTAAAGGTCACTGAATGTTAAATACCTTGCCAGGTCAGAACCCAGATGTTGGGCTCCCTTAGCACCCTAGGTCCAGCAACAGTGTAACACTTGCTTCCTTTATAAAGTAAGCAAATAGAGACTTGTGTATGCTGTACCTGCAGGGGTTACAGCTGAGTTTGTAATAGCTTTCCAGTGTGCCCTGGGGAAAAAATAATTTTCACAGCACTGCACGATGCCCTTCCCATGCTCAAATTATCTAATCTAGTGAGCACAACACTCAGCTGACTTCCCAGCTTAGGAGGAGGCACTGCATTGCGCAGCCCAATTTGAATTATTTAAGTGGTGCATGTTTAGAATACCAAGCAGAACTGCTTGAGCAGTTCCAAGATTTGAGTCCTTGTTTCAATCCAGCTTTTGAAATCCAAGGAAAGAGATTATGGTCCCAAACTGGCTGTGCTCTGTGTATTCTACAAGGCTGCATCAGCCTAGCTATTATTACTATGCATAAAGTAATAATAATTAAAAAAAAAACCCACAGTATTTATAAAGTTGCATCATGTGCTTTATGTTCCAGTGAAAAGGTGAAGTTGCTGATCCTTGCTCTAGTTTTAGCTCCAAACAGCCAGTGGTGTCTGAGAGCTGACATTAGTCTAAGACTCATCTTTTGGGTTTTGTAGTATCTGATTGAGCCAAGGGTCATTTTTTAAGTTTGTAAATAAACAAAAACTGTTTTTCTTTTTTGTATAAAGTATAATTGATTGCATTAATAATAGGTATAAACATATACACATTTCTATTTTACTCCAAAGCTTGTGGAGAGCTTGTGGGATGCTTTTTGTTTTTTACTGCTGTAAATTCTAAAACATGATAGAAGGGTATCTGTAACTCCCCCACTTTCCCTACCTCCAGCAGATTATTTTATAGTGCTTTGTTGTTTATTTTGCTTTGTTTTCAAATAGTAAGAGCTCTTTTGTAGTGAGAACAATCTGTGTACATAACTGCTGTTTTCACCACCATTCCCAGGGTTAGTACCCTGATAAAGCATCACTGGAGAAAACGAGTCGTTTCTGTCTTTTCTTCCATCTCACATCAGAACAGGTCACATTTGAACTTTTGACATTGTAGGGTTTATTATTATCATACATAATGCAAGTATTGCAACTCTGCTGCCAGAGAGTGGCCATTCATTTCTTGAAGTCTTGAGGTACTTAAATTGAAGCCAGGGCTAAGCAAATTCAATACAGGAACATCATCTAGCCTCCTCTTTAAAACCACAATATTCATTACTGAGTCTTCAGCTGAGACAGTAAGGAGAGAATTCTTAACTTTAACAAATCCTTATCAAGCCAGTGTTTTCTCTCCTACTCAGGCTCAAGACCCTGGCTATTTGCAACTCTCTGTTTAAGTAGGCCATGTCAGCAATCCTCCTTGCAGGGTACATTTGTCACTTGTGTTGTGCCTTGTGCCCTGCTGTGAACATGCAGCTTTCAGCAGCTTGGCCTCCCGTTCAAGGCACTGCCATATGTAAAGAGCAAAGAGGGTAAAGTGGCCCGGTGACGTTGTAGCTACAAGGTTTGTGTTTAGTGATGAGGTGCTCTCAGCTGCATCCTTCTGAGCTGATTGCACCAGTCAGCTTTAGCAGAAATGCTGCTCGTAATGCTCCTGGGGACTGCTGCACTGCAGTGCTTGCTTTCATTTCCAGACCCAGGCTGTTTTCCTACTGCAGCAGCTGCTGATTAATGCTCTTCTGCCCTGATGGCTGCTGTTCTCAATATCTGACCTTGGTGTTTCTGCAAAGTTCTTACTAACCCCTTCAGGCTAAAAGGGAAAAAAATGAAGCTGTCACTGATATTCTGTGAAGTAACAAAAAAATCCACAACATCCTACAGTTCTTAAATGCCCTGAAACTTTTGACTCACAGCCATCGCACAGCTGAATACTGTAGTGCTTTTATTATAATTCTGCACCCACCTACTCTCCTCTCATAAATATTGCCTGTTTTTTTTCAGGGCCATGGAATATGAGGCAGAAACCCATTTATGCAATATTTTTCATACAGATTTTAAGTTTTCTTGTAGGGAGTTAGAAAAATACATCTGTATGTTGGGTTGTATTGGTCTCTTACAGTATGAATCAGTCCTTGGTATATTTAAATGAACAGTCTGGAACAGCAAAATTGTTGTTGCCAGACCTCTTTTGTTTTCCTTTACTTCTCTTAAAGATAGTACTGTTGTATTTGAATTCACCACTCCATACTGAATATCATAAAGCCCTACATTTTGAGTCAGTCGTGGTGTGATCTGTAATACCTGAATAAAATAACATGGTGCTGCCATGTCTCCCCCAGAGCTCTATAAGGAAAGGTGCCTCTGAATGGCTCCTTTGGAGAACTTCTGTAACTCCTGCCATCACAAAAGCCCTTCAGCAGTACTGTGCTCTCAGTCATAGTAGTGAGTTTTAGTTTCCAAAGGGGATAAAGGGATGAAGCAAGAGGTGCTTCTAAAATATAAGCACCCATCTTTACAAGTGAGGTGGTTGCTTTGACTCCAAGAAGAACAAGCTCCAGGAGAGGGTAAATATTGACAAACTAACTTTAAGTTGACTTTAAGTTAACTTCTGCACCACACTGCAGGCTGGGGAGCCCTGGCCAAAGCTGCTGGCCTCTGCACAGCTTGAAGGAGGCAGCTTCAAATGGAAAGAACCTTAAAGAAGGTTGTTGGGCTTTTTCTGTCTTTCCCTCAATTTGGAGACAACTGTTTTTATTAATGTCTGTTACGTGCCTTTTTCCACCGGTGGGAATGAAGTCTTCCTGAGGATGTACCTGCAAGCACAGAAGCTAAGGCAGCCTCTGCAGGAAAACACACTAAACTGCTGTTAATGAGTTCGCGAGTGACTTGGGGAATGTTTTTTTTCTGAATCAAGAGACATCCTTTAATTCCCTCCAACAACCAAATTCTCTAATTTCACTTGTCAGGGAAGCTACATCAAGTCACCCACAAGCGCACTCACTTAAAGGACATTCTGTCCCCTTTTTCAAAGGCAATATTTTTAGTGTCCTGCTAGCACAGAGTAAATGCCATGGTGATGCCTCACCCCTACACAACATTAATGCCTGCTTGTTTATTTTCCTTGGAATCTCTTAGTTTTCCAGTTACGACTGTGCACTGAAACCCTAAAACACAGAGCTAGGTCCTTTTACTAGGAATAAGAATGCTGCTGTATCCTTCAGAGCACAGAATTGGCCCCCAGTTCGTGGGACTTAGCAGTGCTGCAATTCATATATGTTCATTTTGCATCCTCTGAATAACATTGAGATAGTGAAACAGCCCGTCAGAGCACTTGCAGCACATCCAGTTCTGGGCAGATGTAAAGCTTCATTTATTTCCTGCTTCCCTTTAAATCATTCCCTCTAATCATTCCAGTTTGAAGTGTACTTTAAATTTCGTATGATCTTGACCCTGCTGCCGGTTACAGTGACTACCAGCACTACGTGAGCTCGTTCCCAGCCACAAATTGAGGAGATTTAACCTCTCCATTAGATGTTTCAGACAAACTCACTCCCTGTAAAATTGAAGGTGGGAAAAAAATTAAGTCTTTCATAGAGACTCATTATTCTCTCCTCAACTGTAGCACTTGTCAGATGCATTATACATGAATAAACACATTTTTCGACAGCTCTTCAGATCAAAAAGCTCACACAGCTTCCCGATGTGAACAGGATTAATCTCAGATAATTACTATATCAATTTATGATGACACACATCTCATTAAACAAATTTAGGAGCAGTAGCTTTCCTCAGAGGAGAGCTCTCAAGTACACAAGCTGCATCTGTGCTAAAAAGCTTCGGTTTGGTGGGGTTTACTGCTCCCTGGGCCAGTCCCAGGCTCCTCGGTGACCCTCTGTGCATCTGGAGCCGGCGGGAGGGAGCAGCCGGCTCTTCCCCCTTCACTTTGGCATCCTTGGCATGGGGGGACAGAGCGATGCATGTGCAAGTCCCTTAAGCCCTAAATGCCTCTGGGTGTCTAAAGGACAACAGGGCTCTCAGAGTCTCTGAGAACTGTGAATACTGAAATCTAGATGTGTATCTGGGTGGTGGTTGTGGCAGAACGGGTGTTGCTGAGCTCATAATCCAGCCTCTCTGTGCACGGAGCACAGGAGCGTGTCCTTCTGAGTGCTGGATTTCTGTTTTCCAAAGTCCTTTTTTCTTGATACTCCCAACACACCATGGCCGTTGAAGCTTCCTGTGTTTTTTTTAAGACGGCCTCTTGCAGTCTGAAACTGCAGTTTCATTTTTGCTTTGTTTTCCCCACCCGCTTTATCTGCTCTCAGAGTTTGTAGCCTTCCAACCTCTGCTTAATCAAAAAAGTCCAGCCTGCAGGTCAGATCCAGCCCTTCCCGTGTAGGAATAAGCAGAGGAGAGCCCTCTCCCACTTGTTAGATCCCTGAAGAGAGATGCTTGCTGGTTTTGCTTCCAGCCTTATTTGTAGATGTGGTAGGGGCAAGGGGAGAGAAGTAAATAATAACCAGCACAGCAGGTATTGCATTTGGAAATGACAGAACTACTAAAACGCACTCACGTTATATGGAATAGCAGCTGTTAAACTGTTTTCCCTCTGAACACCTGAGAAATTCCCAACAGTCAGTGAGGTAAATCTTGCTCTGCCCTTCCCCTCTGGATATTGGCTATCGAAACAAGACCTTTCTTCCCTGCCAGGTGGCTCCAAAGGCGGTTTTCTGTAGCACAGCATCTTCAGGCAGCCCACTCTGCAGGAGGGCAGTCTGATAAATGACACCCAAGCCTGGCATGGACGCGCTGAGCCCGGCTCATCCGTCCTGGAGCAAAGCGGGCGCCGCTCGGGCCGTAACCGAAGGCTCCACAAGAACCGTAGGCGGGTCTTGTATTGCCACGGCTGTGTGCAGCCCTCGTGCTTTTGGACTGTAAATCCAAAAATGCACGTGAGTTTGACAGCTGAAAGATGTCTTGGAGTTCCTGCAGACAGAGTAAATCAGGAGAATCAACTTACTGCAAACGTAAATGCATTTGCCTTTTTTATTTCTACACAAAACACAGTAAAAGCCTGAATGAAGTAGTAGGAAATCTCTGATCTCTCTGCAAATTCTTGCTTTGTAGACAAAGAGTTATTGTGAGCTGACATTTAGCTAAGTTAGACGTTTGTTCAGTTCCTTGCACAGTAGGAATATAACATCTTTATTGCATGTGCATCATAGTAGCTATCTAATTATGTAACAGCCTACAGAGACAGAGCACAGTTTCCTGAGCCGCCTTCTCTTGCCTGCGCTGTCACGAGAGACGTGGGTACTGTTTTGGCCAGAAAGGCCTAGCTGTCTGATTCAGATCCAGTTTGGTACCCCTGGCCGTGCTGATGAACATAGAAATCTAATTTCATGCAGGCCAGCAGAACAAGTTTGCTGTTAAATTGGCATCTGCAGAGTCAGTTAATAGTGACACATATCAACATTATTTGCAGGTGATTATTAGATTTGTCTTTTAATTGTGACTCTGGGGAATTACTTGTCCAGGGTGCTTTGTTCTGAAGATACATGATAAGAACCCCTGGCTGCAGAGACGTTATTCCAGGACTAAAATTAAATCCTACTTAGCGCGTGGTGGATTAGTGGCCATGGAAAGCATCCTTCCCCAATCAGTGCCCTGCACATCCCTCGCGCGCAGCAACCGCAGCGCTACAGTGACGCGCTCAGACCTGGCTCTTGCTTTTTTTAGAGAGATGACTTTAGAAAAAAGGGGGTAGTTTGAGATAAAGCAGACTTCGTGTAGTCCCAGTATGGCCTCTATTTTTAGCAGGATGCTTTGCTCTCTGTTGCACGGGTTCTTTAACTACTTAGACAACTGGTATTGAAAGGCTGGGCTGGATAAGCCTGGGAAGGAATGCAAATCAGGTCAGCAAACATTTTCCTCCACTTTTAATAATTAAAACAGTAGCTAAAGCTATGTGGTGCAGCTCTCCCTCCTCCAGCGTGAAAGCTTTTCAGGAAGGGCAGTTGCTGTTCGGGACAGCGTGTCCTGGGTGAGAGCACATGCCCTGGCTTTATGGCAGTGTCCTTATAATTCTTTGATCTGATTTGGCTGTGGCTTTTCAGAGTAAATCTGAATCATTCTATTCTCAGCTGCTAAGGTGACATTGTAGCAAGTAGAAAGTTGCAAGGGGGATTATTAATACTCTGTGTTGAAGAGCAAAAATCGGAGCAGTGCTCACATGTGGAGACGAGTGTTTATTTATCATTTCAAAGCCCTGCACTAGCGTGCAGCGGTTTTGAAGCAGAGCTGCCCGGTGTGATATTCAGCAAGCCTTAATGCAGAGGAGATACGCCAGTCAGCTCGACTAAAAGGGTAAAGTCCCAGCAGCTCTCCATCTATGGCCTGGGGAGGCTGCGTTGCTGCGTGCACACACATACCATCGTGCCCACATACACACAGCCGCTTTTGTCAGGGCGCCTGTGCGCTGAGGTTGGGAGCGGCGTGCGCAGGGCGACCCTGCCTCTGTGTAGGTGCCACGGGCAGCGCGGAGCCTCAGTCCAGAGTAGCAGATCGGTCCAAAGCGATCCGCTCTAATAGTGTCAGCATCAACAAATGTAGTGGGCAGCTTTGGATTTGGAAGACAATGAATTTGCCATTGCCGTTTTTAAAGGGTCAGAAGCGTCCTGTAAAGTAACCTGTATTTTGTTCTGTGCTTATGCTTTAAACCTGCACAGGTGCCTCTTGGAGACTTTATCTGGAAATTCTTCACTGTTCAAGGGGAAGTCTGTGTGCAGGAATAAAGATAAAAAGAAATTTCTTCCCTTTTTTCCCCCTTATTTGCTACTACCTGTCTTGTTTTGCAGGCGGCCGCATCTGCTCTTTCTCCCCTTGCATCGAACAAGTCCAAAGAACCTGCCTGGCGATGGAAGAACATGGTTTTACAGAGATTAACACTTTGGAAATTCTGCTGCGAGTGTACAATGTAAGGACAATTAGCTTGCAAATCCCTGACCTTGGAAAAGCGTCTGGGGATAATTCGAGCATTGGCTTTGACAGCAGCAACCCAACAAATGAAGGTAGCCCGTGCACTAATCCGCAGCAAGGAACTGTGCAGTTCAAAAGTGGTGTTCCGCTCAGGGAGATGGTTGGTCACACTGGGTACCTGACCTTTGCCTCCAAAAGCCTCTTTTAGTACAGGAAGCTCGGAGTATTTAGTGTGTTTGTGTGTGTTTTCTGTTTTTGTGGCTCTTTCCTGCAGGGCATCCATTTTTTTTTTTTTTGTCAGGGAATTCCATATATAGTCAGATCTGGATGGAATATGCTTTGTTTAAATAGTGCACGAGCATTCAGCAGAGCAGCATCGAGGGAATGTTGACATTCTGGAATGGGGCTCTGCTTGCCAGAGAGAAGATAAATTAATAGCAAATGGCCATTTGCTGGAATGTGCAGAATAAAGATCCCTCCCGATAAGAAAGCAAAACAAACAGCATACTAATTGCAAATAAGATTTTTCTCCTTTTTTAATTACTTCCCCAGTTTTGTGTTTCTGTTTTTCCAGTAACTTAACAACACCTTTTTTGTTGTTGTTGTTTTTTTTTTTTCACTTCTGCAGAATCTGTGTTGCTCTTAGCAATGTGAAAGTGCCTACTTGCTTCATTTTAGATATGAAACTTGTGAGGTCATGCGGTTGCCAGCGTGAGTGATCTCAGAGTTAGTGTTTCCTTGGAATAATGTTTGCCTGCACAGGGGATTATTGGCAGTGTGCAGGAACACAACCTCTCACTCCGTTCCAGGCCAACATCTGCAAATCGTTTAGATTACACAGAGGTCAAACAAAAGTGCTAATTATTGGATTGGGTTTACAGTAGTGTATTGTGATTGGCAATCTACAGTAGGTATTTGGACTTGAATTCATACTCTCCTCCTCAAATAGATCATCCGCTTTCATTATCGATGGATCCCCTGTGAAATTCACTGAGTGTCTGATCAGTGTTATCTGATGCCTCCTTGGTAGCAGCACATTGGAGTTTCACATCGGTGGGTTTTTAGGTATGTTACAGTGAATAATCTTCCTGCAGCTCAGCGGAAGCAAAAAGATTGCTTTTGGCAGGACTTCTCTCTCCAATTTGCAGCAATAATACAATGTTAGTGAAATCATCGGCCAACTTTGATAATCAAGTTTTTAAAACATTTACTGTTTGGTCTTCCATATAAAGCTGGTGAGTGCGGTGGATATCTGAATACTGATTCAAATTTGTATTTACAAAATAAAAAAAATTCTACAAACTTATCAAATTCCTTCTTTCTCAATGAATATTTTTGCTCTAGTCACTAGTACTGTCTTGAAGAATTTAGCTGGGTCTGGTATTTGGTGCTAAACCTGAATACAGCGATCGCACTTTGAGAATGACCATCCATAAGTGCCGCTGCATCGTTTGCACCTGATATTCCTCCCCCACTCTTGACGAAAATAAACAAAGCTCTGCTTTTAGCATGTTATAGCAGAATGCTAATCCATAACGGTTTAACGAAAGCCTGAGCGAGCACGACAGCAAAGATAAACTGTTGAGCAGATTAAAGGCAGAAAGCAATTCTGTTGAAGTGAAGCAGTTATGTAAGGGGGTCCACAGTTGTAGCTTTTCTCCAGAAATTATGTGGAAGTTCTGTCTCTGCTACCGTTCGTGGCCTCCGGAAGGGCAGGTGTTAAACTGTTAACGCTGTTTACATCGTTTGGTCGCTGTGTTTTATTTAACGACTTGTTTGCACGTGTATGTGTATGCACATGCTTGCGTGTGCTTCACCAGCACCACTGAAGTGATGCTAGGACAGCAGTATAAACCAGAAAAGGGATGGGAAAAAGCAGCGTTAATGCTGCAAGGCTGTCCTTACTTCAAGGTAATTCTGAGTCTCTGACAAGTGGGAAGACCTGTGATCTGTACGGTCTGGGGATCTTGGGATTCCCGAGCTTCCCGAAGGATCATTCCAGCCTTAGATTTGATTTTTTCCCCCTGACAGACTGTATTTTGAAATAATGTAACATTTAAACAGAGCTAAAAAGGAAGAAAGTCACGTTTCTGTCCTACAAATAGACTTGGCATGGAAATAACTGATGTGTCTTCATGGAGTCAGAAAGAAGGCTCGCGCTTCTGTGCCTACAAAGGCCAGTTCAGACCCTTGAACTAAGCCATTGGCTTTGCACGGTCCCTGGCGAGGAGGGGCCGGCGTTGCGTAACGAGGGAAGGGTTTAATCTCTCCCCTTGCAGTATTGAAAGGCCCGTGTGTTCCTGTGTGTCCCTGTGTGTTCCTGTGTGTTCCTGATGCCAGCGGCAGCCGTGGTGGCAGCAGGCTGGGGGAGCTGTGCCCTCCCCCGGGGTCCCTGCTGCCAAAACGTAAGGGAGAAGGGGGGGATCTACCTGGGCAGGCAGCAGGACACTGATTCAGCGTGTCCCTGCGCGGAGCAGAGCGTCCCCGGGGCCGTGCCACCTGCAGGACAAGCGGCAGTGACCAAGAGGAGCCTTGTGAAACACTCAGAGGGCTCCTACGCCTCGCTCTTTAGCTGCGCTTTAATTAAAGCCTTGCAGATCTGTATCTTTGTGGCTGTCTCTTGCTTGCCCGTTGGCACAACAAGGTTGTTTTCCTCTGAGGGTGGTGATCACAAATCCTGCTTTCACACCTTAAAGGGGCAAAGCAGCAGAAATGCTAAGCTCACTATTCTCCATTTCCTGGCCCAGCTTTGGTGCTCGGGGAGAGGCGCTGGGGAGGAGATGATCCTTCCCGGGCAGCCCTGCGGTGCTGCCCAGCGCATCTGTGCTCCAGGAATGCTGCTGAGCGGGATGGCAGCGACATCCCGGTGACTGGAGAGGAGGGTCTCGGCGAGGCGCGGAGTCTGCACCTGCCTGTGGATGGAGCGGCCTGTCAGCAGAGCGCACAGGGCTGCGGGGGCGCGTGCGCTGGGCACGGCGTGCGGTCGTGCCTTGGAAGGTCCTTCTGGACAAACGCTGGGGAAAACTACCCCCGTGGCTGCAGTTAGCAGAGGTTGGTGCCCCAGGCTCCCCTGTGATGCCTGCAGGAGCTGTGCGGCCTCCAGGAATGAGGGTAGGGAAGGGAGTGCTCTCGGAGGCCCCATTCCAGGGCTTTGCCCCCTCTTTGCCTGCACAGAAATGAGAGGTGCAGTAAGAGCAAAATGGGAGAGCTGGTGTTGTAGAGCCGTGGTGTTGCACCAAGGTACCGGCAGCAGTGATGAGTCAAGGAAAGGAAGGGGTTACACAAGTACCACAAAGTCCTGTGGCACCATGAGGGAAAGCACTGAACGTGCTGCTGGCCTCCCCAGCGATGTGAGGAGCTCTGCTGCTCGGATGGCAGGAGAGCCAGATTGTGTTATTTCCTCTCTCCCTACGTGATAGCTTCTGAACTGGAGTGAGTTCACATGAGTATCAATGCAGGGAACAAATAAACCTTGAACTAAATTGCTAAATAAAAAATAATCCTCCCCGTTGATATCCAGCCCTTTACCTGTGTTATCTCGCCCAGGAGCTCTGTGTCCTGTGCCTGCTCGGCACAGTTCGCAGGAGAGCAGCAGCTCTGAGCCCAGGTTAGCTGGCTGAAAGCTGGTGGAAATGCATGCGGAATCCAGCGGGGAGCACCGGCCTGTGGTGGCTTCAGGCTTCCTCCATGTTTCTGCCTGGTGGCCTGGGCAGATGGACTGCGCCTCTGGTCCCACCTTCTGCCCTGCAGCTCAGAGCAACAGAGCTGCAGTGTTCACGTGCATGAGCTCCAAGGCTCTTCCCGGCTCTCCAAAATGACTGTTTGCACGACCACGTTTTTGGCTGTTGTGGGCACTTTTCTCTCCATGCAACTGGTGTCCAGCAAGATGGGGAGAAGGGCTGTCGTTTGGCACCATGTTGGACATGAGGACACAACCGTGGTGGCTCTGCAGGTCAGGCCGCTGTGAGCAGCCGGCGTGGGCCGTGCTGAGCAGCTGCACAGCATCCTTCATCCCTCACGCCGACGAAGACCTCGGCCGGAGTTACTCCAGTGGGGGCTGAGTGGGCTGATACTAAATAGTGTATATAAATCCCTGGGTGGTTCTTGAGGAGGAGGGTCTCAGGAATGGTTCCCCTGGAGCAGGGGAGAGGTCCTCACAAGGGGTCCCCGTAGCCACAGGAGAGCACCAGGACCTCACAAGGGGTGAGTTACCGCTCCCAGAGTCGCTGGCTGAGTAGTCAAATTAGGGAATTATCTTTTTCCACATAGCATTGATATCACTTCAGCATGAAGCCCGGATGCCTGACTTCCTGTGGTCATCCAGAAGAAACCATGATCCAAGTGACTTCCTTTGGATTAGGCCCCATGCAGAGCAGGAAACCCACAGTACCGTTTTTGCCTCTCTCTCATGCTCTGGGTGGCTGCTGTGTTCCCCCCGTCCTTGAGGCAGAAGCACAGAAGTACATTAGGAGTCGCTGCCCCAGAGCGGGGTGCTGGGGATGCAGCCTGAGCGGTCCCTCAGCACGTGGAAGGAAAGTTTGTGGTGCCAAAAGGCTGAGCTTCTGGCATTCTCAGCAATGGGGATAACTGCAGTGTTTCTGTGGCGCAGGGAGCTATGGCGTGGGTTCTTCTTTAAAAGCAGCTTGGTTGAAGCTGCAATTCCCAGTCAACTTGCGCTCAAATATTAATGGAAATCCTTTCCCAGGCTCTCTTGCCACCTTCCTGCTAGCCTCCCTCCCCTCTGCAGGACCACGTCTGGCCAAGGAGAAGCTGCAGGAGGAAGACACAGGAGCCCCGAAGCTCTGCTCAAGCTGGAGGGAGCAGGAAGGCGCTTGTGGGGCAGGACAGGCGCTTGTGGAGAAGGCAGGAGCAGCCTGGGGGCAGCAAGGAAAGAACGAGGAACCTCTGCTTCTCCCTGCATCACCTGCACTGCTGCTATGCGGGTCTTGTAAGGGAGGCCTGGAGCCCTTAGTAGCCGAAAATCACGCTCCAAAAGCCACATACTACCTGTTAGAAAGTGCTTTTTACATCAATCCCCACCATGCCTTAGAAACTGTCCATGAAATACTGCTTCCAAACAAAAACTCAGGAGCCACTTGTTAACAGGATCAGCTGGATTTGCGAATCAAGTCTGCGTGGAGGAAGCAGAGAGAAGCAGTAAAAGGGCAGAGAATGATTCCCAGGAGAAGGCTCCTCCGCTCTTAAATTTTTTTTCAGAGAAGAGAAAGTTCTCCAGCAGGTTCCAGCTGTTCCCCTTAAAAAACATAGATCAGAAATGCTTGTTATTCTATGTAGTCTGGTTACCTAGTCCATTAGTCTGTACATCTATATTCTTTGCCTTTCAGTGCCTCAGTTAATCGGGCTGCTCTAACAGGCAACAGCATCTCTGGGATCCGTCCAGATGGTGTGAAAAGGAGCCAAGGAGAGCAAAAAAGATGTGTTTCGTTCAGCCCTAGGCAGCTCCTTCACAGCTTCCAGCTCCTTCTGGGGAGAAAGGGCATGGGCTCAGAGGCAAGGTGCATGCCATGTGCCTCCCTAGGAGAAGAAATGCGATTTTCTTGCATGATAAATCTCCACACAGGGCATTATTTCTGCTTCCTTGTTCCTCCTGGAGCTTGATTTTGATCCTGCGAACGTTTCCTTGGGGAGAAGGAGGGTGTTTGTAGAAGCGCTGTGGTAGGAGACGGGAGCGCAGCGCTGCACGTGGCACCGCGCTCGCCTGCCTCCCTGCTGCGTCGCTGCCGCGTGCGGGCGGGCAGAGGCGGCCCCATCCTGGCGACCCGGCCATTTGGTGTCCCTGCAACCTGTGGTTTTCCTGAAGCAATGCAGAGCATCTTTTAAAGATGAAAGAAGAACGATTTCTCAAAGAAAAATGGATCGACATCAACTGACTTCCCTAAGCGACCGCCCGTGTGTCCATGGCTGGTTCTGGGCGGACTGCGCAAGTCGCGGGCCAGGTGGAAAACAGGAGCAGAAGTCCTGGATCCAGGCCCTGCTCTGAGGTTTACGCTTCCTTCCTAAACACCAGTGCTTTTTCCAGGCTGGGCAGTGATCCTAAAGTCAAACGTCCTCCCACTCCCAGGCAGCTTCTTCCAGTACCTGAGCGCAGACAGAGCGAGGTAACGTTCACTGTGTCCCAACTCATTACGGCTCCGGAGCGTGCAGCCTTATCAATGCCTAATGGTTTTCTGAAACTCTAATTCATTTCACTCTGTAGCCATTTTCACTAATTAGCTGAATTAGTATTATACAGATTAAAAAATGTAAATCCACCTCTTTGAATTAGAAAAGTGGCTTTTCTTTTTTTAATCCATATTCTATCCCAAGCCTACAAATACACATGCTTCATAAAAAGCAGCTGCTTATGGTTGATCTTATAGCAGAGAGGATGATTTAAAGAGGCTTATATGCTTCATTGTTTTTACCAGGGCTGGAAAAAAAAACAAGTTCCGTGTGAATTAGAAGGGTCCCTGCGAGCTGAGGTTGCAGGGTTTCAGGTAGTTTCTGTATCCAGAGCATCCCTCGTGGTAGCTAGCGGAGCTTTTGGGGAGTCCCTCTACTCAACGATCCTGCTCCACTTTTCTGGCAAAGCTGCAGAGCTCCTGGGCTCTTCCCCAGAGCCAAGGGCTGCTTGGTGCGAGCCAGGCTCGAGCCCTTGTTTGTGCTTCCAGCCCGGCCGGGAGAGTCTTCCCGCCAGCTCCAGGTGCCCGTCATGGCACATTTGCCTACTCGCGACATGGGAGGTTTTGGCTTGGATGTTGTTTCCTAAACATTCAAAAGCCTTTGAAAAGCCGAGAGCTTGCTCAGCTGTGCCCATAAGCATCCAAACGAGGCTTGACTCGTTCTCTACCCCGTATTTATCCTCCACGTGCACTTGTTGCTATTCCACAAGTGCTGCAGCCCACGAGAGCAGAGCTGTGCGAGAGGGAGCTGCTCACCTACCACACAGCCGCGAACGAGGCCTCTTGGTGCCCCTTCCCAATTTGTTGTCAACCAAAAGGCCAGGATTTTGCACTCCTCGCACTTGCACTCCTCCTTTTCCTCCCCAAATACGAGATGGGAGAATGGGAGACTACTCCTAAAATGCCTTTTTTTTTTTTTTAATTTACTTATACACATTAGGATTTTAAGCCATCTCTCTGCCTCTGGAGCCGTCAGTGTCACAATAGTTGATGACACTGCTCTTCCCTGAAAGGCCCCACAAAATTGCAAATCTGTTTTGCTGCTCTTGACTACAGCTGTCACTGGCATTGCAGCTTTATATCTAGTTACTAATAAATACCAATCTTCCACTTTATATATATATATATATACACACACATATATATATATATAAAGCAAGAAACATACACCACAATTTTGATGAGATTTTCAACAACCCAGGCTAAAATTGGTGTTTATGTGCTCGGAGTTTATTAAAAATAATTGCTATTTATGCACTTTTTTTGGCCTTTTTACCAATGTAATCAGCATAATATGATTGTGCTGTAAAAAATTTTCAAGACTCCAGAACTTCTCTGCCTTTCATGCAGAATAAGCATGAATAAATTAGTAGATTTCTGAATCTCTTAAGTCAACAGCATTGGAAAAAAAAACTGGGAATGCCCATCAGTTTTCCCACAAGAAGAGAGAGACAAAACCCAGACACAGAAGAAAAATGGCTGTAGATGTAGACACAGGTGAGAAGTCTTGACTGAAGAAAAACAAAGCAACTGAGCTCTAAATTTACTTTTTCTTCTAAACACTTCAAGAATAGAGGCCCTATTCTAGCTTTATCTTGATCTTCTGCAGGAATCAAACATCACTCTGTTAGAACTAGTGATATAAGCCGCTCTGGGGTAAAAAGAAAAATGTAATGTAAGTAAGTTATGAGGATTAATACTGAATTTCCCCACAAGTTAGTTCAAGTACATCCCAGAGCTATGACGTCAGTAAAAGGGAAAAACTGTGACTATCTTACTGGGAACGGAACCAAAAGTCACTCTGCCAGTATTGGAAGACTTCTTCATTCTCAAAGGCTTCTAAAAGCTTCCTCAAGGGACAACAATAATGCTCTAATAAATATTCTAGCAGATGATGGAGAACAATAACAGCTGGTCCGAAGATCACTGCAAACAATGGAAAGTCCCAAGCTGATTTATTCAGTCTTGAACCAAGTCCAGGATTCACAGAATTTCTGAGAAGAGGTAAAACCAGCCGGATGCTTGCGACAGTGGTGTCAGTGCAGGAGGAAGCTTGAACGGCCCCGTAGCTCAGGTGCCTTCCAGCAGCAGCCGAGTGTTTACAGGCTGTGCTAGAAAAGTCTCTTCGGTCGTGGTGCTGCAGAGGCTGCTGCCCTCCCAGTGAGACCTGAGGTGAGGGAGCAGCGTGGGCAGCCCTGGGGAGCTGTCTGCAAGCTGCTCTGCAGGCATCTTCTCGCTTAAACCATGATACCGCCGATGACATCGCAGCTTCATTGAAGAGGTGTCTTCATGTTCCCTTTTGCTTAGTCATAGGCAATCAGGGCACCGCTCTGACCCCACGGCCGCCGGTTTTATGTGAGGTCTCTTGGTTGAGTTCCCCGGCGCTGAGCTAGTCAGGCTGCAAACGGGGCCTTTTGGGCCGGCTCATGCTCTGCTTTCTGATCAGATCTGATTAACGTCCACTCTCAGGGCGCACTTGGGGAGAGACCCGGGCGCCAGATTGGTCTAATTATTCCCCCTTATAATCTTTGCACAAGGCCTTTCTTGTTGTGCAAGAGCAGGAAGCTGTCACGTCCCTCCCCTCAGACCTTGTTTTCATACCCAGCGCAATTAGTGTTAATGAGGAGATTTCACCCATGGCATCAGACGTACTCTTGGCTCATCATCTTCAAAACATGGATTTCAAAGGAAAGGAAAGGCAGCTTTAGAAATGTCTGAAGAACATCCGGGAGCTGGAGGCTCCTTTTGGCTACACCGGGGGCTTTCGCCGCTGCTCCGAGTGGAAAGGGCTTACACCATAGTGCAACCACAGGGGAATGCAATCAGGAACTAACCAAATCTTAATATCTACTTTACTTTCGTATCTGTGTCCCCCTTCTCCATAAAAAAGTATTTGGGAAGGCAGACAAGCTAACCAGTGTCATTTCCTGGAGGCTCCTTCCCCAGTGATGCATCTCAAAATCTATTTCAAAACAAAACAAAAATCCTAATTTACATGCGACCGGAGTTCTAACAGTAGAATTGTTTCTTTATTCAGAAAATCCAGCTGGAGAAAACATAAAATTCATCCTGTTCCTGAGCTTCTCACTAGGTACGTGCTTATTTTATCACATTGCAGAAAACTACACAACCTTTTCTTCTTGGACGGAGGGTGTCTGTGTGTATGTTGCATCAAACTCTTTTGCCTAGTTACAAGAAATTCTCCTTAAAATAATCCTAATAACCCTTGTGCAGGCATGTATATTTTAAGTGCAGCCCTGTCCCAAATTCCCCAGCCTCCACCATGTAGCTGCATTAGCTGAAATAAAGCTTTTCCCACTGCGTGGCTAAACCCTGCTCACAGGGCGAGCAGAGCGCCTGATGCCTTCTCCGTGTTGGATACCAAATCCCTCTGGAATTCACATTAATTTATGCAAAGAGTCACTTGGAAATACAGCATTGGGCTAACAGCCCTTGCTCCCCTGTTATTTCCATGCACAGGCTCCAGCAGCTATGGAGCGTTTATTTAAATCTCACCCACAACTTTGCATTTTGGTTTCATTTTGATGTGCCTGTTTTCTGATTGTTTGTTTGTTTTGTGTTTGTTTTTTTGTCCTTTTGCCCCTTTCTTGGGCACCCTCCCTGCTGTGTGATGCTACCTGCACCCTGAGGCTCCGCGTCATCCCCGGCTCCACACGTCTCCCTAAGACCAGGGCAGGTCACTTTGTGCCCCAAAAGGCACGTTGGCACTTGGGAGTGCAGTCAGCAGCCTTTTCTTTATCTCCTTAATCACCTTTATAGTCCTACCTGGCTGCATCATGTGCTGCAAATTCATTACACATTACTTAGGAATGAGGGGGCGGGGTATTTTTGCATCTAAAGGTTTTATTTGGGGAGAACAAAGTGACTGTAACTTAAGCACAAACAATCCGTCTCCATGATGGGTTTGCGCTTGCAAGCAAAGGATAGAGCAGTGACAAGTGCAAGCAAAGGATAGAGCAGTGACACAAGGTCGTCACCTGAGGTGGAGCGAAGTCTGCGTCGTCCTCCTGAGCAGAAGGAGCTCAGTGCTCCACGCGTAATCTGTCACCCTGCGGGAACTGATAAAAGATTGTGTCAGCAGGGGACAAAAGGCTGCCACGTTTGCTCAGGTAGCGCTCGCCAGGTGAGCGTAGGTCCCTGTGCACACAGGGACTCGCGTGTGTCCCTGGCACCGCCTGGGACCCTGCAGGACACGGGTTCGAGCAGCAGAAAGCAAAGCCAAGGGGGCTTTATAAAACCAGCGTAAGGTTGGTTTATTTAATAACTTCATGTGTTTTAGAATGCTTGTTTAGGCTGAAATTAGGGTCTGGTGTAAGTAGCTCAGGCCTATGAAGAACATTCAAACTTTTTGGAAGACAGGGCATGATCTCATAGAATTCAGCCTTATCTCTGCAAGAAATATGCACTCGGCGTTCTTTATCCTTTTGGTAAATGGAAAGTAAACTATTGAGAGGCCGCTGAGTTGCAGCAGCCGAGCTCAGTCGTAACGCAGACGAGCTGGAGGCCAAATCAGCTTGTGTGAGGCCAGGCTAAAGAAGGAGCCGTGCGGCCCCGTCCAGCGCACGTCCTGCGGCCTTCACCCGCGCCAGCCGCCTGCGTCGCCGCAGGGGCCCTGGCCAGAGAAAAAGCTAAGGATGTTCGGCATGCTCAGCTCTCACCTGCTAGACCAGTTATTAGAGGGCCATAGAAAACCCTGTCATGGCTTTTATTTGGTTTTAACTCATTGTGCTTCCCAACCTTCCTATAAATCAGTCTTGATTCTTCTTTCTTACCATTTGTAAGGACCTTATATAAACCCAACTGAAAAAATACTAAAGTTCCTCAGATTTCAATGAGCACTGGATTGGTCCCAGGAAGTTCAGTGGCAGGTCTGGGTCTCGGTTCCATGATTGTCATCAAATCCTGGCATTTCAGGTCCCCAAATGGATGTTTAAACTGTTGACCAAGAGTTACTGCTCAGCTTGTTCCCAGGTGTTATGGAGCTGCCAGACCACAACCTGAGTATCTGTTACCGTCTGACACTGCAAGTTAATGAACAAACTGTTCAGCCATTTTCCTCCAAATCTTTACAAGATACAGCCTGTTCTCAATGCAAATAGCAAGAATCTCAATTTTTTTTTTCTCACAGCATGCAGAACTACATGAAAATATCTCTTCCTTAGAGCTGGAACTATGAGGAAATATCAGCAGGAAATGTTAACTTTAATTAGAAGAAAGGAAAAAAGCCCAAAAAAGAAAGTTTGCATCTTTTCAAAAAGGAAAATTTCTTCTTCCATGGGACCCATAAGCATCAGACCCAGAAGACTCAACTCCATATAGGCAGCTTTGCTGGATTTTCTTTCTATGTTCTTCTTTTAAGGTCCAGTCCAGCATCTAGTAGCATGGACAAAGTGCTATAAACCTCTGAATTCTGCCGGCCTGCAAAACCTTGAAGATTTATCATTCTCAATGTATTTTTCTCAGCAAGAACTGTACTTTTCATTGTAGGTTTTAATGAGCTATAATGTCGCTTGTGTTTTCGGACACCCTGCTGCGTGCTCAGCAGAACAAAAGCAGTATCCAGGATAAGATCTTTATAAACCTGTTCCCCTTGTTAAACAAAGAGGACTTTGATTCTACTGTGACATTGCATTTGGTGAAAACTTTATTTGCATATGGGCCTTTCCCTTTAGCCTAATAGAAAACTCTATCGTTGACCTTCAAAGGCTTTTGAATTCATGTACAGTGCAGAAATGGCAGGGAGAGCACCTGACTGGCAGTCTGTTTACTAGACCTGCCACTCCTGGCCCGGCCTCAGTTCATAACCTTCATTTATTTCCTGCACACTCGTGGCTTGGAGTTTCACCACCAGCTCTCAATGATTTGAAAGCCTCACAGCCCCAGTGCAAATGGAGGGAGAGGTGAGGGAGATGGATTAAAGGACGTTGTGGGATGTCATCGGAACTATGATATCTCATTCTCTGCCAATATTTTATAGGGGGCTATTTCCTCATCTGTTTGCCCTATGCAAATACTTGCTATCAGCAGATAAACTAGCCTGCACCTCCAGACTGTGATTAAGGTGCTGGTGCTCAAGGTGGCACAGAGGTAGCATGTGGCACCACGCAGAAAAACAGGTGGATTCCTTCTGCATAAAAAAATCATTTGTACTATGTGTAAGGAATGCCCTGCTCAACTCAAGTGAATGATTTAGCACAACGCTTTGCAGAGCACCACAGCCTGGACCCTCCAAGCTAGTCAAAATGAGCCCAGTTCAGGACTGGCAGGGAGGCAGGGTTGGAAATGTGGCCATAATCCCTTAAACCCCCGGGATGCCTAATGGCCATGGCAGGTCTGGGAGGATGGTGAATTAAAGCAGTCCCAGAGAAACCTAGTACAAACCTGGATGCTAATGTTGCATACAAGAGATGCTGAAGGTCACCAGTTTCCTCTCTTCTGAAGACAATAATTGGGGACCAACTTCCAAAGCTGCCTTGTATTAACTGTTTCTTTCAGTGGAAATACGCCCAGGATACAGGGGTTGGATCTAACCCACTGATGTCCTTGGAAATCTTCCCGATTTTATAGCTTCTGCAGAAATGGGGATAGGCAGTGCTCTGCAGCAATCTTTTCCATGTGTCTTTGGGATTGTACCTCCCCCTGGCAAGGGTACCCCCTGGTAGAGGTACCTCCCCCTACCTTTAGTTTGGGATCTTAATCATTAGGCAGGAACAAGACTAGCTGAAAGATCTTTCACCTTCTTGCAAGGAGTTAATTTTCTCCTCGTCTAGGGTAGACGTCACCCATGAATTGTCATCAGCTTCTTACCCTCCTCCCGGTCAGAGAGAGGCTTAATCACTGCTTGTCAAGTCCTGTCTCTCCATATTTCAACGTGCTAAATTAAAACGCTGTTATTTGCTCCCTGGGCAGCCAGTAATAAACCAGAGCAGCAATCAATAAACCTCCTTAGCTGGAGCCCAGGCTGCGGGCGGAAGCGTTGCCTAAAGCAACGGCGGCAGGAGGATAAATCCTTGTCCCCGCACCGCGTGTGCGCGTGGCAGCGTGCTGGGAGCCCCACCAAGCCGCAGCTCCGCAGCTGTGGTCAGCAAACACTGCCCGGGCACGCGCCATGTCCCCCTCATCCCTGTGCTTGCTCCGGCTGCTTCATTAGACCGCTTTGGAAGCGAGCAAATGTCATCATTCTCCCACCAGCCGTCCCCCTGGAAGCCGGAGGCCGCTGTTCTTACAGGCACTTGACCTTTGGTCAAGGCTACTTGGCTGTAATAAAGCGAAAGTGGGAGTTTCTCCGCAGCGTTCCCTGCTGCGGTTAAGCCCAAAGGCGTTGGCTGGACGGGGCAGCTGCCTCGTGTTGCAGCTTGCTGATTAAAGTGAGGTACCCAATGCTTCTGCAGGCAGCAGCCTAAATAAAGTTAATTCTGCTGGTGACACCACCAGTAACTGGTGTGGAAAAGGGGTGGTGGGTGGCAAAAACTACCATGTGAAAACGAATTTTTTAAAGAAAGGAGAAAAGGTAATCTGACCCTGACTTGTGCAAAAGGCTGATCAATAAATGCTGTTTTCTTTACCTGCTCTGAGCGAATCAAAGGATGGTTGTGCTCAGGCCTGGGCTGAGGCCACACTCTGCACTGGACATGGAGGGTCCGTCCTGGTGCAAAGGCAGCAGCCTTTGCCTGGAAAACGGGACAGCAGGCATCAGCTCCACGACTTCCAGCCCAGAGGTGTCTGTGCAGCATCACTCCTCATCGCGTGCACTGACCGGCTCAGGGCTCTGCTCCGGAATGGCTGCGTTGAGCACCGCTGCCCGGGATGCGCAGGCACATCCCGAGGTGAAGGCCACCCGCTGAACGGGGTGACATCGCTCCCTCGTCCCTCCCCAGCTCCGGGCCCTGCCGCAGTCCCCTCCTGTGCCGCCTCCAGCGGTCGTCAGCCTGTCCGTGGGTAACTTCAGCTCACTGCAACAGCAGAAAACTACCCCAGGGTGGGCTTTTCCCTTTTCCCTGGCATATTTAGGAGCTAAAGCAAATCACGGCAGGGCTCTGAGCCTGGCACAAGGAGAGCTGTGGGGACACGAGCCAGCAGCAGGAGCTGCCCCTTGGGGGACAGTGAGCTGCCCACAGCAGCTCCTGGAGACCAGGGTCGTGCTGGGCAGAGCAGCAGTGCAGCCCCTGCACCGCCGCCTCCAGCACAAGAGCAGCTTGTTCCACAGCCTGCGATGGAGAAGGGAAGCCCCATACGGTGCACGTCCCCACGGTCACTGCTCCGTTTTCTGCCCACGTCGGTGGCCCTTGCCAGCCCGGGGATGGATGCCCGCTCAGCTTTAGGAACGGTGTTTCAGAAAAGCTGGTACTGTGCCAACAGCAAGCATTTGAGGGCTTAGGCCTTGTATTTATCTGGTTCCCAAAGCTTAATGTTGGTGTCTCATTAGACACAATAAAAAGGCATCAGCCATGTGGAACAGGGTTGCGTGACAGCTGATTTACCCCAGAGGCATTTGGGTAATCTCTATATTAATTACATCCTGGTTTGTACATTTTTGCCCAGTGAAAACTAAAAAGAGTATCTATCCTAAGCCCATGCAGAGGCGTTTTAACTCCCCTTGAACACCCAGAGCAGTGAGAAGTGGTTTTCTTTCCTGTTCTCTCTCTTTGGGTTCCTAAATGTGCCTGCAAGTACTTCCATTTGCTCCCCTTAATCCCCATACCTTTTTTGATACTGTGAGGTTTGATAGCAGTCTGGAGGAAGTGTGTTTTTCAGTTCTTGCCTTATCTTTCTCTGTAAGCCCTAAAAATAAGTACTCAAAAAGTCCTTGACTTGGTCTGTACAGCAGAACAAGGCAAATTAAGATTGTGGAATGATGCTCTGCTCATAGGAAGCTTCAGGCTTAAAATCATATGCTATTAAACATGCAACTGTCCTGTGGGTAAATAAGGCACTTCTTAAAGGTAAAAGCTGAAAGGATTCAAAATTGAAGAATACAGCTGAGATATACTCTCCTGACTGTGTCTCTCACTTCATTTTGATAGCCTGAAATGGCTCGATGGACTTCTTTTAGGAGTCTGTTTTGGTCTGTGTTGAGCTCTGTCGATGCATCTGCCACTTAGTCATTATTATTTTATTTTGCCTTCATTATTTTCACTCTGATTATCCCTGTTGGCCCAAACCTAACATGACAATTGTCTTACAAACTGAAGAGTCAGGTCAGAAGTCCTTTCCAAAGGTCTCTTCAGCAGAAGAGGGATCTCTGGGGGGCTTTGAAGCAGATCCTAAGCAGATATGTGATACAACAGCTGCAAGTATTGGAAGGAAAAAAGATTGTAGGGAAAGAGAAAAGGAAACAGAAGGTTATACAGACTGCCCAAAATATCCTCTCATTCCTGCCAGATTTTAAGTCAGTTTTGTCTCTAAGTGTAATACATGTACTAGTGCAATTCTAAGAAGCGCTTTTTCTTGGCCTCCTTTTCCCGTTGTGCTCTGATCTCTCTTGCCTTGACACTGGAAGCTGGGAGCAGGTGTTGAGAGTTTGCGTTTGCAGCTGCCAAGGTGGACAGAATAAAATAAAGACAATCCTGGCTGATCTACTCGTATTGCACAGTGATCAGCTGTTAGTGAAACACGTGGCTGGTTGCAGAGTGCTGCCCCATGCACACCCCGAAACCAGAGACCTGCACACACGCGTGGAGCCCCCCACGCTCTGAACCAAGCTTTCCTTCTGCCTCCATCTTCTCTTGCAAACAACCTCCAGGAATTTCCAGTTCACATGACAGAAATATTCCACTGTGACAGCTCTCAGATACAGCCCAAAGCCTGCGAGGTGCTACCATGGTGCTGACTGGAAGAAAATATGCCTTGTCAACTCAGTTCTCAGGTGACAATAAGTGTCACATGAATCACAGAGATACCAGTCGGAGAGCTTTATTAGTGTCAAGGAGAATAATGCAGAAGAGAAGGAGTGTGGAATAGCACGTGCAGCCCACTCTAATTACTCCTGTCAGAAATAAGTAAATGAATCGAAGCAAGAAAGCGAACGTGTGCAAAAAAAGAATAAAGCTGAAAAAAGCACTCCTTAGTCCTTGATGGAGAGGGAGGCAACCCGTATTGGCAGACAGGAGCATGAGCATCAGCAAGGAAAGCTGAGTCTGAAGTTGTGTTGGCCACACACTGCCCTGTGTGTCTTGGGCTGCGGTCAGTCTCTCCTATGGAAAGCAGGCACGGTGCTTCTTCCTTTCTTGGGGTTTCTTGGGCCAGCGGTGCTCTGCCAGGCAGTTGCCTCCTGCAATATCTGCATCTGCTTGTCCATCTCCTGCAGGGCTCAGCGTTTCCCCCATTCCCTTGAAAGCGGTGGGAATGCACCTCCAGACACGTGTGCTCTCGTTGGGGTGCTGCTTGACTATTACTACTATCCATGCAGCAACTAGCTGGCTGCTTCCTGTAACCCTGTTTCCCAGGGAAGCATTTCCTATGCAAATATCCCAATAAATTAGTGTTTTTTTAAACAGATGTTCTGTGCCATGAACCTTTTCTAAGATGCTCTCTTAGCCCCTGCAACTCCTGACCTGAGAGAACTTCTGGGAGAGCATTACAGCTGAATGAACATATACGTACATATATCTCAGGGAATGAGAGACAACAGCTGTCGTGGCAGTGTTCAGAAGACTGACTAATCAGGCCAGTTTTATTTTTACAAACTAAACTTTTCTGATTTTGTTTGTAACAGAACACTTCTTGCCAACGGTTCATTCTTACACATTAGTAGTCATCATCACTGCATCCAAAACCTTTAGTCTTTAACATGTGTACCCTAAAATAGCTGTGAGTGCACAGTTTCATGCAGCTGATGCCATGGAGCTGCTGACTTCGGTCATTGGTGATTGCTAGTCACAGAGATTGAGGTTTGAGAAGGGCAAGGTGGTCCTGTCTTCTATCTGTTTGGATTTTCCACAGTGTGCCTGGTGATTTTATGCTATTTCCTCACCTGATCCCTCAAAGAGAGATCTTCTCTACTTCTGATCTTGCTTATTTGGCTATTGGATTTGCCAGTCACTCCTTGTGCGCATTTGGGAGAAGATCCATCACACATGTGACTCCTGTTCCTGTGTTGGAACAGCCTGTAAAAACATCATATCACAGTATTATTCATGAATGCTCCTCTTTCTATCCCACCATATTCTCCTCACTTAAAAGGGTCTCTGACATTATTGCAAACCTTCTAGCTGAGAACTAGCACGGCTGTAGCCCATCCAGGAGAGTTTTAATTAAACCACATGACCAGGCTCTTTTACTCCTCATTCTGGCAGCAGAAATACCATCATGTTCTGCTAATACCCTCTGCTCTGGAACAGCAGCAACAACTTGGATTCTGATTCAGACTCCCCACATCCAGGAAGGAAGGAGTTTTTCACAATCTGATTCAGAGCCTCCTGATGCGCAGGAGAAGGGCTTGTTCCAGCCTTGATTCATGCTGTTGTGATCTGATTCAAACCCTCCTGGCCCAGCACGCATCTAGGACTGTGACTCACTTGTCCGTGTTCAGAGTAGGGTAACTTAAGACCTCCAGGGATCATCGCTGGTCTGACCTCTCCAAAAACACTTCTGTTCCTCTCGCTACCTACTGGGGTGACATGCTACTGCCCAGACACTTGGGATGAGGTGTTTTGAGATGAACTGTGTATCAGACCAATGCAAAGAAGCTGTAAGTTCAGAGAACATTAGGATATGAGGATATCCAGGTTGAAGTTGCTCCATGAGTTGGTGCTAACCCATCTTCGGTCCTTGCCGCACTGACAAGCTGTTGCAAGAACCTGCCTGACATGGTGTCAGGTTTGTTCCGTAGTCTCTGCTGGACTGATGCCATTTGTGTCCTGCCTTGAAGGGTTTGATGAGCTTTTTCAGTGGTGCAGGATTGCTGGGTTTTGTACATCTTGCTTACATTTATGTGACCAGAGAGAGGGTCTTTAACTCATAATACTTCAGAGAAGCAGACTGAATGTTCCTTCCAATTCAGATCAGTCTGGGCCTCATGAGTTCCTCTAACAACTCGAGCGTATCTAGAGCGGCAGCAGACACACAGACCCAGGCAAAATTTCAGTTCTTTACTACAGGGTTACTGGAGTCAAGGCTAGTGAATTGTACGATAAAATGGAACAGAATTTATTGGCAAAGTCCCTTTGGCTTCCCCAAGACTTTCCCCAACTCATAGCTACTCATAGCAGAAATAATGAGAGAAGTCTGTGAACTTCAGCAGCTGAGCCAGGACAACTGGAACTACTTGGATACCAGCAAGTACCAGGACTACAGCTCGGGCTTGTGGAAACTGTTAGCCGGCAGGTTCTCTAAAAGGACCAATACTGCTCAAAATCAAATACACGTAAAAAATGTCACTAAATGTCAAGATATCTGAACTGTCCCCCTGGGGGACTTGGAGTCAAGAAGCAAAGAAGAAAGAAAAGGGGATGTCTAATGTCAGCTGTCTCTGGCTGTTTGCAGAAGGCAAGGGTGAGTGATTCAGCCCTCTCGCTCTTGACGCTCTCGCAACGCTGAGGGCTAAAACCTCCTGAGCAGAGAGATTTGCCTTCTGAAGCCCAGGTCATAGCAGAACCCAAGACGTGATGAGACTAGTAAGCACTTTTAAGATAGAATTTCTTATCAAGAAATACACAGTTTCTCTCCGCTCTTTGATTTTGCTTATGTAGAGTAGTTTCTATTTCAGAAAGGGAAAAAATGCCTGGCACGCCTGGACGCACTGTTCTGGGCTCTGGCTGAACACTCATCATGGAAAGAGGCCGAGCTTCTCCTGGGCACTGGAGCCCCGCGATTGTTTGCCTTGCTAAAAAAAGGGATCGTAACTTCTCTTAACCCTGAGGTCTCTGGCATTTTCCACAGACAAATCCGAGGAAGCCGAGGCCGCGGAGCTCTCCGGCGTGTTTATCCCTCGCTGAGCAGGAACAATGCGCTCACTGTCGTGCAACGCGCAGAGCAAGGCACTGTCTCCGCTCACGGAAAGGACAATTCCCACTCTATGGGAGCGGAGAACAGACGGGCCCGTGTGTCGAGGGTGGGCTTGCTGGTGGAGCCGGTGTGCCTAGGAGCACCGAAACGCCACCCACCAGCATCGCCTCAGAAACCCCATCCCGGCTAAGATTCGGGAAACTCCTTACAGATCCTTGCCCTTTCCGTCCTGGCCACGTTTCACTATATGTGGCAGGACCACGGAAGAGGCAAAACTGCATGTCAAGGGGAGGTATGAAAACACACTTAAGGTCTCAGGAGGTGTGTTTCTCCCTTGCTGAATAGCCTGTGGGATTTCAAAACATGACAGAGCCTTTGAGACTTACTCCCAGTCTCCAAACAGTTAATGCGAAACAAACTGCGGCCTGGTTAAGCAATTCCTTTTTACACGATGCAGCTGCAATTTGTTATTCACTGGCATTAGAACCAAACAACTTGGAAGTAAAATTTTTAGTCAAATCAGGACAGAGCTAAACGGCCAACTATCCCGCTACTATGTCTGCCTTAAATGCACTTTTTTCCAGATACTGACGCAGGCTTAGATATTTGCATTTGCCCGCTCTTTCTTAGGCGCCCAGCATAGTTTTGCTCCCCCAGCTTTCAACACGAGAGCTGTATTAGCAAGCATGCTATATTAGCAATCTATGCAGTTCTGTTACCATTTTCCTCACTGAAAGGACATGTGCACTGCAACAAATCACTAATGCAGCTGGAGTACATCCATACCTCAGGGCCTCATCAACAGCAGGAGTAGCAGCGCAGCTCGGTAGTAGTTGCCGCACTTCCAGCTACATTCGACAACCTTGGGTGACCTTGCTAACATTTTAAGCCATGCACTCAGTCCCTCTGAGCAATCTGCAGACTAAAGGTGAGCTGTATGTGGTGAACAGGTTTGCAGAGCTTTAGTGCCAGCCATGGTATTTTGGGGTAATTTTTTTCCTGAACCTTTTTTCAATGGCTTCAAAACTGGAAGTTCGGGTAGAGCCGAGCTACAGACAGTCAACCTGAACAGTCAGACAAGTGACTGATGGTGGGTCTGGGCTGAATTCACAGGCTGCAACTCCATCGATTTATCCAAGTGTAGCACCACTGCTTTCACTGCACTATCTGCCTGTTCATGCTGATTTTCTTTCTGGCCCATGCACTCAAACCCATTCTGTTTAAAGGGAAACACACAGCAGCCCTCCATCCCCATTGCAGCTGCATCCCAGCCTGTCTATACTTACACCTGAGTCCTGAGCTCAAGTACACTGAAATCAAGGGGGTCTGCACCCTGCGGAGGTCTGCCGGCTTGAATTCACTGCCAGGGTGCTTTTTAAACTAAGAAAACTGAGATTGGAGTATGTTAATGATGGTGCTTGGCATCAACTGTCCATCTCTGGAGGTTTGAAGGTATGAGAAAAATCTTGCTTTTTTTTTGTTTGTGTGAAATAAGAAGCAATCTCACCATGAGCGTTAGCTAAGGAGGGATTAGACTCCTCTTCTTGGAGGAGAAAAGTCCAAGTTTAGTTAGTAAAGTCACTGTCATCTGCGTCTCCTTCTGCTTCTTTTGGTCCGTTAGATGCAGCTTTCCAGCCCTCTGCTCCAGCCTGACCTTCACCAAACGACCCTTGCTCAGAGCTGACTACTCTGGATCACGCTGTCAGAGATCTCCTTCCTTCACCAGCTGCATAGGAGCTGATTTATTTGCCCTTCAAGAAAACCTTCTTCCTCTGGACATTTTTTCTTCCCATTATCCAAACCTTTGTTTCCTCTACCCTGCCTGGTAAATGCTATTTATAGCCACAGCTGCTGATGTATCTTCTTCCCAATAGCAGGTGAAGAAGATTCTTGTCACAACACATGCTCTAAAAAATCCTAAGAGAGAATCTGTTTTCTGAAGCCATTTGATGCTACCTGTTTTTTGCCTTGCAGAAATTTTAGTGGCATGCAAGAAATGACCGGAATTTTCCTGGGAGGAGGGTAAAGCAATGAAAATTAAAGGAAAGAGACCGTGCGAGATTAACTTTCTTATGGGTCATCTCCTTGAAGCATCTCACATCATGGGCACAAGAGAAAGAGCACAAGTGGGAAGGAGGAGAAGAAACACCCCTTCCAGCAACAGCTATCCCAAGCATGGCTTTGAGGCGCCTCTCTTAGCCCGGCACACTGGAGGTCTGTCCACATTTGGAGAGCTCTGGCCGAGGGCCGTTAGTTTGATGTAGCTCTGACACAGCTCCAGATTCGAGGTGACATGGTGTGGCCACGCAGCAGGTCTGGTATCCGGCCTTCAGCCCATACTGCAAACCTCCCGCTCTCCCATCCCTGCATCTACCCCTGGGCAAACTCTTACAGTGTCAGCCAAACCCACGTTGCAAAGCCCAGAGTTCAGCTCTCTGCCCACCCCGAACTGGCATCACGTCTGCAGGGTTTGAGCTCTGCCCTTCTGGGTCTTCCTGCCGCAGAGCTGTGCTCACTTCTGAGTTTAGGCTGCACTTCCTTCCTTTTCTGCACAGGTCCATCTTCAAAGCAAATGCAATTAAAATTGAGCCGTGTGCTAAAACTGACTGTCTTGTTCGCAATTGCACTGCAATTATTTAGAACTTTTTAAATTTAACCTAGCACAACAGGGCCTGTAGGCTCAGCTGCATGACAAATGTCTGAAATTAAGAAGTCTGTCATTGGCAAATTAAGACGTTTAACAACGTTAATGACTGGACTGAGAAAGGAGAGCAAACCTAACTCGTCTTAGCTTTAAGGGATCACTTTTGCCACGTGGAAATTTGCCAATGCAAGGGCAAGGGCTCTGTATGAGCACCCTACCTACCCGCTCCAGCTTCAGCCAGACGGCACCGCTCAGTCCAACTGGTCACCAGCAAGGTCAGACCGGGGCCCAGGTCAGCCCAGAGCTCAGCCTTCCCATGCACTGATTGCACGAGTGTACTGAGGAGCAACCTGCTGCACAGCGAGCTGTTCTCAGGCCTTAAAAGCTTTGCAATTGCTCATAGTGTCCAGGAAGGAGGGAATGAGCTGCAATGCTGTCAGGAGAAGGGTCAATAAATCGTGCTCAAGCAAATGGCCAATCTGATTACGTCCTCCACTGGCTGCGGTGTTATGAGCTTCATTCCAGGTACTAATGCGCTACAGCAATTAGTTTTAGTTCAAGTGCCAGGCTTTGTGCTCAGGTTCAATGTGCTGGGATCTCGAGTGAGACTGACAAGATGTATCATAGCTCTGGGAGCTATCTTAATAACACTCCACTGCCAAATATTTTAAAGGGATGGTCATGCTAAGGAGATGCCCCAAGGTATTTGCTCTAGAGATAACTTTTAGAAGACCCTGGACCTAATGTTCCACAACATACATGGGGGCAACCCTAAAAATAACAATGAAAAGAGCAAAGCATATAAAGATATGGTGCAAAAGAACAAAAAGGAGACATTGCCCTGTTTCCTGAGAGACCAGCCATAAAGAAGAGCAATACACTCCATATAAAACAGTAGCAAGTTTATTCTAGAGGGAGAAGTCAAAACAGAGCCTGTTCCTGTACACTGTTAAGAAAAGGTCTCCAGAGTGAGATAGTCCATCAAGAGCAGATGAATCTCTAGACAGGGGCTGAAACCACAGCCAGTGTATTCAATAGGCCACACAAATGTGGGATTCTCTAGGTAGCAGTGCCAGTCGTGCGCAAGCAGCCCTGCCAGGACACATTTATCAGACATTTTAGCCTACAGAGCCAAGCCAGCATGCCAGTCTGCAGGCATCACCGGCTGATATCAATTAGGCAGCAGTTGTAAAGCACTCTGTGCCCGGGAATGCTACCACGGATAAGCACTCACGTGCACGGCTGTGCCTGTGACATATCTGCTGCTGGTACTGGCTGAGGTGATGGCCTCAGCTTCCAAAAGCTGCTCTGCTTTTGGGGCCTTTCTGCTTTGAAAAAGCAAGCCTAACATATGAAAAGGTCCTGAGAAATACCTGGGAAAATATAAAGTCTTTAGTGTCATCTTGTGCTGGAGTCCTGAAGCCAGAAGTGACAAGACTCACCACCCACTTTCAGCACCAACGCGGCCCCAGCGAGAGGGGCTGTGAACTGCTCCTCGGCAGCGGGGAGGGGACACAAATGTCCCCCGGCCGCCACGGGAGCAGGACGGGGCGCAGCGTGGGCCGGGGAGGCCTGTGCCCTTTGCCTTCCCTCCGTGCAGCGCCGGGACAGGCGGCGCTTGGCCAGCACGTTGGGTGCAGGCGCTTCCCACCCCGCTGGCAGGAGCTGCCCCAGAGCACACGTCTGTTGTGCCCAGCACCGGCCCCACCAGCGGATTGGGGGCACTTTGCTGTTCCTTGGAAAAGGTCCATACGCCCGGAGGGGCTGCAGAAAGCACAGCTCTGCCGCGCAGCTGGGTCCACCTCGGTTGGCATCACCTCTCCCGGCTCCTTGGGGCTGGCACGGGCTCCTCGCCTGCCTCCAGCCCTTTCCCAAAGGAGACGCTTGTCCCTTGCTCCTCAGAGCATCCCTCGCTGCACCTCAGCTCCAGCAGCGACCCTGAAGGTGACACACGAGGAGGCCTCCGGCCGTGATGAGCAGCTCCTGGCAACCAGCCCTGCGCGGGCGCCGGCCCCAGCCCGGGGCCAGGCAAGAGAAATTCCTGCTCCCCTCTCCTTTCCCAGGCCTGATTTGCATTTTGGGTCAGGCAAGTGTTTCCAGCAGCCTCATTTCCACAGGGGAGGATTTTATTCAGCCCCAAAGTCCTTCCCTGCCGTTTATTTACTTCTTTCTCTGCGCCCTCCTCCCCTCCCAGCCCTTTCCTGCATTTTGCCCATCCCCTTTGGCTTGTGTGGCTGCAAAGGAAACAGTTTCACTTGGCTGTACTTTCACTAGGACATTTCAAAGTCAGGCTGAGATTGGTTGTAAATGAGGGTAGATGCCAGGCTCCTTTTTACTACATGCAAACCTACTAGAATAGCAGTGAAAGCTGTAAATTAGGTCACCTTTGCACAGGAGCTTCCCTAGCCTCTGCTCGAAGCAATGCTGTGCAAAACTTTGCTGACTATCACTTTAAACCTATCTGGTGCACTTTTACCCCAGGGACTCAAGTGATGCAGTTGGAGCTCTCCCAGGGCTGCCCCGTCTCCTATATAGACACAGGGTTTGCACTCTGGATCCTCTGAGGCTGCACAGCCTGAGGCAGGAGCGGCTGCACTGCTGCACCCCAGCGCGGGGGCCTGCAAGCCAAAGGAAAGAGTGAGTGTGAATATGGGGCAGGATCCCGGCCCGCAGAGGAAAGAGGCTGCAGCCAGCAAAGACGGGCAGGAGCAGAAGCATCTCTTGGATCGATGAGGAACAGGCTGAGTTGCAATGCCAAGGACTGAGGTGGCCCGATGGGTCTCCCCTTGGAGTACAGGGGTCTATAGAGGCTCAGAAGAGCCTTTTTGGATATAACTGATGAAGCAAGAGGGCTGCTGGTGCCAAGATGACGCATCTTGTGCCTCCAGGCAGGACAGATGTCTGGCTGCATGTGCTCTCTTGCCAGTTAAACCACTACTACCTTGGCTTGCCATTTGAAAGATGAGGCCAGGTCCCTACTCCCTGAAATGGAAGATTAGCAACATGATTTTGGAAACCTGGAAGCCAGCAAGAGGGGATAAGAGCAGGCAGTATTTCAATTCCAGCGTGAAATATTCCCATGGAAGAGACTTAGTGGTCTTGCATAACCTTTCTTACTTTGCAGAGCACTTGCTAGTACAGGAAGGCTCTCCCCCTGAAGCTGCTTCTCAAAGGCTTTTCTTAAGACACACTACCTTCAGCCAGGTCTCACCTATCACCCCAGAGCCCTGGCTCTAAAAGCGATCAGCAGTGAATTCCCAGAGAAGAGCTAAGAACAGAGCAAAAATATATGATCCTTCCCCACCCAGCTTCCACAGACATGTCCTGGTTTAGGGGTGATTTCTTTGTATTTAATAGCCCAGGGTGTATTTTCCTTTAGTGAGTTGGTCTAACTGCTTCTTGAATCCATGTAACCTTGAGGCAATGTATTCCACCCTTTAAATATGTGTCTGGTGAACGTGGCATCTGCCTCATGCCTGTCCTGAGCCTGCCTTCCCTTAGCTGCCTCTGAGGCTCCTGCGCTACGGGAGACTGCAGCTAACTCAACATTTGTCTCGTGCATGATTTTATATCCTTTGCATGGAGAAGGACATATTGCAGGTTTATGCAAGCAGCTGGGAACAAGGAAAAGGAGCCAGGCTACCTTGCAGGAGCACAGTTTGGGTCTTTTTGAAGTCAGACTCTGTTGCTATCACCTCTTTTCCTTGATCTCTTCTTCTGCGACTGCCCTGTTGCCAGTCCTTGCTCCAACCCCTAGGACTTCTCCAATCCCTCCATTTTCCCAGCCGGCACCTGCTGTCCCCATCATGGCCTCCGCCACCCCAAAGGAAAATGTGTGGATATCAGATGGAAGAGATAGGGTTGTGAGGAAGAGGCTAGAGCTGAGAGGAACGCAGATCTGCAAGGCCAGCAGCACCCATTGGCCTGGGCTCTGCCCTGGTTCTCACCTTGCCTTTATGCAGTTTTTTTCCATGACTGAGACCTCGCTCCAGGGCTGGGGACAGGTACTCGGCAGGGAGACGGAGAAGGAGGAGAAGAGTTGAGCCCACAGCCATTCGGACATTAACACAACTGCAGGAACACGAGAAAAGTAATTAGCGACTTGGCACGGTGCTTGGGAAAGCTGAAGAAGGACGTCAGGAAGAGGGGCCAGAGGATAAGCTGGGAAGCAGAGATCAGAACAGGCGAAAACAGAAAGCAAAACAGCCCGAAGTGCCTCTGGGTCTGAAGGACAAAGATGTCGCAGGGCAGGCAGCTCCTCTGCGGCTCGCGGAGCAGCTCGAGGCACCTGCGAGGCCTCGCCGTGCCTCAGGGACCGCGGCTGTGTGGCACTAAAGGCTTCTTCGGGGATCTGAAATCCCTTCCAAACGTGACTCGGCTCTGCGTGCCGCTTGTGCTGTTTCCATGGAGATGTCACGCCAGGAGCGGGAGCGAGGTCCACGCAGGGAGGGAGGGACGGGCAGATCTCACTCTCTTTGTGCATCACGGGTCTAAGCAAGCACAGGGATATAAATTAGCTGCAGAAATCTCCCCACTGTGCCAACCTGGGTCACTTCACATGTGGGCTCCCCTTGGAGCTGCAGCAACTTTGGGTGCTGTCAGGAGCTGTCAGCTCCAAGGCCGTGATGTCCCTTGCTGCTCCTCAGCTGAGCTCTCCAGAGGCAAAACTGCCTCAAACTACACGAAAGCACCCACTTTTCACCTTCAACAGCAACAGCAAAACCTTAAATTTGCTTAAACTGAAGGGGGGAGCTTCAGCACAGATTACAGAGGCTGCAGGTCCCAGCTCCCTCTTGAGCAGAGTGACCTTGTCCTCCTGGCCTACTAGAACCATGGTGGGTTGCAGTTTGCAGCTAGAGGACGGACAGCTTGGCCCTTGCAGTCGTGTTTATTTGCAAGATACTGCTCTATTTGGACGGAGCCTTGGGCAGGATGTGGTCTGTAGTAAACACAGGAAAACAGCTAAAAGTGGAGTTGAGTGGAAGGCTGGCTATGGTTTCAAGTTTTAATTAACGTGGCCTCTCCTGGGGTGGCCTGGGATCCGGTAAGTCCTGACTGATGAAGGAAGGTATGTTGCTGAGGGCTTCCTCTTCAACCTGTTGCGCGGGGACCTTGGCGGTGTTAATGTCCTATGATAAAAGGTCTACTGTCTTTCATGCCAAAGAAGACTGCAAGTAGCTCCAGGAAAACATCTGAATGCATTTAAAGGCTAAAGGAGAGCTTTGATAATTTTCTTGGACCTCAAAATCAGATGTGTATTTTAGCAGGAAACAACACTAAGCTTTGCAGTATCAGTTTTAAACAAGCCTTCGTAAATCCAAGTGCTGCTTCTCAGTCAGGGAATAGTGGGGTTACTAGACAACACCACGGGTCGTGTGTTTGCTTCTTAATTTCCAAATTCCTGTGCTCAAAATGCCTGAAAACCTGTAAATGTATTTACCATATAGCACTGCCCCCTGCTGTGAATTCATCATTCCCACACATTTCATTCGTAGCAAACCCTCCTGATCGAAACACCTGAAAACCTTTGTGAGATGGTGAGACATCAGCTCACCCACGAGATGGTGAGACTTTTAGAGCCTATTTGCCTGCTAGATGTTCTGTGGTGCTGTCACGAAACAGAGGTTTCCTCAAGATGTTAAATAGAAGAAAGGGCAAGAATAGAACAAAAGGGGTGTAACAAGGGACAAGGAATTAAGCAAATGTATCTCCTTACCTAAAAGGAATCTCTGACTGATACCTGAGAGCTGGAGGCATCCGAGCTGGTGGCAGCTGCAGATGAGGCCTCTGACCCTGGGGCTTATGCAGCCCCTGGGACACGTTCTGTGACTAACGCAGCAGCCGGCGGCACCGGCTGTGCACCCTTTGCTGATGCAACCGGGGCAAGCCAATGGGCACGTGAAGCGCTTGCCTGCTTTTAATGTTCAGTGCCAATGCAGAAAAAATGTATTTCTAATGCATCATTCTATTAGAAAGTGCATTGGATTGAATCGTGCAGCCACAGCATTCACGGAGTTGTGTTCATAGACAGTGGTGGAAGAGGCACCACCAGAAAATCTCCAGGCGCTCACTGGGAGCAGCACGGTGGGTACCATGCCCACCTGGCAGATGCCATCAGCCCTCCAGCAGTGTTTTCCCCACTGCCTGGGACATGGAAATGCGCACCAATGCCATTCCAATTGCAAGAACCAAAGCCTCCTGTGCAAGTTTACTTTTCGCTGCAAGAAACCACACCTAAGCCAAGCAAGTTTGAGGCTGGCCGTAAGCTCTTACAGTGCGCTGCTTTTCTCAGAGTAGCCAGGGCAAGTATTTACAGAGCCTTGCCTACAGTTTAGCCACATTCAGGGTAAGTCTGGTTACTCAGAACTCAGTTTTTGGTAGCTCAGTCTGTCACTGTGTGACTGATTTGTCTGCAGCTGTTTTGCTGGAATGGGTAATTTTTACGGTGGATAATGTATTTCAAAGGTGCCCTCATGTCATGGAGGTGATTCTATTTTTCTCATTTCTGCACAAGAGCACAATCATGAAAGGCTCAGTCCTCCAGCTGCTGAAGTCCATCACAGCTTTGCCCTTGACTTCAGGAGAAGCTGGAGCAATTTTTAAGGAAAGAAGAGAAAAAGATCTGTTTGCAAGAATGAAGCAAATGCACATAAAGTAATTACTCAGCGTAGAGTCCCTGTTAACATCCAAGCTGCAATTGCAATGTTTTTGTAAACAAAGGCTACGAAGAGGACAGGAAGTTTCGGAAAGTGCATATATACTAGATAAAAATGCAATTAGTGTTTGCAGGCTCTGAAGAAACTACCAGATGTCCTGGCAAAAATCTACCCTGTAGTAGATCGTGGAGTATTGTATGTCAGCCTGTAAAAAGACTAGTCAGATACTGCCCTGATGGGCAGATAAGAATAAGTGACTGTTTTAGCGATGTTCACAAAGCGAAGCCCCAGGGCACGTTTCCTGCAGAATAGCAATTCCGCCCACACCACAAAGACATGACTGGAAGCTAAGGAAGGAGAGAGAAGGGCTTCTCACACTGCTGCGACTGGCACCTTGTGCAAGTGCAGACACAGACCACTCACTCTAAGAGGGGCTTTTATACCTAGGGAGATTGGCATGGCACCACAAAGAGCACCACAAAGAGCAACGAGTCTCTCAGTGTCGATGCTTCTCCTTCAGCTGCAGCACAAGCGCCAACCTCAGATCTTCGGTCCTCCTTGAGAAGCTGGTTAACGCTGGCTCTGGAAAATCACTATTGGAGCTGGTAAGTCATCCAAGTCACCACAAGAGCCATTGTAGCATTGTAGCATTTGGGAGACTCAAAGTTTGATTTTGCTTATTGGGACAGTGACAGGTGCTGAAGAATGGCTCTGGTGGCCTGGAAAAATCACCGAGGTGACACAGTGCAAGAGATGTATTTCTATATCCTCTGTCCACTTTGCCAAACCTCTCTTTATCAGACAGTGGAAAAGAAAGGAGTTTTTTCAGCTCTTCTGTCATTTATTTTTGTTGATATGAGTCACTGCTGCCATTAAATTAAGTGCATCCAAGTTATAGGAAAGTGAATTTATTCAGGGATTAAAACAGGTTAGCACAATGCTGTTGAAAAATTACTTAGCTTGCTGCTGCATCAGAGCTCAGCGCTGACCTGCCTAAGTATTTCTGCCCAGGAATAAATACAGGCCTAAAAGTCACAAATGAGAAGACAGCTGGAAGGATGAAATGAAGAAAGCGAGACTGTCAGCTGCCTCTCCAGGGACCCGGGCAGCTTTGAGCTGAGCCCTGCCAAATGAAAGAGAAGTCTCATTGCTGGGCTGTACAAAATAGCAAAACCCAGCTCTTGTGCTCCTCCAGGGTGTATGATAGAAGTGGTAAGCAAGGGAAGGATGTGAGTGCTCCAGGTCAACACTGAGGCTCATGTGCTGCCAATCTCTGCTCCCCAGCACCAGTCCAAGGAGCAGCCAGGCCCAGACTGTGCCCAGCGCACCAGGAGACAGGCAGCACGAGTGGCCTGGCTCTGCTGGGCGGCCTGGTGACGTGGGCCTGGCTCTGCCGTGCGGCCTGGTGACGTGGGCCTGGCTCTGCCGGGCGGCCTGCTGACGTGGGCCTTCCCGCTGACCCGCCACGCTGCTAGCTGTTGGAGTTGGACTTTACACACGTATCCATACGGATCCATACTGTGTCTGCTACACAGGCAGATTAACTGCATAACTACACTCATCTTTGTGCCAGTAAGAATAAATGTTTATCCTAGTATTTGGAAACCCTACTTTAACCACTGTGTGCAGTTATATTGCCGTCTCCTTTAGTGCATCAGCTATATCTGGTATATCTGCTATACAGGTGTATCCGCTTTATGCCAGGATAACTGTTCTTTTTCTATAGAGTATCATTTATCACAGTAGAGGTTTTTTTATATGAAAAAGCTGTCCCCACTTTACCTGTAGGGATACAACTTTTTTTATGTGCACAGCTTGGCACAAGGTATCTTCCAGGTGACAGAGATATGGAAAAGCTCTTTCATTTCAAGAGAAAGATGCCTACTCATGCCCATGTGCTTTGCTGCAGGAGAGAAACATCTTCCTCCAGCAGCACCAGGGAGCGACCACAGAGCAGAGCCAGGAAAACAGGGGACCTCTGATGTGGTGAGAGATTCTTTGGAGAAGTCAGACTTCTTCTCCATCAGGGACAGTGGAGTTGTTTACTCCTTTTCTGCTCAAACAGGGAATAATTAAGGCAGCCCCAAAGCCCTGCCTGGTTTACTTGAGTCTGTGAGGGGCTGAATAGCTCCCTCGCGTCTTGTCCCGCTGCCCCAAGCCGCCCGCTCTGGCTGGTGACAGGAGGCTGGCGGATAACGGATAACAGGTGAATGGCCCCGTTGCTACGGATACCTCCCAGGTGCTGAGGAGGCATTTGCTCATTGCACTCACCTGAGGGGCCTGACCACAGCTGGGGCTGCCCTGGACAGAGATCCCAACCCCGGTCCTCCAGTGTCCTCGTGAGCCACCACTCTGCTTCAGCCTTTCCAGCTTTGGGGAAGAGTTTTGCTCATGTGGGTTTTGCCTTCACGTTATTTTGGGGAGATTTAGGCGGTGCAGCGAGTCAGTGGCGTGTTCAGCTTCTCTCTGCTTGCAGAAAGCCTCCCTGCATCACCAGCCCTCTAAGTGCTTGCTATTAAATTATCCATCAGAGCTGCTGCTGCAGGAGGGAGCTGATTGTGCCGTCTTTGCAAAGGATATAAATAGCCAATGTCGCATGAAGCAGCAGCAGAGAAGGCTGAGGTGAGGCTAGCAAAGGCAGCGAAACTTTTCCCTTGACTGCAACTGGTTTCTTCACCTTCTGATTGCAGGAATTAGTGGGAAAAAAAAAGCTCTCATTTCTGTATGATTCGACTACAAACAGTCAGACTGCAAAGAGTCTCAGTTTATACTGGTGACCTGCACCCGTTAATAGGGAAGGGGACACTAGATACCACGTGCTTCTCCTCAGCAACCCAAAAGCTCTCAATCATGAAAACCCTGCCTGTTTCCTCAAGTACTTCCAGAGAACAGCTCATTTTTTTCTTTAAATAAGAAGCCATCCAGCTACACTGAGAGCTGACAACATCACTGCTGCTCATCCCCTAGAGATGGCTGAGGCTGCTCTCCAGGATTTATTGCCGGCTGGTGTACCTAAGGGCTTCATGATAGAGGGTTAGTTCAGTGGGAAAAGCAGCAGGAGCCCCGCTCGGGGGCACGCTGCTTAGCCGAGGCTTCCCTGCAGATGTGCAAGTTCATATCATGTCTGGCCCAGGCTTCAGCTTCTCAGGGGCTGCAGCTCTGCATGGGCAGGAGGAGGCCCCCGTTCGCAGGAGGGTTTCGGTAGGCAGCAGAGAGTGAGGTGCATGAGTTTTACCAAAGTGCAGGCTTTGGGTGATTAGTTTATGCCTTTCATGTAGCGAAGATGACATGCTACCAGAGCAGAGGAAAATCACATCTCCTCCTTCTCACTGGTGGGAGGGACCCGTGGAACAAATTGCAGGGAATCTAAACCCACACCTTAGGATTCAACAGCATCTCAAAAAAGAAAAAAGGAAAAATAAGCAGTAAATCCTTTACACTTCCTTAGCACCGCGTGGGAAATCAGGTTTGGCCCAAAGCACACACCTGCTTGACGGGGAAATGTCAAACCCAACGGGAAGGTGTTTGTTTAGGGCACATTACCCCCTCGCAGTACGGAGCGTGTGAAATGGCAGCACAGCCGCAACACGCGGCCCCCGGTGCGGCTGCACGCTGCCCACAGCCCCTGTGCCCCTTCCCTGGGGCAGCGGCACCAGCCGCCCGCCTGCGCTCGTGTCCGTGCGGCCCAGGAACTCCAGCGGCCATGGAAGCACATCCCAAATGTTCGTGTCCGAAACACCGTGGACGCCACTGGAAATTGGGCCGAGCTCCCAAGTGCTTCTTGTACTTTGGCCCGCACGGCCGCACAAGCCCCGCAGCACGTCAGGCTGTGCCTCATGAGAGAAGAGCCTGTCCGGACCTGCGTGGGTGTCAGTGACGGGGCTGGACACACACACACATCTGCACTCGCAGCCCGGAGCCCCGGCACGGAGCCCGGTGCTCCCGGCACGCGGATATTTCCAGGAGAGAGGTGCTAAGGGTGCTGCGAGCCATGAGGGCCCACAGAGAGCCCGACTCCGTGTGCAGAAACTGTGGGAATCTGCCTGCTTGTTTCTGTGACTAACCAGGACTTATCCAACCCCAGGAAAGTTTCTTCGCTGATGGAGACGTTAAGCCACGGAGGAGAAAACGCAAACAGTTCAGAAAGATCCTGGTTTGCTAGAAGTTACAGCTGCAACTTGTAAAGCAAATTGCCATGGTAAATACGTATTAGTAAGGCTGAATCATCTCCCCATCCTCTGCACATTTTCACTTTGACATTTGTTGTCCTTTTTCTTCTGTTTAATGAGTGAGAAGAATACATTGGAAACTTGTGTCGGTACATCCTAGCAGTTGAAAAACTATTATGAAGAAAAGAATACTTAAAACAGCTTATAGCTTATCTAGCTAAAGATAGCACATATAATGATCCCTTTAGTGAAATGCTATCATGATTTCTGGTCTTCTTTGTAGGAAATCAAAAATAAATAAATCTGAAGAGCTAAAGCTATTAACGCCTGATTTTCTTTCTGCCTTTCATTGCCATCAGCTTACATCAGTACGTATAAATTTTGACATTTCATCTTTACATATTTTGCATAATTCTGAGATGCACTATTTGGGAGTTTAATGAGATCTGTGGGAAAGACAGTAGGCATTTGATGCAAATATATTTTACAAAGTTGGCAATTGCCATGGTTGCGCTTTCTGTTATGAGCTCTGCTGGCCCTCGCTCCAAACCATTACTAATACCAGGAAAAAATTGTCTTTCTGAATAACTTCAGTTTGGCTCCTTCTCAATCCTAAGAGCACCAGCCCTGGGGTGAGGCAAACAAGCCACCCTCTGCTGCTAACTGGGTATCTTTGCAGTGACATGTTTGTGGTGGGCAGATGACCCGGCTTCTTTTTTAAAATGGGAACGGGCTGTTGCAGAGCCAGGGCCAAAGTTACTGCTCGTAACTGAACCAGACGCTCTTCATGAGCCTAAAGGGCATTGCACCAAAATATAGTGCAACACCCAAAACCAGCCTGAGGTTGGATATGTTTAATAAAACCTTAAAGGGAAAACCAAATAAACCAAATGACGACTTTAAGAACATTTTCCTCCAGATAACATGACATAAATCACCTGGAAGATGTGATTTCCTGCAGAGCACGAGGCAGGGCCAGGAGCCACCTGTCTGGGTCTGGTCTCTTCAGCGCTCTGTGAGATGATGACTAGTCACAGCACCAAGTTAGAGGTTAATGCCACCTGCTGAATTACCCACCTGTCCTGCAATGCACCTGCAGGGCCTGAAATAATCCCAAGGCAGCCCCTGGGGCACCTGCCTTGCAGCTGTTTGCAAGGTAATAACAAATCAGACTCAGCAGAGATGCTAGTGGAAGAGCAAGGGATACGTCCCTTGTGGCAACTAATCTTCCAGCAAGCAAAAGAGCTGAGAAATCGAATGCATCAACTAAAGGGAAACATGTTCAACACAAGCAGCAGGCAGTGAATGGGGGAGGCATGGTCTGAATCAGCTTTCCCTACTTTTAAAGCAATTTTAAATAGCCCACGGGTACAAATATTAATAAACAGAGTGCACAGCTGGTAACTACTCAGATTTGGCCTGGCCCCTTTGCGCACAAGAGGAGGAAGATGGGCACAGTCATGTGTGGCTTCGAGGGAGTATTTGAGAGGGGACATTTCCCATGAGCTATTCAATTCGTTATACTCGAGTGCCCTTTTATTTACAAGGCGGGGAAAAAGGAGCACTTGCTTTCAAGCCCAAGGAAATACTGTAGTCTGGTCCTCCTTCACTGAATAGCAGAGTTCAGGTAATTCACAGCTCAGAATTATTACTCTGCTTTTTGCAGAGAAGCTCTGCACTTGCTGCTTTGCTCAGTGCTTGAGATGTCACATTTTTCCCAAGACACGGGTGCTGGCAACATATCCACCCCAGGCCTTGAAGCCGTATGAGTTGCTCTTCATAGCTCACAGGTACAACAGGCGCCCTTGGGACCTCCTGACATTTCAAGCCAACATGGAATAGGAAAAGCACATTGAACCACCCACCAGCTTAAAAAATGAAACCAGCTGCAAACTCCTTTGCAAGAGCATCCAGAAAAGAGCCACTATTAACCAGTCAGCAGTGCCATTTGTCCCCAGCCTGGTCCGTTCTCGAGCTTTCACAGCAACCCCTCTCCATCATGTCACTCGAGCAGCGAAGGGGCATCCTTTGGAGCTGAGAAAAGGCCGCAGCAGCAGTAGCCGGGGTGATTAATGCTTGGCCAAGGGCCCTCCGTGCCGGGGAAGGGGGCCCTGCCGAGGCCTCCCCCAGCGCGCCACCCTCGGGAACGCTTTGAGCTCCCATGGCGCTCGCGGCGCACAAAAAGAGAGCTGTGCGCTTGGCTGGCTCCGGACGCGGCTCTTTGTGCGCCCTCCCGTGCGCTGCTCGCATCATTCACAGCCCTCGAATAAAGACGACCTCTCACAGCACAAAACAGGGGGGGAAAAGGGCCTCTCTATTCAGCGGGCGCTTGGATTAGCATACGGACAATGAAGCCCTTCCCTGGAAGCCAGAGGAAGAGATAAATAAATAAATAAATAATCAAACCACACATTTCCTGCAAATACAGGGTCATCGAGACTTGGACCCGGGAACTTAGAAAAACAAGTTTAGCAAGAAAGTGAAGGAGCTTTCCCCACATGCAGTCACTTAATAACATCATTCGCCCCTCCAGTCCAAGCTCCCCATTGCCAAGCTGGATGTGCAGCTGGGAAAATGCAAGCCCAGAGCAAGGGGCTACCAATCGCCTCCCGTCACCCTCATCCTTCACTGAATGCACTCGGACCTAGCGGCCAGGGGCACTGCAACGTGGACTGGGGCATCCTCCAGACCCGACCTTCACATCATATTAGTTTCCAGCTGAAGTTCCCCCGCGTCTATGGCAAGAGACCTTGTGAACAGGGGTTTCTACTTGGGAAGGCTGAGCCACAGCAGAGTGAGCCCATGCCTGAAGTTAGCCGAAGGCAGCAGACAGGGGATGAGACAGGTTTTAAAATTAAATTCCAAACTGTATTTAATACAGTGTTACCACCTCCAGCAGTTTTATCAGTGCTCACAGTGCAGCTGCTGCCTTTCTGCAGGTCTCAGCTCCTGAAACCTTCTGCAGGTTATGCGGGTTATGCCAGTTCCTTTCTTGTCCCTTTCTGATGGAAAAAACTGAAAACGTGGCCTGGGTTGTCATCCGAGGGCTCCAAATAGAAGGGAACAAAGGAAAAAAAAAAAAAAAAGAAAGGCAGCATTTTAGGTCTTGTGATTTTTGAATCTGTCTCATTATTTCTTCATCTTTGAAGCTGGCTATGCAATTAGTAAGCTGAGCTTTCCACAGTCTCTGCTGTGTTACTTGAAAGTTTCATGAGTTCCTGTGAAAGCTGCAGCAGAAAAATGAATAAAAATACAAAACAAAGGGAATTGCTGAGCTGGCATCTGCTTAATCAAGTGGTCTGGAATACTTTGGGGCAGTGACTCTAACATGCATCAACTCTAGCCACAGGTTTCAAAGGTGATTGTCATTACCCTCATTCCTGGAAGCAGGAAAACTGAGAGGCAAAATGTCTTGCTCCGATGACGGGGATTGTCACTGGGAGACTGGGGAGTGGGACATCACTGTTTTATGTAAGATGTACATGGATATGCATCCACATACAAGGCTGTGGCCTATTTAAGATGTCTGGCAGTGGCTGGCCTTTCATGCTCCATGGAATGTTGCCTGAGCAAAGACATTTCCTGTCATGTGGGAAATTTGTTGTTGTGTGGACTTCAACTGGCAGAAAATGAGCCATTTCAAAGTTATTTTCATAAAAACCACTTGTATGTTCCTTCCAATTTTCCCTTCTTCTGGATCTCTTTCTGGCACCTCATGCTTATCTGATTTGTTTCTGTTTATTTCTAATGTGGAGGGAATTAGTTTAATGGTGGGGAGGGACACTAACTCATGCTTACCTGATATCAGGTATACCTGATATACATGATATCTGCTGGTCTGGACCATCAGTGGCCCTGTTTGAGATGCAGCAGATCAATAAAAGGAATTCAGGAAGAGATGAAATATGATAAAAATCTATGTATGTGACTGCAAGAAAAATCAAGTATCTAAATCGAAATGAAACAAAACTGAATACAGGGACTTCTGAGCACGGAAGCCGCTGAGAAAAGATTATCAAAAACTACTTGTTTTTAAGGAATGTTATTAATGTCAAGGAACTCTTTCCATCCTTAGAGAGATTCTGCCTTTGCTTCATTATGGAAATGCCTCCCTCAGGCCCCAGCTGTTTGGTTTTCTACCATAGATGCAGTTGGCCCAAAGGGGATTGATTCATCACCCCGTGCCTCCTATGGCAAACCAGAGCAGACAGCACAGGCTGGGGAACACTGCCCGAAGAGCAAGGCTCTCCCAAACGCGTCTCAGGCAGGACTCTGTCATCAAAAAGACGCTCATATGCCAGTTTCTGCTTCCTCCTCGAGCAGCCAGGCTTCCTGACAGCAGGCAGGAGGTTTGGGAAGGTAATTTCTCATGCAGAAAGTTTTCTGGAAACATGCTCCAACAGGAGAGAAAGCCAGCGCATGTGCTTTTATGACACTCATATGACACTAGCCAGGGTGCAGGCTGCAGATGAGAGCCACATGAAAAGGGCTTTGGAGCCTGGAAAACGAGCCAGACAAAATGCTGCGAGACTCAAAGAAGGGAGTATGCATGTATCATGACATGCCATCCATTGCTTTTCTTTGAGCATTCCTGTATTAACCACTGAGCACAGCTGGGAGTAGAAGGCAGGCTTCACTATTCTATGTCAGTAATCATGACAAAAAAAAAAAAAAAAAAAAACAGGAAAAGGAAAAAAATAAGAATAGGCCTTTCCAACTAGGAGAAAGGAAACAAGCAGAGAAAGACTTAATCAAAAAAAAAGTAAGGAAGAGAGGTGAGACACCAACCTTTAAGCAAAGGCAGTGCCCATCTGACCCTGGGTATATGGCACCTTATAAGTACTTAAGTGACTTAGACAAGATGATTAACTTCACAGCTTACATGTGCCATGACTCTGGGAGACGAGCGGCAGCAAGGAGCTGGATGTGAAGATCTGACTTTAGCAAGGAGGATTAGCACAGCACCAGGATTACCCAAGAAAACCCATCCCAGACGCAGCTGAGTTGGGTCAAGCGAGCAGTTGAAGCTGGAGGCTCTTGCCAAAAGACTCAGTCACATAAATACAGTCTGCAATGCTACACACCCATGTGACTCAGGCTCATAACATTTTAAGCTATTCCACAATAAAAAAAGAAATACAAATGTGAAACTTTTGCAACCAAGAGGCCTTTGCAGCCATTGCAGCAATTGCAGCGATGTCCAGCACAGCAACTCATCCTGCAGGTTATCCTGCCCGGCCAGCAGCTGAATTCACTGCATCTTTACTCTAGTCCTCTGTTTTCCAGTGGAGATGACTGGATACTCAGTGTTTCTGGGCAAATTTGCCCTCCCAAGCCCTGCAGCTCTGAGCTGAGCTCTGCTTCTAGCTGGAGAGCACAGGGGCCAGGCGGAGGAGACCTGGCATGTACGTGCAGGCAGCCAGAAGTATTCCCAGCAGAGGATGAGCTCAGCGCTGTGTCAGGCAGGATGTCAGGCAAAGAAAGTTGGGAGAGGTTTGGGAACGGCGATTGCTCCCATTCTGTGGCTCACTGTGAAAAACCACAGCCGTAGGAGGAGGTATTCTGGGGAAGTGGCCCAGAGCTGCTGCTATTTCTCTTTGCTCCCTCTTCAAACAATCTGCAGCCGTTGTGCCATGAGGGACTGTCTTGCAGCACCTGTCCTGAAGGGAAGGGCAGAATGAGGGGTCCTGTGGGATGAGAGCAGAGAAAGCGGTCTCTTCCCAAAGCAACAATGGTTTCCTCCACAAGGAAGAGCTGCTTCAAGCTTCAGAAGGGGCTTAAAGGCTCCCTGAGAAGGTTAGTGGTCACAGACTTTCCTGCAGGCTCCCCAGCCCTGGCCGCCGCACGCCTGAAGAGAGGGATTCCAATGCAGTGCTGTACAGCGTCAACCTCCTGATCCTGGAAAAGAATGTGCAAAATCTGTCCTTTCACTCCCCAAAAATATTCCCTGGACATTGATACCACAAAAAACAAGCAACGGAAGTCTGCTGTAGCAGGGTAAATTTGCACAGTATTTACAAACATTCATAGCCATAGCATAGCAAAACAAATGCTGTCAGTGCTCAAGAAAAACACAGGGTTTTCTTTTCCTCGTGCACAAATATTTGTACTGTCCTGCCATTGAAAGCTGCTGACTCTAAGCAGGCAAGCAGCCCTGTAGCCGGCTGTCCAGGGCAGCCCAGAACCTCCGGCTTTGCTGCATGCAGAGCTACAAGCTCTGTGCAAGCACGGAGATAACGCCCGGGCCAAACCGGGGCCAGGCTGGTCCCCACAGTGCCACGCTGTCCCCTGTGAACGCACTCTGCAGTGGCTGTTATCTTTCCAGAGGACAGCAAAGTTATGTTTATTCACGATAAAACCCCAAAGCTTGGAGGGGGGTTTTGCTAAGAAATAAAAATAGAGTTTCCACTTCATTCACTGGGCCGTATGGAATGTGCTTGTGGCGGATATACGAGGGAAACGCAGTGAAAAGCTGGTGAGCTCTGAGAACATGAGCCCGCAGAACAACCCGTTCCCCTTCCTTCTCCTGCCTCTACGGCATTAATAGGGATTTGCACTGTTTTGCACTCCTTTTCCATCAAGAATGTCACCTCGCCATCCCCCTGCGTGCTGGCTTGCTGGCAGCCCCCAGCATCTGGTGCAGGGCACTGGGATACGGCCTCTTTGAGATGCTCACGGCGACTAGGGGAGCCTGCCCTGCAGCTCCCCACTCCTGCCCGCCAGGCCGGGAGTGGAAAGGAGGTCTTGACTCCGCGGTGCCTCCATTTCTATTCCTCCCAGCCGCAAGACACAAACACTTAGCAAGGAAAAAAAAGCATCCCCCACTGCAAGCAGACCCGAGCATCATTTACACAGTGTCAAACAGCCCCAAACGATACAGAAATTAAGGACCTGGCAGCATTCGGAGGCCACTATCCAGCTGCGCCTGAAAGGGGGCCGGGAGAGATGCCGCGCCGAAACCATCCCCCTCTCTTGTCCCGGGGATAAAGGAGAGGGAACAACCAGCCCTGATTAAAAGCATTTTTCTAAAGCGCTCTCTGCATGGAAAGATTTGGTTCAAGGAGCATTAAAATCACGGCTGTCAGCTCGGAAACAAGGGGCCGAGGGAAATGCGGGCCAGGGGCACGGGTTGCCATGGCGATGCCGCAGGCCCCGCTGCCTAATGGGCTTTCTTCCCAGGAAACAGCGGCACAAAACCTGCCGGGATGAGCATCTCCAGGGAAAATCCCACCGGCTGCTTGTGGCCTGCGCACGGAAGGGCCAGTAAGGCCCTTGAAGACCACGTTTTCTCCCATATCCAATGACTCTGCACTCCTTGCTTTCCAAAAGCAAAGCACAACTGTCGCTCAGCTATTCCCCGTAACATTCACCATGCTAAAAAAAATAATGGTATTAACTAAAATAATCATGAGTGCTGGCTGATCTCCTTCTGCTCCTATCAGGGGAACCTTTAGGGAATACCAGGGATTCAGGGCTTACCTGGAAAAACCTGCAGCATTGTGGAGTAGCGAAACGTATTTTATCTTAGCAAAAAATCTAGGGATTGAAACATCAGACAGAGAGAGAGGATGTCTCTCGGCTTTGGCAGAGCTTCATTCAGTGACATCTGACAAATCACATAAATCCCTCTGTGCTTCAGTTCCTCTGCACCACCTGTAAGCTGGTAATATTATTAGAAGTAATTATTTATTTTCACAAATGCCACAAGATTTAAGAGTTTTGGGCTACATTTTAGTGATATCATCTATAATTTATTATAAAGAACTGTCAGGGAAATGTGTGCATCTGCATCTTACTGCAGAGGGTAAAAACCTGGCATATGACAGGGAAGATTTTCCTTCAGTCCAGGGGCTAGGCTTTTTATGTTCTGGAGCAGAGAGATCAGAAGTAGCTCCCTGCTAAACCCAGGAAATCCCAAGTTATCACAGTGGGTAGCCCAGAGCAAGCCCAGAAGTCTTAAAGGGTCATGAGTTCAGGTTTAACCTGCTGTATTTATTGCCATATCTGGATCCCGCAATTCTAACACTGCTCTCTCTTGATGCAGCAGTAATTAGTGCATTGGCTGAATACAACCTGCACTTATTATAAAAGACAGCTGCGTTGCTGGGAGAAAAAAGAAGTAGAACAGTTACATTATATTAAGGATAAGAAACCGTGCAGAAATGACTTCAGACGAGGCAGTAGAGGAAAACAGTAGGTGGGAGCTGAAAGTCCCGCTGCTCGTCCAGTTCACTGCCACCTGGGACAACTCTGCCCTTTCCTGGGTTATGTAAGGCGATTACTGCCCTCACCGTATTAAGAGGAGAGTCAGAGCTCCTAATTTTTGGTTTCAAAGCCAGGTTTCTGCAACTGAAATTGGAGAAGCGTGAAGACCCATGCATTGGTGACATATGTAGGCTCATCTCAGTTACAGTGAATTTTTAAAGGTTAATTTCAAAGAAAGGAAAATAAAATGACATGCATGTCTTCTGCTTCTCGCTGTTAAATTGGACCAGTCAGATTTAGAAATCCCAGGAAATCTATAACAATCCTTCCTTTGTCACTGTGGAGCGAATCTATAGTAATGTGGGATTTAATGCGAGTAATGTAGAATGTAACAATACATAAATTTTTAATGGTTGTGACGGTGAACATAGAGAGGAACAAAACAAGCTCACCAAGGTCGCGCAGGAAGCCACAAGCAAACCTGCAGTGATTTATTGAACTTCAACACCAAAGTTCGTTCTTAGACTGTTGTGCTCGGCTAACTAATATAATACTTGAAATTCAGAAGTCTGTTTAAAAATATATGAGCATGGAGGTAGAGCACAGCTGCTTCACTGTACCCAGATGTGTAGAGGGAAAGCTCATATTGGCTCAGCAACACTGTTATTGATAGCAAATGCTGCAGGACAGTGTCCTTAGATTATCTAGATGTGTTTTGGTTGGGGGGGATTAGGCCATTTCTGGCAGTTAGTACACAGACAGCATCAGTTATTTGATTTTCTGAACCAGGAGCCACACATCTTTTTATTAAAGATTTGTCCTTCAGAGCAACAGCTGGAGGAGAGACTCTACTCCCCAGCAGCTCTCCAAGCTCAGAGTTACAGGGAATCCAATTGAAAGATTCAACTTGCATGTGATTAGATCTTATTTGCATAAAAGTCAGTCTTTTCGTTGCTATTTCTGACAAAATTACAGTTCTTTCCTTCACCCTCAGATTTACACAAATGCGTTTCTCATTTTGTCACCTTCGCTTCCCTCCAGTCCTGAACGTCAGAGGATCAAGGGATTATCTATCTGCCTTACTGGTGCCTGAGGACTACCTTGGGATACTGCTTCCCTGATCCTCTCTGAAATCTTGTATTTTGAACCAAAATACAATGGTATTCTCTGAATGGCCAGGGCTTCCCTGCATTCAGAAAACCTATTCTTACAGCAGATCTGAGGACTTAATCCACTCAGTTTTACTCCCCGAAGATCCAACCCAAGGTTACGCAGCGCGGGCTCGTCTGAATGCATTCATGGACTGCCACAAAGCCTCCTTTGGCGGCGGCGAGAGCAGGGGAATGTTACAATGGATGAGCTCATGCGTTCCCTGCAACAAGCCCGGCATTGTGCAGGCACCGGGGCCTTGTGAATGGCAGCGAATTCACTGAACATCAGGGGCCGATGACGTAGGAGTTAAGAGCTGGGTTATGCAGTATATAACGTTATTTCCAGTGGCCGATTGGTTTAAAAAAAGATTAAAACATAGATTTTGCAAATATGCTGGGCAAGGAGGAGAGACTGAGCCCTTTTGTGCAAAAATCTCTCAGCCCTGTTGTTCTCCATGCATGAGCCGTATTTGCTGGGACACTGAAGAGCCTGCTCTTGCTTCCATTGAAGTCAGTTCTGAAATTCTGCCTTCAAGAAGTAAAACTGCCATTTTATAGTCTGCAGAGCTGTTCCACAGCACTAATCAGTTCTTCATTTTCATCCTTCAGTTGCCAGAGCTTCAGGCTTTTTCCATAGAAACAGTTATGCACAACCAACACACTAATAAAGTACTGCTTCACTGATAAACTACTGCTTGTATATAAAAGTAGAAGATAACTTATTGCACAGGAAAGGCATTTTAAATATTATGCTTGGTCTAGACATATAATCCTAAAAATAGGTCCATATTGAAGTACTTCCCAAGTGAAACCTCAGGCAGAACAATGCAGGGAACTGCAAATACAGTACTTAATACTTCAATTAATAAATACCACAAACTGGCTGAAGAGGTTAAGAAGGGACTTATGTGCAAAACGTGGAGACCATTAATTCAGCTTCCTATTTTGAGATTGGCTTGATGGTAGGAGATTAAAACAGAGACAGAAACAAATTCAGAACAGAAGCCAAAATATGCTCATTTACTACAGAGAACAATTTGTGGAATGAGTCTGCTTAGGCAAAAATGTAATAAATATTTAGATAAAGAAACATTATGAAAGCATGGACCTGCTGTACGTCTCTTCATGGGCCTCCTGCGTTTTGAAACAATGAAATAAATATAAATGGTTTAGGATGATTCACTCCTCAGAAATATATGAAGGGTGTCAACTTGAAATGATTGCAGCTCGTGAAGTTCTTGCATTGCTGAATTTTAGGAATTTCCTGCAGCCCATGAGTGGTTCGAGGGACACCTGAGCCAAGCAGCATACTCAGAGTGCCACCTCCTGGCAGCCTGGCTTTCCTCTCTCCATTCTCAGAAAACATCAGGGCTCTCGATGATCTCCTTAAGGATTTCTTATGCCCTTGCTTAAATTACAAATGCATATTTGCTTGCAGAGGCTTCGTTGGTTCTATAGTCCTACGAGCTGTTGCCAGGTTGGTAAAGCAGGTAGGACGATGCCGGGTCTTCAGCAGGTGTGTGTGGGGACAGAGGGGGTCACCTGGAGGGGTTGGGCGCCAGGGAGTGCCCTGGGACATGCGTTGTCCACCGAGGACACACCTGGGAGCCCATCCATTGCTCTGGGTCACTGCTCACATGGAGTGAGCTGGGTGCTTTAGGGAACTGGAGGCCTCCAGGTTTCAAAAGATATCTATTTACTAGGTGCTCTAGGTAAATTTGGTTGAGCAGGAGGGATGGACCAGATGATCTACAGATCTTGCTTCCAACCTTAACGATTCTGTGATTATGTGCCTTAAATAAAGGTAGCCTTAAATCCACTTTTGGCTGATGCCATGCACCTAGCAGCAGGTTTTGGCAGAGATGAAGGTTTGCTTTTCCCCACCAAGGGCTGCAGCCATGAACTTGCTATTTGAGAAGGGAAGTTCAGGGACATCTGGGTCCCCTTCAAGACAGAGACACAATTCACCTGATTTTTTTACAAGGATGGAACTTCACTCTGTTGTTCCACATCAACACCTGTATTGGCTAACAGCCAGTTACACGTACTGCAGTTTGGCTTTCTAACTAGAACCAGCTATCTTAATTCCAGCTATTCCCTGCTGCAGGGTGTGTAAAACAGGAATGCTGCTAGTGTATCAAATAAGAAGGCGCAGAACACTGGTTTGTCAACTTGCATATCTCTGGCTCCCAAGAGACACTGCAGGCAATGCTTATGTACGTGAAGTCATGGCTGTATCATTCCCAGAAAACACTAAGAAAGAAACTCATGTTGTATTTTTTTTTTTTGAGGAAAAAAAAAAGAGAAAACACTATATTTAGTCTTTAAAAGAGTGTTCCTCATTGTTCTAGTAGGGCATGAAGCTGGGAAGAATTCAGAATAAATATTCCTGGTGATATCATTTGTAGGAAATGAACATCTAGTATGATCTCACTGATATAAGGGTCTCTGAGGATAAAACACAGATTCCTTTAGAACCTTATAGTCTCTAAGGAAACTGGAAGAACCAGCATTCTTACAGGCAAGGCCTGTCAGAGGAAGATAAATATCCAAGCTGTCATACAAAAGGAAACGACGACAGCAGCGAAATTTTGGAGCAGAAGCCCAGAAAGGTGCAGACAAGATTTCCATCCTTTCATGGGTGGGACAGCATCATTCCACCATTCCTCTCCCACCAGGAGACAAGAAGTTTAACAAGGTCCTCTCCCCAGCAGAAGGCAGCACAAACCTGGAGCTAATGCAGTTGTGTCCAGCCAATTCAGGCAACATCAGCTCTCGAGCAGCTCCTCTGCGAGGAGCATGTGTATCATCCCACCTTCTTATAAACTCCAGAGACCATTGCCTCTAAGTAAACACAACTTTCCAAACAGCGCTGACAAAATAGTTTGGGGGGATTGTATCATAGGCCTTTTCTATTGAAAATCCTCAGTAATTTTATGCATTTCTTCATTCCCATCATGCTAACTTTCTTGCAAAACTGTCCATCTACCCACTCATCACAGCTCAGCTCCTTTTAATCCCCTAAAAACATAGTGTTTTCTTTAACAGTAGCTGCTGGCTCATCCAGCTGGGCACTAGCTCTTGTTGAGCCTATACTCACCTTCCAGGAAACTTCTTTTCTCCATTCTCTTTTGAAAATACTCCTAAGGTTCTCTTCAGGTCAATGTTCCATTTATTGTCAAAGTTATTTCCAGTTTGGCATTACACCCTATGGACATATATCCTATGAATGCAATTATATTTGCATAATGGATTCCTGCTACACATTTCGATTGTTGTTCATTGGAAAATTCCTGACCTAGAGCCTTTTTCCACTCAATTTTCACTTTAAATTTGCCTACCATCGCAGCTATTCAGAGTAAACTGCTCTGTGCTGTAGTGTCTTCTGTGGTCTTTCTCCATAGCCAAAATTCTCCCAGGCTGCCTGTGAAGAGGTACTTGGGAATGACCTAAAAGGACACTAGGTGTCCTTATGGCAGCTGGTTACCCACACAGATCTCAATGTGATGGTGTGAGAGATGGTGAGCAACTCAATAGCCCAACAGCAGGAGATGCTCTCACAGCCTGCACCAAGGTCCCTGAGCAGCAGAGCAGATGGGGACTAAAAGCATCCGCTGCCTGCCCTCCTGACCTCGTTGAAATTACTCTTGCCCTGCAATGCATTATTCATACACCAAGAAAACCTGTGGGACCCTCACAGTGCCCTGGTGTGACAAGCCTCTGGCAGCTGTGGCGGGGGGAATTGTATTTCTCTCATTATGTATGAATCTACTGGGACTCGAGCTCATGACATCCTGCGTCACACAGAGGTTACTGGCACTGAAAAAGCTATGCTGTGTGTCACGCTCTGAGATTAATTAACAGACTACTCCATAGCCCAGTTTCCTTAGCTAGCAAAAAAAAAAAATCAGGATGTAGTGGTGCTCATAGATTTCCTCCAATGTGCCTTAATATCACAGGTCACCACAGTCCCTCAATAAGGTCACCAAAATATTTGGCAAGGCTCTCGTGTGCTCAAATACCCTATGAGAAGAGTATGACCAGCACAGCTACCAGCTGACACGTTGTTCTTCTTTAAAAATCCTGAGGTTTTAATAAGGCCCTGGAGGCAAAAGGGAAGGAGGGGACGGGCCCATCCCAGTGTGTGCTGGGGAGACACGTTGTCCTGAACTCGCTGAGTGTTTCTGTTTTCTAATGTCCTCTCACCATCAAAGCAGCACTGGGAACACAACTGCCAGCTGAAACGCCTTGTCTTCATGCAAGCCAAGGCAAGTCGCAGTGATGCGAGGCCTGAATCTATGGCTGACATCATTTCTTTCCATTAGTGCATGCAAAGGGCCATAGGGCATCTCTGGAAATCACGGTGCTTACTTCAGTGGAGCTGAAAGAGAAACCTGCAGCAATCTGCTCAGGAGCCATTCACGAAATCATGCAGCACTTGCCTTAAAGGTCACCACTGGCTCCAGGGGCAGTAGGGAATACTCTAATGTACCCACACAGTAGCAAGATACTAAAGTATTTCACAAATCTTCCTACTGCAGAACATGCCTGCTGACTCTAGGCAATGAGGAGTCTGCAAGGAAACCCAGATATATCAGTCCAGCTTGGGGGCATGTGGATATATGCACAGTGAAGGTACAAGAAAATGCTGCAGACAGCTTCCAGATTAGGCATCACCAACATTTAAGTAAGCCAGCCTGAAAGTTTTCATAGAAAGGCTCTGAGAAGCCATGCTGTGATTCCCTTTAGAAAGGGAAGATTTCTCCCCTTTGCATGAGCTGTAGCAACCTTTTCTTGTCCAAGGTGCTGGCTGTTTCCCTGTTTCATTTCTCCACACAGAAAGTTAGAAGAGGAGGTATGGCAGGGTCACCCACACAATCCACACAGCCCAAGGACCTGGTGTCCTAGACCTGCAAGCTAGGCCTCGCTGCACTGTGTCTGAAGGGTCACGCTAGGCACATCCCTTCCACTTGCGCTGATGCCTTCCTGTGCTCATCCCGCCGCTTCCTCATCGGGAAGTGGAGGAAATGGCAGTGGCGTCTTTGATAAATTGCCTTGGAAAGTGTGAATGCCAAAGTGCAAGTGAAAGCTTGCTGCTGCTCACTGTTCCTGGTGCCAGCCTCATTCCTCGGCAGGTGAAGTAGGGCCACTGGATTTGTCCTTCTGGTTTGCTAGCAGCTATGCCTTCAAAGGAGAGCTAAACATATGTGAAGAAGAGGACCAGTATGCCTATCAATTACCTTTAGTTTAGTCCTCGAAATAGAGCTATCCAGCATGTAATGCTTTCAGATTCAGTCACTGGGAAAAACCCAGGCAGACTCTGTCCGTCCTTCCCACCCACACCACAGCCTGGGTCCTACAGCACCAGGAGAGAGCAAAGATGGGAATCTCTTCCCTGAGGTTTGCAGTATCTCCTCTCTGCCCCTCCACCCCAGTGACAGAATGACATTCTGCTCTCGCCATTCACCTGGTCTCCCTTACCCAGCACTCAAAGATCCCGACACACATGCAGTTTCAACCACAGCCAAAGCTCCCTTCCCTTCTGCTTCTACAACAAGTAGTCTCATTGCTCAGAGAAGGAAAACTCAGAGCAGAAAGACTGTGAGATTGCAGAGGGCATTCACTCAAAGGGCTGTCTGCCAGGCCACCAGCATCCACTCATGCAATCTGCTCCAAGCATCCAGTACCAGCAATCTAATCCAGTGAGCCTGGATTTCATTCTTTAGTCTCCTAAATCACGGCCATGCAGGATGCTGCAGGAGGCAGCTTGGAGGCCCCCATCACTCGCGAGGCACTAGAAGTGGCACTAACTTGCTACAGGACCTTTTCCAGTCCAATGGGAATTCCCATCAGAGATGATTCATGACTGTCCCTCATCCCACCTAGACCTGGGTGAGGAGCCCAGAAGCCGATGAGTGTTGGAAGAGAGGAGAAAACATCATGGTTTCCCCACTCTGCTTTTAGGTTGTTTTAGTTCAAAACAAAATGTGAGGGTGACAAAATTTGTAGAGATAGCCACAAAAGATTTTTGTTTTGTTTGAGACTGCCCAGCACAAGTTAAAAACACACTTTTTCCTCCAGAGGTATGGCTAGAAGACAAGCAGTGTTCAGCCATTCAGCTGAGCACGTTCTTATCAAACAAAAAGACATTTTTTTTACAGAGAAAAGCTCCTGAATTTGGATTTACTTTATCAAGATGCCAGCTTGCACTGGCTGCTGTAAAGAAAGTCAGAATTAAAATCCAACCTTCATGCATTAAAAGTCACACTGAGGAGGGTAGATGGTGAGGATGTAAAAATTTCAACAGTGAAGTACGAGTAAGGGGGAAAGGAGCATCGAACAATGCTGTACGTGCCCGTGTGTGACTGGGCTGCTTCCTCTGCTAAGCCACGAACAGCACTATTTTTATCACACTCCTTGGTGACCCAAATACAGCAAACACACCACCCCAGAGCGGTCTCCGCACAGGCAGGGCTGCGGTGTTTGTTTTTCACAACAACCTCCCAGCTCAAGCGTCTTCAGCACCTCCTGAGAAAACAGGGCCAATCAGAATGAGGGACTCTTGGAGAAATGGGGAGAAAGCTCTTGTCTGAGGACGGTCACCACCACAGGACCCACTTGGTCCTGCTGCGGGGGGTAGCTTTGATCTGGGCCACTGCATCCCAGTGATGCGCTGGGCCTGTCCGGGCTGGGGATGCTCCAACTCACATGGTCTTGGCACGAGAGTGCCCAGAGATAGAGGGGAACAACTCACCATAACCTGGTCCTGAACAATTTTAGTCAGGAATCTGCAAAGTTGCTCCTGGCCATGGGGTCCCAGAAGAGGGTAGTGGGAGCGAAAGCAGCTCATTTGAGGAGGGACCTTGAGAGGCTGATGGAGGAGGTTGGATGAAGCAGTGCAACAGCCAGAGCATGAGGAGCTCGGGCCACGGGCTGCATGCACATCCAGTGGCTGTGGGGCTGTTTGCTGGCGATAGCGAGGCAGTGGCGCTGGAATGGTGCCCAGGGTGTGACTGCCAGAATATCGCCCCAAATTGAGGTGTAAAATCGCCTCCTTTTACTTAAATGCTATAAAAAACAACTCCAAGTAGTGCTGCCCTTCTCCATATGTTGAACCAACTGCAGCGGAAGGAGGAAATTGGTCTCTGTGAGCACACATCAAAGAAAACTCCCCAACAAATATTTCACTGAGGCTTCCTGTCCTCTATGCATAGCCTTAGACAGACCCATGTGTGTGTCAGCTGGAGTCACAGAGTCTCATTCCTGTGGCCAGAAACTACTGAGACCAATAAAGTTTGGCTGAAATTTAGTCTTGGGATATTGAAAGGAGCTTTTTTAACCTGAACCTGCTCATGTTCACTGTGCCTCTTATTGCTTCTCCTACCAGGTACTTCTGTTAGGGTTCTTAGAAAGCTATCTCAGGCGCCAGCATTTACGTTGATGGATTGCGTCTGAGAAATCTACTCAGACCAAAATATGCAGACGCATGCCTCTGTTTCCATTTTATTTTCTCCTCTTTGCAGAGTCACAATCTTTTCTGCACTGAGAACTAAATGAGAGCAGCTGCAGGGTCCCATCTGAAGCATTTATCAGTCATCTCCCAGCCTGTCCTCTGCAGGCACTTAACACCACTGAGTTATCAGCAGCCTGTAAACATCCGCGGGTGGTTTCCTGGTGCGGTGAGCAGGCAGGCTCTCCCCTTCCTGCGTGCCCAATGCTGCTTGAAGGGAGCAGGGGCTGGAGGACTTGCAAGACGGCGCCTCTGAGAGCTTTGAAGAACCAGCAAAAGTGACGTGAGAGGGAAGTCAGGGTTGAGCCCTCACTGAATAATTGAGTTGAATCCTGAGCTTTTTCCGGATTCACAGGCAATAACCCCTCTGACTCTCATGCCTAAAAGCAACACTGCCAACATGCCATTAATGTGCATCTGATGTACTTGTTTTATTACTTTTTTTTCCTGAAGAGGTGAAGTTAATACAGGAGTTAAAACCCTGCTGTTGCAGTAAGAGAGTAGGGTCAGTTATAAGAGCACTCATGAAAGTGGAGGAGCTGTGTTTCCTTCTCAGCTCCCATGACAATACAGCAGGCACTAGGTACTGCAGCTTATTTGGGGACATGTGTCATGCGCTCCAGTTATATATAGAAAACAGCAGATTAGATGGCGCCCAGTTTCTTTCAAGACTCTCTCGGGATTTAGAGTGTAAGTTTGGAGCCCGAGCAAAATCAGCAAGTGCAGAAGAAAGGAGCCAGAATGGAATTTCCCATGTGTGTGTTTAGTTCATGCTCTTAAAGGCAGGGATCAGAAAGCACGAGGATTTGGAGCAGTGTACAGAAATAGAAGCTGGTACCATCCCTCCCCCTTCCTTCCCAAACAAAACCTACTTCCACCAAAATGGAAAAACACTGCAGCTAACAGAGCACATGGATTCGGGCTTCAAAGCAGAAACATCTTGGTGATAGGAAAAAAGACACAGCAAATATCAAATCAGAAAGAAAATCCAGGAGCTGCATGAAACACTGCTAGGTGTTGCCAGGTGTTCTTCCACCCACGGAGAGTATGAGAGATGAAACAACCGGCACAGAGAGTGATCTGCAGCCTCTGAGGAAAGAACAATTCTCCATGGAGACAAAAGACATTCCCAACAGCTGGTACAATGGCCATAAGCATCTGAGCTACCTATTGAAAATAAGTGGGGTGTCTAAATGTTGGACACACAGAAGGAGTTTGCTTTCACCCATATAACTTGCATTAAAAGACTAGAGCTATTTATATATGGACCTGGTTCCTGCAAGGGGGCCAATGACTTCCCATTCCCACGGGAGGTGGGTGCCTGCTGAGAATTGACTTTTCCTAAAGGGTGACTTCATTTAAGGGAAAGGCTGCATTTAAGCAGAAGTTGGTGAACCCAGACAGGGACTGTGGTATGGAGGTTTGTACAGGTAGTTATGTACCTTATAGGAGGCAGTTAATGAACTTAGAGAGAGAAAAGCAAACATTTCAATATCTACATTTAAAAAGTCTTTACAGAATAGACTCAGTGACCTGAAGACTGCTTTTCTCTTGGGGAGGGCTTCTCTGCTGTTTTTTTAGTGGCTTATCTTAGCAGCAGGTCCACCCAGAAGTTCAGAGCTGAGGGGCACCCACTTGCCGAGGGTCAGATCTGAAGGGAGCACTGAAATCCAAGCAGAGAGTCAAGCTCAGCCATGGGTTCAGAATAAGAGATGATCAAGTCATGCAAGGCCAACTACCATACTCTCTGGTGCCAACTCCTTAGTATCAGCTCTTTACTGTGATGGGTACTGAGCCAATACACAGACAAATACAATCCCTAACTCAATCAACTGTCAAGTCAAGGAACAGATTTCATAAGATTTTCCCAGCCTTGTAGTAGTGATCACCACCTACACCTGTGTTCTTACTTTGAAATATTACTGTCTTCTCAGCTAGAACACAAATCAGAAATATAGAGTACACAGAGGAGGCTTCACCTTAAAATACAGCCCGACACTGAGTAATTTAGGAGATGAAATGCATGGAAGAAAACGTATTCATTGCCAATGAGCTACACAAGCCTGTAAAACCCCAAAGAGTGCTTTAATAAATCAAAAGGTGAGTATGCCATAAAATAGAAGGCACTCCTATTTTCAGCAGTTGGACATGTAAAAACCTAAGGAGGGTGTGGGAACCAGGAGAAGAGTCAGCAACATAAAAAGAGCCAGATTTTCACAGGTTTCTAGTGGGTGGGGAGATCTTCATACGTGCTTTCTTAGCGCTCTATTAGAAGGGCCTGATTTTCAGGAAGTGTTTAGGAAATACTGTTGAATACAAGGCCTCTTTTGGAAGTTTCATACTGAGAAGCTTTGATTTCTTCAATGAAAGACCTTCCCTCCAGTTGCCAAGCTTTATACCTCTGTGAGGAAACGCTAGCAACTGAGCTATTTCTGCCTGTTGAATCACAAAATTAGAAAGAGAACTGAAAAGGCACTAGGGGGTTACAGGCTTTTCAAGCATCCACATAAATTAATGGCACACAAAGTGGCTAGAGATGACCCATGTGGTGAGATCCTTTCGGAGAGATCACCTTCCAGAGGGTTTTTTGTGTGTATGGGTCTATCCGGTTGGCCCAGCCTTGGTCAGTGCCTCGCGGATGGTGCCAAGGAGGCCTGCCCGGCTCGTGGGGCCGCGGTGCAGCAGGGAGGCTGAATCCCTCCAGGCCAATACGTGCGCTCTTGCTCTCGCCCTCGCTGCAGGCAGACGCCAGCAACGTGAGTCTCACCCGCACGTGTGCGATCAGACAGGTCTGGGCCACGCAGGATCGTACACCAAATATGAGTCAACAGTGTGGTGCTCTTGTAAAAAAAGGTATTCTTGGCTGCATATATAGGACCGTAATAGGTAAAACACGAAAGGCAACTACTGTGCACAACTAACTGCTAATGGCTTCCCAACTGTAGCTGTCTGTCCTTTTTTGGGAACAGAATTCAAGAAACAGGCCAGTGGTGACCATCTATAGGAGAGCCGCAAAAGCAACAGAAATCTAAATAACGTGACCTGCGATGGAAGACTAGAAGTTTCTGGATGCTTAATAGATAAAAGCAGACACTAGAATTGGATCTAGGGAAACAGGCATTTTCTAGAAATAGTAAGGGATTATTTATTTATTGCCAATTAGCTCTTAATTGTTCTCTAGATTCCTGGGGACAGATTAAGAAGGGGAAAAAAAAGTCTGTATTATTTAGGTGAGATGAGAAAAGACTCAAGCCATTAGGGAAAAACATGTTAACTATACAAATAGTAAAGACCTGGAGGATGTTGATTCTCTGGAAAGTTTAAATAAATATTGGTCATTCATGATCTGTTAATGTTAATCCTGTCTTGATACAAAGGTTTTAATGAGATTATCTCCTTAGATCTCTTACGAATTTCATTTCAAGTCTGTGACCTAGTGCCAGACATCTGCTTTCTTTTCATTTTATTAAAAAGTACCTTAATTTGGTTATTATATGGTCCTGAAGAGTGTGCTTAGACATAGTCAGTGAAGACTTGTTAGAGGAGGCCATCTAAATTTTAAGATCCTCTGCACTAAGCACAGGGCAGCCTTGTACACAGGCTGGTCTCCAAAGGCAATTAGGAGCAAGGAACAATAACAGCAGCTGAGCTCTCAAGAGTGCTCTGAAATTAAACCCAGCAATGTCAATGAAAGCTGCTGAGGCCATGATGAAATTGGCAATTTTATATTCAGCACGGGATTTGTATTATTTTCAGGAAATAATATAAATGTGGATCCAAATATTGCATGAGTTTAAAAAGAAATATTGAATAACTTTTCATTTATTGTTTTCAAAAAAAGTAATCAGCACCTCTGTGCATTAGGCAGCTGAATTAAACTACAGTTTCAAGTTTTGAGGGTATTTTGAGAGCTTTACCTAAATTAATACATTAACACTGCAGCATGCCTTCTTGTCTACAGTGGTTTGATAGGATATCACAGCTATTCTAAAGTGGATAATGTATTATTTTCTAAAGAAGAATGATATATGTATATATATGTGACATGTACTTGCACGTCCACAGAAGACTTATCAACGAAAGTACTCAAGTACTCAAAGGAACCCTTGGGATAGTCGAGTCCAGGCAACATATAACCTCCTTCAGAAGCTGACCCTTCCCATTTCCAGCCTGGCTAATTTATATCCCTTGGTGTTTCTGTCCATGACGTCCACTAGCTTAAGTAACTATTTTTTTTCTTTGATATTTTTCCTGCTATTTAGAGAGCAATCACATTATCTTTCATTTTGCTGGACTATGAAACCCAACTCTTCCAGTGGCTTCCATTAAAACATGACCTTCATTTTCTTGGTCTTTTTTGCACCCATGCTGGTCATTAGGCAGTAGCTTGTAGTGATATCTCTTTACTATGCAGGGCAGCAGCGTGTAGGAATCGTCCAGCAAGCTCTCAGCATGTTAGTGACACAGCTGAAAACAATGCTGCAATGACAGCAGAAATTTCCACAAAAAGTTCTGCGCAGCTTCTGTGACTCAAGGTGAGCTGAGTTAAATATGGCAAAGGTTATATTTAACCTTTGTTAAATATAAATATTGCACCTGCTAGTCTTCAGTCATGTAACATCACCTGTATAACATCATACTTGAGGTAACATAGTCAGCTGCGGTGAACACAACTACATCATGAACAGGTGGACGTGCTGGGATGGGGCTGTCACTGTATCGCATGACCAGAAACACTGCACTAGAAACTGGATAGTTACTGAAAGTCCAAACTTTTTCCATATTTAAGTCCTTGAGATCTTCAGTGTAGGTGACTGGTGAATGGTTTGCTGTATTTATCTGAATTCAGCCTTACAAGATGAGGTCAAGAAGAAATTTTCCACTGTATACCGATGTGCTGACTGAATCCCAGATTATTTCGTATTACCAAATCTTTAATGATGCCCTAGCTGCTTAGCAAAATCTGATTAAAATATTGTCAACTTTGACCTTTGCCATCATTGAATTTTTGGAGGAGATGCAGGCTATCACAGCTAGGAATATCTAGGCTCTGCTGTTATTTATATCAAATACGCAAAGATATATGCAAATATTCATTTGAGAAGTTAAGATTTTCCATAAGGATGTAGTTCCAGTGTCATTGTTCTCTTTACAACAACATGACAGAAATCTGTTTTCTTGTCTCTCAGGAAATTTCCTTTCTCCACCTTGTCCTTTACTTCCATCATCCTACTGGCTTTATCAGCAATAATAGTATTTTTTGACATTTTATTGGTTAATCTTTTAACTTCTCATGTTCCTTTTCTCTTCTCAGAACCTCCTAATGCCCCTCTTGTTATGTACCACATAGGAAGGTCACAAGAATTCTCCCTGCTGTCTTGAATCTCAAAGCATTTCTTTACAATTGCTGGAGTTTTGGCCCCCGAGGTCCATGAGGCAGGAGCTCATGTGGAGCCCATGCCTTTTTGGGAGGGGTCCGTGTTTGACCAAGTGAGCTCGAGCTTTGCCACTGGATAAAATCCGGTACCTTGGTTGTAAGGTGTCCAGCAGGACAGAGAGAAGATTTGGCCTTTGTTGAAGTGGGGAAAACACTGGCCATTAAGAGCACGTAAGAGCATAATGTACCCAAAAGAGCATAATGTTATGTGCTGGAGGACAAAATGGACTAGGAAAAAAATGGAAAAGTTTGCCACAGAAACAAATTAAAGTGATATAACAAAAGGCAGAGATAATATGTCAGTAACACAATAGATCTGTGACAATAACCCTGCATGCACAGCGGGATTGGACTAGATGATCTCTGAAGGTCCCTTCCAACATTAAAGGTTCCAATGATTCCAATAAGATGGCTTCTACTCCGAAAACAGGGATGCTGAGAAATGCTTCAAAGCACTGAATTGGACTGAGGAAATTCTGAGGCTCTGGTGACTCAAGCTTCGCAAAGCAGCTGCCATCTTTATTGCATTTGAGTGGAATTCTTTAGAGATTATTTGCTCTGATTGCTGTTAACTTATTTAGGCCTTGCAGAGAGCCATTTTTCTGCTTGTATTCTGTAGACTTCCAGAATTACTAACATGCTTTTAGCAGCTTCCAAAAGGCAACAGCTGTTGGTAGATTTTAATTTGCCATACGTATTGTTTTCAAGTTTAGAACTTGAAGAGGGTTGGAAACCACAGTATATTGGCCATGTGAATATTTGCATGTGTATATATGTCCAATAAGATGTTTTGAGGCTTAATAGATTTTTTTTCTTAAGTATTTTTACTCCTAATAATTAAAATCTGAAAGCACATCTATACATTGCATCAACATAAAAGGTCCTTCTAGAACAGGGGTAATCTTTCATAAGCTATATTCTGGTTTAAACTATTTCAAAATATTTGTCATGAGTTGGGATGGACTCTTTATGGGGAAGGTTTAAATTAGGTTGAGTACTATTGGACTTGCCTGAATCAATCCACGCTTTCTGTCAAGTGAAATGATCAATGTGATAGTTTCTCATCTAAAAGTCAGTCTACTTACATGTGGTTTCTTGAAATAACAATGCGTCTCCTGTAGTTGAAAAAAAAATACCAAGCAGAGGTTGAAAATATTTCCACTCTTATTCTGCAAGTCACTTAAAAGTATTGAATGTTAGAATATCGGGATGGCAAAGCCAGCCGAGGCATGAAAACAGTGCCTTGAAGAAATTTAAGTACACAGTTCAGTATTTTGCAGTTACACCGACATGAACTTTTTTAGTTTTCCTTTGGAACAATTCATTAACTTTTGCAAATATGAACTCCTACTTGATGTTAGAAGCTTTACCCTTGGATACACTTACAACTGTCAAAACTCCTCGTCCCCACCACGCGAAAAATGGAAAGACCATTAATTATTTGCTTTGGATTCACAGAGGAGATTTTCTGAGGAACTGAGACTGTCTGGATATCTTTGCTTGTTAGCCAAATATACAGGAGCTAAGAGAAAATTCAGCCATGGCCTATAAATATCTACAGACTACACACTAGGGGAGAAGAAAAGCTTCTTATGAATATGCTTATGCTGGAAATTAGAAGGTCTCTTAATCCCCACAGCAGTGATGCTTTGGAACAATATTTCACTAGAGTAATGAGTAAAACCATTTTAAGATGAGGTTTGATTAGTTGCAAGGATCATCACGTGGTTGTCTGTGACAACAAATGACAGGGTGTGTGGGTCTATTCATGGGTGCCTTTTCAAAACTCAGACTTACTTGTCACAGAGGGAACTTGGGGATACTGCGTAGTCCGGAAAGTCTGGCTTTCACTTGGTGTCTGCAAGTGAACAGAGGTCATTCATTAGTGCTAAGAGGAGCCTGAGCAATTCAAATCTGCTTTTCATGGGCTGTTGGCATGATGCATCTAGAAGGTAAAAGATGGGCATTTGCTTGATAGCAGGCTATAAATTGATTTGATTAAGAGAATTTTATGATGAAAATTCTTTAAAAATGAAATTCAGTATGAATGATTACACTAATAATATTTTACTTTTTCTACTGTGTATTTTGCCACCCCTTCCGATTATCAGATTACAGTATATAGTCTTTGTTTTTGTGTATCACCTTCTGCCAAGCACATGGATACGGCAGTACCAGAAATTTCAGAGAAATACAGCAACTATGGCATAGTGGCATTGCACTGTAGCAGTGCGATGATGCCATCCACTCCAAGGATGCATTAGGGCAAACTCCCATTAGCTAGAGCTTGAATTATACCCTGGAGTACTTAGGATAATGGTGGAAAATAATGTTGATCTCAGGGCGTAGGCTAAGTATGGCTGCAACAAGGTGAGAGGGAGCAGAATGGAGCTTTGCTTGCTTTTCTCATACCCCAAAACTAAAAAAAAAAGTTGGGCAAATAACAGCACGTCAACTTTACTAATACTTTGTTTTGCTTTCGTCTCTTTTGCGGGGGGGAGGTTAGGGGTGGTGTCATGATCACAGAGCTTTTTTCTGTATCAGTTCAAGAGCTAACACAATTTGGGAGCTAAGCAAGGCAGCTAAGGAGACTATAGTGCACCAGTGTCATGAGATGCTTTTGATTAGCTTCTTGAAATACAGGTTTCCTGACAAGCTCCTCTGGTGCAGAAATTTGTCTGGCAAAACTAACTGAGGAGAAACAGCCCAATTAGAAAAATGCATTGTAATTTTCTACGTCTAGTGGCAAACTCTATTAAGATCTATGTTCTATAGGAAGAGTTTACAGACTGTTACTTTTGGACCTGCCAGAAAAGCACCTGAAACTGATCTCTGTTTGACATCCACAGAACCAAATGCTCCAGGAAGAAAAGATAAGCCTTGTGCAAGGTCTTCTAAAAAAAAAGTCCTCATCCACCTCCTCAGGTAATGACCAGCCTTCAGCATACGTGTACATGTTTACTAATGTAACTGCAAGTGTTATGTACAGTATTGTTTCATGCAGCAAGACAGAATGACATCCAGACCAACCTACCACAAGTACTTGCCCTATTTTACTCAGCAAAACCTTTAAACACAACTTCTCGGGTTAATTTAATATTAAAAAACACCCAGTAGGCCAGCACTCCAGGGACTCTTCCACTGGGATCCCACCTCCACAATGAACGTTCACAAACAACAGGAGAATAAGCACAGAGCTGACTCACAGACATCAGCTCTGCACATTTGCTTGTGTCTCTGCTGGCAGTTTCCTCCAGCAGGATCAGATTTTCCAGAATCCTGCCTTTCAAATGGCTCCTGCTGGCAGACACGTTAAACCCCCAGGCCTTCTACTCATGAGTTCAGGAGAGTTTAAGCTCAGAAATAAAGCATAGCTCACCTGCAAGTTTCCAACTGAGCAATCTTCCAAGGGAAAATGGGTATATAGGCTATATGGCTATATGAAAATAAAACATAGATATGTCGGAGTTGTTTCAGATAAACCATTTCAAGTACTAAAATGTGCCTGTCCCAAACACAGGAAAATTCTCAGCAAACAGCTGAGGATTCTCAACAGGGACAGCTGCAAGCTAAGCAACACCTGGAGCCATTGCCCAAATGATTTTTGCACTTCAAAGAATGCATTTCCTTTAAATAAGCTATTTCTTTAAAAGGCAGAGAAAGAAAGGATAGGCGACTTGTTTCATAAAGCAACATTTGATCTTTATATTCCTCATTCTTATCAAAGGCCTTTTGCAGCTGTGAGTTCTACATTTTATGTATTGGTCCATAAAAACACCTGTGCTTTTTACTGCATGGAGTTGGTATAGAGCACATTACCACAAGGCTCACTATAAGCAACTGGTTTATTTTCCCCACATGATTCTTCTGTATTGCCTTCATCCTGTTCTCACGTCAAAGTAGAAAATTCCTGATTTGAAGGAATCTTCCTCTAAAGACTGAGCTGTGCAGAACTCTGGTCTAAGGAGTTACTGCTACTGAAAAGCTCAAAACTTGTTCCCAAACCCACGGGCAACCCACTCATTTTGCACAAGCTCTGTCCCGCAACCGACTTTGATTCATTAAAACCACAGAAAACTTTATCCTCCTTTCCTTCGCCCCTTTATTTCCTGAGCGTGTTTTCTATGTTCATTTCCTGTGGTTTATTCAGCTGAATCGCTCCCAGGAGCTGACCAAGCAGCAGCCAGCACAAAACAAGCAGCTCTACAGGCAGAAATACAACTTCTGGTCTCGGCAGCAGCTACCTTGGCTCACTGCATCTTCTGAAGCCAGGATGAGCCACATCATGTGAACATGCAACATCTACAGCCTAAAATCAGACGAGATGAACTCCTTTGGAGGGGCCTGTAAACTAACCCAAGCTACCTGGGCACCAAAGCAAAGGAAGAGATTTCTTACCATCACCTTTCACCAGTCTGAGAGAAAGTCTCCTTCAATGCAACCAGCAAAATATTCAACAGCCCTATGTGTTTTTGCAGTGATCATTTGACTGAAGCCCAGGAGTATGCAAAGCTGCCCCTGGAGAATGAAAAATGCAAACGACGATTGCCATGATTATATTAATGCCAGGTTGAATGCAGAGAAACCCAAAGACAGCACATTTAGCAAGCACAAGTAGGAGCGTTTTCCACAAAGAACTTTATTTTCAAGAACACAGCAGTAAAAAAAGCAAAGTTTGAAGGAAGAAAAGAAAGTTTTATGTTTATTTTTTAGTAAAAACGTTTTACTAGGAGGAAAGTCATTTACATTCTGAAACACACATTCAAAAATAAAGAAAGAAAGGCAGCAGGGCATAACATTCAATCAATACCTAGTACAACATAATAAGATCTGTTTATTAATGATCAGGAGAATAACACTGCAATATTTATTCTTAAATTTGTATATACAAATGCCTATCATACACAGCAATAAATGAAGACATAAACACCATAAAGATCACATACAATAATTTCCATATTTAACAAAAGTTTTCACCCGTAACAAAGATTTCAACTGTAACAGAAAGAATATTTTGAGTGGTAAACAATAAAAATTAATACTAACAAACTACTTCAAAAAGCAGCACAATAAACAAAAACTCATGATGTACAATTACCTCTCTCAAAAATATTCACTCATTTCTTTTGCTCCAAGGTAGATCACACAGCCCACAAAAGTTAATATTTCTTTTACTAAAAAGCAGGCTTTTGCAATTTGGTCCATTTACATTTTGCCAACTATCTTAGGGTACCATACCAGAAAGAAAAGAGTTGTGTCCCCCTCAGTCTTTGGATACAAAACAGGAAAATTACATTCAGTGCAAAAGCAAGATTTCTCAAAATATTCACATTCTATTGGTTTAGCCTATTTAGTTTACTATTTTCATTCATGCAAAAATTGCAAATTAATCCCATTCCAAATGAGGATTTTACCATCAATTTTAAATGCTCAATTGATTAGACTGCAGAATAATGGAAAAAAAAAAGCTTAATCCACATGATATTCTGCTACTGAACTCTATTAAGTTAATCAAAATTACACTAACCTTACACATCAGCTTCTTTAGAAATGCAGGCTTAACTATAGGTTCAGAATAGTGAAAAGATAGTGAAATTAAAATAGAATAGCTCTTAAAAATATACTTACTTATCTTTACACAAGTGTCAAACATTTCTAAAGTTTCACATGACCTCCAAAGGACACAGACACTAAAATAATTGTTAAAAAAACCACCACTTTCAACCACCGCAGACCTGATAGTAATATTGAATAAAAGTGAATAATATTATCACATTATCAAATCTTTAAACTTCCTAAAAGCTTAGGTATAAATTAGAAGTTGCAGTTCAATCATGTAGTAAAGCTTGAAATGAGTAAAATATTTTAGGTGTATAACATTAATAATCTGTGTTGGCTACATAATATGTAAATATAGATAGAAATTTCACCCCCCAAAATATTTTTTTTTTAGTAAGGAGAGATAACTTCAACAAGGGTAGATCTCTAAAGAAGCAGGAAAAATCCTCCAACAAATGTTCTGGTATTGCCAAATTGTGTCTTAGGTACTGTATTAAATAAAAAAATGACTGTTTTTGTCAAGTAAATTGCCAAGAAATAATCTGTATAATCACAAACAAAAATATTTTCATACTCTGAAGTTACACAGCCTTGTATCAATATCTGAAAGCACATTACAGAGTGAATATTCTCCTTTTCTTGGCAAAAAAAGACCTGCACAAAGTCTCCAGTCTCCACATCAATACATCCATTTTTGAATAGAATCAGTATTTCCCAATTTGGTGACGGTCTGCTGGGTCTCCAAAGAACTGTCACCTCTTATATTATGTTAACTTGCCATATATTATAGTAGAATCATACATAGGATATTTTAGTAGGTAAAGATTATAGCTCCATCAAGGTGCCAGTCAACAACTTCTATGTCTACAAATGGTGGTGCAAGTCAATGGTGTCATAAAGGCACTTGTCTCTCACAGAAAGTATTGTCTTCTCTAAGCAATTAAAAATATATCTAAAAATAGTTTTAATTTAACATCCAAAATTGTTTATACTCCTTACAATAGTGCAAGTCATCATCTACACAACAGTATTTATAAGTTCAAAATGAAAGACCTAAATGCAAAATGTCCATGACTAAATATATATTGATCCGTTATTTCATCTTAATGCCATGCTCTCAAAAACGCCGGAGAACACGCTATTGTGGAAATGTTATTGATACTTGCAGCCACAAACAAAACCGGAGGCTCACACAGCAGTATAAGCAAGCTGATTTACTAAGCTGCTAAAACAATTAAGTGATGAGTTACAAAGAGAGACATTTGCCACAAGTCCTCTCCAAGTCACGCTTGAAGCCACACCTGACCTGTATGAAATACGTCACACACATTTAAGTCATTAGGGACATTTTTATAGCTACCTAATTTTACAAAAATAATTCCAAAAGGCCCATTCATATCAGGGTGACTATTTTCTTTCCATCAAATGTGAAAAGGCCAGTCAAAAACAGATCTAACAACACAGTTTAAAAAGACATCTAATTAGTCCCTAAAGAAAGTTCAGTGCAGGTTTTGATAGTTTAGGGAGGGCAGCATGAAGCCCTAAAAATCCTGTTTATCTAATCAGATTTTGTTCTCCAGGTCTCATTTACCTCAAAGCAAGAATTTGAGGGAGGATCCATCAAGAGAAGGGGAAAAAAAAAAAAAAGAAGCAGATTTGCAAACAGAAGGGGACAAAACAGACATAATTACAAGACCAGGCATAATAGGCTTTGCTTGTGCAAATGCTAATTTGAAGTAGGCATTGTAGTTCTGCTAAGTAAGAAATCTAAAAACCCATAAAGCTGTGCTGGATGGAATAAAGTACAATTCAAAAGTCAGCTTTTTTTTTTTTTTTTTGCATTTAATACTTTCCAACTTAACAACACATTACGAGTACATCAAGACTACACTGAACTTGTTGGGTGCAGCCTCATGCTTAAACACTAATTTTTACGTCCAGTCTTCTTCAAGCAGTTTTGCCAGTCTTGTACCATAAGGAAGTTTCTGTCTCTTTGAAAAAGCTGCATTCTCTAAACACTGCACCAGATTATTACAAACAAAAGACAGAAAGAAGCCATCTGATCAAGAATTAAGTTATTCCTTCAGAGAATCGCACTTTTTGCCGGATGGCGGTGACCAGAATCGCTGACGAGGTACTGACAGTTGCCATGGCAAGTGGGTAAGTGCGTGGGAGAGCAGACATACGGCCAAGTCAAATCCTTATGCAATCGCCGTGATTTAGCAAAAACACCACACCACCTGCAGCCACGTGTTGCCAGAGGGACTATCAGTCTGCAGAAAGTGCCAAAGGGAAAAAGAAAGGTATCTACTGCTAGACTATGGCTGCGTCAGTACTCCCATTCATCTGTTTTCATGTCCAGATAGTAGAGAATATTCTGTGCCAGCTTTACTGCTTGCTTTCTGGCAGCCTTAACGCGCTCATCACCTTGTGGATCAACAGCATCAAGTGCTAGAAGTTGCTTTGTGAGAAGCTCTTCCAGCCTCATGTAGTTTTTATCCGATCTGTTTCCATCAAATGAAATCACCTCCTGCTGAATTTGAGACAAGTTTCCGAGAACGCTCCAAACTGCTTTGTGAGACTGATGTTCAGCAGCTGTTTGTTCATGATATATTTGCCTTTTTTCAAGTGCTTCCTTTAAATCAATATACGTTATGAGAGTTTGCACTTCTATTACTGCTCTTCTCCTGGCTTCTCTAATACACGGGTTTTTCTCCGGACTGACTTCATCTAACTGGGCAATTAATCCTTGCAGTTCTGCTTTGGATCTTAAATACAAATCAGAAGCATTCTCTGTTTTTAAAAGTAAAGAATTAACTTCCTTCATTTTCTTGCGGATTTCTTCTATTTTAAGAATGGACTGATTTTGGGCCAAATCATAAGCATGGGTAGACTTTGCTTCCTCTTCCAAGTCCAGGTACTTTTGCAGTTTATTGATCTCTTCAACTACTTCCTTTCTGTAGTTTCTTATTTCCGTGCGACCACAGACATCTAAGGCATCCAAATCAGCAATCAAGCCTGTGAGCACACAGGATAAGTGCCTGCAGGTATCATTACTATTCACTCCCATTAGAAGAGCAATGAGAGTTCCTCTGGCTTTGTTCACATCACACATTACAGAGTTAATTTTGGAGACAGAAGGATGCGCATCATTAGAGAGTGGCAGCGACAGTTGCTGCTTTACACAGCTTTCTATAATCTCCTGAACAGCACAGACTTTTGTCAGAGTGCGATACCTCGCTTTGCGTAATGAAATTTTCCCTCCAGTTTTCACCTGAGTAAGCCTTAGTACGATGTCCTGAATACCTTCTTCAAATTCCTCGCTTACGCAGTTGCCTCCTTTGTAGAAAGGTGTAATCTCACGCTCCACAAGCATCTGTGCTTCCTTGAAAATAGCCTCTATTTCCAGCCTGCGGGGATGGTTTGCGTTTTGCTCCAGCTCCTTGAGCAGCCTCTCTGTTTCCTGAGCCGCACGCTTCCTGGCTTGCTGAATATCGCCTTTCCCTTCCGTGTCCACAGAATCGATTTCAAAGAGCTGCTTAGTAAGACTCCTTTCCAAATTCTTATAATCTTTGTCGGAAGGCAAACCGCTGAAGACGGCGACCTGCTGCTCAATCTCCTTGACTTCCTTCTGTATTTCATGCAACCGTTTGATGGAGGGGTGTTGGTTACCCATATCCATGCTCTTCCCGCATCCACCTTCGGGCGAACTGAGGAGCAAGAACGGCGTTAGGAAGAGGCTGGGCGGGCGTTTCACGCCCTGCGCAGCGGCCCGAGCGCGGCGCCCGCTCCAGCTCCTCGACCCAGGAGGGGCAAAGCGCCGGCCTGCGTTTTGCAGCCGCCCCGCGCTTGTTCCGCGCCTCTTCCACCCGCTCGCGCCGGAGCCGGGGGGTGACACCGAGCTCTGTCGCCACCGCGGAGCGTTTGCTCCGAGGCTCCGGCCTCCCCCGCGCCGTCCCCGCGCGGACGGCGGGTCCCTGCCCGGCCCCGCGCTCTCCTCAGCCGCTGCCGCCCCCGGCCGCGACGCCCCGAACGGGGCGGGGGGAGGACCCGGGCGGCGCCCGCGGATCATAAAGGGCCGTCGCTGCCGCCGCACAGGCCCTGGGGGCCGGCGAGGGCCCCGGAGGAGCCTCCCCACCTCCCCGCGGCTCCCAGTGGTGCCGAGCCGGCCGGCCCGGCCGCCTCACCTGCTCGGCCGCCTCACCTGCTCGGCCGCCAGGCCCGCTGCCCGGCGCTGCGCCACGGGCCCAGCGCCGCACGCCCCGCCTCGCCGCGCTCCGCTCCGCCCCGCGCGGCCGGCCCCGGCCGCGAGGCCCCGGTCGCGCCTCCCCTCCGCGGCGCTGCCGTAAAGCGGCGGGCGGCGATGGCCGCGAGGGCCGCCGTGAGGGCGGCGGGCGCGCGGCGCCGCCTCTGCTCGGCCCAAGGCGGTTGTGGCGGCGCCGAGCGGTCCGAAAATGGGGTAAAGCGGCTCGGTGCGGTGCGGGGTGAAGCCGCGTAAGGCGGCGCGGTGCTGCGCGGGGCGGCGGAAGGCTCCGGGGCCGGGCGCGGTGCCCCGGGGCGCGGGCGGGGAGGTGGCGGCGCCCAGGGCCGCGGGGCGGAGCCCCCCGAGGTGCAACGTGAGTGCTGTGAACGAGCCCGAAAGCAGTTTTTTCGGAATTGTTTATCGTGGTTCGCGGCTGTCGGGAGAACTACAGGTTCCTTCGCTGTGTTTTCTAGTGGGTTTCAGTCAGCGCGAAGGCGCACTGGCCTCAGTGAGGCTTCTCCTGCCGCATGGAGGGGACTCGTGTCGCGCCAGACTCCTTTACCAGTGTCTCGCCAGGGGCTTGTAACTCCTCCATATGTGTCTTTTCTTAAGGTACCTGCATTCCGCCCGCCACCGCACTCCCGCAGCGACTGGATCGGGCCACCCGACCGGCGCTCCAACCTGCGGCCCATCGTCTTCCACGTGCCGCCCGACGAGTCGCGCCTGGAGCGGCGGCTCCGGGAGCTGCGGCAGGAGACGCAGGCCTGGAACCAGCGCTTCTGGGCGCAGCAGAACGTGTCCTTCCAGCAGGTGAGCGCCCCACGACGCCCGGCTCCCCGCGAGCCCGCGGCGCCGGCCGCACGCGCTGGCGCTCGGCACTCCTGGGCCTCGGTGGCCCTGCAGTGGGGTGACCTTGAGCCGCGCTTCCCGCTTGACAGGGCTATCCCAAACAGCCACCTTCACGAAACTACCTCATAAACTACCAAATTCTGCCTGCAGTTATTTATTTCTTGCTTTTATTTGATATTACTTATTTCAATAGGCTCTTTTTTTTTTTTTTTTTGGAGAAATTCCTTTTGTCATTAATTTTATTTTCAGTTTGTTCAGAGTGACTGAAAAAACTAGAGAGCCTGTGTGTTTTACTGCTGCTTACTGCAAAAAAAAGGCTATTTACTGTTTCATTTCCTATCTTACACTTACTAAATTATAACCTTTTGTACATGCAAGACTACAATATGTGACTAAAGCTGCTGTTGAAAAAGATCAGCTTTTTTGTGCTATCATAACTAAGAGCTGTAGAGAGTATAGGTAAGATCACCAAGGATGAGAGAGGTGTCCTGTTGCACTGACAGTGCACCCTTAACAAGGCTAAAAGTGGGGACATTATTAGTCTTGGTCTTTCTTTTAAGTAGATTGTACCAGTGGTAAGGAGACACTGAATTCTGCTGGAAGATTAGTGGACAGTACATACACCATTACTTGTGATGATTTTTGACAATCATGTCCTCCCAAAACTCACAGAGATCTCACAGTAAATGGATTTTTTATTTTTTTTAATTATATAGGACTGCTTTTTGAATTTGAAAAATTGAAATGCTCAGTAACTCTCTCTCTCTATATATATCTCAATAACTTCACTTTTTAGTGATTGCATGTTTTTCAGCATACTCAAATCCTAAGATACATAGGAAGCCATCATAGAAATTTGTCTTTTGTAAAACTTTGCAAGATCTGGATCCTGAAGTTTGGCTGTAACTTCTACAAATAAGTTGTGCATGTTTCAGTAGAAGACTTGTATGAATTAATTGATGCACACAGTAAACATCTAAGCAATAAAATTATTGGTGTAATTACTGGATTCGGGAAAATGTTTTATTGACATCTCCAAGTACAATGAGTAGTATTAAGCACTAAGCTGGCATGTGATTAAACACAATGGTTAACTTCAAGGACTGAGTACATTAAGTTCTAATGTGGGAAAACATATTTTAGGAAAAAGAAGAATTTGTTTACTCAAGACTGAAAGCCAAAGGTCTGAAAATGAAAGATGAAACAGGTTAGTGACATCTTTTTTTATAGTTTAGGATACATTCTCAATTCTATTTGCCCTTGATTTCTGCTAGTTTATTGCTGCCTGTGTCCTGTTGCAAGTAGTACACAAGTAGCAGGATCTGGAAGTGTTTTCAAGAACCCTAGCAGAGGAAAGGAGCTCTTAAAAGCTGTACAGGTCAGATGATCTGCATAGTTTCTCCCACGCCCTCCACTGGAGGGAATGTGCTGAAATCCTAGCCAAGTACTTCCACCATTCTGTAGTTAAGGGTTTTTTTGAGGTTGTTTTTTACTTTTGCACTGCATCAACCCAATGAGTTAGCTCAGCTAAACATACCCTCTTTGCCCCAAGTGCATATCGTGGTTGGGTGGGTGTATTCATGCTCTTCAGCCTCAGGTCCATAGGATATACAACACAGAGCATTTTTTCCTTGAGGGGAAAATAAGGCAGCTTCTGAGGAGACAGCAGCTGCTGCTCTCTGGCCTTCTTTGCCTTAGGAAAGCTGCCTGTAAAATATTTGCCTCTCTAATTCGTTATGTGAAACTGAAAAGAAGATGTCTTCATAATACAGTGAGATGGCCATTGTAGAATGAGCTTGAACATTTTGCTCATAGAATAAAGATCTGTTTAACAGAACATCTGCTCTGATGCTCAATATATCATAGACCTTTATGTTTCACTTTTATTTATATTCCAGTGATCAGGTTGTGAAAGTTGAGAAAGCATTTTAATTGAATTTTGTGTTATTAAGAAAAAGGTTATTTTATGTTGGTGTTCTGTTTTTATTTTTAAGCTTTTTTTTTTCCTCCCTAGAAGCAAAAGAAAAAAAAAATAATAAATTCGTACATATCTTAAAATAGTGTTTGGTGCATATGTTGGAGTAATTGTTTTGTTCTACCAAATGGGCCAGGTGATTGGGTCATACTGGAGCAAAATTAATGCTATCCACAGTCTACTAATTTGGAAGTTTTCACTGAAAACATAAGATACTTATTATGTATGTGTGTGTATCTCTCAGTAATAACCTATATGTATGTACAGTTGGAACAATAGTTATTTCTTGTATATATGTGAAGGCTTGGTCAGTTCCACTGATAGCGGAATAAAGAAGAAAAAATACATAAAGCTGTTAAGCAGGCAGCCTGCAAATAGTCGTATGAGTTTACCTCATATCCATTTTAATATTTTAGATTTGGAAATATTCATGTAGTTGTGATCAATAATTTACATTTTGATGATAAATCTCAGGAGCTTTAAAGTGAATTTTGGAACTCCACCAAGTTGAATCTCTCCTTTTTCTGTCTCCCTTATCCTATCCCCTGGGACATTCAGATTTTATTCTAATTTTGGGAATATCAAAAGTGCATGAAAGTTTATACAGGAATTATCTCGCAGAGGTCAGGATATCATCTGGTTCTCTAGCTGCTGCTTCTGTGCTATAGCTGCAGATCTTCCATCATGATCTGCAGAGAGAATCAGTTTTCTCTTATATTCAGCTTCATATATGAGCATATATATACATACATATGCTTTATATTCTTGGATTTTACATATTATATATAGTTATTATTCATGCATACATCTTCATATGCAGGACCTCTCTTGACCTTACTCTTCCACAGGAGAGTTGTCTTCCCTGTTGTTAGTAAATTAGACAACTTGGAGCATATATCCTCTGATACTTGAAATTTAACAAGAGCAACAGAAAGAGTTGTACTGCCCTGTCTGGAACTTGGGAGTGTCTTGTTAGTGATGTTCTTGGGGTTCCTTCTGCATTTATTGATTTCATCGGCGGGGGAATTCAAGTTAGTGTGAGTGTTCTCCTGGTGCTATTTAGACTTCACCCCTCTGAGAGATTAATTTTATTCAAAGTGGAAACCCTACTAGATCACTTCCCTTCTTTGACAGCGGATCACTAGCTTCCTAATTGAAGACCTTATAAATATGGTCACCTTCAGAAGCAAAAAAATGGCTTAAGGGTTGACATGCCAGTTTCAAATGATTACAATTTTTAATCTGCTGTGCTCCCTATATATGTGCTCCCTATATATATATATATATAGTAACTTTATAACTATAAAGTACTATATACTATACTATATATAAGTATACTATATATATATATATATATAGTATATATAGTAACTTTTTATCTCCCTTTTTTATATATATATATATATATATATATATATATATAAAAAAGGGAGATAAAAAGTTACTAATTTCTCCATGTTTACAGAAGAAGTCTGCAGGACAAAGGAACCAGACCTAGCTTTCCTGCCTCTGAACACAGTGTTCTCACCACAAAAGTTATCTTGACAAAGTTATGCTAAAAATTATTTACAGGTCAAAAAATGACACTGAATGCAGAAGAAATGGCTGACTTCTACAAGGATTTCTTAAGTAAAAACTTTAGAAAGCATATGCATTATAACAGGTATGTAGATGGTTTTCTTGCTGATGTGAATGGCATAAGAGCAACAGAAAAAAGGAACTTTTTTTTGCCCCTAATTGTTGAAATAGCATCTAAAGCTATCATCTTAGAATTTGCAGAAAGATTTGGGGAAAAAAAAAAAAGTGCTATTACCCTTTGAGAAACTTCTGCAGTATGATTTGGGTTCCTTTATTATCTATGTGGAAAGGTATTATCTTTTGTGGAAAGGCAAAACTGATATCATTCTTGTCTTCATGACAGAGACTTCAATGAGACAGTCAGACACAGTATTTCTTTTATGGCACAGTTTTTTTTTTCATATTGCTAATTGAAACTGATAAATATATGGGTAAAAGGATTGAGACTTCAGACCAAGGCTCTGATTGTTTTTAAAATGCATCAGTTAAGGACTAGTAAGTGTGGTTCTTCTCAATATAAAATTTTCATGAGAATAATATTTAGTATTTTTGGTTATTGTTTTTATTATTTTGCAAGCTTATATTAAAAATGAAACTGATAAACTTCAAGGTTGGAGACTGCTTGAGCCTCTGAACACTTTGGCATCATTTGGGTAGTCTCACATCCACTCTGCCTCTTCACAGTGCTTACTACATATCAGTGTAGCTGCTTGTGCAGCAACTTGAAAAACTGCCCCTGGAGATCTGAAATAACTGAGGGGAAAAAAACTTGCAAACACATTGCCCAGCAAAGGACGGGGCACTTTTGTGGGAGGGCTAGAAATGAGGAATGAAGGGGAACTAGGGAAGGATAATTCTTCCTCCAGTTTAAGCAACACAGCCCACTGAATGTGAAATAACAACCTCAGTGTCTTCTGTCTGTTGGACTGAAGGAGTTTTGGTCTTAAAGGTATTAGACATTCTTGGGTGCTTATGTTTTAACATTAGCAGTAGTTATACCACCATTCTACTTTATCTACAACAAGTTGTGGTTTAAAGTTCTTTGTGCATGTTCTAGATTTACCATAACAATATTATTAAAAAAATTAAGGGAAACATTTAAAACAAATGCATGCAATTTCCTTGCTTGTAGCAAACCCCAAAATATAAGCAACAGCATGAAACCAGTGAAAACAAACAAACCAAAAAAAGAATATGATTGTTCAAAATGGCTACGCTCTGTCACCTGATGGCTAAGCAAATAGTTCCATGTCAGAACTGGCCGTCAGAGGCCATCATAGTGCAGGCGGTTGGGCTAGGGAATCTCAGGAGGTCCTTCCAACCTCAGTCATTTCGTAGTTCTGTGAACTGATGGCTGATGTCCCATCTCGATCTGATTCAGGCTCTGTTGCTAATTCCTGATGTCTGTCTGTCCATTCATCCTCCCCCTGCCCAGCTGCTGCCTTGTTCATAAAATCGGGTAGTGCCAGTTGCATCATTGCAGCATAGCCTAGAAAACACAGGAGCTTATCGTAGGCATTCTGACTTTTGAGGAGTTATATCAAAAAAAAAAAAAGGAAAAAAGTTTACACATTTATCCTGTGTTCTTCCCCAGTGTTGTTAACTGGCCTGAAAACAGTGGCTGTGGAAGTGTAATTTCTAAAGTTTAGTTAAATTGAGACATTGACTGCTCGTAGACTCCATGAGTGCATGTCCTAGAGAGCTCGGACTAGAAGCACAGTCTGGTTAGAAAATCAGAATAAAAAATTAAGAAGGAAATAAAAAATGAGACAAAAAATGAGAAAGGACAGTTGCAATGTCATCGTGATATTTTGATTTAACGTGACTTTTTGGCGGGTAGCTCCGTGCTGCTTGTCAACATGATTCTGGATCCTGTCCTTAAGGGAGGCTGATACCTAGGGTTTATGTTAGCTCTACCCCGAGAGGTTTCCCGTTGACCTAAATCCCTGTCTAACCTTCCCTGCTAGTTCCACAATAAGCACATTCTGTTGCTTCTTGTGCAGCACTTCACAAATGGAGGGGGAGTGCTTATTGGGAACTAGAAGGACATGATTGAAACAAGCCCTCAGATGTAAAAGACTGGTATAGATTCTTATCTGTATCTCAATTTGATTCCAAAAGTCATGTGTGCTTCATTAAAACTATTTAAAGATATGAAGACTCTAACTTTAGAAATATTAAGGACATCATTTTTAAAACAGACTGAATTAGAAACCGTATGTTTGCCATAGCTGGTTATGTAAGTTAGTCTTTGAAGTGTGATTTTATTTTTCCACTCTATGGGTAGCAACCGTGTCCTTTCTGACACATACATCTTCATACACGCACAGCAAATCTTACCCGTAACACAGCACTGTATTACCAGAACAGCTTTGTAACCACCTTTCTTCCTGAAATATCTGATTTGGTTATGGTGATTTTAGCTTACCTAAATTCAAAAATAATTTATCATAATATTACTTACTCCTTTTTTAATTTTTACAGTTAAGCTCTGAATGGTTGTAGCCGCATAGTCTGCATGTCATCTGTTTGCAGACGTGGATATTTTGCATTGCATGACTAATCTACAGATTCTGTCTAGCCAGCTACGTAATAGAAAAATAGACATTTCCATGGGTTATTTGGTACTAATTAGGCCGTAAAGATGTTGCCATAGAGAATAGAAAAAAAAAATCATGTCATCATTGAATTGTTATTTGTCAATGCCAAAGGATATTTTAATATAATCATGTGCCTTTCTCCTGTTTTTGTTTTGTGCATTTGTTATTCTCCTGTCTTTGGAATAATAGAGATTGGTATAAACGTAACTTTACTATCACATTCCTCATGGGTCAAGTAGCCCTGGAGAGAGCTCTGAGATGGCTTCGCTGGAAAAAGAAAGATATTGGAAATTAGTGTTCACAGCTCCGTGAAGAACATAGTACTGTAACTGTTCATTTGTTACCTGTAGTGGTGTTCAGAACCTGAGTATCTAATGCAGTAACTACCTTCATCTGTAAATGTAAATGAAAATTGGCATCGTTCTTAATTTATAACCACTATTTACATTACCTTTGGTTTTTATTCCAAAAATACCTCATTTTTTTTCAATACAAAACATAACTATCTAAAGCTGTCCTTTATTTACATTAAACTGGATGAATCTCAACTGTCACAGTTTACCTCAAAGTCAAAACTCATTTTAAAAAAGTTACAACTGTACAAGGATATAAAAGATGTTCTGCAACAGTTATTCTCACTAATACAACATGGTCATGTAAATATGTTAATGAAGAAGGAATAAGTATGATCTGTGAATCTACATAGACGCTACGTGATTTTGTATTGTTCATCTTTCAATGTGATCAAATCCCATTGTTAAGGAATACTTAAACAATGGTTTCTTGTAAATGACTAAGGCAGTAGAATCTTCTTAAATAATTTTGTTTTCTTTGGAAGAAATGGATTCCCCTTGGACAAGAGTTCTTCAAACCTCTCTTTGGTGAAGATTTTTAGCTGTAGAGCAGTAAAGTAGATGCACTTAAAGGAAACTGATACTTGGCTGTATATTAGTACTAAAAAGCAGTGATTTCTACTGTTTCACTAGGTTCTTTAACACACTCAAGCAAGTTGTTTGAGGAAGATTTTCTAGCCTCAAGGGAGGCAACCTGTATCACCTAGATAAATGCTGATTTTAAACAAAATCTTAATATTACAGCCTTGTATCTGTCCTTTTAAAAGTCCATTTCACACAGTGAAACACATTGGTCTTCTGATGCAGTGCCTATTAAGCTGTTTCTGTTTAAAAAAAATGTGTGTTTTCAAACAAAGCATCTTTCCCTGAAGTCATGTTGTAGGGAAGGTTCTGATTTTGGAAATGTCAGGTCAGTGGCAATTGGCCTGTTTTTCATATCTAAACATGACATGATTTATTTATAGGCTTTTTCAGTTGGGGAAAAAAGAGGTTTGTAATAATAAATTGTAACAATTCTTTTGCAAAATAAAATAAACTTTAGTTTTATAGTAATGGATTACATTGATGGACAGCATTGATACAATGATGATTTTGTTAGTCACTGAATAAAAACAATCATATGTTTTCTGAGATAACCAGTATTTCTAAGAAATACTATTTTTGAATGTTATTTACTGCATCAATACTGTAAAATAAGTGCATATATATTTTTAAGTTTTCAAATGCTCTATTTACTTAGAAAAAGTAAATTATTGAAATAACTGCTGTGGGTGTGTGATGTGATTCTCCAGGACTTTAAATCATATCTTACAGCACATAAGCTTTTACCATGATGTGGGTACATGCTTTATTAAATAGTCTCAGTGTTAAAAGAATGGTTGGATAAAATACACAAATAGCTTTAATGAGGAGATGAGAACCCCAATGAACTGAGCAATGTTTATACCTTTTGACAGCCTATGCATAAAGTCCCTAAGGTACAGTTTCATATATGCTTTAAAAGGATAGAGGTCAATCAAAAGAAGCAGTTTCATCGTTTCTGAGACGTCCACTTGTATTAACACAGACATTTCTGTGTTTGCCAGCGGAATCAGATCAAGAAATGTAACCATTACTAGAACTTATCCAAGGAAAAGAGTGGTAGAATGCAGTAGGGTCGGTGTGCTTCATCGTGCAGGTATTTGAGTGCTGCTGTTGGTGTAAGGCAAGATACAGGAATCATATGTGGGTTTGAGATTAGGATTGCACTGCAGTCAACTCGCAGTGCCTGGGAAATTACTTCAGATCCCTATTCGAGTCTTGCACTGCATCTGGGCCTCGTACTGATTGTGGAGATGCAAATAGGAGCATTTTAGTAACAAAATGACAGCTGTGAAATCCTCTTGACAGTTAGAAAGAAATTTTGAGTCTCATCTGAAATTGAGTCTCATTACCAAAACTACATGCACTTACTAAGATAATTATATTTTCTGAACAGCCAAAGGCTGTATCATTTTTGCTACCATTGCATTAATTTTGGTGTTCTTTTCTTGACTCAGAGCATTTGTAATAATGCCAGGTGCTTTTAGTTATTATCGATCACAAATCTTTTATGCATCAAGCAAGAATTAGGAGCTCCCACAAACTACTGAAAATAAATTTTTTATGTATACAGAGGTCGGCTACAGTGACTGAAACGGCTAAAATAGATGAAAGAGCAACTTCACGGTGCATATTTTCTGAGTATAGGAGAAATGCTTATCATTTAGGTATTTAGCTAATCCTGTCAGAAGGAACAAGCAGTATTTCATATTTAGTATTGTCAGCATATGCCTTTTTAATCCATCTCCACTCTAAGAGCATAATAAAGCAACAGAATCCTGGAATTATTCAAATAACTTCAGATGGTTTGAATTAGTATGAGAAATGGTTATGTGCTTAGAATACATATATATATATTTTGCTGTTCATTGAACTTCTGTACTGAAGCATTAATTTTGACAGAATTAGAGAGGAGAAGGAGGAAGTGTCAAATGGGAGTTGCAAGGCAGACTAAAGGTTGGTTTGGAGTCATTGTAGCACCTGTATGTATGATTAATAGAGAAGAATCTGTACATCTCAAAATAATTTGAAATAAAATGCATTTCTCAATTTTATTATGAGTTTTAAAAGTGGTGGTAATAGCTACTGAGAAGGATTTCTCCTTCGGTTAAACCTTCTCTGTTTAAATGAAAATAAGAAATCAGTTCCATGGTCAGATTTGTTGTTTAGATACTTAATGCTTTTTGGGCCTGTTTTAAGGTGACTGTTGCTTGATTCCTATTTCCAGCTTCCACTCTCACTAAACAATGACGGTATCTAATCAGGTGTAGCCACACAGGCCAGTCAGATTTAGTCTAAAAAGAAAACCAATTAGTGTACATCCTGAACAGAGCCCAGTGGCCTTTTTTTTTTTTTTTTTTTGCATAAAAACTGGGAGATTGAAATGCTTGCAGGGAGGAATAATATGTGTCTGGAACTGTAATATGCATTAATAACGTTTTCATATTGAAATTGATGTCCATTGATTGCTGTAATCAGAACAATAATCCATTAAATGAATATTCAGCTTCATTCTTCAAAAATAATAACAGAAGTATACGTTATTTCCTTTATTAGTTTTATTACTTAAAGAGAGTTTTAAGTACATGAACTGTAATGAGGTTGAAAAGCAGTTATTAATATTCATTACTGTATAAATCACTTTTGAGCCTTACCTTTGCATTCATTGATGGGCTGTAACATTCACCCATGTATTGTGAGACTTAGCTGATTGATATCTCAAATAGCAGATGCTGTGGGAGAGCAAAAGCCGTACTGCTGGCTAGAAATAGTAAAGGTTAAAATTTCCATGATTCCTCTTTAAGTGTTACTCTATTCAAGAGAAGTAATATTTTATACTATTACCTGGAGTCAAAAGCAAATGAAGAGGTGTAGAAGGTATGTAAATGCTCGGTGAGTTGTGGTTCCTGTTCCACACAGCTTATTTTGTCTTACCAGTTCAAACCACGTGCCCGTGGAACCTAGCTGCTTGCTCTTTGAAGACACAGTATCCTGCTTTCTGGTGCACGCGGGTTCTTGCTGCTAGAACAGGGGGTGCTCCGAACGGGCTGACGCGGGCAGCGTTTGCAGGGAGGCTGGACGCGGCCTTTGGCTGCCGGGGCAAGTAGTGCTCAGCATAAAGCGGAGCAGCCCGGAGGCTGCTTACATGGAGCAGCGCGGGCAGGACGTCCAGCCGGCCCCCATGCAGCCAGGAGCTGCTGGCTCGCAGCGGTGCCCGGAAACCTGCTCGGCCAATTCGGGGCTGCGATGCCTGAGCCTACGCGAAACACAAGCTGCAGAATCAGCTCAGATTCAGATCACTCTTCATGCCTCACTGTTGAAGAGCTTCCTGGTGGCAGATTCTAGCTTTGTCTTTGTGATAAATCCCTGCCCTGGAAAATCTTTCGCATGGAGATCCATGTGTGGCTGTTTTTAAAGGCTTTCCTGAAAGGGTTTCCTGAAAGTTACAAATTTTCATTCTAGAATGATTTGAATAATTAGAAGTCTGGATTCTTCCTTTTGCTTCTTATGTTTTGCAAAACAGATTTTGTAGTCAAGTCTGTATTAGAAGGAAAGCCCATGAAGTGAATTGCAGATTTCAAGAGATTAATCTACTCCCTTGATTGCTTTCCAGCTGTTTTATCATTATTCTGGAGTGTTAACATGGAAAATAGATGGTATGTCACTGCATAAATATTCTGCCACAAACCATGTCAAAAGAGTTCTGACTTCAGTAGCTGTAGACACTATAAATCTTAAGTGAAAAAAAAAAAAAGCTTCTAGAATGGAAGGGGGACGGAAAAAGAAAATGGAAAGTTCTAATTAATACAGAAAATATTCATTGGAAGAAAATATTTTTGAATGTCTCTTACACTTAGCAAAATAATATTCTTAATATCACTGGAACACCTTCATTTTCCTCAAACCTTATAAAAATTTCCACCAGAAAAAAAAGAATACAGTACAAAATACTAAGCTGACTATGAGATGAGTAAACAGCCACAGGTGCCAATTTGTGTCAAACGAGACGTCGGCTCACTTCAAAGAGAAAACAGCTCTGCCAGAGGACATTTTAGAGCTGTTTTAACTGACAAAGAGATAACTCAGAATTAATTCATTTGCTGTGCTCCTCTCTGCTGCTGCTTCCCTGGTGTTCTTTTTTCCTGTACTGGGAAAAGGGGCATCTTTGGCTTGGCACCAGGAGCCTTGCTGAGCACGACTAACAGTTACCACCGTGCTGCAGCCCTAGGTTTAATTGAACTAGTCTGTGGTCCCGGGACTGGGTAAAGCACAGGCTGATGCCAAGAGCATCTGGCTAAGAGTAGCCACTGAACAAAGTGTATTTCCTTCCTGGGAAGATTTTCCTGAGGTTTTTGAAGCATAGAAGGCTCACATTGTTTCTCTAAAAGTGGCAAAGCAGCTTATAATTTATTGTCTTGAGTCTGTAATCTTACAGGTATTATTTAGTGGCCACTTCCAACACCATACTCAATTTAACATGTAATTAATACTGTCATTTCAATTTTTAGTTCTATTATACATTTCTACTTTGTTATTAGCAACAACTATGACCCAATGTAGCTCATAATCAAACAGTTTAAAAAGGCAAGTTGAATTAATGGGGATGCCTGCAAAAGAGCATCCCAGTTGTCTTTGGCTGCAGAACAAGTGGGATGGGAAATGACAAATGTGTGAACTTCCCTTTAAAGAACTCTAGATTGCCTCCCGCACCGATGCATTGCAATAAAAATGGCAGTCACATTCTCGTTGTTATGTAGTTAATTAAAAGAATGGAGGGGACGGTAAGTTGCTCTCCATGATAGGTAGGTTTCTGGTCACCAGCCTGTTCTGTGAGTCACGAGAGCTTTCAGATACATGGTCATGGAGCACTTTGTGGGTCTTCAGCATAGAATAAGAAGTGTAACACTGCATAGGCAGTCCATTTCACTTTCAGGTCTATTTTATATTATCCTCTTTGCTGCCAGCCCTCTCCTAAGGTTTATTGAGGCATGTTTCTGTTTCCTGTTAGTTACATTAGTTTCAATACCTAGGTTTTGATATTTCAGCTTTTATGAAAACCTAGTTATTATTTTAAATATTAAGACATTGTTTTATGCTAGAGTATACAGAAAATCTAAAAACTAAGCAAAAATATTTCTCAAATAACTGAAGAAGTAAAGAACTCATCCAGATAGGGTAAAAATCCAGGGGAGAGCTTCTTCTTCCCAGAAACCTGAACATCTTTTCTTTCCTTGTGAGTGCTCTCTGTTCCATCTAGGAGGAGGATGAGAGAGAGAAATGTGTTATGACAAGGCTTGGATGATCTTTATGGAGCACTTTGAGGGCATACTGCACACTCCAAAGTGCGTATCCGGGCTTCCAAAGGATCCTAGTCTTTTATGTCATTGGACAACTCAAAGTGTCACCAGCTGTACCTGACAACTTGTCCATTTCAGACATCCGCAGGTTCCCAAGGCCTAGCCATACTCTTATGAAGCCAACATGCCCTTCCATTCAAGGGGCCAGAATCCAAAATGAAGGAATCTGATCCATGGCCTCTGAACCTAGAATAAATGTTATCCAGAACTTAGAAAGGATGAACAGGATGATCTCAAGAATGATCTCATTACAGTACATACCCGCTGTGGGAATAGGGAGGCACTGAGGGATAATATACACCCCACCCTGGGAATAGGGTCATTTCTCCTTACCCTGAATCTGCTCTGCTTCCCAGGAGACAGGATGAGTAGGAACAAAATGCCCAGCACATTAGTTTCCAACTGATTCTCAGAGACTCTGCCCTTCTCAGCTCCATGCAATGTGAACTGTCCATTTAGCCACAGGCATATACATGAACACAGTTTCTGCAGAGATATAATGGGCCGTTGGCACAGAAGCTCCAGAAACAGTCGTCACTCAGCAAAAACATTTCCAGAGGGACAAACTGTATCACCACAATTTCCCCCATCCAATGCAACTCACTAATTATTTGGCTTCAATAGCCTCATAACCAGAGCAAGTTCCAGTAATGGAAAGTGGATGTAAAATGAGCCTCCATAATAGCTGAGAAAATCTGTCATCTCACTCTGCAAGAGCAAGACTCCGGAGAACAAATTGCAACAAACCTGATCGTTCCTCAGTAGGGTTTGTTGATTTAATAATAATAATAATAAAGGCTAAATGAAGTGGTTATTTGCAGTACTGTTGATATGTAGTTCTGTCTTGTCAGTAAATGCAAATTTCTAATTGGGCAAGGTCTCATACAGGCATCCTTTGTGGTTAGTATTCTTTGTGATTGGTATATGCATGGGCTTTAATATAAAGCAGCATCTGAAAAGTCACATATTCCTTCTTTTATAAATGTACTACGGCATCTTAGTGAGAATCAAGTGAATAAATCTTCCATGTCCCTCTGAGGAAGCACCAATTACCTTCATGCTGAGACAAGATTATGTCTTGGTCTGCACCTCTGTCTAGTGTCAATAGAAAAGCGAAATATCATTCTTATGCCTTCAAAAATTCTGGAAAAAAAATCTTATACTAGTAAATGAAATTGTCCAAGTTTTACACTGATGTGTGAGTGAAATTAAAATCTAGCACAGTGTTTTTGAAAGACTAGAGGAAAAGCAATTTTTGTAGTAAAACTCTGGAGAACTTCATGAGAAAAAAAAAAAAAACACCTAATATAAAGCCTCCTTCCTCATGCAGAAATCCCTACTGTGATTACCTCTATTACCAAAGTAAGAGCCTCACCTGATCTTATTGCAAGTAATCTGACAGCAGAGCCTGCTGAGCCAGCAAACCTTCCCAGCAGGATGCTGACAAGCCATATAGGTGACAAACACCTGGTGTTTAATGAAGGGAATGGGAAGGGGAGAATATAAGTGGTAATAATGCAGCCACTTATTGTATTATGTAGGCAATGTTCTTACTCTAGTAGCAACTAAGATTAACATGATGTTCCTCCAGTTGGGTGCTAATGTTGATTTCATGTGAAGGCTTTAGAATAATGTCTGCAATGGTTCAGTGACTATGGGAAGTGGTTAGAAAAGTAAATGTAATCTGTGACTCCTAAGCAATGATTTCTCGTTGTCCTAACCTTGAATGAGCAACTGGAACCAAGAAGAGAAAAGGGAAGAACACTGAAAAGGGAGAACATGGAGGAGGAAAGAAGGGGAGCTCCCAATAGAGTGATGCATAAGCACTCAAAGTTGTGCAGAATTAATGGGGAGGAGAGATCCTCTCTAAGAGGGGAAGGTGCTGGTGGGTGATGTAGCAAAAGTGGTGCTGACTGCAGACTGTGGAAGCAGACAACAAAAAAAGCTACTTCACCTTTGAATTAAATGACAGATATGGAAGGAGCAGAACCACCGCAAAAGCAGAGATTGCTGGTGGTGTGAAATACATATGAAGGTGTGCGCAGAGTGGGGCCCTCCTCCTTGGATACAGCGAGGGGGATACAAGGAGGGTAATGGAGAGCTTCTGAGGATAACTAAACTGATGGAAATTCTGGTGTTTAAAATATCCTGGGCAATACTGGCGCTGTTTGTGAATTCATATAGCATAGAGTGCTATGGTTTGTCCAAGGCCACAATTCTCAAGAAATCTGTGACCACTAAATGCTTTGAACATCCACAGAGTGGAAATTGGGACATAGAAATGCAGCTGTGTTGCTGAGACTGCCTAACACTTTTCTGTATGTTTATATTGACGTAGCAAATATTGACAAGCAAATTGTCTAAAAGTTTCTAGCATTCATCTGCTTATTTTAACTCAAATAACTGAAAAATTTTGTCTGGTTTTATGATGAAAATGTTTTGAAGGTAATTGACTAAGCCTTTCAGTATCCTTTGGGCTTTAATAATAGCATTGCTGTGTAATAGCTATGAAATGAACAGAATTATTGGCATTGAGTAGCAAATGTCAATGTCCACAGTGAGCATCTTACTCTCTTTAAGAAAGTAACAGAAATTAACTAACGAAATAACCTGTTAAAATTTGCATGCTTTATTTGCTTGTTATTTAACCGTGCATAGAAAATGGCAGAGAAAGGCACACTGGCTTTCACTTGTTACAGCTTTTTAGACATCCTCGTGGCTCTGAAAAAGGATTCACTTGTATGTAAATGAAGCTTATTGACTTGGGGAGCAGGATCATGAGCAGCGTTTGCTTTACTTCGTGCTTTATGCTATGTCCAACAGTCAGTTCCCTACAAGTAAGGTCAGGCATTTAATCTAATATCTAGTAATAAATCCGGGCAAAATATAGTCCTTTTACTCCAAAGTCTCTGAACTCCATGATAACAAGGTTGTTCTCCATGCATTATTTAGACTAAAACTGTCTGGAATTAGGTACCTGACACTTTCGACTCTTGTGGTCAACAAAACATTAGTTTTAGTTTGCTTTTTTCCATATGAGATTTTTTCTTTTTATGAATTATAAACTAAAAGTTTATGAACTGCCAAGTGATCATAATCAAGAAAAAAACAGGTTACTGAATCTGGCAATACTTATTTCCATATTTACTATTGCTGGTATGCTTTTACATAGTATTTTAGCAGTGGTTGAATGTATTCTAATTTAGTGCTTTATGATAGCTCATATTTACAAAATGAAAACATGGATTTTGCAGCTCTAGGATTAGACTTTAGGTTAGATTTAAACACTTTTGTCTCCCTCTTCTAGGAGGGAAGATGCTCTGAATGTAAAATTAATTTTTGGAATGACACTGGTAAAATGAAACACCCCACGCTTCTTAAATTGAGTTAATGTGAATTTCTCTATAGAGAATTTCTCTCTTCCTCTGACTGTGGATGTCAGTCAAACTGAACTTGGAGTTTGCTGTGTGTATTTCTTACACCATTGCGCCTCAAAACGTAAGAGCTTTGTGCTGCACTAGCTTAAAAGGTTGCTTTTTTCCTCCCACTGGGAATTACAAGCCTTCTTTTGGGAGAGGAAGGAAATGGCTATATTGAGGAGAGGAAAAAAAAAATCTGGCAGTGTAAATAACATGTTTGGGGGGTTAAATATCTACTGAGATGTCTGCAGAAAACCACAGTGACTTTGTTTGTGGCAGATAAAGCCTATTCTAGAGACAGCATGTCTAGATCATTCATCCTAAAAGCAGGGTACATAACTAGTTCCCTAAGAGAAGATGGAAATGTGGGCAATAATACAGTTTTGCTGCTGGAGGAACTTGTATAATTCCTATGTAGATGGGACAGGAAAAACAAGATCCAATTGAGGAGAAACTCCTATGGTATTTGCAATCGAGCAGAAGCTTGAGAAGAAATGTGCTCACCGCGTATCTCTTGCTTCCACTCTTCTACTACAAGCCATAAACAGAAGGGAGTAAAACTACACTTTGGTTCATTGAACAAATCAACCTTCCTGCACCAGGGAGCTTATAGTGCATGCTGCTTATGCAAGAAATCACAAGCGTTCGTCATCAGCCAGCAAATTATGAATCGGGGTCATAACTGGAGTAGCTGCTTTGTACAGAGATGCTTGGAGCTCCCTGGGGTAAGCAACTAATTACAGGAAATATTTTAAAGCAAATGTGTGATAGGAAGAAAGCAATGAATATTGTTTATTTAAAAGACAGGAGTGGTTCCTTTGAATCAGTTCCCTTGCATAATTATGTAAATAGGACATGTTCTATTTTTAATTAAATCTCTTGCATATTCATGGAAATGCTGAACTTGTGGACCCAAAGGCATAACTCTTATTTTTAAAATGTAGTTTGTATAAAGGAATGCCTTTAAATTCTTTCCTTTTTCCCCTTTCACATTACCGTACAATCACATACTATTACACATGGTTAGCCTGACCTGTTCCCTGACTTTCCTGTCAAAAGTACCCTATAATGCCAAACCATTAATATAAAATTGTCAGAGGAATGTTGTTTTAAATGGAGATGGGAAACACAAAACCTGCCACTCTGAAGTACTAGTATTACAACTGTTTTTGCTAGAAAGCCACATCTCTAAGATATGAATCAGCAGTGTTCTGAAGTATCCTTCAGTTCCCTCAGCTTTGCGGATCCCACAGTAACTCTGTGCTTGCAGTCTGTAGACAGTCCACTTTGTCCTGACTTTAGGAGATGCTCCTCTTAGGCATCTATGACTTTCTCTTCCTGTTCCACCTCTTTCACTACAGCATGAGCTTTGATTCCTTTTTATGTCTTCCTGCTTCTTCTCGTTCTTGCTCTGCCACTTTGTAGGTTTGTTCGGTATTATGTGCGCAGGCAAGTACATGTAAGCTGAGCTTTCCATGTATATTTTAGTGTACCGCTTAGATGACATGTTTTGATTTAACAATATACCTCCACATGGTCCCATGTTTATGCTTCATACCTGTACCTCCTGTAGGAGTTGCATATTGATGCTCAGACAATAAAGCACCATAATACCCTGTCTAGACTTTACTCCTTCATAAAGTTGTCACTGTTCTGATGATTCCTAATGCACATTTTACTCTTATGTTGTATTTGACAGTACCTTTAGTATCTTTCATCCCCAAACCTATTTTCTTAAATTTTCCTTCATTTCTGGGATCAGCTTCTACCCAGCAGAACTAAAGCAGTATGAGGAAAGCCCCCTGACCAGCCTTTCTGCTTTAGAGAAACAGGAAGTTGTAAGGAAATAGTTGTGGTGAAACTGAGCGTTACGGTGAAACTTTTTTGTTTTATGAATAAACCCATATAACTAGAGATCTCCCACTATGTTCAACATGCACTTAAGATGGTGTGGAAGTGCACTAACAGCACATGAGTCCTGGAAAGGAACACAGCTTTCACAGCACTTGTCCTTCAGCCTCTGCTGTCCATGGTGTGACCTGTGCAGTGACCGTGAGGTGCTGGTGTGATGCAGATCCTATAACGTATGTGAGCTCCTGAAGTGCTTGAGAAGGGAACAGGAACTTTGTATTTCCTACTATAACTTCTTTGCAGGTTCCTAAACCTCCTTCCAGAAGCTGTGTGACCATAACCACGGCAAACACCCACCGTGGTAGGCAGCACCGAGCCCGTGGGGTGGGAGCGCTACTCAAGTGCTGTGCTCAGCCCAGCTGCACCCTTCACACCCACAAGGTGCCCGAGCCCGGCTTAAGCGCCGGGCACAAGCGCAGAAGCGGCAGTGAGCGGCCTCGCACCTGAGCCCGTGAGCTCCTTCCCTCAGCGGCCGTTGGGCGCGCGTGACCGGCCGTTGGGCGCGCGCTCTGCCCGCGCGCGGCCGTTACCCTCCTCAGCGGGGAGAACGCATGACGTCATAGACGGCGGTTGGGGGGGGGGCTTCGAGAAAGAAGGGCGCGCGGGGCGTTGTGGGAGAAGGCGCGGCGGCGCCGCCATGTTGCGCCGGGGCGGGGCGGGGCGGGGCGCGGGCTGCGGCGGGGCGGGCACGGGGCGGCGGCGGGGGCTGCCTGCAGCTGTCAGCGCCCGCGCCTCGGGGCTGGGCCCGGCGCCGAGCTCCGCGGCCGCCGGGGCGGGCCCGCGAGCGCATCCGGAAGGGTCGCGGTACCCAGCGGCTTCCTCTCCGCCTTGCTTTTCCTCCGATTCCAAAAGAAAGGAAAAATAAAAAAAGGGGGGAAGAAAATCCCTTTTCCTTCCGCCCGCCCCTCGCTGACATCCCTCTGCGGCCGCCTCCTCTCCGCCCCCGCGGGCTGCGCGGCCGGCGCCGCCTGCGCGAGCGCTGCGCACATCGCCGAGCCGCAGCACCGAGCGGTGAGTGCGGGCGCCGCCGCGCCCGGCCGCTGACAGCGGCGCGGGGGGTGGGAGCGGGGCCTTGGGAGCTTCTTTTTGCCTTTTTCCCTGCGGCCTTCCTGCCCGCCCTTACGCGAACAACAAAAGGCTGGGCCGGGCCGGCAGCTGCTGCCCTGCGGCTCCCGCTGACAGCCGGGCCCCGTCGTGTGCGTTGGGTTTTTATTTTATTTTTTTCTTGGAGGGTTGAGGATGTTTTTCCGTGTTTGGCCTAAAACGGTGTGAGTTGTGATCACCCTGGGGGGAGGAGGGGGACACCACCCCCCCGGCGGGGATGGCGGTGGCTTCGCTTTGTCCCCTGGCTGGCGACCGTCCGCGCCGCAGCCCGGCCGGGCGCCGCCCAGGGAGGGGACCCCGGGGCGGGAGGCGGGGGCGGGGGGGTCCTCGCCCGGCTCTGCCAGGGCCACGTTTTTACACTTTATTTTGCCCATTCGAGCCCAGTCTGAGATGGGGAGTTGGAGAAGACAGCTCGGGTTTTGCGGTGATACCGGATTTATATATTGCAGGGCACCAACCCGTGCTACAGTCTGAGGCGGTTCTCGGACTTGGGTCTTGGCGCAGGAGGTATCTGCAGTTGCAAAATAACGAAGAAAAACGTAGATTACGAACATTTAATTCCTGCGCAATAACCTTAATGCGTAACTGACCTTATTGACATCTTCGTTCAGGCAGGCGTTAATTAGAAAGACCTCCCAAATATTTTCTCTTTTTGGCTTTGTGTTTTTTAATGTTGTTAGGTAGCAAAATGTCTGATCTGTAGGTCTGTCTAGCAGTTGTGTAGAGTCACAAAAAAGGACTTTTTGATTCTTTAACAAATGCTTTGTTCTAAGCGCATTGGAGCACATTTTAATGATCAAAGCAGCATCGCCTAGATTAATACTACTAACTACCTTTTTGAAGGCTATTAAATCAATTATGGTGCTTTTTTTCCCCATTAATCATTTCCTGTAGTGTTTATAACTTAAATGTAACAACAATATTAATCTGAATTTGGAACCGGAATACGGAATTGGAAAGTAAAACCAACTAGAAAAAAGTGAAATATTGTGTTTTGATTTGCCTTGAACTACAAAGAGGTGAGAAAATGTTACTTGTGATATAAAATACTTTCACAGTTGAACATAAAACAGTATTAAGTGACAACTTCTAAAATATAATTGTAGAATTCTTGCTGTTGGCAGAAGGTGCAGTAACAATTACTCTGGGAAGTAATTGTCTCTTTCTCTTCCCCTTTTGTATTTGCACTTCACTAAAATAGGAACTTATGCCCAAAGGGTGTGCATTGGAAAGTTAAAAAGGAACCTCAAGATTTTGACAGTTAAGCATTTTAATTTAAAAAAAATCTTTTTCTTGTTTTTTTTTTAATTCAGCATTGATTTTTGAACCCTTTTGGAAAATGGCTTTATTTTAATTGATTTTGAATCCTAAGCTTCAGTGAAACGTGATAGAGAATAATATAACCCTAGGATTATAGCTATAATTGGAAGTAACACATTCAGCATTTACTGGCAGCAACAAGAAAATTGATCCATTTGATGATTCTGAGCACAAAGCCTTGTATTTGTAAGCCAATGGACATTTTTTTTTTCTTTTTGTGAACACATAGTTTGTTCAAGCTATTTCCCTTAAAAAAAAAAAAAAAAAAGCTATTTCCCTTAAAAATGTGGAAATCTCTGTTTAGATATGCTTTTTATGTTACGCAGAGCCATGTGGGGAAATGCAGAGAATAGAAATTGTCAGTTCCTCAGAGTCATACAAGAATGCAGTATCACTTCTGCATCATGTTGCAGTTAAAGTAGTGGCAGCCTTTCTGTTGCCAAAGGGTGATGATGATGGGAATAAACATCCGTTAATGAGAATTCTAACAAAAATTGGGTTTAAATTCCATTCATTTTTTTCTCATTTAAAAAAAAGCTATCATATGTAATTAAAAAAGGGAATAAAAGGGTTATGCCTGTCTCCAAAACTGTGTTGATATGATCTCATTTACTGTTTATTAAATTACTGTGAGATGCTAAAAGTGGCCTATTAATAGAAAATGTTTTTCTTAAAATATAAGTCTTTGTTTGATGAAAGAATTGTGTACTAAATTGTAAATTAATTTTGCTGGAGACCAGAATAGGATCTATTGAATGCTTTCTGACAAACAAAAATCAAAAATAATGCTGTATAGACCTGTATGTGGTTTAAGGCCAGTTGCTGCTTACTCTGTTTATGAGGAACTTTTTGTGATGATAGCATAAAAACCCTCACTAGTGTGCTATTTTTAAACCTTATATCCATCTCTCTATATACTTCTCTCTATATATAGTCGTATGTGTATTGATATACATCTATACACATATATGTATGTTATTTAGTTGTGAGTTGGGGGAAATACTGTATCTTCATATTCAGTTCCAAGTCCATTTAATGCAGCTCTTGTTTCTCTTGAGACGTGGATTTCTGCAGTTCTCCTTCCATCTCTTCTTCTGCTTGGCTTCTGTGGCCAATAAATGCAGTTGAGTTTATTCTGAAATTAACAGCATATCTTCAGATGCATAGCTTGTGATTATTTTAACACTTAATTGTACAAATATTTATAAAAACAATGTTTAAGAGGAGTAGAAACAAGCAAGTTAAGCCAAATTAATCAATGAGCATATTCTGCACTTTATTTTAAAAAGTCATGGTGACAGACAGTGATGAAACAAGCATGCTAAAACGATTTATATAAACAGGTTTTTTAGTCTGTCTACCTCAAGGTAATGTTAAGTATGACATGTCTTAAAAAATGGGATGTGATCAATTCCATTGTCAGTGCCTTTGTCACTTAGTACAACCCCAAAGAAACATTTTTCACTGTTTAATGAGAGCATTGTACTTATTTTGATCAGATTTCAAAAAAAAATGTTTCTATTTCACTATATTAACTCTTATTTTGTTCCATAAAAGGGCTTTGAGCATAAAATGCCCAATAGATGACTTTATTCGTACCAAGTACCAGTCAAAGACAGTTTTTTTTTTTTTATTTTCAGAAGTTTTTTTTTGTGTGTGTTTGTTTTCAGTATTGAACCTGGTAGCAGTTATATCCTGAATCTCATACAGCTTCAGGTATTTTTGATATACAGAGGTTTTCCCATTAATTTATTGGGTGAAATGTTATTCCTTTCTGATAGCAAGCTATAAAAATAAGTGCAGTTTCTTTGAAAAGCTTAATCAGCAAGCAGAATCAATAAATGCCTGACCAGAAGAAGGTGCACTTGCGATAGCTTGCATTCGCTGAGATGCTTTTGCTGTCATCACTCATGGGATTTGAGTAGGGCACTTTGTTAGAGGATAAAGGCAGAATTATGGATCTTGTTGGTGGTAGAGGAATTTTTGCCGCAAGGTCTTGTGTGAGGTGCTTTGCAAACTATGATGACGTTGTACTTGTTTTGTATTTTGTGTGTGTGCATGTGCTAGACAGTTGATAAAATTAGTAATGACAGTCTATAGCAGATAGGCAAGCGTGAGGACGAAGAGTGTGTGCTTTCAGGAGCCACAGTCTATCTGGGACTGTGAACAAAAAGCTGCTTTTCAGAAGGCAAATGCTAAAGCACTGTTCATACTAAGTATTTTAATTTGCCTCATATAATATAAAAAATTTAATTTCGGATACTTGATACAGGTTTTTCTGGATTCAGTCAGCTAAGAAAACAGATGCAAGTAATAGTATCTGTGTGTTGACTTAGTCATTATGTTGTCTCTTTGAATCCAGCTTGTCTTCCGTGGACTCTGCTATTTAAATCTATCACTGCAGTATGAAACAATCTTTACCCTGGAAGCTGTGTTTTTACATGCAAGTGGAAGTGATTTTTTTTCCCCATTTTTATTGATCTTCTTTCTTGCTTGAAGGTAGGAAGACCTAATAATGTGTATTGGCCATTGATAGCATTTGATCGTGTGATCTTCTGTTCCAAATAAGCTTTCTCTCTTTGTCCACTGAGCCATTTCGTAGTTTGGTTCCTTTGTAAATATCTGCTATAACGCCCACTTATTATATTGAGATATTGCTCCTGGGATTACACAACAGATTTAGTAAAATTATAAAGTCAATTTAGCAAAGGATGTAACTAATCAGTAATACCAGTTTCTGTAGAGATTGGTCAGGCTGGGGTGGTGGCAAAGTGTACCATATTTTCTATGTGCTTTTAACCTTGTATTTGTGTGCACCCCAGAAAAGAACACTCTAAAAGGTAATGCTGCACTAACATTTAGAAAGTTGAGAAGTTAATTTTTTTTTGCTAATAGTTTGTATCTGCTTTTTTCATATTGTGTTTTACATATATTTCAGAAAACTTTTATAGTTATATCCAAAATCAGTCATCTTTATCCAAATCTTTATCCAAAGAATGATACTTAATCTCTTGGGGAGTGATTATACTGTTTGCATATCTTAATCCTTTGTGTTTTTGCATTATAAACACTGATTTCATGTTAGCAATACAAGATGTAAGTAGTAGTTCACCATCTCTTTAACAGAATATTATTACTAGTATTTTGTAGGAGCCTATTAATGTTCTTCGACTGGAAACAGTACAAGTTGTTAACAGAATATTAAGATGACTTTCAGCGTGACGTTATTTGTGTGTGCACCACTCCGCAGTGTAGAGGGTGGTGATTTGAAACATCCAAGGTATTTCAGCAAAAGCATCTTAGCAGTATAACTTGCAAGTTTGCTCCCTTGCAGCTGGCAGTAGCTTGAGTGATTTGCAAAGCATTTGGTTTGGTTTATGGACAAGCAGGGCAGGAAGAAAGATGGGGTCTCTGTTGAGGGTGATTATATTTTTTTCTGTTTTGTTTGTCTCTCCTTGAATAGGATATTGTACTTAAGATTGAGGGGATGTTTATGAATGTGTCTTTATCAAACAATGTAAAACTGAATGATGTATAAAAGTCACAGTTGTGTCTTCCTTTTCCAACTTGAGTAGCTTTCATTTCAGACAGACTGTAGTTACTCTCTCATCCCTCTTTCTTCAACATGTGTGGATTTTGCCATATGCTCAGCTCCAGGGACGTTGTCCTTTTGAGGGAAAAAGAATTGGTAAAAATCATGAAGTCCACTGAAATCATGATGTCCGTTTCTGGCATGGAATTCCTCTGCATGGAAGATCCAGGAATGCTTTATCATTTGTATTTAGCGTTCTTCTGGATGCACCCCAATTAAATTCACCATAATGGACCTAGCTGCTGTGAAACATGGAAGGCTACAGGAGTCATAGTACGCTAGCATACTGAGAGCAACCTGAAGGTCTTGCTGGAGGAGCAACTGAATGAATCATCAGAAAGATGTGGTGATTTTGAGGAGTGGGGTGTATTGGGTGGGCTTGGTGTGCAAGTCCAGTTGCTTTGTTAAGGCAAAATTATGTTTAACGAAGAGGATGTGAGGAAATTGTTCTGTAATGGTCTGTTTTCAGAGCTTTCTGGAGCACAGGATACTGTTGCTTACCAGGTGTTTCTGGTGACTTAAGAAATCATGCAAAGAAGACAGATAAGGTTTTTGTTAGGGTACTGCTGCATGTTTAAGCCTTGTGTCCTCATTTTTCAAAGATTTATCTGTCTCTTGTCTTTATAAAGGGCAAGAGGCATCACAGGGTGACTTTGACTAAATGTCCCAGTAATTTGCTCTTACTTAATCACATTTCCTTCCTCTTATTCAGAAAAGCAGTAAAGGCTGATTCATGATCGGATTAAATTACTCTGCTTTTAAGTCTTGTTCAGTTAGTATAATTTCTGTAACAATACTTTTATACATTCTGTAAAATCCACATGGAACATGAAATTTTAACTTAAAGTACTGCTATTAGAATAAAAGTAACTTTTTTTTTTTCCCACCTGAAGGAATCCGTGCACAGAGCAGGCAGAGAGCAAAGATGCCCAGCATATGTTTAAAAACAACAGTCAGTGGGGTTTGAATTACAACGTCTGGTTGTACCTTGTGTTAGACTCAGTTTCTTGACTCAGTTTCTTGATCCTTACCCAGTTGTTGTGCCAGCAAATGGCCTGGAAATGTGCAGACTGATTTGAGGAGGATGGGGAGAAGTCCACTTACACATGCAGTAATATTAGAATGTGCATGATAATGTTGCTTATCATGGCAAAAATGTTTTAGGGAATAACTGTTTATTTTGCCCTCAGATGAAGTAGTAAAGGGATGCTTTAAAATTTAAGTTTATCCGAATGATATGGGTTTAGGCTTCAAGAGTTTATAAGTAAGTGTTGCACGTTATGGAGTGGGTAACAAGGAATTGATTGCCAACCTTGTAACAAAGTGAGCCTCTATTGTGATATATCACATACACAGTGAATGATGTAAGGCTATTTTAGATGGTTGCATCATTTGCTACACTTCGTGTGAGATGAAATCTGCAGGGTAGAAAAGGTATTTTGTTTGGTAGTGGAGATTGCCATTGAAAGTACTAGTTTTGGTGCAATATTTAATGGGATAGAAATAATGCTCAGTATTAATGAATGCATCAGAACTATTAGTTGTGCAGCTTCTTTTCTGTAGTCATCTTGGAAGAATTTGGTTACTATTTTTGTCTATTAATAAAAGAACAGGAAAAGGAAAGTCTCTCTTCCCTAAGGCTTGAAGGCAGAGGTGTATTTTACTAAGTGTACCTCTAGTTTATCTTGCTAAGGTAACTATTATTTACTAAGGTAAACTATTAAGTGGCTTCAAAACCAGATTTAAGGTGTTTTTTTTTTTTTTTTTTTTTTTTTTTTTTTTTTTTTCATTTAAAAGCTGGTCTCTCCCAAAGCCATGTTAATGAATGTTCCTTTTATGTATGAAGAAGGAATTGCTGTTTTTCTTACTTTGATACAAACGCTCTGAAGCATGTAAGAGTAATATAACCTGTACTCAATGTAAATTGAGCCTATGCAGGAAGCTTTGCTGACAATGGTAGGAAGTAAGATATGTCCCTCTGCAATCTCCTTCCATGCCTTTTTTTAAAGGTTTGGGATATGCCATGAAAAAGTTGATTTCGTTATGATGTATAGCTCTGATATTAGGAAGTGGAAACTGATATATTCTTTAATGTTATATGGAAGTGTGGGGAACACTCCTGTGCTTTGACATAAGCGCTGTTTAGAATTAAGCTGAACTGTTGACACAGATACTTTGAATTATTGATAAAGGAATTCATGTCCCAAAGATAACAATAAAATGTAAAAGACTAAAGTCAAGTTAAAAAAGTAGATGTTTTGTCTTAACTCTTAGCTACTTAAAATGGCAAGGTAATATGTATTTAAAAGTATTTGGTTATAGCTCTGCCTTTCTATTCCAATCTGGAAGAGACTTTTTCACCAGCTGTATTTCTTCTGTGAGAAAAAGGTCTTATCAGACAAGACTAAAGATTCACTGAAAGCATGGGTGCACAGGTTGATAAGTGCATGAAGAGCCAAGTGACATTTCCGTTTAAAAACGTAGATTCATAGAGCCGTGAGAGTAAAAAGTGCAGGATTAGATAATGAAGATGGATTTGTAGCTCAAACTGTTTTGACTGTATTTATTTAAAAATATAGTCCTTTCAATCCACCTAAAATAGGTAATATATGGACCATGTCTTTATAACTACAAAATACTAAAACAATACTTTTTTCTTAGAATAATCATCTGTGTTTTTTTTCTCAATTAATTCGACATTTTAATTTTTAATGACTGTGTGACTTAGTGTAACTTTAGTGTAACTAAATATGATTTTTTTTAAATCAACTGCTGTCCAATGCATTTAGAATAATTTATTCTGCTTTTGTGTAATTATTCTGAACCATCATGATCATGCTGTTAAAATGTGTTTTTAACTTACAGTTGTCGCAGTCAGGTGTGTTTTGTAGTTATAAGCACAAGACAAATCCCGTGTTGTGCCAGTTTTTTTAGTAAACAGGCAAAATGTTCTGCTTCCTGAAGGGCTGCTTGTGACTGCTCTTTTTAGTGCTCCCAAGAAATCATAGAATCATAGAATCATAGAATGCTTAGGGTTGGAAGGGACCTCTAGAGATCATCTAGTCCAACCCCCCTGCATACGCAGGGACACCTAGAGCACGTGGCACAGGACTGCATCCAAGCGGATTTTGAAGATCTCCAGAGAAGGAGACTCCACAACCTCTCTGGGCAGCCTGTTCCAGTGCTCTGTCACCCTCACTGTTAAGAAATTTTTCCTTAAGTTCCTATGGAATTTTTGATGTTTCAGTTTCCGGCCATTTCCTCTAGTCCTATCAGTGGCCACCACTGATCCTGGTTTTGGAGAAGGGTGACACGTAGTATTCGCTGTTGACAAGGGCAGGAGACTGAGATTTGCTATCATGAGCACCTACACCTGTTCTTGGAAACTGCATGGACTTAACTAAGAAATAGGCACTAGAGCTCATTGCCCAGGACTACCAAGCAATGGAAGAGATCTGTGTATTGTTTTATTATTTCAGAAAAGAAACGTGTGTTGATGCTACTGCAGGCCTGTGGATATGAAATAAGTATATTGTTTTAAATTTAGGATGAGAAAGGTGTGTACCACCAGCTTGTAACACAGTAGCCATAGGGACCCTTCCTGTAGGAACTCCTTTTGGTGTAGGTCCTCTAGACCCCAGTTTGGTCTCCTCTACCACATTAGAATGTGCACTTGTCTGCCCTGCCACCTGCTCTAGCTCTGCTAATCTCTGATATGATTACAAATGAATAGAAAGGTCTTATTCTCATCCAGCGTAATTTGAAACCTGAGATGAGTAGAAGGACTTGGATATGTATAGAGAGAATATTTTTCTTCCTGTCTCTCTTCCACTCCCTGCCACCTTGCCTGCATGTGCTGCATGTGGACTGATGGTAGTATCCAAACAGATGCCACATCTTAAAGGCTCTCAGTGTTCTTAGGATAGACACTGTTCAGTGGTCTATGAGTCTGTTCAGAGTATTTTTAGTACTCTAGTAAGGTAAAACATAGTGGGTGAGATACCTCAGAAAGGGAAGACTTTCCTCTTACACAATTCTTACACAACTGATGGCAGAATTACTGATATTTAGGGGAAAAGGCTACCTTATCTGAGAATCTCTTTTTCTGAAGCAGTATGTAAGCAAGAATGACAAATGGGATTTGGCTGTGGTCTTGGCCATGCAGCATTACAGCTGCATCACCAAATATGATTGACTCTCAAGGAGTGTTTGGAAGTCGTGTGTTGGTAAGTCATCAGAATTGTTTGCAGTTAAAAGGGTATAGAATTAACTACCCTAGGGTGCTTGAAATGGTAGTTAAAATACATCTGTTTTAAGTACAGAGGGATTTATGCTAGAATAAGTTTTCACTTGATAGGACGGCTTATATAGTTATACGATACTTTTATGCCACTCTAAGTTTTCTGTTTTCCGGGCTTTGCTGTGGTTTCTTGAAGAGAAATGTCTGGGTTTTGATAGGTATTTTTGCATCTATTTGCAAATTAGGAAATGTATTTTACTAATCTACTTTTATTTCTATTGTTTTTTTTAATATCTTCCTAAGAGTCTGAAGAGTTCCCTGAAAAATACGACTTTTACTTTTATATCAAAGCAAATTGCATGTTAACAGTGTTCCTCAGCTAAACCAGTATCCTCTTCACTTAAAATTAGTTTAATACAGTGGATAAGCTTAATGAAAGCCCCTGGGTGTTCCTTGAATGTGTGATGCAGTGTTTTCTCAGGACATATGCGATTGACATTAAATAATGACAGATATCTTTTTTGTATTATTTGTCTTGTATATCCTTATTTTAAACCACCTCGTAGGGCAGAGTTACGTATTTAGGGTTAACTCTTGAGTTGAAGGTCAACAGGAGTACAATAAGGTTTTGTGATTCAAATGTTTAGTGGTAGGAAACAGTGAGTCCAGTGGTTAGTTCTTTCTCAAGTAATTTGTCTCCTAAAGGACTTCTCAATGCTTAAAGTTGATTGCCAGTCATGTGCAACTCCATCATCTATCTACTTTGGATGAATATTTAGGGCCTCTAATATGTGCTGCTATTTGTTCTCTTTAACTGAGTTATTTTTAAAGTAGCTTGTGTATATTTGTGCTAGACTGTTAAGACAGTTTCTAAGATTGCATATTCAGAAATTTGAAGCAGGACAGAAATGCAGCAGTTTTCTGTTCATAGAAGAGTCAGTGAGAGTACCTTCTAGCTGACCCCCACTGGTACCTGCTTCCAGGTGCACTTCAAGATTTTCTGTTCTACAGGCACGTGCGTGTGAATCCAGAGATCATGTGGTAAAGAGCATGATAGCATGACAGTACAGCTAAGTGCTAGATATGCCAAAAAAAGAGAATTGACCCTTGAACACCTACTGAACAGCTATATAGCCACTCTCTTCCAAGCTTGCTTATAATAGTGTCAGACATTAATATATTGGAATAAAATTCCAATATATTAGCAACTATTAGAAATAAAAGCCGTGAAGTAAATTAAAAGACTGCGATTAAAAATCTATTATGTATTGCAGTAGTGGAATTGTGGTAGGGGTGTGTGGTAGTAGAAATAGCCTCATAGTAAAGCAGGTATCCTAGAGTTCTTACTTTAAATATTTTATAAATTTCTTTGGAATTTGAATATTTCTGACTGCAAACCATAACAGCAATATGTTCAAACTGGAATGCTTCTTATCTGAGTCCCTTTACAAATACCTTTCTAATTATACAAGAGACATCCTTTGGTGATTCATTCTCACCATTTCTGACTAGCATATGTCACTGTGGGCTGCCTTGTTAGGAAGAGGTGGGTTAATTTAGTGCTGACATCCCTCACGGATGCCTGAGGGACCTGAGTAGTGGTTTCATTTCTTTAGTGCCATAATAACCCTCCCAGTGGACCTTCCTTGGTTGGCAATTCTCTTTTTAAGCCTGCAAAGCTTGCGAAGTTTTCAGGCTTGTCTGAGAAGGCAGGCTTCTCCTTTATGAAGAAGAGCAGCTAAAGCAGTTGGTAATTTTTCAGGATTGTGCAGCCCATGAGATAATGAACAGTGTTTGGATTTGAGCAGGGATTTAAGGACTTTTAAGTTGCAGCTAATACAAACTAAAGCAGGTGCATGCAATATTTAGGGAGCAAGTTTTTTCATGTAACTAAGGAAAAAACCCGGACTGACCATTGTTAACACAGCAGTGAACTGGACTTTAAATCTATAATTCCTTCTCTATAGCAGGTGGAATTTGCAGTGCAGTGGACAGTATGCTGATGTCAGGATAGGAGCAACAGGGATTTTGTAAAGCCTTTTTGACTATAAAGCCTCCTTCTGTAGGGATAAGTAGAGGAAGAAAGATCTAACTGCTCTAGAAGGTAAAAACAGAAAAGGTCGACAGGGAGAGGGCCTGTCTCTTTTCTTTGTAGGGTTGCATTCCGTACCTTTATATTTTTGATTCATCTTCGCCTATGTAAGATTTTCAGCTTCAGGCTACTCAAAACAAATCATAATATAATGTATTCAAATGTGATATTCTTTGATAAATTGGAATGCCTTTTTATGAAATATATATAAACATTCAAATAGCATGAAGGTGTGATGCTATTCTTAAAAGATATTATAGGTATTAATCTTATTCTAAAAATAATCAGATCTGGTAGAATAATGAATTACTCTGTTGTCTTCCAGTTTGTAAATTATTCTCCCAGTCATAGTTTTACAAAAGTGTAAACAAAATTTTCTGCAAATACTTTAAAAGATCACTTAAATGGACATCTGAGGACATTTTTGTAGAAATGTTTATTGCTTTCTTTTTTCACTAAAGGAGAATTTGCCCCATGTTTTCCATCATTAATGATCTTCCCCAAAGACTATTAAACGTTGAAACAAGCAGAAAAAAACGTTAGACAGGAACAAATGATCACATACTTTGGAAAGCTTCAGAAATAGAAAAACTCTGACTACTTAAAAGTCATATTTCTTTAAACTTCTCTAATATGAAATGAAATCATCTATTCATCAGATGTCCTCTGCTATTTCAATTTCCTTTTGATCAAGGGGTCAGTGCTTTGCATTCAGAATGGAAATTGTTAATTTAATGACATGAAAGCAGGCCAGATTATAATTAGGGGTGAGCTATTTGCTCAAGTTGGATAACTCATAACAATTTCGTCTATGACTGTACTTGTCAGGAGCGTTTATGTACAAATTTGGTTTATCTGAAAATTTCACTTAAATTGGTATACAGATTTTTTAAATTATTTTTATTTTTAGAACAATTTTAATACACATCTGTACACTTCTGGAGTTATTTTAGTCTAGCTGTGGAAGTGCATACAATTTTTTTTTGTGTGTTAAAATGTGGCAGGCCCTAGTTTGCTGCTTAGCCAGATTGCCTCCGTTTTCAGACAATAGATTATTGCAGGATAAACTCAAGTAGGATACAGCTCCATGGTGATAAATGGATGTGCTTTTTTTTTTTTTTTTTTTCCTCTTCATTTACATTGCAGGAAGCCACGGCAGAAGATAATTTGAGTGTGAGTGAGCTCATAAACAGTGAGCTACCTCTTTTTATAGACACACAGACGTGTGTGTTATCAGGCTAGGGTAAGCGTTTGCCCTTAGGTTATTGGGAAGTAGTGCGTGTGTGGATGGTTGCTCATGTGACAAAGTCCTACAGCGCTCCTACCATGGTCTAGTGCAGTTTAGCTAATTTGCTTTAAATGTTATTTTATCAAAACTTCCCCAAGTGTCTTCAGCATAGAGAAGTTGTAATTTATGGCTTTTGAAGAAATCTTGACTGCTTTACAGTCTCTTCATTTTAGTTTATATTTCCTGGTACACTTGAAGATATTTATATCATGAAGGAGTAATGCCTCTTTTTTTTCTGTTGTTGTTACGGAGCTTTTTTCTGGTAACATTGTAGAAAGGACTCAGTTATTTCCGGGTCATTTGTCTGTCTGTCTGTCCACATTGTTAGACTTGTTTGTCACTTTAGTAACAGGACATATGATGGTAATAACCTAGGTTCTTAAGCATCTTTTAGGAGGAGGATTTAAAGGAAGGATTTAAAATATTGCAAAAGTTGTGTAAAAGTACCGTTATATTATCAATATAACATTCAAATTCACATATTTGAATAACTAGTTAAAGGAAAGTTTTATTACATTATTGCGTGTTCGTCATTTTATTTTGACTTTTGGGTTAACTAATGTACTCTTTCATTTCAGAATGTATGAAAACATGTCCACAATGGTGTACCTAAAGGAAGAGAAGTTGGAGAAGCTCACACAAGATGAAATCATTGCAAAAACTAAGCAAGTTATTAATGGACTAGAGGCACTGAAGAATGAACACAATTCAATTTTACAGAGCTTACTTGAAACACTGAAATGTTTGAAGAAAGATGATGAAACTAATCTGGTTGAAGAAAAATCAAACATGATTCGAAAGTCGCTGGAGATGTTGGAACTTGGGCTTAGTGAAGCACAGGTAAAACTGGAGTAGAAATAAAGCATTTCAGGCTTTGACTAAAATTTTGATATTAAAAAAAAAAAAAAAAGAAAGCTCATTGTTTGGCCTCTAATGAGAAACTTTAAACAGAGATCAATATTTAAGGACTTATCTTTACCTTACTAAGTATTAAAAATGAGCCGAGACATTTATATTATTATCATATGTTAAGGAGGAAGACTACTGTGATTAAGCAGAAGTAAATACTAGCTGTTACAGAACTAATTGTGGCATTTGGTATTAAAGCATTGAAGTCCATAATAGATCTCTTTTTGACTTCAATGGGAAATATATTTCTTTTTGGTTAGATTTTTCCACATCATTAGTTGGGTCATGCTTGAGAAGTTCAAGAATGAGGCAATATCAGCAAACTTAAATACTTTTCCAAAGGCTAAGAATTGAATACAGAGCCTGCAAAAACTTCCACTGATGTTTCAAAGAGAAAGAATGGATACATGCTATGGAAGCATGGAATTAAACCAATCCAATCCCTGGCCATCATGGTATGGTGGTATGGACTGTCAGGCTTTAGTGTTTAAAAGCTTTCATCCTATGTGTAGGATGGAAGGACTTTTACATGGTATTGGAACTCTGAAAAGCTGGTTTTGGTTCTTGACTCTCTCAGATTAGGTAGTTTCAGTTTCAGATGTTACTGCCCTGTCTACCAATCTGCTGTTTTGTAAACTGTGGCGACTGGAGATCTGAAATGTCTGCACATGCAGCCCTCGTTAGGAAAGCAACTGTGCTTTGAGCAATTGCTTGTCAGACCTGAAAAGCCCAGTGTTTCTGTGCACTTTGGGATGTCACAGTGCACAGTGCGATCTCCCATTTCTCTTGCTGCATTTATACTAGGATATGGCAATATTTTCATGAATACTTGTAGATATGTGGATATGTTGAGGTTAGTGTTACTATCATGAAGAAAAAAGAGGAGGAAAAAAAAAAAGAGGGAGATCACTTTTCTGACTGTTCTATTTTTGTCCTTAATGTGGCTTCACATTCAGACACATCAATTGTCTGTGCATTTGAATTTGTGGTATATATAAGGTGCTTAAATTTAGTTCAGTTCCACATTTAGATTTAAATAGTATAACTGTGTCTTTGAAGTATTATTGTATTATTGTTATGTTGAGGAACTGATCCCTATAAGCTGCAAACATGCATGTGAATCCTTCTCTGTCTGAAAATTGCTGAAGCAGAGGTATGGTTTAATTCTTACAGGGAAGGTTGTCTTTGTAATTCTTGTAATTTGTTAAAAATATACTTAGTTATAACTATAGTTATACTATATTAGTAGAACAAAGGTTTCTGTTTCAGTAATCTAAATTTTAGTTCATCCTTTTTTATACATGTTAACATTGCATATAATATTTAAGGCTTTCTAAAGCAGTTTGTCTTCAGACTTTGACTTCAAAAGTTGCATCACAAAAAGTCATTAATAAAGAATTCCTTCAGACTTGTTCTGTCAGAACAAATGGTAAATATATTCCAGTACAGGGAAGGTGAACACCAAATAGGTGTGTATAAAAAGGTAAAATCTAAACCAGACTTCACAGCTGACAGAGGTTCTAACTATAAAAACCTTTTTGTGTTAAATAAGGACTACATTTAGAGGACATATTCAGAGGATATTTTCTGCTTTTTAGGTAATGATGGCATTGTCAAATCACTTAAATGCAGTGGAGTCAGAGAAGCAGAAATTGCGTGCCCAGGTTCGACGGTTATGCCAGGAAAATCAGTGGCTACGGGATGAACTAGCCAATACACAACAGAAACTACAAAAAAGTGAGCAATCTGTGGCTCAACTGGAGGAAGAAAAGAAACATCTAGAATTCATGAACCAATTAAAAAAATACGACGATGATATTTCACCATCAGTAAGTAGCTGTTCAGTAAAAAGTAGTTTATATTTGGATGTATGTTATAAGATGCCTAATGATCAAGAAATTTTGCAAGTCCAAGTTTTTTATTTGTGTGTGTGTGTGTATATATATATATGTATGTATATAAAATTTGTAACAGAAAAATAACTGCTCCTAAAATGTTTACCTTGTACCAGTGTTACAGGTCACAATGGATGTGACAGATTAGCTTTTATTTATTCATTTACTTATATTTTACTGCATGTAGGTGGTGATAAAATAGATATGAGGGTGAAAAAATGCTGAATAGTTAGAATCAGCATTAGCTGAAGAGCTGAACTCGAAGCCAGATATTTTCTTTTATATTTCCTTTGCTGTTCAGTGGTAGTATTGTAAGTATGTACAGGCCTTGGCTTATTTTTAACTGCAGGAAAAACAATTAATTTTGGTCCAGTGAAGCAGTGTCTAGCCTCAGCATCTGTTGAGAATGTACACTGAGATAAAAAGTCTTTAAATCTACTTTCTTGACCGTTATGATCTTCTGCATATTTTCAGTTGCTGCTTACCGTTGTGTTAATAACATGTATTTTTAATTTTTGAGAGAAAATGGATGCAATTTTAATTTACAGAAATAATTTACTACTAAAAAATTCTTCTAACTCATTTGTTCTTCATATTATCTTTTTATTTTGTTTCTTAAATTGAATAGTATTGCAGAGAAGGATCTTATTTGGTATGTTCTAACCTTCTCAGTCATGTCTTGGAAAGAACAGTTTTTCATAACAAAGTATCTCAGTATCATAATGAGGGCAAACACATGCATTTTAGTCATGCCTAACCAACTACTGGACCAAATTCTTTCTAACATAGTGTGAGTTCTTTTTAGTCAGCTGCATGCAGATTTTCTCACTCCTGTTTCATGAGGTGTTGAAATCTGTCAGTGAAGCTTGTTTAGTACTGTTACTGAACTGTTTTTAAAAGAAAGGGTAAGGAGGGGGAAATACTGAGATTTTGATGTGCTAAATGTGAAACTATAATCTTTGGATGGCCTAAATAGAACCATTACTTGACTTGGACTGAAAATTTGAAATTTAATTGACAGATAGGGACTAGGCAAGCAAAGCATCTTTATAGTTTCAGCAGTTATACAAACAGTCTCAGTTGACGATCTTTGAAAACAGTTGCAGATATCCACTTGGTTAGAGCTTAGAAACAATACACAAAATTGTAATCTTCTCTCATGACATCCAGCCTGTCATCTACTGCTTTTGCAGAGAACTCACTTTCCAACATAGAATATATGTACCAACAGCAGCAATCCCGTTTCTTTCATCTGTGGAAAAAGATGTTGAATGGGTGTAAAGGGCAGGGGGGCAAATCCCTGGTGTTGGGTTTTCTACTTATGGAGATGGATATTTCTGACAACTTCAGCTATTTGTTTGTGTAGGCTGTAAATATAGGAAATGGGACTGAGAGTTCCTCTCTTTCTTTAATTGTGGGATTTTGAATGATTTTTGAATGTTAAAATTTTTATATATTGATGAACTGTGCTGAGTTTTAATATGATATGAGAATGGAGCTGAACTTCCTTCCAAGGGGTTGTGTGTTTTTTTGATGTTTTGTTTTGTTTTACTTTTTGAATCTTATGAATCACAATTGCAAAGTGTATTATTAGTGCAGGAACTGATTACTCAGAAACTGAAATGAAGGAATTAAAGTTGTTGGTGCAATCTTACTCGCCTTTTGGAGATGAATCTCCTTATTCCTCTCCCTCTTGCAGTAATAATTGCATATATGACCTCAGAATTACTGTGCACTATAGTGTATATCTTTGTAAGAGTAGCAAATGTGTTCTTGGGTGTTAAAGTTAAGACTGAAATCTAGGAGACCTGATTTCTATTCTTGGATTTTTTTTAAGATGTCCTGTATTTCGTTGGGACAGAATATGTAAATGCATTTGGACATGAAACTGTCCTTAAACTTATATGAGAATCTTATTCTTGGCACTTCCTATGTTTTGACTGTGGGGTTTCCCTTTAACATTGCTGGTTAAAGAAACTGTTCCTCCATATAGAACTTTATTTAAATATTGCATAAACCTCTAATTTAATAGTGTAACAAATTGTTTGGGTTTGGGGGTGTTTTTTAGGAGGATAAAGATACGGATTCCACCAAAGAGCCTTTGGATGACTTATTTCCAAATGATGAAGATGAACAAGGACAAGGGAGTAAGTACACTTCAAATTACATTGTTAGTGTGTTTCTGCAGTACTGAAGCTGCAAATGCTGTTCAGAAATTTAATAATTCATATGTAATGTGCAAAAAGCTAGAGCAAAATGGTGATTGTCTCTTGAAAATAGACATATATATTGAATAGTCCTGTATACCTGCCATCAAAACTAGATTTTTGAGGGAAGTTTGCTATCTGTGGCAAAGTTCTTGGAACTCTTTTTGGAGCTAGATTTGTTCCTTGGTCTTGCGAGTCCCTGAATGGAAAAAAGCTTGTTTCAAGTGACTGAGGCAGATTCTGAAACATTGAAGCTGCTTATTGGTCTGCCCAAGCAGTGAATTCTATTAATTATCACTCTGATTTAGCATTTCGGGGCAGATTTTGATGTGAAATCTTTCTTATAATCTTTCAAAGCAATCCTTTGTTTTGCTAAGATCGTCCTCCTTATTCCTCACTCTAGAAGCATTGTCTTCAAGGCAGAAGGATTGGTGAATATGGATACAATGAAGTTTGAGGTAGCAAAATTGTGACATGGTCGTAGGAAAGGCTTCCTTAATGATTTTTTGTGCTTTTCTTTTGAGTGTGAAGCTGATATTATGCAATGGGTTGATGTATATGCAGTAGTGTAGTGGTTCTTAGTTGATAAGTGGCTAAGCCAAAATGTCTGAAGGACCCCTCCTTAGTAATCATCAGCCTTGAATTTCCTTCATGGACACACATAAGATGTGGTCTCGATAGCTTGGCAGGGAAGACCAGCAATGGAAGGAAGACATGAAGAGGTTAGAATAGTTTAATGTTGGTCATAAACTCCATCCTGAGTTCAAACTGGCTTCCCAAGAATTTTGTGGTGGGAAAGTTGAGTATCAGAGTTATTTTTACAGTAATATAGTCTATCCCAAATTCTGCTCCACAAAAGAGAAGGGTGTCAATTTAGTAATTTATTTGAGCTTCAGGAAAAATGCAGAAATATTTAAGTGCTTTGGAAGGCAGTGACTGTGAGCATAGGTTTGGAATTGTATGATTACACTGACAGAAGGCTTCCACTTGCTATAAGAGTAGTTTGCTTAATAGAAAGGAGAGAAAAAAGGGCAGACTCACCACTGTCCTGTCCTGTGTGTTGGCTAGAATTTACTGCAGGAAAATGTGGCTAAACCCAAGGATTTATAGATCCTGTCAAAAGGTTGAACATGGCTTTGATGCACTGCTTTTTCTCTTGTAACTGTTATTCATGGCATCCAAAGGGGTGTGTTTCGTTTTTTTTTGGGTCCTTTATACAACAGCCCTGAGCATTTCCTGGAAGGTATGGCAAACAAAAGAAAACAAAACGTGTGCTTTTGGAGAGGAGAGTGAAAGATAAAGAACAGAATCCATTCAGCTCCATAGGGAGTCTTGGATATTTTTAAGTTTAAAATTACAATATGAGATATGTTAATAGCTTGCTGAGCTGGAATAGCTCATCCGTTTCTTCATCTGTTTTTTACATTTTGTCCCTCTAAGTTAATAGAAGCGTGAAATACTAAAAGTCTCTTCATTCAGCTAGGATAGAGTATGAAGAAAAAAACTGTCCACTGCTGTTACTGTTCGAGAGATTGTAACCATGATGAAATGTATTCTAGTGCTAATGTCTGGTATTGAGGAAATCTAGCGATTCTAGTTCCATGTCATTGATCAGTAACATTAGTTGTTTTCCAATTGCGGTTATCTTTTTAAGTAACTTAAAATCTCGTGTATTTCTTCCAGTTCAACAACAGCACAGCAGTGCAGTTGCCGCTGCCCAACAAGGTGGCTATGAAATTCCAGCAAGATTAAGGACCCTTCATAATCTTGTTATCCAGTATGCTTCCCAAGGTAGATATGAGGTTGCTGTACCACTTTGTAAACAAGCTCTTGAAGATTTGGAGAAGACCTCAGGTCATGATCATCCTGATGTTGCCACCATGTTAAACATACTTGCTTTGGTGTACAGGTTTGTATTCTGATGTAGAGCTATATCAGCTATCTAAGCAGTTAATATTTGACTTTAACCTGTTAATGTTCGTCTTGGTTGATTGTTTTGATTCATTGATTTATTTCATCACTATTTTTGTAAAGCCTTGAGAAAATCTTTGTACATTTCCTTACTCTGTATGCTTCCTTACACTAAAAGTCAAACAAATTGTGGAATTTTTGCCTATACTCTTGTTTTGAGAAAGGCACTGCTTTTGAAACTGTTCCTCTACCTTTTTTTTTCCTACCGAAGAGCATGTAGGTTACCCACTTCCAGGAAATGCAGGGTTGTAAACTGGACAGCAGTGTAGAGGTAGTACAGTTCTAGTCCTCCAGCAAAATACTTTACATGTTAATGAATCAGAAAGTTAAAAACTGAAGTCCATAACTGTGCTCTTGAGTTCTTCTTCTCTGTACTGGAGTGTTTAGCACAGTACTGAAGCCAACCCTTATTTTTTATGACTTTCTGAATCTCCAGTATTATTAATTATGATATTTTAAATTTAGGGACCAGAACAAATACAAAGATGCAGCAAACCTGCTGAACGATGCCTTGGCTATCCGTGAGAAGACTTTGGGCAAAGATCATCCAGCGGTTTGTATACATGCAGTGTCATATTTTTATTTACGTTTTTCACTGATTATTTATTTATTTATTTTCAACTCATTCTAATGTTAAACTCAACAGGAAAGTTTTTAAGACCTGGCTTATCTCTAAACAGTACAGGTAGGAGCCACGATATGATATATTTCATTTTCTCTTAAAGATTTAACGTGCTTTCTGAGCATTGTATTTGATTCTGTTTCACGACAAATGACTTGCACCTGATTTTTTGGATCAGATTGCATGGATTTTCTATGTGAAATTAATGTGAAGAAATAATTGCTCACTCAAATGAATTTAATAACTCAGATTAAAGGTGAATGTCTGATCTGTTTTACTTTTAAATGAAACATAATTCAAATCACGCTTTCATATTCAGTGTTTGAAATGAATGTGATACCTCACTTTATGTGGGTTGAAGTGGGGCAAATCTGAATATAGATTTGAGAAATATCTTTTTAAGAGTAGAAAGTAAAAAGAAAATGTGTATCCATTGTGACATCTGAACAAAGTCAAAGTATTCCTTTTTTCATGCTTTTACATATATGTGCATTCAATATATTTTTTTTTTTCCTTCACTTGCTTTACTTCAAGATCTCTTCCTCTGCCATGGAAGATTTAAAAACATCAATGCATTGCAGATATATTTATTTTTCAGGTCTTTATACCAGCAAATTTCAGTGTAATTAATATTTCTCTACCTGTTGGTAGGTGGCAGCAACTCTAAACAACCTTGCAGTACTTTATGGTAAACGTGGAAAGTACAAGGAGGCTGAACCATTGTGTAAGCGAGCTCTGGAAATCAGAGAAAAGGTATGAGGAAAAATACAGCACCTTTGAATGAATAATTTTGGGCGTGAAACATTTTGCGTAGGGAGTATGTGTGTGCGTGGTGGGTGAATGGGCTGTATTTTGGTAAGGCAGACCTGCCAGAGAAACCGTAGACTTGGCAAGAACATAGTAGTTACATCTGTAGTGCAAAACAACGTTTGAATCCCCATACTCTTGCAGAGACTTTTGAGAACTCTGGTAATATTCTGAATTCTGAAGCCTGTCATAAATCTCCTTGTCTACCTTTCTTCCCTCTGCCTCCTTCCCCTCCCCACTGAGAGAGAGGTAATCTTGGTTTTGACAAGATCTTTGAAATAAAACAGAAACATAATTAAAAATTGTGAAGTAAATTATTCTAACTAGGTGGATATTCGTTCTAGTTTGTGTGATTGAGTGTTTGTATCTCCAGCTTTTTCATATAATATAATGTAATCATATTACTTAAATTATTCTTGTTTTGAGTTGTTCTGTAACATTGTCAATTATAATTGATTTGAATAATTTGCATACTTTTTATATGCAAAGTTTGCTTTCATCATCCTCATACTGTAGTTGAAGAGGATGAAAATTTAAAGGGGCTTAAACATAGTGCAGTTTTAAGCCCTGATACAATGATCGCAGGATCTTTTAATTGTGAGGTGTTTCATTTTTAGGTCTTGGGGAAAGATCACCCTGATGTTGCCAAACAATTAAATAACCTGGCTTTGCTATGCCAGAACCAGGGTAAATACGAAGAGGTAGAATACTATTATCAGAGAGCACTGGAGATTTACCAAACTAAGCTGGGACCAGATGATCCAAATGTTGCAAAAACAAAGAATAACCTGGTAAGGTATTTTTAAAGTAAATCTAAAAATAGTAAATTCTTTTTTTTTTGTAATGGATTGATGTGTATGTACCTTTGATCAGCATTTATTGTATTTATTTTTTTATCAAACTAATTAGAACAATGTGCTGATGTCTTTCTTTGGGGCGGTGTATTTTGTTTTTAGGCATCCTGCTATCTAAAACAGGGCAAATTCAAGCAAGCAGAAACTTTATACAAAGAGATTCTTACTCGTGCTCATGAACGGGAATTTGGTTCCGTAGATGGTAAGAAACTTAATCCCTAGAATTTTTTTTTTATAATAGAACTGAGAATCTGTGGGAGATTAATTGTACCTTTATATCTCTTCAAGCAGGCGATTTTAATTCTCAAGGATGAAATTATAGATGCACTAAAGTACTGCAAAACCTATCATAGGAAAGCATTTAGATTGCTCAATAACATTTAATTCAAAATGAGGGTTTTTTCTGGCATGTAGAATACTTAATAAGTTTATATTTTATAGACTGGATTTCTGCTTCATTTATTTTATGCCAAAGAGAAATACCAAATTTGGTAATTTTATAGAGACAGAAAACTGCTCATCATTTTCCAGTCACAGGAATAAATCAGTACCGGATTCTTGATGACATAATAGATAAACTGATGAAATGATCCATTGAATCAACCATTAAAACAACAAAAAACTGGGGGGAACAACCTTAAATTGTAAGTTATACTGTGTGTTGAAGTTAAATGCATTTCATCATCTGTATATCACAGTGAAGAATCTCCACTGCACTGCATGACGGTAGTGATGTACCATTTACTAAACGTCAAAACAGTCGTTATGATAAAAGACATAAATGTATATTTTCTAACAAATAAGTAGGCACATGCCAAACTGTATCCTGATTGTATCCGTGTATCCTGACATCAGAGCTTCTAAGAAGTAACTCTGTTTCTAACGTCAAATAAGAAAGGACAGTATTGTAAAGCTACAGTGATGAAGAGTGTGTGTTATTTTTCTGTTGCTGCTTTCTGTTGTGTGGACAGTAGGTTTTGTTTAATAGTAGTAGTGTTTTAAGTGTGTGGTTCTCAGCTGTGTGGTAGAAGGATGAAAGTCAAACTGAATATTTTGCAGATTTATAGTATAATATATTTTCTTTTATGTTTCATCAGATGAAAATAAGCCTATTTGGATGCATGCTGAAGAAAGGGAAGAATGCAAAGTAAGGACATTGTAATAAAACTTTTGGGGGAGCTTCTACTATTTAAGATGCAGATTAGTTAATTTTCTTTTTTACTTTTGCTTTAGGGAAAGCAAAAAGATGGCTCATCTTTTGGAGAATATGGTGGCTGGTACAAAGCTTGCAAAGTTGATAGGTCAGTGTTTTCTTTACAGGATTTTGACCATGGGGTAATATCCAAAAATGCAAGGATAAAGCATATTTAAAAGCTAAGCAAAATCAACAAATGACTTATGGCTTTTATTTGCTACAAAACCTACAGTGTTAGAAGTTCAGGCCCAATACTGGCTTCCAGGAAGCCAATAGTGTTTTCCAAGTCCTGAGGCTGCTCTTAATCTAGGCCAGGTAGATGTAGTGAATTTTTCTGTCACCCGCTGTCACCCACCCACTTTTCTAATGTGAGACTTGTTAACAGAATCTGCCATATTTTTCCCTTCATTTTCATAGTTCAACTCTAGCGTGAATGCACAGAAACTGAGAATAGGTACTAAGTAAAGGTTGATAAAAGGAATTGCTCATTTGTTTTATGACTAATACTGCAGTAACAGATGCTGTTTGAAATGACAGCGTTTTTTCCTGGAAGCTTTGCAATTATTCAGCCTGACACACTCAGATTGAATTAAATTTTCATCTCTGGAGGTTGTGTCTGAACAACACAAGCCCAAAGCACCCTGTTTTTGTGCTGAGTGGCTCTAGAGACTAGTTACCAACATTCAGTTTCAGGGCTGTTGACTAATCGTAGTGGGAGCTGTTAATGCCCTTTGAAAAATGTTATTTTTAAAAAATCTTGGGTAAATAAAGTATACTTCAGAATAAAATTGTATAATAGAGGTTATGATGATTCCAAAATATTTAAAATTTAAGTTTATATTAGTTTGTAAGTTGAGAAGAATTTAATGTGTGTGTGTATATATACTTTTTTTTGGTGATAGTCCAACAGTTACAACTACCTTAAAGAACCTTGGGGCACTTTATAGACGGCAAGGTAAATTTGAAGCTGCTGAAACGTTAGAAGAGGCAGCAATGCGATCTCGTAAACAGGTAAGCATGAGAATTTCCCTTGATGGCCACAAGCAGAGATGATCATGTTCAGATTTTCAACCTAATTTTACTTATTATGCTTGTACAATGCTTTTAGCTGTACAATATTGGGTGCTTTTTTTTTTTTTTTTTAATGTGTTCTGATATTTGCCTTTGTTACTAAAGAAGCCTTGGATTTCAGTCTAAACTGTTAACAAAATGACACCATCTTTGCTCTTGCAAACTGGTTAACTGCTAGGGCAGTGACAGCAAATACTCAAGCATGAATCAAAACAGGAATGAAATTATGTGCAAAATAGCAGAAAATGCTGTCTCAGCCAGCAGTCCTCAGCTGAGTAAGTGTCCTAGAAAAGCTGTAGCTAAAAGAAAGTGGTCAGCTTCTGGCTGATGGTGACTAGTCTAGTATAGGAGCTGCTTGTTTCCACTGCTAGAAGAACGTTAGAAATTTATCGGTTACTGTTTCTGGTTTGCAAACTGATGGAATGCATGTTACTACTTGAGAGGGACTATTCTAATTCTTTTAATGTGCAGAAGTTCTGCACTGTCTCTGCAGTCTCAAATCTATTTTTTCAAGTAACTCTTTCTCACTGTCTCAGGAGGTTCTCGCTGTCAGGAGGTGGGGAAAAGACTTATTTCCTACACTTTTAGATTATTTGATATATGATGTCTTGTGTAAAAGTATATGAGATACTGAATGAAAGAACAGCAAATGAGGCTGTTCAGTTTAAATTGACAAGCAAAAAAAAAGAAAAAAATGTAAATGAACAGAACCCAAAAGTTGTAAAGCTTAAGTTCTAGTTTTTCTTTTATTTCTTTTTTTCTTTTTTTTTTTTTCTTGTAGAGGGGAGCTTTTGTTTTTGTTTTAAAAAATTGTGTCTTAATGCTTATGTATAAAATTCTAATTGTAAATTGAAGAAAGCTGGTCTAGAATGGGCCCACAAAAAATGATGGACCATGTCTTTATGGATAATGATTACTTTATTGATTTTTTTTAATTATTATTATTTATATTTTTATTTTGCAGCGGTTCTTTGATATATACGGTGTTGTCAAATCTTTCTTCCTTAAAAAATGAAAGAAAACTAGTGAACATTTTGCACATGAAAGGAATGAAGAGGAATGAAGCCATTAAGATAAAAACATGAACTGGCAGGAAAATTCTTCATCAAGAAAAATTCAAGGTGGAGGGGGAAGAGTGGTTGATACAGTCACTTTTTTCTTTTAACTCAGAAGTATTTTTAGCTGTTTTTTCTAAAAGTTCATTTTGATTTGTCTTTCATCCGAATGTCTTTGAAAAGAAGAAACGTGTATTGCCTCTTAAATAAAATTTTTGATATGGTTCCTAGTTTTACTGTTATCACTACACAATATGATTCTTAATAAGAGTAAATACAAGCAATAAGAGTAAATGCAAGGCTCTGCAGAGCCTGCTGGAGACTTGCTGCCGCTACTTTACTTATACTATGTTTTTGCTGCTACTACTTCATTTTTGTTAAATATGCCTCTGATTTGGTATAATTCACCACCAGTACCATAGTATGTCACATTAAATAAAAGAGGTAGGTTCGGACATGTTAGGATCAGTGCAATCTTTTTACCAGCTTTTGACCCCACCTTTCTACTGTAAGTGATTGAAAGACAGCAGGGTTAATGCACTTCGCCTTGTAAGCTAAAAGCTAAGAGGTCCCCAAGCTGCTGTTTCCAGGCTAGGAAAAGCACCAGTCTTGGTCTCCTGTGTGTGTATTTTGTTGAGTTTAGCTGCTGGATGTGCTTGCTTGATTTTTACGGGCTAGTGGAGGTCTTTCCAGGCTTGCTTGATTCTGCCCTGTAGGGGCAAAGTGCTTTTCCTTATCCCTTTGGCTTTTTACATGTGAGGGAAGTAAGAGATGGTAGCTTTGGAAGAGAGCCTAGAGTCCATATGTGGTATTTGTCCTGTTAAGTGTTGATTTGGGATATCTGTTATGCTTTCCATGTTCTGTATGCTAAAGGGTCTGGGAGTGAGGCCTTTCTGAGTTCACACTTCTTCATTATCTGGGTTCCAGCCGCTTTTCTTCCCCATATGCTTCTGGGAAAGTGAAAATACGGGGCCATTGTGTGTTAGTTTGTGCTTCCTTTTGTATTGAATTCCATTTGCTAAGGCTATTCTGCTCTTCAAATTGAGGAAAGCAGCTGGGCAGGGGGGGGAGGAGGTCTAAGAACCTGATTTCTTCTGTCATATAAAAAAAAATTTTTTTAAAAAAGCTTTCAACAGCCTTCATTCATGTAGTTGCTTTATATTTAGATGTGTATGTGTCTGTTCTGCTTTTAGCGCTGCCAGTAGTTTGCATTCCAATCAGTAGTAGTCTAGTTATTTGTTCCTGGTTGCTGCAGTGCTTGCATAAACTAACAAAGTGCATTTGTGCATTTCTTCCCCCTTTTTCTTTTTTTTTTTTTTTTCTTTTCTATTTTTTTTGACTAGTTGATCACTGTGAATAGTAATGTTCTGTTATTAACACATTAGTGCTTACCAAGGTGGGCCATTCTGAGCAGGTGATTCTAAAGCTGGACAATGAAAGATGCAGAATATTTTCTTATCTGTAAAGCACTGAGTTAGAATCTTTTCCTGTCAGCAAAGATTGTGATTTATTATCAAAATGTGTACAAGGGAAATGAACAAAGGATAAACATCATTTTGAGCTTTCCCGTTTTCCAATTATTTCTAGCTTCTCTGTTATTGATTTTAGTCTTTATTTTTAATACAAGATTTTCATCTAAGGTATTTTAGCAGTGTAATATATTTAAATGATTATTTGGTAATCCACAGGCATTCTTTAACTGAAGTGGGCAGGTTGTGTTGACCATGTATCTAGTCTGTTCTGTTGAGCTTGCTTTCTACTCAATTTCCTTCTGAAAGATAAATTATGTTACTGTGCTGTGTCATGTGTCATTATTTTCTGAACTTCAGTTTCGGAACTGAAACACAGGTGTGAATAGATTATTAGGTATTCAGACCTAATTCACCTGCAATTTTTCTTTTTCAAAAGGTGGGTAAATATTACAACATTTGATAGGTGGGAAACTGAGGCTTGTGTTGCCACTTGGTGATACAAAATTGCTTGAAATACTAAGCTGGTGGCCAAAGGAGTTCCGCTAAGAGGCACACACATCTTGAGGCTTTGAAAAGCAGCAGAACTGGAAAAAAGAGCAGTTCCAAATTCAGCATCTCAGCTTTTCCTCTTCATGCTACATTGGTGCCTGCAGAGTATAAAGGCAATTCATTTTGCCTGAGCTTTGGAAGTAGAAACAGAGCAATGGAGTTACATGCTTGGTTGACTGCCAGTACAGTTCTTGTTGTAGATCAAAATTCAGTTTGTAATAAGATAAACCTTTTTCCATTTTTTTCTGATTCTCAGGGTCTTGACAATGTTCATAAACAGAGAGTTGCTGAAGTGCTGAACGACCCTGAGAGCATAGAGAAGAGGCGCAGCCGAGAGAGCCTCAATGTGGATGTGGTAAAGTACGAGAGCGGTCCCGACGGAGGCGAGGAAGTGAGTATGAGCGTAGAGTGGAATGGGGTAAGTACAGTACACAGTTGAAGAAAGCAGCGTAGATGAATTATCACCATAACAAACATGGTTGTCCATTCACCAGCCTATTGTTTCTGCAGGAGTTTCTTGTTTATCTACTTTATATTTTTTAATTTTATGGAACAATTGAGAAATAAGGAAGATTATCGTGCTTTTTGTAAGAATTTGTAAAAACAAACAAACAAACAAACAAAAAAAGCTTCTTAAATTTTAAAAAAAATCCTTTGTGTTGTTGTCCTCAATAGTAAAATTTCCTTAAGTATTCTGAGCAGTAGTATTTAGCTCTGATATGGTTAATGCTGATTGAGTGTCTTGGTATAGTCTGGTGTATCACTAGTTTCTTTTTACTGGTAGAAAAATTCTGGCAATTAACTTTAGCTTTTGTCGTTTTGATGTCATGTTTGCCCGCAGTTTAAATGTTCTTTAAAAAAGCTGCAGCTGCCTCAGCTGGAATAGCAAAGAACACTTGCCATGGAGATACATTAATATGTTTGTGGTTTGAAAGTAAATGAAATCGATCGGTTTAGAGTAATTCCACTCTCCTCACCCAACCTGCTAGAAGAAGCAATCTCTCTCTTCAGGCTGATCTACAGTCTATTTTAGTATGCAGTGCCAATATGTAACAATGTGATAGTAGATTCACATTTCTAAAGTGAAATATTAATATTACTTTCCTGCATTAAAACTTGAGTAGAGTTGGGACTTATTTCCCTTTGTGATCTCTGGCTTCAGTGCATAAGCGCATCTATAACATGATTAAACGTGCGTTTTTCTAACTGTTATTTTACTTTATTTGAAAGACAGTGTGAACTTTCAGTTATTATTTGCTTAGTTGTTTGCTTTCGTCACCAGCTTTCCCGTGCTTCATCCCATTGCTGGCAATGGGATATGTGTTGCACTGTAAACTAACTCTCAGCTGTAGTTCTGCTTAAAATTCCTCTGGATTATAAAAATGGTATGTTTGCCTGCTTTGCTTTTTGGGAGGGGAAGTAGCCTACTTTGCAGGACAGAGTGTTCTGAAGTTTCATTTCTGATACAGTTGCTATTAGTAATTTAGCCACTCGTGACAAAGTTTAGAATTTCAAAGATATCCTAGATAAAACTTACACTGGTCAGTTTTAGTGGAGAATGTTCTTTTCATCTCTGCTTTTGTCTCTTTATAATGGTTTTCTTGGCATTGGTGCTCTCTCTCAGTGCCATGGCAGTCAATCAGCATGTATTGTGAATAATACTGCATCATTAATAAACCCAAGTAAGGTTGGATAACTCCCTTTTATTCTAATTTTGCCCATTCAGCATTAGAACTGTGTACTGTACTCCTCCCTTTATTTCTGCTATACTTTGCATGACTATTTGTTCTAAATGGATAAAACTTTTCATTAATGACATTAATTAATCAAGCATGCAGGTTTTGGATTGAAAATGGCTTCTGGAAAAGCAATAGACAGTATTTCTAGGTCAATATTTGAATGAAACTCAGTGATAAAACTGTTCTGAAAACCTAAACTTTAACCACTTAAGGCCTTTTCATCCATCATTTTTTAAAAGTACATTAAAGTGGCATTGCTTTATTCTGATTTTCAAGATTTACAGTTAATACATTTTTTTTTTCTCTTTGGAGAAGGTATTTCATATTACATGTCCTACATAAAGTGGGCAACTCTCTCTCCCTCCACCCTGCTAGTGTTTCTAGCTTAGTGCTGTTCCTCCCTGTACTTACGTGGTGTAGATTTACCCTCCTGTGTTTCCTCCAGACAAAATATTCTGATTCACAAAGTAACGTAGCCTGCCTTTCCCATTTAAATTCTGAAGTGCTGAAGCTGACTTTTGATCCTGGCTGTCAGAGAGAAGAGGTAGAGTATATAGAACAAATTCCATCAAAAAGTTTTCAAGATCACAGATCCTATTGTAATTAAGTGACTTCTGTATGTAGAGCTAATCCCTGTATGCGCTCAGGGCTCTATAATGTCTTGCACTTTATAAAAAGAACTAAAATACTTGTTAAAATAGATCTGTCCCTAAGTAGTAAAATGAGCTTTCTAATTGAGGCTGTGGAGTGCCTGTTCATGTGTTTCTTCCGAAGTCCACCTCATAAAGTTAACAGTATATACTTCTAAATGCAAAGAAATAGTTGATCTTAAAAATTGAAGTTAGAAATTTGGAAAACTGCCCTTCTAAATATTTTAGACTGTTTTTCACCCTGAGATTTTTATCCCTTTTCATGTTTTTATATTAAAAAGTAAGACAATGGGGGAATATATAACTGGTGGGGTTTTTCGATTATTTTTTTTCATTTTATTTTTTCAAAATTTGATACAAACAGTCTTAATGTAATGTTTGTAGCATAAAGAAATATGTTTTTTTATTCTAACCCATACCCCTAAACAGGCAGGTTTTGGGGCACACAAATCTATTTTTAGGATGAAATAAAAACAACAAATTTCAATACCATACAGGAGGTGAGAAGAGTTGCTGTTTGACTGAAAGTACCAGCCTGTCAGAGGCTACGTAGTTGGTGGCTACAGAGTAAGGAGGCCATGGTGGTGGGGAGGGGTTGGGGAAGGTAGCAAGGTGGGTCTCGTTCCCTGAGTGAAATAAATATTGACAATTATAAATTGCCCTTAAACTGTGCATTTCAGATTTTTGGTGGGTGTACACTAGACCTATTTTATTACTGTTATACCTGAGCTCATGCATGGTGTTCGTGTTTTGTGAATCATGCAGTTAGTGTTTAACTTAGCAGTCTACTACTTTTATTTCAGATTAGAAGACAAAATGCCCAAACGTATCAGCTTTCTTTTTTTTTTTTTTTTTTCCCTGAGCATACTCATATAGAAGTCAAATCAGTACCTACCAAATGTCTCTACCAAGTGTTCACTGGACAGTTATGACCAGAACAATATCCTGGTTTAAGACCATAAAGAATATTTAGACTTATTATTGAATTTTGATGTCAATTTAATGCAGTTTCATTCCTAAAAACATTTTTTAAAAGTATGCAATTTATTTTGAAACACGATTACCCTTTGATTGGATTCTAATGTTCAGATCACTGTTAGTGAGGCATTTTGCTAGTTAAGAGCATTTAATTACTGATAATTCCAGCTGATCTAGGTAAAGGCTCTAGAACAGAAATCTGAAGGAATCGGTCATGATTTCTGTACTGCCCGTGGGAAGTTGGTAAATGAGAAGGGGGTTTCTGTGCTTTCACCTGACAGACTGCACTAGGGAAAGTAGCAAAGCTTCTGTATCGATTTTATATATATTCAGATATATATGTGTATGCATATATATGGGTGTATATGTGAGTACTTTTAACAATGTTCAAGAGACTAAAATGACAGTTACATGGATATTGTTTCCTTAAAGGAATGAACAGATTTTTGTCTGGAGGTTAAGGGAAGACCTTGTTCTTTTTTACAGTTTTTGGTAGAGAAAAATTTCCTAACAGAAGTTAAAGCTGAAATGAATGCACCTTGCTCTGTTCCTTTTTTTCTTTGATTTTTTTTCCTTTTTTCTTTTTTCTTTTTTTCCCCCTCATTTATTTTTACTTTTGTTTTAGGATCATCTAAAAAAAATCCTTTTCTCATACACAAAATGTATTTATAGTATTTAAGCTCTCCTAGTTAAAAATACTTTGTAGAAATTAAAGAATGCATGGCATCTTCCATGCAGTTTGGTATGTTGTATTAGCAAACTAGCCTAACCTTTATAAAGATAAACCTCAAGATAATTGCAGTAGCCTGCACTTTGTACTTAAGTGCAGTCAAAATCCAAATACTTGTTGTGAAAATCGTTTTGAATAGGACCTAGAAATACTGTAAACGTGATTGTTCAAAATTGAAAACTGTTGAATTTTTCCCAACAGTTTCATTCAGTTTTTCTCTCTCCGTTTCTGTCTGACAGGCCTAGATGCCTTTTGTGATTCTTATACTGTCTCCTGCATGACGGGCGTGCACCATCTTCAAGCTTTAACTTCTCTCTCCAGTACTGACTGCTGTGTTTTAGCAAATCCCTTAAGATCCTTGTCAGAGCTACACTTCCTTGTAAACTGGCCATTCCTTCAGTGCTGGTGTCTCTTTTTGGTTTTCTATTTCTGTACATGTGTAGCTTTGCCAGATATGTATCTAGTCATACAAAATGTTACTACAACCATATGCTCTGTAATACATAGGTTAAAAAGTAACAATGAACTTTATAAGTAGCTGTTCACTGCAGGGGAAAAAAAAAAAAAGTAGTTAAAAGTATCACACAAGGTATTATTGAAATGGCATGATGGTGATCTCTACAGGGGAAAAAAAACAAAACAAACATAAACATAAGGCATGTTCTTCAAGTGCTTTAAAATGTATTTAGAGACCTATTACGTGGTTAACATCAATATGGAACTCTGGATGTCTTCACTTATGGTTATTCTGAAGTAGCATTGCTGTTTAGTCTTTGTGTGAAATTTTAGCAATTATGCTTTTCTCTACTAATCTTGGTGGTCAGTGATTTGTGTATTTGTCTTTCTAACTTCTAATAAACTCACTCCAACTCAGGTGTCTGTCTCTGCTTAGTAGTGCTTTACTTTCTCCTTTCACAATTCTTCCTTTCATAATTGCCTAGGATTTCTCTGAGTAGCAAGTGGTCACTTTTAACCTTACTAAACTGTTCTAAAGAGTAAAAAATTATTTAAAATTGTGATTAGTGGAAATTTCTTTGATCAGTACAGCAGCGTAAAACACGAATGCAGTATACAAAAAGTTGCTCGTCATGTTTTACATTTACCTTGAATGGAGAAAGGTAAAATGATAAAAGCAATTTAACCATATGTTTTTCTGATCAGAAAATGTTTTGTTTAAAAATTTGATGAGTAAACAAACGTGTTTCAAATAATGCAGATGTTTAGCCAAAATAAAAAAAGTTTTGTTCTTGAACTCTGGAATGCTTGTGCTTGGGGCTTGTCCTCTGTTAAACTTGGTGCACTCACGAGAAAGGCAACATGGTGATGGTGGAATGTTAACGTGCTGTGGGCTTTGTTTTAATATGGATTATGGCTTGAGCATGCCTTCACGTACCTGAAATCCTTGCTACAGTTTCACAGAAGTATTGTTTTTATTAAAATAGCAGCAATGCTCTTGGTAAAGTTACATCTATATGGTATTTCTGTGTTTAGGTAATAGTGTTAAATCTATATTAGCAGTAAAAAAATATTTTGCTCAGGTAAATATTTTTCACCCAGGTTTGAGGGAGGGCAACCACCTCTTTCAGTTTTACATTTCTTCAATTTTTTTCAGGATGGCACTGGATCTTTAAAACGCAGTGGTTCCTTTAGCAAACTTCGTGCTTCCATTAGACGCCGAAGTGAGAAGCTGGTTAGGAAGCTGAAGGGTGGAAGCCCACGGGACGAGGAACCAAAGAATCCGGGGTAATTATCCATTCTTAGCTGTGCGTTTTGGTCTTGTTCGCTGTCCCTCTGCAGCCTGGTGTGCTACATGGGGCAGTGTTCTCTGCCGAGCTACCACTGTGCATCGTAGACAACTCTAGTAAACAAGGAACTTCCCTTCTTAAACACAAATTGAAATAATTCCTTAACCGTATGATGGAAGTTCTTTAATGGCTGAGAAAGTGTATTTGCTTTCAAGAATTAACTTTAAGAATTTTAAGAATTTAGCTTCAATTTTAATTTTAAGAATTTAAGATATTTTTTAGCAGTATATTTTTCTTCTTACTGCTCTAGCCATTTTAGAATAAAAATGGTCTTGTAGTATTGATGTTAATAAAGGACAAAATTGCCATTTTCACACAGGAGTAAAATGTGGTAAACGTTGCTTATATTTACAATAAAAGGTATAATGGAATAAGCCCCAGCCTTCTTGATGTAGCTTAATTTGTTTGTACTGTTGTGAGCAACATGCAGATGTGAGCAAAAGAGGTTTACTGACTTGAGCCCTTCCTGTATTCTAATCCTAATATTTTGCTGTTTTTTTTTTTCCTCACTCTGGAAAACTTGACCTCATTTATGTGACAAGAGACTGCTTGAAAATACGAATTTGAATTTAGGTTTTCAAAAAATTAGGTTGGAGAACTTGAATTAACCTCTAATGGAGTGAATGAATCTATGTGTCATACAGTAAAAATGATAATAATGGCAACACATGAGACATCTGAGTGGTATAGAGACAGGTTCTCAGTGTATTTTGCTAGCACTCCAATCTGACGTGCCATGTACAGTCACAATTGGTACTCTTAAGACTTTCTAACTGTCTTTCTGAAATACCTGTTTTAGCGTTAGCCTGGTCTTTAAAAGTTTTTTTTAAATAAAAGTTCATGCTTTTCTGACAGAGACATGATGGTGAATGGACTGAATCAAATTCAAGGTCAAAACTCACTTTGCATTTATTGATATATAGTTAAAAACTGTATCTGAGGCGATAGATTAAGCTGTGAAACAAATATGGCCAGGAGTAAGAAAATACAGAGTATTTTAGAGAAAATGAGCAAATGGAAGGGAATTTCCAATGCAAGGGAATGTTCCAAATTGCAGCAAAAGGAATTTCCTTCTTCTAGCTTTAAGTATTAGAATTTATACCTTGTTTGTGTGGCTTATTAAGCTCTGTGTAGAGGTCATACATCCTAGGTCAGGTGTATGTACATGCATGTACCTTACGCATATACTGATAGTTCATTTTGCTTTCTCTCCACATTTTGTGAGATGTAGAAAGGATTTTTGGTTTCCCGAAAGCCATTATTATGTAGAGCTTTTTTTTAATTTTTTTTCCTGCAGGTAAGTAGCTATATGACTATCGATGTAGAAGATTATGCTTATTTATAATTGAAGACATATGGCTTTACAGTGTCCTTAAAACTGCTCTGATTAATTATTGTCTGTACTTCTGCAGTGTTACTTGAACAATATAGGCATAGTTTATCCACGTTAACATTAATTATAATCGCATCTGTATCACCAGTTGGTGTTTATTCACATGAATATGTTATTGTAAAAGAAATCTGAAAGTATAATTTTTGCTTTTTTTGATTGATTAAACAGAGGTAATATACAGTTTTTGTTATGCAAACCTTTGAGTTTAGTGTGTTTAAAAGCTGTTAAAAGCTGAATAATGCAGTACTGATGATAGAAAAAAGCTTTGTTGTTAAGTTAAATGCCTCTCTGTTACCTCCTGAGAAATGTTCTTTGAACATAAATACCTCAGGCATGGTGTCAATTCTTTGATCTATTTCAAATTTTTAGTTCTTTATAAACAATTAGCTGCTTTAATGCTGTTAGATTTGTTTTCCCACTTCTAAAAAATATAGAACAGTAGAGTTAAGCTTTGTAATAAAATAATTTTAAAAAGTTTTTTTTATTGTTATTATGCACTTGTAAAAACAATGCACGTGTCCTTGTGCAACCAAATTTTATAGCATGAAGGGAAGTAAAATGTGTTTGCCAGACTAAATTTTTAAAGTATGTTAATTTAAAAGAGAGGGAGGATGAGGAGCTAGTATCACTTATGATGAGAAATACTTTATTTTTTGTTAGCATTTCAAGGGCCTAAAAATTTTATGTAGATTTGTGTCTATGGATTTTCTATTCCTTGAGGGTTTCTCCGTAAACCTTTATGCTTTTTTGAGGAGAGATTTTTGTGGTGTTCCGTACAATCTGTGTGTTTTACAGATTTAACTTACTTTAACTTCCATATATAACCTCTATTGTACATGTTCCTGGAAGAAATGAGAGGTGTATATTGTGCATGATTCACTGCTTCTGTGTTGCTAACACTTACGTCAAGTATTTTAAACTGTGTGCGTTCTGTCTTCTGAAAATACTCAAGTTTAATGCTAGGAAAACATGATAATCCTGTCTTACAGAGCTATTTTCTGCCTTCAGTAGTGCTTAGTTTCATTATTCTGCTATGTCTTTGCTTTATAGCAAGCATTTAAAAGATGCACCTGACTGACCAGTAGTAGTCTTGCTTTAGTGGCAATAAGGGCAGGTTAACACCCAACGTGCTGTGTGTGGATAAACCTTTCCCCACGGCCGGGAGCACGGGGAGCTGCCCCGGGCCGTGTCTGCGCATCCGTAGGCGGGAGCGCAGGATCAGCACCTCCGGGTGCGCCCGGAGCCCCCGCGGAGCCGCGGAGAAGGACAGGCCAACCCGGCACCTGTTCTGGGCCACGTCTGACCTCCTGCACCCCGGTGTCTCCGTGCGCCCACGTTGTGTCCACCTGCTGGAGAAAAACACATAGGACCAATCTGGAATTTCAATATACACTCTCCAAAACATTTTAATGTTAAACGTTGTGTATGCTTGAGCACATTTTGAGTAGATTAAGTAGCCATTATTAATAATCGTCTCAAACATTGATAGGTGTTACTGTTAATACAGTGGTAAACTTGGTTATCAATGGTTCCTGTCCCCTGAACATTGATTTTTTTTTTTTCCTCATCTGATAATTTGAGGAGAGTATTCTAGGGTTGCTGTTACCACTGCCTGAAACACAGTGCAGCCAAATGCATGACCAGAGTTCATAACAGCAACCATCTTGTAGCCCTTTGCTTTGAAATGCTTAAATAAAAGATTTAAAAATGATTTTGGAAATAAATTTTGGAGATCATAGAGATAGTTGAGGCAAAAAGTACCAAACTGATGTTTATTAGAGCATGATAAGTGCCGCCTACATGACAAATTTGTTCAAATTTCACAAGTTTTTCCTAACTTATTTGAATGTTTTGGTGCTTTTTGTGAGAAGTTGCATAGACCAAAAATGAGAATTATCTAAGTATAAATAAATACAAAGTCGCTATACTAATTTGTGCTTTCAAAACTAAAATTTCATCTTGAACTGAAATTAAGTGTATTGCATGAAGTACTAAGGCTCTGAGTAGCTTGTAATTGGTTTTAAATACAAGTTGGAGCCAAGTAAAAAAATAATAATAATAAAATAAAAAAAAATGTGCACGCTCTATCTTGAAAGGTATCCCCAGGCCAGACTTGGGCCGTCGTTAGTTCTCCCTGACGTACGTGTTGATGGTTGTGGTACTTGTGTTTCGAGGTTGCAGCTGTTCTGATCGGTTTATCCTTGCATGTTCACTGTCCTGGTTGCAGCATGAAGCGTGCCAGTTCTCTGAATGTTCTTAACATGGGTGGCAAGGCTACTGAAGATCGTTTGCAAGTAAGAAGCCCTACAATATTCTTGCACAAATAGGTATCTTTAGTAGGGTTTGGGATAAAAAGAACATGATAAATAGCAAAATAGCAAACTCCTAGTTATTGTGAAGATCCCGTTCAGGAAGGTGCTTTAAGCATATACTTAAGACATGTAAGTAATGACTGCATGCATTCTGCTTGGTTTTAGCCAAATGCTTAAGTCCAGTCAGTAAACAGCAGGCAGCTTTTATGATATCAAGCAGACTGTGATCTAGGACCCTGTAATTATTACAATGGATTTGAAACTTCTGGAATCTTATATTCTTGTAACCACCATAATTTTAAAAACAAACAAAAACAACGAAACAAAACTTTCAAAGCTCTGTTATTAAGTATTTTTGACTTGAGCAGTTTTATTGCACAGGGCCCAGTCATCTTAACTGCTCTGTGTTCCCAAATTTCCTTTAAATACAACTCCTTTTTTTTTCCCTGAGGTTGTTGAGGCTCTAGAAATTTTCCTGACCTGTTATGCTTCTGCTAAAATCCAGACCTCTTATTTTTGCCTAACTGTACACAGTGTGCCTGTTCCGCTCCTTCTCATTACTTGTTTTTAACCTAATAAGTCACTGTTTTGCATATTGTCAAAATAAGCTAGTTGTGTTTTATGTTCTAAACACTGTTGTGCATTTTACTAACACAGTAACCACAATTAATTTTAGGGAGATTTAACTACTTTGGCACTAATTAAACTTTTACATGAGAATCTTCATCACTATTTGCCCTAAAGTAGTAAGAAGTCCCAAACTATGTGATTCTTATTTACTGTTGTCTTAAGTATTACCTGAGTGAATGGCAGAACTTTTAGTGGCTATGAAATGTATGCAGCTTTTTACTGAGAGTGAACTTCAGCCAAAACAGCAGCCACCAGGGTAAAGCATAATTCTTCGTAGTGACAGTGTTAAGATTTCAAATTGTTGTATCTTAGGTGCATTAGAATGGGTTCTCAGCTTATAATTGATGTTACTTCTGAGTGAGGCATACAGTGAGGCGTATTACTAATAGTAAAATCAGTAATAATTTTTGCAAACTTCAGACTTTACTCTCTATGGGCCACCTTGTCAGTTCTCATAGATGGGCAGTTGTACTTCTGGTAAGATTCTTGTTAGGATCCTAAAGGGTGTGTATATTGAGATCTGTTTAGTATTGTTAGGTGAAAGCAGGGATATTTTTAGTTAGATTACATCAAAATATGGAAAAAAAAAGTCCCTATATAGTGTAAGCAAATGAGGTCCGTTTTCTGTGTTTTCTCAAATTTGTTTCTTCTTGCTTTTTAAAATTAGTTTTGTGCTTATTTGCTTGAAATATTTGGATAACTGCCTAATTTTTTTTTCCTTCACACAGGAACGAAATAATTGTCTGACAGACTCGAGAGCTCTGAGTGTCAGTCATACTCATTTGGCGCATTGAGATTCTTGGACAGAAACTAGCTAAAATTTCTTTGTGAATAAAGAAGCACTGAGTCCTTCAAAGCTTTGGTTCCTTATCATTATGTATAGGAACATCTAGTTTGTTGATTTTTTTTGAAGGGGGGAGGCAATGGACTGCTGTTTTTACTTTTCTAAACAGTGACAATTTTAAATAGAGTGTTAGTGAATATTTTCTTCTAAAGAAGAACTATATAGATAAATATTGCTCATTGCACTGCTCCCATCCATGCTACTTATGTTGATTCATTTAATAGATCTGAATATAACAGCAGCCAAAAACTTGTAAAAGTACAAATGCATTTAAAACATACCAAAATGCAAAGATATTTGAAAAGGCCAATTAAATGAAATGTGTAGCAATAAATATACACAGTGCTGGAATGAGAAAAGGATAAATTATGTGCATTACTGTATAAATTCAGATTCAGCATACTGTAGTGGTGGGGCTTCTTGTTGTACCACTGATTATTTAATGTTAGAGACTTTATCTGGTAAAGCAGCACTTAACCACTAGATCGAGCTGTTAAATTTTGTATTAAAATAAAGAAAGTTTGGGGTTACCTTATGTTTAAACAGCATGAATAGCAATACCTGTGACAGCAAATTTGGTAGCTGTCGGTGTAAGTTTTCGGGCACAATAGGATTGGAAACAGGCCAGTTAATGCTGAGCAGGACAAACGGAGAATGTTTTGACCTTCGTCTTGTGTGGTTGAGAATACGGAAGCTTCGGACTGCAACTGTCCCAGAGCAGCTGCCCTTGCTGTTCGGGAAGCATCGAGCCTCAGGTTGGTTCTTGTCCACTGGAATTCACAGTTCCATCCTCGGCTGCAGAGAGGGCTCCGGCTTTTCCCCGCGCTGATCCCGGATCCTGCCTTCCTGCGGGAGAGCTGCACGAGGGCAGCGGGAGCGAGCGCAGGCGGAGGCGGCGCGCGGGGCCCGGCAGCGCGGGGCGCAGAGCGACGTGAGCGCACGCGCGTGGGGCTGCGCTCTGCGTGCGCGGGACTGCTGCCCAAGCCGCTGTGCCAGCTCCAATGTCTCATAGACGCTAGGGGTTCCTTTGCTTCTGTGTAAAGCTGGTCATTTTGTTCATCTTCTGTAAAAACTCCTTTTCATGTGAAGTTGGATTAGAAAGTAAAAAAAAAAAAAAAAAAAAGAAACAAAAAAAACAAAACTGCGTGCACAAATGTATTTGTGGTCATGGTTGTGTAGCTGGAAAATGCAAAACAAAATTGCCTTTGGAAGAGCTGGAAGATTCATCCAAGGTTAGCACCAACCGCAGGAGGAAAAACAAAGGAACTTGAACAAGTTATAAGGTTTGAATAGGCTGTAAAGAAGTCCACAGAATTAGTACTTCTTAGAAGTATACGACTGGCTTTGCATCTGTTTGTAAGCTGTTACAGTAACTGATGCAAAAGGTGGTTTATGTAATGCACTTGTCCATGTTTACTAGGAGGTACCTGATTAGCATCTCGTTAAAGACAGTTGCATATGGTATGCCTGCTATAAAGAGTGTTTGCAAATGGTGAGATATGATGCTGCTAATATATAGAAGTTTTTAGCACAGAGTAGTGCAATTCATTAATGAATTTGAGCAAGAACAATTCATTGCTCAGTTATCTTAACAATATATACTCGCGTAATGTATACTCTTGAGTTTTAATCTTTTATTAAAGAGCTTTTATAAATATATATTATATTTTTTGTTATTTTTGGTTTCGGAGTTTTTGGTTTTTTTCTCCAGTAGAGCCTGTTATTTGCAGCCAGGGGCGAGTTGGTTTCTGTGCAGAAAGGCTGAGGGAAGCAGCCCTGTCCCGTGGCCAAGGCAGGGGGTGCCGGTCCCGGCGCGGTGGCGGGAAGCCCCGGCCACGGCTGCTATCGCCAAGGTCACCCTGTGACAGGGAGTTACCTAAAAGAAACGGAGGAAGTTGGGTTTGAACCTCTGTCTTTCAAATTCAGAGGCAAATCTTTTTGCTGCCCCTCTCTCTCGCAAAAAAAAAAAAAAGTAACTTCTACAAATAGAAATATTTAACCATGTCAGACTAGCATAAACGTTACCTTTTGAAAATTTTAGTGTGTGTTTTGTTGACTGTTACAGGAAACTTTCTCATTTAGGGCTTAAAATAGCTTTTATGTTTGGTGCCGTTACTAGTACTGTGCTTTTAAAAGTGCACTGGAAGATGAGGCTACGTTGTTTGCCTGCTGTTTGCTAAACAAATCCTCTATTTAAGAGACTAAAATTTTAGAGAAGTAACACAAATTTCAAGACTGTTCTCTAATACGTAGATCATCAAGGATGATGGCTAAATGCTTCTGTTGAGACCCAGTGTACTGCTTGCTGTTTGAGAGAAATTTGGTAAAGTATGAAAAGAAATCTTAAGGCTAAGCTTCCTTATGTTCAGATCATGAATCAATTACTGCATGGACATGATTTGTATATATTTAAATTTCAGGTGGGCTTCTCAGTTGTCTTTTTTGTAAGATTTTTCTGAAATCCCTTTATTCCAGTTGTGGTTAACAGTTGGCAAAAAGTGTGAAAATGAAATGGCCGGTTGGCCATGTAAATCCTGGATGTCTTCCGTAACAAACCTGATAAAAAGATTAATAAAGAGCGTCAAAATTGACAGATGTCGTCAGGGAAGCTGCAGGCGTTGGCAGTAACTGCTTGCTGTTAATCTGCCCCGTTTCCCTCTGTTCGGAGCAGTAGGCGCCAGCTTTACTAAGGAGGGGATGAGGAGCTCAGACTAAGGCAGTCCGGGAGCCTCCCCCTGGGCTCCCAGGGGCTGCTCTTCTGGGCTGGACGGGCTCACGTGCAGGAAGAATCGTGCAGAGGTGGGTGCCCTTCCCCTCTTACCTGCATGGTTTTGCACCGATTTTTAGCAATATCGGCAATATTTATTTGGAGCGTAGAGATTATAAAATACACAAGTGTTATATTTTACAATAATAATTTTCTCCTCTTCCAGGGGAATAACTGAACTAATGGTGTGTGACTTCTGGTAGCAGCACCGTAATGACAGCACGTAGCAGTTGATAGAATGAAATAACCAATGGACATGATTCGTAAAGTTCGTATCTTAAAATACAACAGAAACCCCGAAGCTCCCCATGAATGATAGTAATTTCAAATGGTTTCAGGCTTGGGAAGTATTTGTGGTTACATTATATAGTTTGATTCCAGCAATTTAGCAAATAGGGTGGTTGTGTTGTGAATGTCCAGCAAAAGGATCGTGCAGTGCTTCACGTACAGTGTGTTTACAGTACCTGATAGGCTCAAATTAATTGAGGTTTCAAGATGCAGGTCATATTTTGTCTGAAAGCTGCTAAGAGAGTTGCATTTTTGGTAATGGCAGCCTGTACTGAGAGAATAAAGCTAGAAAATGGTGAAGTTTACAGTTTTATTTTAACGACTTTGCATTATCACAGATATACTTTTATAGACGTATGGAAATAAATGTTGGCTTTTCTAAAAAATGATTAATTTGGGAGAAGTTTTGAACATCTGTGCTTGATTATTTCAAGCTATTTACAATAGTCTCAGTGTTCTGAATAGTCAAGGTCAATAATTTAAAAAAAAAAAAAAAAAAGCACAATTGCCATCTGGTTGAGCTCAAAAGATCTAAGTTTTTGAGAAAATAGAGGTTTATTTGGATGGAGAAGTGGCAAAATGTGTCTATAGTCTGTTTTTCTAATAAGAGGTATTTGGAGAATCATAGCTGACAGATTTAATACTTCAGCTACATCGAAAAGCTCTTCAAGCTGCTCTAGGGCTGTACAAGCATAAAACAATGAAGTAAAATAGACTAAAAACAGTATATGGTGTGGAAGAAGGATAATAAAATGTCACAGAGCAAGAGTGATCCTTAGGCTCTCTGTATTCATCAGCTGCACTCGAGCCACGGTTGAGTCTTCAGTTCAGATGTTTGTTGACTGGAGTGTTTGCAGGCTGTGATATAATTACACCATGTAGCTTGGCTTTGATGCAATCAGTAATGGTAAAAAAAACAACCTAAAATCTAATAAAACCAGCAAACCATCTTTAGTAATGTCAGATTATTAATCCTGGGGAAAAAAATGGTTTTTTGATATGTGGATCTTGTATTTAATTAAAAAAATATCTTCTATCTTTGACTTTACGATGCTGTAGCTTGATCTCCATGTGCACTTACTGTTTGTCACAGCTATGGCAGAAGCAATTTGGATTTCACCTGCTTGTTCTTACCCCATAAACTTTGAAAATAAAATTCTGCAAATGTCACTTGTAACCAAATAGCACTTCAGAGTTATGCAGTCAAGGAACTTCTAATGGGATTAAACTTAAATCTGTTTTACTACATCTGTTTTGTTAATATGTCAGTTGTGTAAATTTATCTTTGCAGAAAAATAACCTAGTTTGACTATTTTAGTTTTCCAAAGCAATGTTTCTAGAACTGCATATTATGTTTCTGCTGAAAAAGCCCCTTTTTGACTTCACTGAACTGTAGATTAATCTGAAGTTGTCTTAAAAGTTTCTGAAATGTCACTTAGCATTTATTTTGATTTGTAGAAAATAAAATATTTAAACGGATTTACAGGATAAAGATGGTTATACTTACACATTCTAGAATGTAAATCTTTCATGTAAAAACTACTTATTTGGATTTTTTTCTTGTATAAAAGCAAATCTCAATTGTGAAATCCAAAGATGAATAAAGCTGTATAAAGGGAAGGTTTGTAAATAGAGTGCATTTATTACATAAAACCACTACTGCAAAAGCCATGATTTCAAAATGGAGAATAAATGTTGCTGCAAGACTTTGTGCAGGGCCGGTAGGTGGATACTTCTCAGAATAACCCAAGACATCCAGTCTTCACAGGCTCTTAAACTCCGAAAGGGAGGGACCGTTTAACTATTTTCAGTAAAACTGCAAATTGCCCCAGAGGAGGGGCTGGTGCCACCAGAAACGTGGTGCTCCGTGACGTGCCAGGGCTGCGGGTGTTGTGTGACAGGGAGGGACTGCCCCGGTTTCTAGAAACCATGGACTGAGGAGGGCAGCTGCAGAGCCGCAGGATCCCAGAACGGAGACGGGAGACCTGCGAGCGAAGGGAAGTCGCTGCTTCCAGGGAGGCCCTGGAACGAGGCCCTGTCCGAGGAATCGGCCGCCGCCTCCTCAGCCGTTCCCAAGCTTTATTGTCGTAGGGTGTTATGATGGCAGGATGTGCAGCACCCTGTGCAACATCCCAGGCCCTGGCCTGGAGCAGGCCCGGCTGCCTCTGCTGCCTGTGCTGGTCCTTGTTAAACTTTGTTTCAAGGAGCAGGTGGGACATTCGGGGTAGCCAGGGCTCTGCGTTGCAGCAAGTGTGAATACACAGAATGACCTTTAATTCTTACGGATGGATTTTATTTAAAAAAAAAAAAAAAAAAAAAGCATGGTCAGTTTTGAATACACAGAGATGAATAAGACATTTTTAAAAAGGCCAGAAAAGACAAGTGCAGTTATGCTCTTGCAAAACATCTCAAATGTCCTTCCCTGTGGAGTTTCCTCCCGCCAGCACCAGGGCTGGCCTGTGGCTGCTGTTCTGCAGAGCCTCCCCAAGACAGTCCCAGCTCCATCCCATCCCCTGCCTCTCTTCCCTGCTTCCCACGTCGGAGCCAGCTGCTCCTGAGGGGCCCCTCTAACAGCTGCCCTGGGTCCTTCCTGCTGCCCGGCTGCAGGGCAGGACACAGAGGCCTCCTTGAAGAGTAGGACTGGGGGACAGGGGAAAGGAAGGTTTCCACCAGGAAACAGCTGTCACTGATCTGAAGTACTTGAGGAATGAAAAAGGAGCAATTCTGGATTTTGCTAAGTGATGGCACTGAGGGAAGATGCTCAATGCCCTCACACTGCTAAAAACTTCCTGAATACAGAAGTGGGGTCCCCTGTACTCACCCTAAGGGGATTTTTGTTATGGAGACTGTGGAGAACGGAATGTTCTCATTCAGCCTTTCTGCTAATGGAGCAATGTAACTTTAAAGGAAAACAAAAGGCCAGAATGGGACAGAAACAGCCTTTATGCAGGAAAGCAGGGAGAGGAGAAAGCGCTGGGACAGCATCTGACACCAGTAACACCCGCAGCAGGGCAACATGAGGGCTGATGTCTTTGGAAAATGCACTTAAGTAATGTTTAATCAGGCTTTCTCTTTCTTTCATCAGACTATATGAATATAATGCAAGTGATGGCTAGAATAAAAGGAAACTGGTCCCTGAAAAGAGAGTTGTGGCAGTGTGACTGGAGGCAAACAGCTAAGGGTGCCATTCAGAAACACAGTGAGATGTAGCAGCAGCCTCGCTGTAAGGACATGCAGCAATCACTGATAATGCACAGAAATAAGTGGCAGACACCAGCAGAGTCTGGTGCATATCAGAAATAGCAAGGGAAAAAAAGGAAAGCTGGTTTAGGTCTGATAACCTCAGTAGGAGACTGTCAGGAAAATGTTAGACTGATACCTTGATGGGTAGAGAGAGACGGAGCACCAGGCTACACTAGAGAGCTCGGGGTGAGTTGCTTTGGGTTTTGACCAAGCTAATGCAGAGAGGAAGAGTAAGACAAGGAGCCCACCCTGAGGTGAACAGCAAGGGCGAAAGTCCCTCAGAAAAGAGACATGCTCCAGGAAAGGAGGAAAACCAGAAGAGAGTCAGGAGCACCAAGGGCACCCTCCAAAACACAGCCAGCAGCACAGCCCAGCCCGTGAAGGGAGCTCATGCTCTGAGAGCGTCTGGTTACCACGGGTGAGATGCAGACCCAGGCAAACACGAGGGGCTCGGGATGCGCTGGTTTGTATGCAGAGAAGAAGCTAAAGGGGCTTCTGCTGTGACGAGAGCGAGCCGGAAAGGGGGAAGCGTGGCCAAAGCACGGGCTGAAGCACGTCCAGGCCTTTTGGGTCTGCTTTGCCTCTCGGCTACTGTCGCATCTGTGCCCTTTTAATCCGGTATCCAAATGTGGAAACACACAGAAGTTACTTGAAGTCAGCTCAGCCCACACAGTCCAAAATCGGTAAAAAGTAATTTCATTAAAATTATAAAGTAGTTCAAGGGCTTTCTTCCTGTTTAACATTAAGAACGAGTGCTTCTGTTAAAAAGAGGCCGGCTGATTTGTGACAAAGGCTATTTCTGAGGTACTAAAAATAGAAAAATGGCTACACTTCATGGCAACATGAGGACTAGAAACACAAGTAGGTAGCAGTAACTGGTTGAATTTGAGCCTCTTTCCAGTCTGGAGGCAGAAAAGGTGGGTGATTGCAGTTCTCCTGTTCTAGAGTATTGTGCTATTGAAAGAATTAAAAGTTAAGTCTCCTCAACACAGGACTCTCGACATCACACATTACGCTCTCTGCCTGCCCACAGCTTTACGCTCCTTCAGAATCCTCATTCTCATGATGAAAAGCTGAGGATATATCTAAATACAGAAACAGCAGCTTTTCCCAGTGGAAAAGCAGCTTTAAAATGTACGGCCGTGCCACCTGCTGTGTATTTGAGGATCCATTTCTCATCCATGAACAACCGCGGGTTACTGCAACTCCTCCTGTAGCAAAGTAAGTTCTGTCAACTTTTGAAGCAGGATGCCATACTATGGAATGGATTTATTCCTTTCACACCTTCCAATTTTACTGTATAGTAGCAAAAGGATGAAGGGAGATGAGGAGCAAAGACGACTCTTAAAGTCCTCAGACCTCCAGCGTGCTGTAACGCGGCTCCGGATGACTGCTCCGGCTGCGACACTCGGCTCACCATCAGTCTCATCAGCAGTTGATTTGCCCAGGTTATTCCAAGCGCTGGATAAACTCTGTTATCTGCTGTACTACAGGAGGAAACATTACAGATTTCCACATGTATGGGTTTAATATGAAGCATCTTGAGTTTGATTATATTAAAAAAGAAGTTAGAGCAGAAGCAAGACGAGACACAAATCCTCCCACCATGCTACCAAGTGCAGCAGCTGTGAACTCCAGGGAGTTTTTACCCTAACATATTCCCTGTGGTAAGGGACTGCCCCATAACTGCTTACTATTTTTTTCCCCTCCAATTTACAGCATTTACAGCTATTACTGCCCTCCAGCAAATACAACTTGTTGGGCACACCCACCACAGCTCTTAGTATGTTCCTATATCTTCCACGGGAGTTAAAGAGAAATCTGCTGGGTAATTGTCCCTGTGTTGGGCAGTGCTGCGCTTCACGTGGCAGCAGGGCACTTACCTACAGCTGCACTGAGCAGCTTCTGGGTCACTCACTGCATCCGTCACCTACACCAGAAAAGTAACATTTGAAGTTCACTGTGGTTATGCATTTGGTTTTGGCAAAGAGAAGTAAAGGGAATTAAGTCAGTAAAATCCAAATCATTGAATCATATTTATGAAACCCTTATTCTTTCAAGGCAAATTAAAAGGAGTTGTGAAGTATTTCCTTAGTTTACAGTGTTTCAACAATTTAGCTAGATTAAGTTTATGTGAAGGTAGCTACTATTAGATGCTGAATCTGTTAAAACTAAAGAAAAACAACCCACCAACCCCACCCCTCACACCATTCCTCTACTTTAGTTAGTAACGGTATCTTTTTATATGTGTAGGTAAGAGGTACTGATACCCAAATCTCCAAAAGGTCTCTAATTCCCAGCGCATTTACTACTTCTGAAGGCCTGTCCTGTCATGCTTAAACGATATTCTTAAATTTTGAAAAAGTTAAAATTTACTAGTTTAAAGTAAACTAAAGAAACTGGAAGTTTCTACCTGTCATTAAGACTCAAGTTGTCGGTGTCCCTTACAAAGCAACACTTACTGCACAACTGTCTGCACAAATCCTCCCCAACAACGATTTAACGGCCCTGCAAAGCAAGAAGGATTTTTGATGTCATACCTGGTTAATGCACATTACTGGAGCCCGGAACCTAGTGCTTAGAGTGTGCAGCTGTGCTCCAAACGTCTGCAGGTACCGAGCCTTGAGCACGGAATCCGAGACCCCGAATTCGCAGCGGAACAGAGCCGCGATGGAGTCGATGACCACGAGCCGCACCATCCCTCGCGTGAGCAGCAGAGACACCCTCTTGGTGATGCAGTTGTGGAAGGTGTCCTGTCACAAACCACCAACATCTCACATTGAAGCGCTTCACGTAAGAGTTTTAAGATTAAGATACTAACTGCAGTTCTTATCAGTTAAATGTAAGCTGATAAGAGGTGCTGATCATACAGTGAGTTTGTGGATCTGTAAATTTTGCTGGTAAAAATGTTTAGGAAGTGCCTTATGGTTTTATCCAGAACAAACAAACAAAAGTTATAGCGTTATAATGACTTATTTGCAAGTTGTGCCACTACTTACTAGGTCTGCTGCATGCTCAATGAAAATACTGTTTCCAAATTTGATTTTCTGTATGATTTCAGCTGGAACGTCCGCCCGCAGCTTCTGCTGCTGATCTATGAGCTGCTGTAGTCGCTTGCTCGGGAACGCGTCTTCCGTACAAATGTAGACTGCTCCTGCAACCCAGGAAACAGCCTCGGTTACGAAGCCACGGCTCGCACGTGCACACATGGTTTGGTTTTAGCAGCACACAAGCCGAGCGGTGCACGATGCACTTGGCCACACATACTTAAAACCCTCCCTGCTTCTCTACACAGCTCCTGACCCGCCGCAGAACGAGCACGGGCAGAGGCTGCCGGGCGCCTGCTGGAGCGGGAGCAGCAGCCACTGTTGCTGTGTTGCAGAATTAGCTAGAATTGTCTGAAAATATAGCTAATGATTATGAGATAGTGCCTAAGGATTAAGTCCACTCACTGAAATGCTTCAGGCTGTTATTGGAGCTTGGCAGCATTGGACATCTTCAGTATTTCCACCCCAGAGGTCCATTTTCTGCTCTCTAGGGAGCAGAAAATCCCGTTTCCAGCTGCAACTTCTCAACATATTCCACAGGAAAAAAAAAAAAAGGAAGCTATATCCAGGAGTAGGAACTGGAAGAGCACACTGTGTTCTGGAGGAACACAGAGTTCCATTAACAGAGTTCCATTCCAAATAAAGATATTTTGCTGACAGACACCAGCATAACACAAGGGACTGGATTTTGAGAACTCGTTTAGAAGAGACAAGTATGATCATAAGCCTGATTTTCTTGAAGACTAAACTTGCTTCTTCAGCTTAGCCTTCCCCTCTCCTCCACCATAAAATTTTTTATAAATCATCCTACTTTATTGGTGAAAGATCAAAAAACTCGTTATTTTTCTAAAGCTCAGAAAGTCTTGTTTTGTCTTGTTTTTAAATATGCAGAAAGCTGTCAGCTAGGGCAATGACTTTCATCCATGACCATGATTAAAAAGCGTTCACCTTTGAGAGACAAGATTTAAAAGCCTTCCTCCTCTATTAACAGAACAGAAAATATTTCCTAATTATCCAGTCCTTTCAAAGGACATTTCCACATCCTAAATTCATCGTTGACAACCCTTCTGTTCCGCCTAGGAACACTTTCAGAATATACTTCAACACTTTTGCACTTCCTTCGGCTCTGCCAGTCACAGCCTTTCTCACTAATATGTTCAGTCTGCCTTATTAATTTCCCATGCTTCGTTACATACTGCTAGTGATGCCAGAGGGAAGTGAGGGTTTTTCACAGCTTACAACATTTGACATTGTATGAGGACTAAAATAAAGCATTATTTATCAGAGCAGTCATGACCTGGTCATGATTCCTATACTATAACACACACACACACAATAGCACAAGATTGAACTACAAATGGTTTCTGTATTTTTCCCACTTATTACTTAACACACTCCTAAGCAAAGTCCACACACTCCTATGCAAAATTTTCCATTTCATAATTTCTAAAAAGCCAGTGAGTCAAGACAAATTTCTAATCATGGAATCAATTCATGTGATGTATATCTAGCATCAATATTTGCTCAGATAAAGCAGTAACATCTTGCAACACTGGAGCCAGCAAACTCAAATCTTTATGCTGCAATGCAGTTTTGGATAAACTTGCAGGGTGTCGGAGGAAGAGGTCGGGGAGAAAGAGATGCAGCTCCCTTAAGCCCCCATGATTCCGAGTTCCTGCTAACAAAAGCCAGGCTGATTGTGCTGGCATGTCTTAAGACTAGAACAGTTCCTATATACAACATTCTGGACCTCTCATCTACCATTCTTATTCCCAAGAGGTTACTTTCTGCACAACACAGCCCTGAAAAATGGGGATTTGCATAGACACTGACTCACCCAGAACATATCTGCTTTCTAAAGTCAGACCTGCCTTAAGCAGGACGTCCTTCGAACTCTCCTCAGTTTATGTAAGGGTGGAGTGTTTGCTATTTGAGCCTGTTTATGTCTATTCAAATCCAGGCTCACACATCTAGATAGATGAATATTATAAAGCTTAGATATTTGCCTTTCAATCCAGAGGTATTGCACCATTCAATACATTTCAAAATAAAGAATACAACATTCTTGCTGGAAAATATATAAAGAACTATCTGGAGACAAAAAAAACTGTAAAATTCTACTAAAGACAAAGACCTTCCTCACAGAGAACATCAGTGCAGTAGTGGCAGAAACGACCATTGTAAAAGCAGAAGACAAGTATCAAGCAAACACACTCAGCTGAGTCTCAGTTTCACAGTTGTATCTGATGAGCAAGTAAGTGAGGGCAAGGCAATCCTGCAGCTGCAATAGCTCTAGGTCAGTGAAGCAAAGACCTGGTCCTTTCTGAGCTGCTGGTCCGGCAGCCTAGTTTTAAGATACCTGCCAAGTATATTCACTCCATCCCCTTTATAAAATCAGGCCAAGGATTTTCACCCCGATGTTTCTTGAGAAAGTTAACCCCCACAAAGCACAGTGGATGTATTAAAAATACAAGAGGTGCTTTGTAGCAAAGTTACAGCAGCTCAAGTTAGAGGTTGTCAGTTCAAGACTGACAAGTGAGCTCAATAATAAAGACAAATGTCAAATCATGAAGCCAAAGCACTTAATGTTCAGTTATCTTGGTGATAGGTAAATTGTCATAACCTAAATAAAAAGAGGACACTAGTGCCACAAAAAGAAATGGTGTCATGCTATTTACAGTTTACTAAGAAGCTGTCAACACTGGCAGCAAATTCAGAGTCTGGGTATTTATCTCTTTTGAAGGGGAAGCTAGGAGTCACTCTGAGGAAGTTGTCCTGAATGATCACACATGCATCCTTCCCCGTGGAAGGGCTACGAAAGAAAAGAGAAACTAACTCTTTTAGTGCATTTCAGTGCTTTACTGTCATTTAGGCTGATGACAGTACTATACCGGTAGCTGACAAAAAAAATAAAATAAAATAAAAAAAATCTCAGAACTTGTAAATGATCTTCAAATAAGTGAATGTAAGCATTTCCAGTCCTAGAAACATGATCTACCATGCACAAAACTAGCTTTGTTAGCAAGAATAAGTAGCAAACATCTTTTCCAATTCAAAATTCTAATGTAGTTATGAATTTGTCACATAATACATTATATTCATGTATTACTTATAAATATGGGCATGTAAATTCAGCCAATATGCAACAGACCATAACTGACATTCTTAGAATGGCACAAAGATAACCTGGAGGCAAAGGATGCCCCAATTTTGGTTTGCTGCCAACCTCCTAGCACAGAAAACTGTAAACAAGGATAACACAAAGTCAAATGAAATAAATGCACAATAAATCTTTACTGTTGCAAGAAATGTGTTTTAACATCACCACCTAAGAAAAGGAAAAAGTTTCTAGCACTAAAAAGTAACAGTTCCATAAATTTAATCATTTAGCAAACTCTTAGCAAGGATTTTTATCTTCTACTGATTGAGCTAAACATCTGCAATAATTAGTAAGCATCACTGTTGTCATTTCTCCAAGTTTTCTAAAGAAAAAAGTCCTTCATTACTTTATTTCCTGTATTTCTATATGTGAAACACAACCCTTCTCACTGATGAACTGTAAAAGAAACAAGGCTGTGCAACACCCGCCAATTTGGCATCCTTTTCTTTCCTCTTTCATTCTGGGGTACTCTAATTTTACAAAACAGTTCAATAAATCCAATATATTAGTTGTAATACCGTGAAATAGAATTTTAAATTTCAGCTTGACATAGATCTGCTCTGATGCCCTACGATGATAATCTGCTATGCTGCATCTCCTGCTAATGCATCTCACAAAGACAGGTACCATTCCTTAACTGTTTCTAAAAACAAGGGCATCTTGATGTACTTATACTATAATCTAATTAGACTAATCAAGATCCTCAGAAGTTCTGTCCTCCCAGTCTTCCAAAAACGCTCTGCTCCTCTCCCCCGACAACGCACTGACAGGGTGACCATCCTACCCACTGGTGTTTCACGACACATTTGGCAGTGGGTGAACGGGGGATGCAACCACAGTGAAGTGGTCACAATAGTGCCAAGCACCAAGAACAGCCACCATCTCCACGCACCAAGAACTACAATTTTGTGATTTTGTAACTCTAAAGGAAAGATTTTAGAAACAAAAATATTCAAAAGAAAATATCAGAAGTTGCGTTAAGGAGATAGGCACAGTTAAAAGCCATATTCAAAGAAAAAAATCTACCTATTTTCACAAAAATCGGACAAGTGCATATACAAAACATTGCTTTCCTCAACTAGATTTCTATCAATTTTACTCTGCAAATCATTTTAATTAGGGTAATCAATGTAACTATTATTTGAAATTTAAAACTTCTAACTGGGAATATATACCACACACCAGATGTTTGTGGAAGATTACCAGTTTGACAAGCTTTGGGTTCTGGTGTGACTTGAGAAGTCGATAAACAGTTGTGGCAGTGATGGTTTTCCTATGCTGTTTGCACGTGCATTCACAGTGCACAAAAACATTAACTTCAACGTGCAGATCATGCTCTTAAGGGCAGCATATTCTCCCAAAAGGCAAATAAACCAGTGTATACATTTCACTACTCACCAGACTCTAATCCACCATATTTGTAAGGATACTGCACACACAGGCACAGCTGCAAACTGATCTGAGTCTTCCCAGCAGAACTTTCTCCAGCCAGTTCTGTGATTCCCACCAAGGGGATGCCACCTTTTAACAGCTTATCCAGGACCGAGCAGCCCAGGCTGAGCTTCTGCTGCTGGGAGGTGAGGTGGTGTTGGTCTCGGTAGAGCTGAAGTGCTGAAGGATGACGGGGGAAAAGAAGGGAGGAAAGAAAACATTCCCCTTAGCATCTCTCTAACACACAGTGATACAAAATAGAGGCTATACATCAGGTCTGTATCTGTACATTCCTCATTGATGGAAATTTAAAATCTAATCTAAAAAATCTAATTTAGCCTGCCTCTTCTCATGCACAATCTATTATATGTATGCCATGTTCAAAAACAGCTTACATTGGGTCCTGTCACCTTTTAGACCTTTTTCATTTCTTTCTTTTTCCTTTCTTGTGTTTCCCATAATTGAATTTAACCAATTATTTTGTCAGATTTTAAACAGGCTTGATCCTGAAGAATGACTGCAGTCCACTTCTATCTACCTAAGGCCATCCTTAGGATAATTAATTAAGTTACTACAGCAAAACCAAAATATCTGCCTCTTCACTTTCAGAATTGTTATGAAATCATATTACTCACTAACTAGAAACCAAAACTACACCTTCTTCCAGTTGCAATGCATTTGATGATTTAAACAGAAGACTTTTTTTTTTTTTTAAGATTAGCTGTATTACCTGTAATCATACTATTTTTCCTCACCATGCGAGAGACTGTTTTCAGTAAATACTGTATATCTGCACTGGAGAGTTTCGTCAATCTTTGCAAGTCTGCTTCAGAAAGATTTAAAGTCTCTTTCACTGATTTTATGCCAGCTGAAATCAGAGGAATTCTTATAAATACTTTCGGTTGAATTACAGTTATTATGCACAAAAGAAAGATTTTCCCACTTCCTATTAATCATGTACATAGAGTTCACCCACTCACCCACTTAATTGACTCTAAGCAGGCAACATTTACTTTGAGTGTATCAAAATATACTATAAAATTGTTTGTAATCATGGAATCATGGCGAGAAGCTTTTGCTTCTAATTACTTACAAGAGTGGCTTATGAAATAATTAATTACAGTTTGAAAATGCTGGTTTATGTATATATGCTTACATCTATAAACATGCAATTATATAAAGGAAGTCCTATTAGCTAGACATTTGCAGATTAAGTTACCTTTCTTAAGGGCAGCAATTACTTTAGGGTTCAAGTCAAACTGGTCCCAATCCATTTCCTGATACAGTAACTGGAGTGAAGAGAGCATCAGCTATTTTCACCTGTTATTACACTTTTTATCAGACATACCTACAATACAAAACATGAGCATGTTTCAGTGTGATAGAGCAATACTCTTTACTTTTTAACAATACATTTTTCCATTATTTTAGAAAAGCAGCTATATTTCAGCACATTGGCTGAGATCTTCTGTGATGGTAGCAAATATTCCCTCAAAGACTTCAACTAAAAATCATGCCGTTACAAATTGCTGCTCATTTTAATTGTATATCCACATAGGGTATTTGCACTGCATTGAAACTTGCAAATGCATTGGATGTAAAGAATTTCAAGACAGCAATTCTTTTAAGAACTCCTCATTTTCAAAGATGAAAAAAAAATCCTCGTGGACATGAAAATTTAAATAATACAGGTCTAGTCATATCCCAAAATTCTGAAGTGTTTTGATTTACTAAAACATAGTTTGTTACTAATAGCAACAATGTTACAAGCTACTCTAACACTTTGATCTAGAACTCTAGTTTACTACTATAATTACTTAAGGTAAAAGAGAAAAAAAAAACACTATGATGCTTATTACTGTTATGAAGGATCGTGGCTTAAGCACTCCTATGCATTTAAGAGTTATAAAGGAATATATGACTTAATGAACATTCACATTTTTAACACAGGGGAAGCAAGTTTGCTATGGATCCTGAGAACAGAATGAATATAGGGGAAATATATTTTTAATTTTAAAGCAGTCCTGGTTTTTAAAAAGGCAAATTTCTGATGAATGTTTCAAAGTTGAAGCTTGTTGAAAGTAAGTGCAATAGTGACCTTTGGGTCAGAGGATTCCACCTCATTCTGTTTACTTCACTCCTCTGAAGCCACTGAAACCCAGAAACGGCCGCTAAAGGCACTAGAAGGAGAGGGAAACTAAGGGGAAATAACTGTAACAGAGCGGGACCGGAGCAAAAAATAAAAAAGCGCTTCCATTTCGAGTCCGGTTTGGAGCTTCTCGCACACTTAGTGGCGTGATACCCAGGTTATCGGGGGGTAGTGATCTGCACGGGCGGTTGAAGAGCCGAGCCGGGCCGGGCCGGGCCCCGTCCGCTTCCTTCAGAGCGGAGCGGCAGGAGGCGCCGCTCGTGCAGCCGTTACCGAGCGCGCGACCCCGCCCCCACCCGCCAGCCAACCGGCGCAGCGCCTTGCCTACGACGTCACCAGGCGCGGGCCAATCAGGGCGCGTCGAGGCGAGCGCAGGCGCGGCGCGGCCAATGGGAAGGCGCTCCGGCGGGAGGCGCGCGGGCAGCGCCACAGATCAGGCACCGGGTTCCGCCCCCGCTTTTGCCCTGCGGCGCCGCTGCCGGGGAGACCCCCGCTGCCCGCCGCCCCCCCGCCGCCCGCCGCCCCCGCTGATTGGCTACGCGGCCTCCTCGGGCGCTGAACACGGGGAGCTCCCTGAGGCGCGCATGTCCTTCGCTTCCGGGTTGTGAGGCGGTGCTTCCCCTGGCGCATGCGCCCCGAGCACGGCAAGGGGCGGAGGGGGCGGGAATAAGCACCAACCTCTCCACCCCGAACAATAGCGGATTGGCCGGAAAACCGGGGGGCGGTGTGCAATTGGCTGCCATGAAAGGAGGGCGGGGACTAACGGTTGGCCGCGTCCCATTGGTCCTTCGACGCGCCTGTTCCGAGTGCTGCGGGCGGCGATTGGGTGGCAGCGACGCCAGTCTCCCGGGGGCGAGTAGCGGCGGCGGCGGCCGAGTAGCGTTGGGGGGGAAGATGTCGGGCGGCGAGGCCCGCGACGCCAAGAAGCTGGTGCGCTCGCCCAGCGGGCTGCGCATGGTGCCCGAGCACCGCTCCGCCCGCAGCCCCTTCGGCCTCGACGAGCCGCCCTGGGTGCCTGACAAAGAGGTATCGCCCGTGGCATGGGGGAGCCGAGGGGAACCCGTCGCAGCCCCGTCGGGCGGCGCGCGACCCGCCCCAACGGCCCCTAACGGCTCCCAACGGCCGCCGGTGACCGTTGGTCCGCGCGTCCCCGTGGCGCTTCTTCCCCTTCCCTCGGCCCGGAGCGGCTCCCGCCCCGTGAGGGCAACTTGGCCGCGCTGCTGCCGGGAGCATCGACATCGCGTGCGGCCGGCCCGCCGCTTCCCTGCTCTGTTAATTACGTGTTTGTTTTAATTGTAAGCCGCGCGCTCTTATTCTCCTTAGGTTAGTGGATAGAAAAGGTTAGGAGCACTGTTGTCTCTCAAAGAACAAGGTCCTGTCACAGAAGTTAGGAAGAGTTTAAGGAGATAAGCGGGTGGCTTGTGCGGCACTAATGTTTGCGACGGTGTTTGTTGTATTTAAATGCCTATAAAACAGCAAATATAACTTTGAAGATCATGTTGATTTAAAAAAAGAGAAAAAAAAAAGGTAACATAGCGAAACTTGTGGTGCTCAGCGTGAATCTTGTTGCTGTTAAATTGAAGTATTGAGTAACTTTGACTTTTTGACTCTATTAACCAACTTTGCTTGTAATTTTCTTTTTTTTTGCCTAAGCTATATGATCTTGATGCTATGCAAATTTTTCTATAGTAAACATTATTTGTTACCGCTGCTAATGTAACAGAACTTGGAATCAGTTGTTTATACTTTTTTTTTTAAACCGTGTGAAAATGTTTTTAATATGAAGCAAAATCAGGATTATTTTTGCTAGTGGTAAAGTGATATGGAGTTAAGCAAGCAATCACGAAACAAACCCATTCTTTGCCAGATACTGATGCAGTTGGTTTGTCTTATATAGAAACACTGTGCTTTTCTGTCATAATTAACTTGTTTAGGAACAAGGGGAAGAAAATGCTCCTCTGCCAGATGTGTGCTGAGCCAAAGTCCTGTGTAACAGTAATTATACGAGCAGCCGTACTTTGTTAGTGGAATTTCTGTGGCTCAGACTTAGCTTTACTGGTATATGGTGCATGGTTGCTAAGTTGATTTGCTGTGTTTTGTTTTGTTTTTGTTTGTTTGTTTTTCCAAAACAACTCTTTTTTGGAAAGTGACTTTTTCAGCTTATTAAAGGAGTAGTATGAGAAAATGCAGAGCATCCTATGGAAGTTCTATCCACTTCATCGGTTCTGTTCTTTAAAAAAAAAAAAATCTCCCTGTCACTAGCAGCAACTGTGCATGTCTCGCATTAAGTGTAGATAGGAGAAAATGTACACTGACAAGTGCTGAGTGTTATTTAAGGTAGGGGTCCACTTGGGACGCTCAGCTGCCCTTGTGCATCAGGTGTGCTGCTCTGGGGTGGTTGCAGGGGCTGTTTGGATCAGCCTGTAGCAAAGTCCAGGTTGGAATTAGGTGGTTTCTCAGGGTGCTGTGTGTAGTCTGGTTTTGCCCTGTGCCCTTTGGCCTGAGCTGCCTGGAAACCTGATCACTGACATCATCATCAGTGGATGTATCATCAGTATTTTTCTTTTAACTTACTAAAATGTACTTCAATATTCAATCTATTTCAATAATTCTGAATTAGTTTCCTTAAAAACATGGCACTTCAAACTGAGCCTAGTCCATAGTACCATCTTAATTCAAGTGAACATTGTTTGAAGATTATTTTAAGATTTACTTAAACTTGTTATGTTTATTTGAGAACGTGTCTGTAAATTTTATGCAACTCAAGGCAATCTGTATATTATTACTTTGACTTTTAGAAAAAACTTAGATCTTGGGCGTTCTCTTTAAAAACCAACCTTTCTTCTCATCCACTGGGCAGTAGACTGGTGATGTTGGTTTGTGACTGAATGTTGTTTTTGGCATCAAATTTGGCAGTAATTGCTATTGAGAGGAAGCGTGTTATAGACACACGCATTACACGTGTGTATTCATTCTTATTTTTAATCTTACATTTCTTGTTATTTTGTAAAAATAATTATTTTATTAGATTGCTTTAAGTCCAGGTGTGCTGAAATTCTAACCTTCATTTGATTAACATTATTTAAGAAAAAAATGGTATTTTAAGTGTGCGATATACAGGAAAGAAAGCTTATACAATGTTTTTAATAATAACATCAATTTTAAAAGAGAGAATATTACTTGTAATTAGTGATCTAAATGAGAACAATTGTTTTTGTTCATATGCTAGGCATTCATTTAGTTCAGCATAAAATTAAAATATCTTTTCATTGTCCAGGAAAAGAGATTAGCATTGTCAAAAGTTGATTTATCACTTCAAATGTACTCGCTTCTACTACCTAGCCATAATTCATTCACCAATTTAGTAGCAGTATCTTTTTTTCTGCAGCAAGTGTATGCTGGTTTGTTTAAAAATTGTTTGATCGCAAAATTATGTTAGTAGTTGTGCTAAATTATGTTAGTAGTTGTGCTAAACTTACTATATAAAATTGATTTTTTTAAAAAATCATATGATTACATTGTCTTTAAATATCAGTTGTTACATTATGAGGATTTTGAGTTGTGGGCCTGGAGGAGGACTACAGAAAACTTTATTTTTGCTTGTGTGTTCTTCACCAGCATTGAATGGGCTGAGGTGGATAATATCATGCAGATTTCTGCTGAGCACTGTCAAACTTGAGGCCGTTTGTGCTGAGCATGGTGAGACTGGAGAGGGAAGTTAAAATGCTGGTCCCTGCGCACGCGGCTGCTCAGCCGATGCTGTTCCTAGTAAGGAAACCTGGGAGCAGGACCGGCTGCAGAGACGGGCAGCCATCACTGCCGGATCCCTGGGCCCGAGGATCGCAGCCTGTCCTGGAGCTGCCGTGTCCAGGAGTTCCAAGAAGGCCACGTGGAGCTGGCAGTGGCTGCTGGGGGTCCTTCCTGCAGGAAGGAATGGGGCTGAATGTAGCTGGGGCGTCTGTTGGGGCGGGTGCTTGGAGTCAACACTAGCTGTGTGGCAGAGCTGCTCTTGGGCTCCTTGCCCCCCCATGTAGCTTGACCCATGAATTTGTCATGAACAGTCACATTACATCAGAAGGCCTCAAAAGCCCTATCTGGTGTGTGGTTGTGCTGTGCCTTCTGTGGCATCAGCTGATGGGCATGGCACGAGGGCCAGACTGATGAGTTTGCAAACTTCTGCGTTTGCAGACACGCGGTGCTAAGCAGCTTAGCGAGGTGTTAGGTACCACCACTGCTGCAGTTGCTTTGGGGCTGTATACACAGAAATAGCATGTGAAGTGTAGCCACCGCTTGCTGCCCGTCTACAGCATCACGACCTTTGGGAGGGATCCAGAGTACTCCGCGAATCTGTTACTGCACTACAGCAAGTGCCTGGGAAGTCTCACTCTGTAATGGATTAGCTCTTAGTATTTTTAAATTAATGCCCAGGTGCAATGACTGGTGGATGTTCTTCCCCTTTTCTCTTGCTGTATGGATTGTCTGATATCAGTGGTGTGTTATTATGTGTAAAATGAACATATTCATGCCAGCTGTGGCAATTAATTAATTTTCTTATCTCAGTTACTTTTTCCACTTTCCAAAAAAAAAAATCAATTTTGCCATATTTTTAAAAAGCCTGTACCTTTAAAGCAACTGTCAAACATCATGCTTTTCCTGTATAAATGTGAGAAAGCTTCAAGCAATAAAATCTTATGGTCCTCATGTGCTTCCTAGCTGTGCCAGGATATAGATTTACCTATCAAGGTAGTCCTCAATAGTGGTCTTTTCCCAGGCAAAATATGATATTATGTAAATATCTTTACAAAGCAGAAGTGCCTTGTATATTCAGTTAGAAACAGATTTTTTTCTTTTGGGAAAATCCCATTTGGTGATATCTGCTACCATATGCCATTTTCTTGTGAGTTATTTACATCTGCTGCAAATTAGTCATTTTTGTCATGATAGGTCTGGAATTAAAAATATTTTTTTCCACGCATTTATAGGAAGCACAAAAAAGAAGAGGGATAACTGTTACATGCTGAAGTTGCCAAAGTAGTTTAGAAGTTAAAGCTTTTGACCCTTAAAATCCTGTTCAGAGAACCCTCCTCAGTATTTTTCTGACCTTTCTTCGGGAGGAGTGTGGGTGTAAGCTTTTTTGGAACGAGATGTTTCAGGAAGTGACATTTTGTTGCAGGAATAAAAGTTGAGTCTTGGTGGCTTGGAAGAAAACCAAAAGTCTAGCATGTTTGAAAACTGTGTAAACTACTAGGAGCACTAAACAGAGCATCACAGTATAACAGAGTGAGGACGGTAACTTGCATGAAAGCAGAGTTAACAGGCAGGCTACCCAAGCAAACTAAGCATGACGTGAACTTCTGAAAAGTAGTTTTGACTGCTGGCAAGACGAATAGAACAGATGAGTTTGTCTTTTTTTTTTTTGGTACAACAGTAGTAAAATATTTTTAAAGAATGAAGTTCATGGTGAAAGATAAATTATGGAAATTTGTTGGAGCCCATTCTTCTTGGGAGATCACCTGAAGCTCAGTCTTTGTGCGTGGTCATAGGATTAAAGATAAAGAAATTTTGTAATTCATTGTTAATCTTTACTGTTTCCTAGTGCCCAAGATGTATGCAGTGTGACACAAAATTTGACTTCATAACCAGAAAGGTAAGAGAAATCAATAAAACAAAAACTTTAACTCTTGCAGCAAATTAATTCAAGCTTTTCCTGTTTTAAAAATGAAGAAGCCTGGTATAACTTAAAATAGTTCTTTTTGTTCTTTCTTTACTGGGTGGAGATCCCTTTTGTTTTAATTCTGTTCCTTTGACCTTCTTGTGGTTTTGGTTGGGGCAAGGGTTATTCCATACCCATGGAATATACTGGATACCCCTGGGTTTTACTTTCAAAGGAAGAGTTAGAAGAACTCATGCCAGAGTGTTCTGCCAAAGTCAACACTAACATGCAGCCAAATCACTTTGATTTGTGTTTTGGGAGATAAAAATGAGTTGCACAAAGGTAAGCCAAAAGATATTTTGAATTGCAACCAGTTCTGTTCCCACATTGAAGAATCTCACCATCGAAGTGTGAGAGACCAAAATAAAATCTCAGAATCTCTTGTTTTGAAAATGAAACAGGACCTGTCTCAAAACTGGAAAAGAGAATCCATAGTTAATTTGGAAAACATCTTGACTGTTCTGAAGCATAACTAGATACACTGTGTAAAGTGAAAACATTAACACTGAAGTATTTTCATTCATAAATGTAAATAGATCTGTTGGAATGCATGCTGGTTTACTGAATACTATTACCAGAAAGCATTCTGCTGAAACTGGAGTTTCTGCTTGGGGGAGGAAAGCAGCCTCTCAAAACAGGTCAGCAGTGATTTTTAGCAGGAAATAATGGTGCTTTGTGTAACTGTGTTGACACTCTGCTGGCAAGCAGCTTGTGAAAGCAAGGAAAGGTGTGGAAATAGGAACTGTAATGCATTGAGGTAGTTGATGTTTGTTTTTGAACTTACTGTTTGGAGGGAGAGGTAAGGAGAAATCCTAAAATGGATATTCCTGTGTATCATAAATAAATTTTCAAGATGCTTAAAGAACATTGGGGTGTCTGGGCAACTGAATGATGGAGTGTGCAGCCTCTTGGTCCTTGCTGCACTCTGTGGTTGGATGGGTTAAGAGCATGGAAGTTGGTTTTTTAGAGCATTTGGGTTGAACAGAAAAAAATGATCATTCTGCTCTATTTTATTAGCGTTATATTAACTTTGGAAAATAAATAGAGGTAGCCATAGGAAATAGATATGGGAGAAAAGTTTATATTATATTAGGTAGAAAAGTCTAACCGGGACCAAAACTGCAGCATATCAGTTGCTTGTATTGTTCTAACTTGCTCTGAGCCACAAATCACTTCTTGCTTGCCTGGAAATACTTGTTCTTACATGAGTTACTGTCATCCCCTGAGAACTTGCATCAAGAAGAGCCACTGTGACTGTCACACCCCACTAGTGATTTGAAGCACAAACACTTGGTGAACACTTAGCTGTGAGCCTGATTTTACCAGTGTTATAACTACCCTGGATCTTTTTTTTTCCTCTTTTTTTACTATGTCATTTTTGATAGGTTTTGAGTATGAAGATTTGGGTTTTGGTTTGTAGCCTGTTACCTAGGGAAAAATAGGCATAACAATAAACCTGTTGACAGAGTGTCAGGAAATATTTATGTGCTGCTGGTCATAGTAAACTTAATCCTTTGATCTCAATCATAGAGATATGTTTCTACCATTAACAGTTGTTAATCCTCCATAATCACTTGAATTCTGTCCTACCCCTTGACTTATTTTTCAAATTAGAAAAACTGTATTCTTTTTCTTGGATGAGAAGACGTTTGGAGTAATTTTATTAGGTTCTTCCTTAATAGTATTCCATGTGAATAAATAAAATATTGTCTCAGCATCACTGTCGAAGATGCGGAAAGTGCTTCTGTGACAAGTGCTGCAGTAAAAAAGTGCCTCTGCCTCGGATGTGCTTCGTGGACCCGGTGCGCCAGTGTGCTGAATGTGCCCTCATCTCTCAGAAGGAAACAGAGTTTTATGACAAACAGCTTAAAGTGCTCATGAACGGTAAGTAACACACTGTGTTATGTGTGTGTGTGGGCATACATGTGTGTTTGTGTGTGTGTATATGTGTATGTATTTACATATAAAGTACACAATGTATATATGCTGGTTTGATTTTGCTTATATTTGTTCAAATGTCATGTTAAGCAACTCTGATAAATAGAAAACCTAGTAATTAAATGTAATTAAAGACAAAGGAAGTTTTTATTGCCTTGGTGAACAAATGTATATTTGAGCATTTGCCTTTTTTAATATTAATGTATTTTTTAGACATATTTCTGTTAAATAGAATGAAAACGCTTATCAGCAGAGAATATTTTAACATTTTCTAACAAGTTACTGTGTTTGCTTCAGACTTCACTTGTGAGCTTTGACCTTGGCCGTGGCCTAAGGCTGTGTGAGTGGCAGATCATCGTGAACTGTCAAATTTAAATAACATTAAAACCACATGTAGTACACTAATTGATATTCCAATTATGCTGAGTAAAAACCTAGTGTTATTTGGTTCTTCTCGTAGACTGATCTGGAATACTGACACTATTGTTTCAGTAGCGTTAGAGTGTGTTATGGTGACATTGTAGGGTGTTTAATTGCCTATTTTTGCTCTCTTTCAATTCATTCTCATTCTATAGTTTCTATTTGCATATCATCTTTATTTCCACGGTGTGGGGGAGAAATGTTACATTGTGGAAGCTCATGTGATTTAGAACATGGTAATTAAAGATGAGCTTTTACATTTGAGTGCTCTAAAAATGTCAGTCAATTCAATGTTTCAATTAATCTCTTAATGATTCACCCAATTCAGTCTATTAGGTGCAATAGGTAAAATTGCTTATTACTCTTGATATTTTAGTATTGCTTCCTAAACTCGGTGTTAGAGTAATAATGCAGTTCTTTCCAGGTGCTACATTCTTCGTAACTCTGGGAACATCAGACAAATCTGAGCTAATGGTGTGTCGACTGTCCAGCAATCAGAGGTGAGCACATTAGTAGAAACTGTGCTTATAAACACAGCTATAACTATTTTTATCTAATAACCAAAACAAAAACAACAGAGTGTGACCTGCTGTGAAGATCCTGGAGAGAGTATTCTGTAAAGATAGCTCTATTTTTGTTGGGCTAATTGTGAATTTACTAGCAGTGGGGGTCAGGGACTCTCCGAGGTGTGAACTCCCACTACTTTGTATTGTGAAGGCTACTTCCAGAAGCAGCAAGGGGCAGGAATGACAGAATGCCTTGGAACCCTGGAACTCTGCTCCTTGTTAAGGCATCTCAGTGCCGTTGGAGTATAGAGTGTTCACCAGCTAGTAGGAGGATTGCAGGAAGGTTGACTGGGAAAATATCTGTAACCCTTCAGAACAGCTTGTTTCAGCATGTTGACTCCAACACTGAGCATATTGCTTAACATTACAGACAAGCTTTACTGAGGGCACCCCGAGAATTTGGTGGGTGAGAATGCCTCAAACTCCGTGTTCTCTCCTTCTTCCAGAACTTTGGAAGGATGGCTGTAATAGTTTGAAAGCGTATATTAAGCTAGTCTATATGTTTTTGGATTTTGTGTGTGTGTGTTTTGGGGGCTTTTATTTAAGCTTTAAGCTTTATTTAAGCACATCAGTGAAAAAGACCTCCTGCTTGATTTTATTTCTTCTCCCTCCCCTCAGAAAACATACAGAAAACCAGTCACTGAGAGATTCTGTTTGAAATGCAGTGAACTCTGGAGTCTGATTATTCCATTTCATGCGATTCAGACTTGATGTTGTAGATGGGAAATACTAATTGTGTGTGTGTGTGTGTGTAGATACCTGGTTTTGGATGGAGACAGCCACTATGAAATTGAAATTATACAGATTTCGACTGTTCAGATACTTACGGAGGGATTTACTCCTGGAGGTAAGTAAATCACTGAATACAAATTTACTATTAAGAAAAATATGTAAATTTACTTTTTTTTTTGTGCTAACTAGAGAGTGTGTTTCTATGTTTTTGGTGACTTAGGTGCAATGATCTTGGTACAACTGTTCTCAGTGCTCTGGTGTAGTGCCCATCCGTGTGACCAGTGGTACTGCAGGGAAGAGCTAAGAGTTCAGAGATTGCTCTGAGCTCTAATATGGGGGAACCTCTCAACAGGCTTAAATAGTTCATCATCACCTTTTCTGAGCCTTTCTTTTGGCTGAAAACAAGCATTTACGTTTATCGATTGACAGGCTCATAGGAGAACTGTTAGTCTTCAGCTTCCATGTTAGAATCCAATTGGAATTTACCTTTTATAGGTACAAATAATTGAAGAGAGTAAGAGCTGCTTAAAATTATACTGTAATTTCATTTAAAATGAAGGGGAATCGGAGGGCAGCTGCTTACTGCTTCATCTACTATTCTGTAGTATTTCAGCAAGAACTTGAATATGATTTCACTGAAATGATAACAAACAAGGACATGAGTTTTAATAACTGTTCTTTAACAACAACTCTCACTGCTGGGTATATATTTTTTAAATTGAACAGTTCATCTGTGCAATATTCACTCAATGCAACCTGTTAACTTTAATGAACTGACTGAAGTATTCTAATCAACCAGATGTGCTGCCGAATTAATGGTCCTATAATTCCTTGTTCATTACTCTTCTGACTGCTTTCTTTTGCCTGCCTGACTTTCTTCTTGATGGTAGAAAAAGATATTCACACTTACACCAGCCTTCTGGAGAGCCAGCAGATTCCTGAAGGTATCGGCAGTGCCCTGTGAGCATGATGTGCCCCAGCATGGTGTCCCTCCCTCTCCCCTTCTTCCCTTGCAGTGCCCTTTCGTTTGCTTCATCTTCTGTTGATGCTCAGCCTAGGAAAGCTTGTTCAAATATTAGATGTGTAACTTGTACAGCTCTGGGTTCAAACTCTTTCTTTCCATCTCTCTCATTTAAGAAACTGAGAAGGAATGTTTTATAACTTACTGGAGAAGAACTAAACTATTCCAGACATCCTTTAAACCTGATGTTCTGTTGAGAATGAAGGAAAGACAAAACAGTGTTTTTGATGATACACCGTATTACACATCAAATACTTTAACAGACCTGTCCCTAATCTCGTCTCTATTTCTTGTAAGGAAATAAATAAATAATAAAAGTTAAGCTGCCTTCTTGTGTGCTGTCCAGTAGTGCTTTGGACTGAATAAATCACTGTCTTAAAAAGATTTCTCTTCATAGTTTACTACAGGATTGCTTCAAACAGTAGAAAATATAGTGACAGGTAAAAGTAAAGAGGATGATATGATAAAATTTGAGTACCAATTATAAATTCTGTTTTAAACTGTTAATTGATAGGCTTTCTTTTACATTTCTTTTTTAAAAAATAGCCCTCTTGTTAAGCAAGGCATCTTCTGCCTGAATCAGTAAATGTCCTGGAATGCCAGACTTGTGCACTGTAAATAAACAACACAGAGCAGAGCTCTGGGTGTTTGACTGTCGCGGTTTATCTCGTGCTTTAAGTAAGGCTTTAACACGCTGGCCTAACCAGGTAGGTGCAGGGCAGCGAAGGCTGAAGGAGCTGGATTTTGGTTATCCTACAAGAGGAGAAAAGAGCTATTCTTATCGAGAGCTATTTTTATAAAAGGTGCTTGTGACCTTTATATGAGGAAACTTAGCCTAAGATTAGCTTTGTTTGGTTTCTTAGATATTGCAGTAATAGCTTCCAGGACCCCTTCTCATGTAGGCAGCCTTTATATAGCGAAAAGGGTTTCCTGTGTGTTGATGCTGTTCCCATTTATTAGTTTTAATTTATGCTCTAAGTAAGAGGCCCAGTGAATTTTTTTGTTTGTTTGCCTTTTAATGTGTTCCTTGTAGCTGTTTTTTTGTTTGTGTGTTGTTAATGTACAATTCTAAACCAAACTTTGGTTTTGTTTTTGTGGTTTTGCTTTGGTTCGATCTGAAAGCCTCATGCCACTAGAGTAGGAAAGATGCGCTGTTCCCTCCGCTGCCCACAGGTCACCTTGACAGGGGAATGTCTTTCCTTGTGCAGGAAATGAAGGCGTTGGCAGTTTGCTGGGGGGCTTCTTTCCCAACCTTTCCTAGAGTTGAGTGGAATTCTCACTATCCTCCCAGACTCCTTGTCAAGGAAGGATCCCTCCTTGGTGTCGGTCTGATTGGACACTGGCAGTCCACAGACTGCAGGCTACAGTGTGAAATTATAGCATCTCCTTAAGAGAAAACAGATTGTCATATTGACCTGCAAGTGTTTTCTCAGTGTGTGGCACGTCCCAAGCATTGCCTGTGACGACTTGTGCAAGTTTTGCCCGAGTGAGTGCCACATAGCATTAAACAATACTAAAGATCTGCATGTCCTGATTCCTGGTGTCACCGTGTTGTCACAGTGTTGTCACTGCCTCCTCCGCTGCTGCACTTGGGGCTTCCCGAGGGGTGTGGGAGCTCCAGGCTCTTGGGACAGTGACAGAATTGCTAGTGCTTTGAGCTAAGTGACAAGGTATCTTCTTTAAAAGTGCTTATTAGTTTGTATGATGGTACTTAGCTGGTAAAGCATGCCGCTGGCTCAGGCCTTGCGTTCTCTTCCAGGAGGCAACAGCCGCGCCATAGGGATGGTGCTGCAGTACCGGGTGCCGGGCTCGCAGGAGCTCACGCAGATGAAGTTTACAGCTGGGGAGGACTTCAGCTGCAACAAGAAGCTGTCGGCAGCCTGGCTGGCTGCTATGCATAAGGTGAGCACGGGCAGCAGGGAAGAGCAGTAGAAACACTGCCTGAAACGGATCCTTTTTTTGAAGTTTAGGGCTGGGGACAAGGTTGGGCAGAGAAAAGGTAAAAAGCTTTTGTTTTTCCCCAGACTTTTGTTTTTCCCCAGACTTTTGTTTTTCCCCAGACTTTTGTTTTTCCCCAGACTTTTGTTTTTCCCCAGACTTTTGTTTTTCCCCAGACTTTTGTTTTTCCCCAGACTTTTGTTTTTCCCCAGACTTTTGTTTTTATTTGTCACCGCACCATCTTCATGCCTACCAAAGCCCTCTCCTGTGATGCTGAACACCTCTTGCTGGGGTTCCAGAGGGGAGACTACGTGGCGTGCTCAGTAGCAGCAGTTAGAGCCTCTGGAGTCCTTTAAAGGACTCTTCAAAGGACTTGGTGCTGCTCAAGACTGAAGCTCTGGGTGCTTGCTATGGACGTGGCCTTAGCTTCAAGCACGAAGGGTTTATCCTGATAAAAGGAGCTTATCTATGTCATTAGGTGATAAGAACATTGGAATTTGACTTCTACATCTCTGTTACTCGTTGAATAATGCACGCTAAGGCATATTCTCTGGAACCACAATCAGATAATTGTATGTATTAGTTTATTGAACGTTTAATGAAATTGTTCATTTTTAAAACAGGAACAGAGGTGGGGACAGGACTCTAGAGGACTGAGTTTCATCTGTTTTTGTTGGGCACTGCATGATGAAACTGAAGTTTTATGTTTCATAATTCAAAGTTATGGGAGGAAAAAAATCTGGTCTGTAACCTCATCTGACAGGGAGAACTGTAGCTGCTGTCTGCACATGCACTTGTTTGGCTCCGTTTGCTCCTTTCACCCATTGTTCTTAAGCTTCCCAAGCAATTTAGCTTCTGTATTTAGCAAAATATGTATTTGTGTTGTCACATGAATACGGTTTAGCATTTATATCTATTCTAATTCATCTTTCACAAGCAATGCAGCTCTTAAAATACTGTTCTTACTGTGTTTCTATTGATAAACAGGGAAGAAAAAAATTAATCATCTCCTCTGACATGAGCTTAGCTTGTTCTGAAGGAGAGACTGATGGGTACAGTGTGATCTTCAACAGCCCTAGTTAACAGCATGTTCTTATTTCAGAAACGGGGGATGTATTTTGTTATCCTGCCCAGCAAGGTGATTTTTATTACAACTTTCCCATGATGGTGCTTTCAAGTCAGTAAGGTCACCCCAGAACTGGCAGAGATCTTGAAAACATCCAAGCTCAGGTTCTTAAGAGCTAGGAATGAATGTGTAAATTTGCACAGCAGTAAATGACAATGCAGCTAAAACCTCGGGCTTGTTTTGAGTGTTGTTGTTGTTTTTTAATGTTTTAAGGAATGCCTGAGAATGAGATATAAAAAGATTTTGAGAGGGGGTATATTAAATGGGTGTTAAAAACCCTGTTTCTTCCTAAAGCTTTATCTCTTTTTGAGGCCTTGCAAACACATATTTCCAGCTGTTGACAGTCCTACAGTATAGGCAGACTGTGGATGGATTAGCTCAGCGTGGAGGAAAGCCACCATTGACAACTGACAGTGACAGCTCCTCTGCAGCTGATGCTCCTGTGTCATGTTAGATCCTACCAGAGCGTGTCCAAATTCCTTATAGACCTTGTAGGTAAATCCTTAAGCAAACAAAGAAAAGTCTTGACCTCTTCAGGCTGTTGAGAGGTGGCAATGGAAGTTGACAGTCTTTGAAGAGGGAAAAAATAGATGAAGTTAGGTAAGCTGTTGAAGTAGAACCAATGGTTAAATACATGGAATGTGTTGCTGGAGAGCGGTGTGGAAACAGAAGTGTCCCTGCCTGGTGTGTCGCTGAAGGTGCGAGTTGCAGGTCGGCTCTGGGCCTTCCCTGTCAGGAAGAGCTGCACAAACAGCCTCTTTAACCCCAGGCACCGGGCGCAGGCTCCGGCACCAGGATCACCAGAGGAGGCCGCTGGATACTGCAGTTTGAGTTGACTGGAGCACCTCAAGGTGGAGGGCAGAAGGGGTAGCAGGAATGCCCAACATTGGGCAATCATTGTGTAATCAGATTGATCAAGGCTGGCTTAGAAAAGTTTGAAAACAGTGTTTCTGACATTTTGGTACACATGCACATTTCTGGCCTGGAGGGCAGAAACGTAAATCTAAAACCTTCCTCAGCGACCTCAGGTTCTACATGCAAACAACCTTCTGTACCCACAAAAATTACTTTGCCTCACTGAATACTACTATGTGTCTTAAGCTAATGAAAGTAACATAGGAAGCACTGAAAGGTTTGGGGTTTAAAGGGTGTGGGAGTGGGTTTATTTTTTTTGATGCACAGGAGAGATTAAGTGTCTGCAAATGAAGTTCCAGTTAACCCAATCGCTTTGTTTTTTTTCTATTAGGCAACAAAACTTCTTTACGAGTCACGGGACCAGTGAGAACAACAAACTGCTGCCAATTTGAGGGAAGATGCCACCTTCTAGGGACCTGCCTCTCACTTTTTGCTAATTTGACAGCTGGTAACATTTGCTATTCCTGATCCCTTCTCATTCCAGTGTGATTCATTATGTAAAACTGGAAAAATGCATTTTTTTTTTTTTTTGAACCATGAGTATTCACTATAGTGTGCAATATGTATTCTACAATTAATGCTTTAAACAGCCTCACCTTTTAAGACTTTGTATATTTTGTTAAACCTTTATTGGCACTTAATATGAAATATGACCTGCACTACAGCTAATGTACAGCACAACTTTTATAGTAACAATTATGTATAGTTTGCCCCAAAAAGCAAACTAATGTGTATGTCTCTTCTGCAGAGAATAGCTTTTGGGTATAGATCTCAGGTTTTCCCCTTTATCCAAATGTTTTAAATCAATGTACAATAAATCTGCCTTAGGTAAATTTTATAGAAGTTCTTGTTTTTCTAAACATGTTTCACCAGGTACTGCGAAATCAGACTTTCATAAAAATGATCTTGAAAATTCCCTTCCGTAATAAGCTTCTGGAATAATGTTTAGTTTTGTATTTTCTTTTTGGTAACTAGTTTTTGTTAACCTAACTGTAATGCTATCTGGAATTGTATACATTTTAATGTACAAATAAAGAATAAATTAATTCAGTTATTTAAATAAGAGGTGATATTGCCTTGCTTTAGTGACAGGTACTGTACTCTGCTTTCTAAACTCTGAAACCCTTGCTGGCCTCTACAGCCACCACCCCGTGTTTAGTGCTGAGCCTAGGACCTGGCTCAGCACTGAGGCTGACTCCTGTGGCCCCACCAGCTGCACCGCGTTGCCTCCTGCCCTCCCTCTTCCTGCAGCAGCAAAGCTGGAGTAAACAACCACCCAGGGTGCAGGTGAGAGCTTCCCACACAAGTACGAGTGGGCCAGGACTGGAACACTGGACTTGATTGTGGAAGGAGGTTCAGAAACAGGTTTGTAAATCCCTCTCTACTCCCACAAGGAGGAAGCTTGAACTGAAGAACAGAGGCTGGAGCTCGAGTCTCCTCGTGGAGACAAAGAGTGTGTCTGCAAAAACACTGGAGAAGGCGGCCGTGCCTTAGCAGTACTTTATTGTGCACATTTACATGTTCTCTGAATTAGTGTTATCATAGGCTCTTGAAATCATCACATTCATGTAGCAAATTCTTCAACAATAATACCCTTTCACTTCTCACCACAATATATACAGTTAATGCTAAACCTGTGGGAAAAGCAAGTTACAGCACTGCAGAAATGGATATATAAATAATACACAAACTTGTACATGAAGAATTAATCAAATTGCATACTGTTTAACAGGAGAAAATTACAAGAAATACGGCTACAACTTAGAATGGGAAATTCAAAATATACTTTTGGTATATAAAATCATGTACAATTAAAATTCCAGTGAAGTGCCTTTTCTTTTTTTTTTTTTTTTTTTTTTTTTTTTTTTTTGCTTATAACTACAATGTAGTGGAATAGTTTATTGCATAACTTGCCTCGGCAACAGATGTTAGCTGCCAAGAACCACAGAAACTGTCCTCAAATAAACTACTGCCTTTCTGAAATTCTTCTCCACCCCTTTTTTCTTTCCTCCCCTTGACTTGGCATTTCCACCCACCTCCTCCTACTTCTAGTCAGTCCTTCACACACGGCAGACACACGGTGCAACTGTTCCCAGCCTCTCACCCTCTCAACTATTGCACGTTCACCCCTGCAGACATACACATCCCTCACGCCGCTGCACGTTTCCTATCACCTCTTTTGTCCGTAACAAACTCGGGGTTAGTAGGGCAACCTTTACATTAGTAGAGGTAACACTGGTGCTGTAAGTTGAATAACAAGAAAATAAAACACCAAGTGAATTATTGTGTAGGGAGTTTGAAAAGTGTACAAATACTGTTGCTTTGTTAGTTCTCTAGCTTGTCTCTAAATGCAAATAATATTAGATGCTAGACTACATAAAGCTTTTGTTGGGGTTGTCTAGACTAGGACTTAAGTGTATAGTATGTTAACACTTAAAATCCTAGCCCTCTTAAAGCTTTGATGAGTACTTATGCATGGAACAGGCGAAAATCTTGTGTCCTAGAACCCAAAAAATTAAGTGGTAACTAAGTGGTAATGAGAGAACTCAACGTTCACTGGTATGAAATAAAATATCTGGAGTTCTGACGTGGGACAGTTACTGTGGGAGTGGAGCAGACTGGAGAGCATCTCTGCACTTTGCAAATGACACCTCCGAACACTGAACACACGAAAGCTCCTGCCCCGGAGCTTAACTCCCTGGGGAGGGAAACTGCAGGTCCTGGAGCTGCTGCTCCCCCCTCAGGGCCAGCTTACATAAAATGATCCTCATTTACAAACTGCAGATCTTGCAGATCTTCAATGCTGTCAATTTAACAAGAGAAAGCACCGTTAAAACTAAATGCCAAAGTTTTATTTCTCCAGGTGAAATGACTGAAAATGATGGCTCCAGTGTATGTTTTAAGTTCCAGTTACCAGCAAGGTATTGCACTCTCGTACAACTGGATTCAAGCAAGGGTTCGTTGTCTAGGTTTTATTCGTGGATATAACTGTAAAAACAGAACAAAAAATATTAAGTTTTGTATGTTAGGTTAAATATAAATGAATTATAACCAAAACAGACCTGCTCCTGTGCACCAAGCACCTGCAAGACCGGCAAGTAGAAGCGGTGGGTCCGGAGTCTGGCTCATGTTTAGCGCGTGGCCCCAAACACAGAGCCAGGCGACGTTACCCGCTTTCCCACTTGGATTTTGGCAGCCTCTTTCCAGTCGCTGGCCCGTGCTGATGTCCTTTGGAGGGGACACTGCCCCTGGCAGTGCACAGAGCTGCCCAAGGGACACCAGGCAGGCCACACGTTGGAGAAGTCTGCTCTCTACAAGGTGGCACCATGCCTTTTATCTAAATAATGATGTGTTTTCAATGAAATAATTAGATCAAATTCAAGTGAAGAAGTAGAAACAACATAAAAATTTCCCTGCTGTAGGATTCTGGGTGCTTGTAGCTACAGTCTGCCTTCTGGCCAGATCTCCAGATTGTAATTTTGGAACTCGGTAATGATCTACAACAGGTTTTGAGACCTTCTTAATGTAACTATCCTTCCCAGGCCAACCTTAGAAGGACTTAGTAGAGCCACCATGCTTCATAAAGGGATCCTGTTTTTTTTAAACCAGAAGAAAACCCTTAATAAAGATTAAAGCTGAAAATATATTAGGTAACTATACTAAACTTATCTCCCGAATAAAAAAAGCTGAGCTTATCGTTGTTTCCTTTCTGGTTACAAACAACAACCCTGAGGCCTGAAAGAACAAGGACAGGCTGCTGAGCACCATTTCATAGTGGTGCTTCCGGACGACTTGCGGATGGGTTCTCCTGTGGCCCTTACCTCAGGCAGAAGTAAAAAGCAGAAGGTAAGTTACAAAGGAAGCACTTACCCCCAGCAGGTTTTTGGGCACGTAGCCTTCTTTATCGTTGAGTCGCGCCCACCACCACTCGGTTTCGTTGTCGTCCTTGCGCCGCAGGATGGTGATGGCGTCACCCTCGTGGAAGGACAACTCGTCGTTGTTCTGGGCTTCGTAATCCCACAGCGCGTACACTACTCCCTTGTTCATGACGCCCAGCTTCTCCTGCACACCTGTCAGCAGAACGTTACAGCACACACAAAATGCTCAATAGCCTGTTTTTCCCTCTGGGATTTCTAGTGTGACCTGAATATCTTAGGCTCTTTTTAATAAAATTCTATGAACAATTAGCAGCACTTCCACAAGGAAACACTTCCAGGAGCTGGACTGCATGGGAAAACCACATCTTGCAGAATACTTGACTTGCAACATGAGTTTTTTTCCTTTTCTCATATATGCAGTGGAAACTTTGGGACCTTAGGACTATTTTGTCCTTATTTGCATAATACATGTGTGAGCAAAGCAGCTCTTTGGAGCTGTTTCTGTTTCTCACAGGCCTGCTGGCAAGAGCAGGCACCTTCTACAGCAACACCTGGAGCTTCTGAAATCTGCACGACGTCCTGTGCATGAAGGCTTATCGAAGCTTCCAGCCTTCTCACATGCAAACTGAACTGTCAGCTGCATCTAAGCCATCTTTCTTGCCAAATCCAAAAGAATCAAAAAAATTCTAACATTAGAAAGAGCCTGGGAAGTCAAAGAAGGGAAAGAATATGAGCAACATAATAACCAAAAGGCTGTTGTGTTATTAGCATTTTCAAAGTACAGGTAAAGGGCAGTATCTTCAAGTCTAGGGCTGAAGTAGAAGATAATAAAACGTCTCATGCAGAACAGCTGGACAGCTGCTCTTGGATAGAGAAGGGCTGTATTTTAGAAAAGCCAAAAAGGGCTGCAAGATGCACCACAACCTACCATATAAGAACTGGGAACACTGAATATAACCTTCTTCCATCTCTTCACACTTGTCTGCAGCAGTTTCTATGTCACTTATAGTTGAAGCAAAAATTGCTGCCCCAGATTCAACAAGTAGTTTGCAGAGGTGAACACTATTGCAGGAAGCAGCACAATGCAAAGGTGTCCTGAAGGAAAGCAAAAATGTAGACATTAGAAAAAATGTTCCAGGAACCTCAACCATTTTGTCTTGCAACATCAAGTTATGTCTGTATTAATATTTAATATTTTTTTAAAAGGAAATTGTCTTCTTAATGGTTATAGTATATTCCATGTGCAAAACCTGTCAGACAGCCTGGCGTGGATTCCTGACTCCATTAAAGCCAAGCATTATACAGCAGATGTTATCAACAACGTAAATTTTTGTATCTTGCAAACCTGCTGGATACAAAAGGGCATTTCCTAATACGAGGAAATCTGAAAGGTAAAACAAGCTGAAGCTTTGCAGTCTTAAGCTTTCAGATCCTGTCCAAAGGCTGCAGATGGATTATCTGAAGATGACGTTTCTTAAACAAATGAGCTTCAGTCACTTGATATTTATATACTTTAATATTTTTGCATGTGAACAAGAAATTCAGCTATACTATTAAATAAAAGCAAAATATGGTATAATTTATGACTTTAGTGTACTTTCATATGAGTTCAATATGATGCAACTACTTGCATTTGAGTTTGTCACCATCTAGACATTAGAAAGTGCTTATTTGCCGTGGGTAAAAGGGAATAAAACTGTTCCCCCAAAGCAGGTTTCCACTAAATTTGGGGGTTGAATTTGTGTTTTTTTCAGATGCTAGGTTAAAAATGCTGACACTTACCACCCATCACTGTCTGCTGCATTTACATTCACACCAAAATCAAGCAGGAACTTCACAATGTGGTGATGACCAGCACACACTGCATTATGCAAAGGTGTAATTCCTTCATCATTTGGTTTACTGGGATCATCAACCTATTAAAAAAAGAAAAACATGACAGTTGTTTTATTATTATTATTATTATTATTATTATTATTATTATTATTATTATTATTATTTGAAGTGTTGAAAGAGGTTTCATGGGTAGAGGCTCACCTCATATATGATTCTTTGCACCAGATCAAATTCTCCCTCCAAAGATGCATCCAGGAGAAGGGCTAACGGGTTGAACTTCACCCTCAAGCCATGGCCGGTTCTTTCCGAGTTCGGTTTCTTCAGGTTGGTTCTTTTGGTCTGAGCAGAGATGGAAGTTGGAAGGCATCATTTCAGGGTGCATGCGTATTACAAACCATTCCGTTACTTTCTAACCAGACAAAAAAATCCATGCTCCTTCAGTGTTAATTAAAAGTACGTAAACATTCTCATAATAAAAGTCTACCGCAAGCCTTGATACCTTAATATATATTAATCAGCTGAAAAATAAAAATGCATGCCACAATAATCTAGGGAGCTTTACTTAAATGCAGTTATTACAAGGAACAAAGTACTTAATCCAAAGATTCTGACCACCACAACCTTAGAATTGTGTTTCATATGAGCCGAATGTGTTTCTGGTAGATTTTCTGAGACAGTCAAAACTTTTGCTTGGCCAGACCACACCACACAATTAAGCCTGAGTCTCAGTCTCTATTTAGAAGAATCTCTGCCTTGAATTAGCAAATACCCACTGCATATCTGTAATAAAAAGTTCTGAGCTTTGCTGTAGAGAAATGAAAATATTTTATGTGAGATTCTAGCTGGTGCTTCTAGGAGTTGCATTCTCAAAATCTAAACAGTTAAATGTTTTGAAAATATATTGCCTCACTCACATGTGTCTCTGCCAGGTTCCAGAAAAAAAAAAGAAGTTATTAATGGAGTGTTTTATTCTGTAGCTCTGTAACAAGAGTTTTCATTTACACTCCCAGATAGCATGGCTGTTTCCCTCTGGAAATAAACCTTTCACAACAGGAACACTATCCCCTGCTAGGATGTTCTGTTCTCCCAGAAACACCCTTACGCTCCCAGGAAACACATGCCAGGCTGCGCACGCACCGCAATCCCACTGTAATAGGAATCTGAGGATTGTGCTGGAGAATTTATGATAGCTTTATATGAATCAAAAAGTGGAAACAGTCTCCGAAATCAACCTGAAATTGAAACATAATTAAGAAAAAAATTCATTTTTCTCTCCGTTTTCTAGTCTCTTTATGCTGTAAGTTTTGGTAAAGACAGAGCATTTAGAAGCTTTGGTGCACCTGGATGAGGTGCTGAAAGCAATTCAAATTATGAGACGAGGCATTAGAGGAACATTTCTGCTACACCAAGCCAGCAGGGTTGCTGGCAGTGTTGTCAGCTCTGGTCTCACATCTCTCTGCACAGAGGGGAGCTGGAATTCACTTCTCCCAGAGTATTTCTTCCAGCTTGTTTGAAACTGGAAAGCATCACTGCAGTAACTTACCCATAGGTTCATATGAATAGTCAGAATAGAATAATTTTATGTAGCCCTGGGGAAAAGAAAAATTTTAAATGGTATCTCAGAAATCAGAGTTAGTTCTACACCAAGCACATGTCCCAGATGTTATTCTGCAGCCTAGTGTTTGTAGGATCCTCTGTTACCTGTGTTCATATTTTCCCTATTAAAATGCTACCCTTGCAAAGAAACCAACACGTAAGAAACTTCCTTGGTCTTCCCCTGGTTTGGTTTTATCATAATTTCATAAAATGAAGCCCACCATTTATCAGAATATCATCATCCTCCACAGTTGCTTAAACACACAGCTAATTCTAAAGTTCAGGTAATTGTCTTTTTTTCAGGTCACTTACTGCAGGAGGAGGCGGAGGAAGGGCTGGTGGCAAAGGAGCTTCATCCTCTACTGGAGAGCTGACCTCAGGTGTGGGAGTGGGCGACGGTTCGACAGCAGGAACTATGGCCACGTTGTTGTTGTTGTCTTCAGTTGTCTCAGACGTTTGGTTCGTGGTTTCAGTGCTTATGAGCTCCTCGGTGGCAGGAGAAGGTAACTCGTTATCGTTGGCATCTGAGGACGGCGGCGGCTCATCTGGAAGAGGGACTGTAGGTTGCACCGAAATGGGTTCCTCGATATTGCCGTTGGTACTGGCGTTACCGTTATCAACATCTGCTAAGATGCCTATGAAGTCCTGGGGGCTGCTTGGCTGGTAAAAAGGAGCACTTTCAATGCCTCCAGCAAGGGTATTAAAGCGCTGGTACAGTAACTTTTGTATATTTGGTCCACTTGGGCCTTCTGGTTCAGTGATAGAGCTACGCTTCTTTAATGGCCTGGGGGCATTGGCCAGTTTTCTTCTCAGAGCTTCCAGGTCAGCATCGCTTTGATATCGTAGGGGTGAATGTACAATAGGGGTAAGCTTTGTAGGACTGAGGGGACGAGGAATGTTTTCCACATTGCTGTTTTCACTGGATGGTGGAACGTTCTCCAGCTCTTGGTCTTTTTCAGAGAGCTCAGTCTGAGGCTGTGAAGAAGTCTGGGCAGGCAAGGAACCATGAAGGAATGGCAACGGTGAGGGGGAAGTTGAGCCAGACTGTAACACAGGTTTTCCATAAACTAAAGAAAAGAAAGAAGGAAAACAGTGAAGAACAGTTCTGAAATTAGTCAATGCAAATATTTGCAAATAAACTGCATTTGTCTCCATTCAGAAAGAATATGGAAAAAAAATTAAATGAATTATGTTGGAATCCATCAAAACAGGAATAACCACTCATCTGTTATTGACGGCAATGCTTCTTACGATTCTAAATGGCAATAAGTAATGCCTGGAATGTTTTTCTTCTTTCAGTGGGAAAGAGTAAGAGCAAAAAAATCTCTAGACAACTTTTTTCAATTTATTTCTGTAAGTGTAATGGAGAATATCCAGATTATATAGTCTATTGTACTAAGAGCATCTTGTTTTAAATAAAAGGTAACTGAATATATGCTTGTTTATCACACAAAAAAATAAATGGGATCATTGGATGCAGTCCTGTGCCACGTGCTCTAGGTGACCCTGCCTGTGCAGGGGTGACCTCTAGAGGTCCCTTCCAACCTTAAGCATTCTATGATTCTACTGCTATGTGGCATATATAAAAATATCTTTCTTCTTCTCACCAATTTACCTGAGATTTTTCAAACGACGAGTAACAGTGAAATTCAATAAAGCCTAACAGAAACAGTCTATTGCAAAGGGGGGAAAAAAGCACAATATACTCTACCTGCTTTAACTGACTTATTTAATGTATTGTATACAGCTTGTTGATAATTCTTTGGTGGCGTTGCTTGCTGAAGATACATGGAGTAGATGGAGCTGGAGTTCACGGTCTGTGGCCCTTTCCTGGGCGACTGAGGTCTCGACCCTTTATCCGCCAGGAACGGCCTGATGGCCACGGTGAGCGGGAGCTCCGGCCGCCCGTCCGCGCCGGGGAACAGGGGCGGCCCTGCGGGCTGGTACGTGGGGCTGGGAGGCACCGAAATTCTCTGCTGAATCTGCTGTGAGGAGCTGGGCTGGTGGATGCTGCTGGGCGGCGGGAGGGGAACGGGCCGGGGCCGGCTGGCGACGCCGGAGCCGGGCCTGGGCAGGCTGCCGTCCTTCCTGCGCTCCAGGGAGTTGGTGGAACCTGCGCCCAAGGGAACGGGGCTTGGGTAGGTCCCGTAGTTTTGAGGCATCTGTTTGCTGACACCAGGAGCTGTCGGTGGCACCTTCCCCAAATCAAGACCCTGTATAAGAAAAATAAAATTATTTCAGTAAATAAGTACTAGTGAGCAAGAAGATTTCACACTGAACAAAGCAAACCAATAATCTGATGTGAGAGTGAAGCAGTTAGTATATAAAATTTGTGTTCCTTAATCACTAGACACGACTCTACCTGAATTTATCACAAGACACCATCATATGCCATACAAAGAGGCCAGTGTGTTAAGGCATCTTCATTTATTCATTAATATCAATCAAAAAATATTTGCATACTTTCTAAACTTGAATGACTAGTTCTAGCTTCTGGATCTCAGTGCCTGTTTGATAATATATTTGATAAATATATTGCCTGGTAACAGTGACAGCTTACCAAACAATTTAATGACAAGGTCCTTATTTGTTAAAGATAACAGTCTTAAGGAATTCATAAAGTACAAGAACAACAATACAGACAAACAACATGGATGGGCTCTCTGAAGGATGGTTCTAATGACTTTTTTTTAAGGATTTTTGTGAGAAAAAGAGAACATACTGAAAGAGTGATAATCTATGCCAAGTAAAATAGCAACATAGAGATCTGAAATAGAAAAATAGGAGGGTGGGAAGATGACTAGAAGCAAAGAGAGGAACACAGGAGACTGCTGTAACAGAATGGGAATGCAGACAAACCACTGAAGTTGGGGAAAAGAAATTCTAATGTCATAAGAGCAAACAAAAAAAGCAAGACTATAAAGGTAATTTTATTTGTGATGCTGAACTAACAGCAGGAAAATGAAATGTACAAATATCTAAAGAGAGTTTGGCTACAGAAGCCAAAGGTTAACAATTTCAGTAAACTAGTTTTAAAAATACACCACAGAGGAAACGCACCAGCTTGTCGGTACTTCCTAACACTGAAGTTGGCAGCGGCTGGCTGGATATAGTTCCCTGCTTTAAAGCAGTATCCATGCTTGACTCTTTCCAGTCTGTGCTGGAGATCTGAGGGGGCTTTACCACAGGAGCTGAACTCTGCTTAAGTATTGGCCAGTTTCCGTCATTCACTTGAAAACAGAAGAACATGATATTTAATATAATGCATGTCACCATCGTAAACAAAGTTACATATGAAGTGCAATAGTTTAGGTTAGAACAGGATGAATCTGATTCCAGAAATGAGATAAATTCTTACTCATGTCTGAATCAGAAATTGATACTGAAAGGTAAATCACTGTATATAATATACTGTTCATTAGCCTTTGCTATTCAGACTGTATTAAAAATTATCTAAAGAAAAAAATGGTTATAGTTTTGGAGTGAGGGTTAAAATTAGGTTCTGAAAAAGGCCTTATAGAAACAAAGTAACATATTTCTTCAGCTACCATCCAGAAACAGTGTCAAAATATGCTAAATGTTAAATTGATGTAAGCTTTATATAAGCTCCAATTAGACTTATTCCAAATTTAAACTAGATTCATTGAATTGAATCAGGAATTCAGGAATCAATGTGGTGAAACAAACAAACAAACAAACAAAAAAAAAACAAAAAAAAACATTTCTTTGCTATAAGTGGCTTTTAACTCACCGTTTGTTTTTCTTCAACGTACCAACCTGATCAGCATTGCCTCAGATGTTTAATTTTACAGAAATGCATAAAGTCAGATGACAACTTCAAGTCACAACATCATGATAGAAGTCATGGGCTTTTATCCTCATCACATGCAAAAAATATCATGCATAGCTGCACGTAAACTGAGGCACCAAACCCTTAATGAACTCCTAGATGCTTTGATATGTTCCTTTATTAACTGGAGGAGACTGTTTACTTTCTATTTCTAATTAGGCAGTTTAAAAGGCCTGATAATTACAACTGTTTTATATTAACTTGATAGATCCTTGGCTAGATCCAAGGGCTTTGATCTAACTTTAGAAGATTAAACTTCAGGTTTCTCCCACTCCAGGAAGGCCAGAGGTGGTTCCTCCTTCCTTGCTGCCTTGTAATGATCTTAGTGGAGCATTTAAGCTTGATATAGATGGCAGGTAACAGATAACTAGACGTACTAGAGGAGGACAAAATGAATCGTACTGTGGGGAAAAAGGCAGACTTACTGAGATTTCTAGACCCCATTCTCTAGAGGCATAAGATGATCCAAAAAAAAAAATTCCTGAAAAAGTTTCTAATTTTATTTCAGTTTTAAACCCCTTAGAAAATAGGATCAGCAAGACTATTTCTAGAATTCTTTGCATTCAGTGTCTACTATAAAAGCTAATCTAAAAATAAGCTGCACAGGAATATGCTACTTATAGTAAATTTAACATCATCACTCTACTTTCCTTCCAAAAGCTGTATTGTCTTCTACAGAATGTACCTTTTCTTCCCCAGATGTGACAACCTGAAAATTTCTTCCCAATTAATGTTTTCAACATGAGCATGAATTCAGACTAAGAGCACATAGGCTTATTTATAAGCTTATTTTCAAGCGAGCAAAACCCACATGGTTATACCTCTGCATATGATCTTCTATACTCATTATTTTTGAAATACACACATGCACACCAGTCATTACCACAATACTGTTTTAACCTTTAATTTCAGATCAACTGTGTTTGAATTCTGAGACACAAAATTTTGGAGCAAGAATATTTTGCTGAAATAGGTCACTGAAATAGGGTTAACACTTCTGTATGTTTACACTGAGAACATAACAAGCAGTCCAGAAATCATCTTTCATACATGTACTCTGCCAAGAAAGTGATTCAAGGAGGACGGGCTTCATACTGGTAAGATCCAAGAACTAAACACCTTGGGTTTTTTTTTGTTGTTGCTGTTTTGAAAGAGATGAATGTGTAAATACTTCGGCCCTAAATTATAGAAAGTTTTTCAAATATACATAGAATTAGCATTTACTGTACAAAATACACATGACATTCCATAACTCTAGTGAGGTTCAGCAAAACTTCTATTTTAAAGATCAATACAAGCTGTTGCAACTGACTCGTGCAAAACATGAAGCATCTTTACTCATAAGCTTAGCTGTGAAGAAAGCACCTAGAAACCATAGCAAAAATGCTAAAATACTTAATTCTCTTACCTGCCTAAGTAACCACCCAGGTTAGAAAGACAGGTAAACAAAAAAAAATTGTAATCCTCAGAGTTCCAAATATTAGCACCGTCATCCCTGGCTTCTGAGGTAGCATGTTGGAAATAAATTCAGACTCGCTCTCCCCTGTCTGCGTTCTCCATTTCATCCTTGTTCTGTGAACACCAGGATCCAGCTCTTCCCAGCTCCCCTTCCTCCCTGCTGCAGCCGGGCAGCCCTGCCAACGCCGGGCGCTGCGTGGACACACGTTTCCTCACTCCCACAGCCCAGGCTGAGCCCCGGGCACTCAGATAAGCTGCTCTTGCCACCTGCAGCTGCAGCACACGGTGCCAGAAGCTGGCGCGGTGGATGCTGAGAGGAGGCAACCAAACAGCTCCTGCCTTGTGCTGTCTTTTGGTAGACTGAACAGCTCCCAGACACTCGTATCTAATGGCCAACACCCTTGGGACAAGCCCTAACGAGCTCCTACCCTCAGTCCTCCCATAACCATTTCATGCACCTGGCCTCATTTGCTCCTGCAGATGCACCCGCTTCCCATTTGCAAGAGTACCTAGCAGTGAGCATAGCTCATCCCTCATCAATCCGTTTGGCACGTACATGAACAAGTTTCCTGTATTTTTTCTGATTTCACCTAAACATTTTTGTAAATCTGGATCCCAGGCAGTTACTCTAGCAACTGAAGTGCAAACCAGGTATAACATTTTGGTACTACTAAAAGCCAACGAGATTCTTGCTACTGACTTGGCGAAAGTCGATTTTTACCCCAAATCTGGGGCCAAAGTATCATGAAAACTCTTCAAACTCTTACTCAGAATAACTCGAACTAAATCTATGTATTCATTTAACCTGAAATATCCTAAAAGATACTTTGAAGATTAGCACAAAATTTCTAGTAATTCCCTTTTCAAACTTTTTCAATGAAGAAAACTCATTCCTAGGGTAGTTCTAATGCAGTACTCCAGGGATGAATTTGCTGCAAATCAGTTTCCTTCAAAGGAGAAGAGCAACTCCTCAAACAAATTCACATTTCAGCAGCATCTACTGCTTAGCACAACACAGTACAAGTTCTAAAGCTGCTGTTTAACATGCATCTATTGGCAAGAGCTCAGATGACCATATTAAAAACAGAGCCCTTAGGTAGTCAGATGTTCTACAGACTCACAGCGCTGGGTGTCAAAGACAGCAGGTGCCAGGTGGATGTCATTGTGACCAGCAGACTGCAGAGAAGTGGGAGGTGACAGAATAGGATCCAATATTATGTCTAAACCAGAAACCTTACAGGTGTCTGCAGATTTTTTCACACACCCACAACCTGTCTCTACTGCACACACCAAGGCACATCCAGTTACACAGAAAAAGGAAGAAAGAAGTGGTGGAAAAATTGTAACAATGACAATGGAGAAATTAGAACAGGCGAACTCAAATAATGTGAAATAAAAGCATGACAGTTAAAAAAAAATCCCTATTTTTTTTTCTTCCTGAAATAAATTGACCAGACAGATAAGTTTACTAGAATAAGAACTCAAGGAACAAACAGCGTGATTTGCCTCCTTCAGTTTCCAGTGTGAGTAAAAATGAGTGAATACTCTTTTTTCAATATAGACGGAATTATTAACTACGGCAGACATGGAGCAAACTCCAGATAGCAAGGTATGGGCAACAATCTGAAGGGACTCTTTTTCTAATGAAGACAGAAAGAGTTAAACAGCAGCAACACTTCAGAAATACTTCAAAATAGTCTCTACTGGAAGCACTAATTGCCCTATCTAAGCTGGAGTCTTCTTCTGAGAAGTGATACTCTTTTTGTTAGTGCAATAGCTTTGTTTTACTTAAGAAAAGGAAACATACTGTAAGCAGTTGTTTATAACAGGTTGCCACAAAGTTGATTTCATTATTACACAGAAACACTCAAGACAGAACATGAAATCTGTGAATAAACATGTGTTCCTTTTTAGTGGTGTAGCAGCTAGAGAAATTGCAAAGCCAATATTCTCAGTTTCCTAAGAAAAAATCATAAAGAGAGGCAAAAATGCTTCTCATCAAGTGACTAATGTTCAACTCACAGAACAGTATCAACGTAACTAAAACTTGTCTCTAGTACAGAGATTATCCTGACACAGAATGATCTTTTCCATATTACTCTTTTCCAAGCAATGTATATTAGTAAACACTGCACTTAAATGCTTACCAGATTTTGATCTTCCATGTGTTGAGCTGGATGCAATGGTGAGAGATTGGGGCTTAACTGGATCTACTGGTACAGCATAAGTGCCAGCACTTGGAACTTGGATGTAAGGGCCCACGGCTGCAACTCTTCCTGAAGCACTCAAGGATGACTGGGGTGATGAAGTTCCGTTAATGCGGTTTAACTAAAAATACACAAATCAACACATGTGAATTTCCATGCAATCTACACATCCGTTAATCAAAAACAGAAAGTTTAACTACCTAGAACCATGCAGTGTAGTTAAGTTACTGTAATAAGTAATGACTGTACTCCACGCTTCTGCAAAAGCATGAAGTAGAAAGACAAATTGAAATCCCTACAATAAACAACCATAAGTTAAAGTTCTCAGCCACGGTACATGTGCCATGATGAAAACCTTTTTTATGTGAAATGTATCTATTCATTGCCTCTTCTTAGGCAAGGGGGTTAAAATGAATTCTTAAATGATCAAACAGATATTTTGTTTGTTTGCTTTTTCTGAAGTATGATCTCCAGCTGGGAATATGTATGGGAATCCACAACTGCGCTCTCTAGTTCTCAGATGAACAGTCTTCTGTGCAACTATTTTCTATTTAATGTCACAGCTATTATAACTGACTTCATCAGAACATTTACTTTTTTTTTTTTCTTTTTTTTTTTTTTTTGTATCTTCTTTTTTTCCTCCAGGAATGGAAGTTAAAACGTTCACCTTGCAAGATCAGTATTTTTCAAATAATCAAAATGTAATACATGCTCTGAAGCACCAGTCTGTTTCCTTCCTACAAACATAAACTGCTATAAATCATAATACAGTATTGGGTGCACTATAAAGAAAAGTAAAAAGAAGGGCATTTTGTTTAAGATTTTTCTGGCATCTAACAAAAATCTTAAAATCGTTTTAAAAGGGTCTGCTATTAAATTAGGTTCTTTAGGTGAAGTTGTAATACTCAGCTGGAGAAAAGTGACACTTTACGTAGTTTTATTATAGGCTCTTGAAAAACTAAAGTGTGGCCCTTTTAACAGTTTATCTTACAGGAATGTTTTCTTTTTGACGTGCCTCAACTTTTTTTTTGTACAGTCGTTCACGCAGCTCATTGATTCGCTTGTCCATCATGGCCACCTCCATATTACGCTTGTTTAAGAGTTCTTTCTGCTGCTGAAGCTTCGAGTTCTGCTCCTGGTTAAGCCTGTTACGAATCTTAAAACAATGCAGTTGTTATGATAGTTGCTTCCTTTTGCCTACTGTCCAATTTAATTTTAATATAGCGTTAAAATAAATAACGAAGTGTTAATAAAGTGTTAGAAAAATGAGCAAAGTAGACCAGTCTGAGTCTCATTCTGTAGTTTGACATAACCAGTCAAATTAACATTTTAAATCAAGAACTCTTAAAAACAGTGAAAGAAACTTAAGTCCTAAGACGTGACTTGACCCTCGCTCTTATTTATGTGCAATTCAATACAGAGCGACTGATCTGAAGCATCTAGGCATAAGTGTATTTCATGGAGGAGCTCCAACAGCTAACAGTGTTCTCTTTCATAACAAGGACTTTGACTGTGACCTTAAGCACTAACAACTTTCTAACAAATATACTTTATGGGATGTCCCAGAATCAACTGCCCTAAAATCATGAGCACAGTAACATTAACTTTTGTTAATCTACAGATATATTCAATAGCATCTCTCATTTACTTACCTGCAGCTCTTGATATAATTTTTTTAATTCTACTGCTGCAGGTCCTGTCATCTGTCCATTATAGGACTGAAACCCATTCAGCTTTCCTTTTCTTAAGTCCTCCAGTTGCTGAGTAAGTTGATCTACTTTTAACACTGCAGCCTGTAGCTCCTGCTGCTTTTCCTGGAACATGGCACTGATATGTTCAATTTCAGTTGCTATGATTATCAAAATAAAAATAAGAAAAAAAACCAATTAGGTAAAGTACAAGTACAGTATATTTTCTAACGCTTTGTTTCTAGAAGTATCAAACTAAAACAGAATAATTTTACATCTAGCATATACACAGAGCATGTAAAACATACAAAACCATAACATGCTGGTTACCATTACAGAATATACTCCTATTTGCTAGTCACGCACTGAATAGTAAATTAAATTATATAAATTACTTAAAAATTCCACATACACAGATTGCCATTCATGATCTTGCTGTAATCTACTTGTCCTCTCATGGCACGGATTTTTTTCAGCTTTGTCTCCTGGGTTTCAACTCGTTCTTTAAGTTTTTGAAGCTTTTCACTCTCAGAAACAGACTGCTGCTGACGACGCTCCTGCTGCTTCAGATAACGCAAACGTTGTTCCTGGTAAAACAAGGTTTTTAGACAAAAGGTACCTGTTACTCTTTTAATTAAAAGCAAATTCAAATTATAGAAGTCCATAACTGCCATTACTGAATTTTCTTTTCAGAAATCAGAAAAGGTTTTACCTAGTCTGAATATCTATCTATTCTCCTGGAGAAACTCTTTTCATTAATTTACACATAAAAAAAAATCTGTTTAAGAGTAGAGAAATTCAAAAGTTTCAGACCAGCTATAACATCTACATATATATGCACACACATTCTTGGTTTGAACATATCTGAGAAGCTTCCTCCAGCATTTGTTTTCTGCTGCTAGTAACACCTTCCCAGTAATTGCAAAGTGTGCTTCCAATGCTGGTATCCAGCAAAGACAAAATTCCCGAAAAGACAAAATATGCCCAGCAGACTGCTTTAGACAAGCTGATCTACTACATGGTGTTATTCCAGTTTAAAATAAAAGCCCATCTGCCAGGCACGCAGGAGATGCCTCTTTCTTGTATATAATTTTCATCAAAACAGAGCAACAGAATTGCTAGACTGATTTTTTTTAAAAAGATACTGTGGTGAGCTCCAAGCATCCAGTGCATGCTCTATTTTATAACACCTACAACAATGTTAGAAACACCAACTCCGATCCCAGCTCTGAAAGTTTACCTGGATTCTTACATCTCAAAGACTGTGGAAATGCAATGTATAAATACATTCAACATGAGCATATTCTCACTCCGCTGCTATTCTATTGAAGTGAATAAAGTACTAGGTATGGCCATAGAATTAAGCCTGGTCCATCACAGATTATGAAATGAGCCTCACAAAAGAAGCAAATTAAATCTAGCAATATTTTTATAAAGACACAATTGTTGGCTTGACAAACATTATTATAACATTATTTAAAATGAAGTGTTTCATATGGCCTATCTAAAGATCAACTTGTTAAACCAATGGATTTCTCTTTCTTTAGATAGTCTGGAATTAATTGGTACATTTTTTTATTGCAATAAAATATAGGTTTGCATATGTTGAAGGAAAACTATATTTATTAAGATCTCGTTTGCTGCTAACATTATTACCTTGGCAACCAACATTTGCTGTTGATTTTCAATCTGCTGCTGTTGTCGGGCAGCCATATCCTGAAGTTCAGAAAGAGTGAGCTCAACCCGAGGATTTCCAACCTGCAGATCACAAAACATTACATTAATGGGATTATTCAATAGTCTGATCTGAGGAGCTAAAAACATGCAGTCTTTAACAAGTTTCATATTAAGCAATCCTACTCAGATTTAGTAACGCTCTACCTTTGAGCCACACCTCTCATGCAACATTAAAGACGTTACAAGCACCACAACTCAGATTTTCTGAAATATCAGTTCAGAATTACACAATCCAGGGATTACCTACTCTTTCAATAATAATGTGAGCACAGAGAAGATGAGGAATTTTAGACTGATTAAACAAAAAATTATTACTAGAGGATACACACAAAACTCAAAAGACCACATGCAGAACTCAAAGATTTCTGATGTTTTTATAGTCTCGTTGGACTTCAGGCTACAAGCATCTTATCTGTTGAACGAGAAACTTCTGACTGCCACTTGGTTCTCCTTACGCCAAACAATCTACTCAAGCTACTGTTTATATTCTCTAAAGTCAAAAGCTTTTTCCATAGGCCCTTACCTCCCACTCCCACTCTTTTCATACTGCTGTCCCTTTTGCTATGCCAGTTCTGTGTCTGCAAGGCTGAACGCCAGAAATAGGGGCAACTCTTGAATTCTACAAGCTTGTTGAAACCTCATCCCCAAACCAAAGTTACAAAAAACTCTTTAAAAGAGGAGAGCAGAAAACATTTCATGTCTCTCTACTTCACTGATCTAGATTATAGTTCCAATCCCCCAACCAGTTGCCTCAGATCAGGAAGGATGGCAAAACTACAACTCTGAAACAAGAACACCTGACCTATGTGTAACAGAACCACCACCTCCTAACTGACTTTGGGTCTGGAAACAATGTATTCAGAACTACATTTTAGGAAGTGTTTTAACCTTGTCCTCCGAGTCAACTGATGATTTTTATCCACTGCAGCTAGATAAGCTGAAGAACTATTTTGGCAGCTAGGTACACCAAAATTGACTGACAGAAACTTCTGGAAAATAAAGAGGAAGCTTGTGCCATTCCAAGCAGCTCTGCGTGATCAGCAAGGCTTGCCTATCACCATGACAAAAGTGGCCAAGGAATAAGTGTTTCTACCAAAGTGATCTAACCCTGTAAGCGTCTCCACTTTCAACGTAGATTCAGATGAACGCAGGTAGCGCAAGGCCTGTAGTGCTGAATAGGGTACGTAAAGAATTTGTGCAAAGGGGAATACTGGCTTTTCCTCCAAGGAAGAAAAAACTCCACCATCCTTTTAAGAATGCATTGAAATGACCAAAACCACATAGCTGTTGTGGACACAGATGAAACTTAGGGTACTGTCATTTGGCATTTGTTACTGTGCTATATGCCCACCAGCTTGCCAGGGACACAAGCTCACGACATTTAAAAACTATAACTATTTAAGACTATAATAGCTATAAGTTACAAATTAGCACAGTATATCATACCCAAGGGGCAATAAAAACAGGGTATGAAATATTCATGCATATGACCATTACATAAAGATGCCAGCATGCATCATGTTGCCAATCTATCTGACAGATCAAGAGGGGCATCCAAGATGTTGGATAAAGGGAGTTCTCCAGCAGCTTCTGCACTAGAGAACACCTGGACCAGTGCTTTGACAGGTCTTGGTTTACAAAGTGGAGATTTGATTTTATAGATGGATCGATCTATCTCAATGATGTCAGCTCTATTGCAAGAGCAAGCTTTGGAGAAACCTAACAGATCACGGAAATAAAGAGTATTAGATGAAAACTTAACACTGGGAAAGCGTAGCTCTGCTGGAGTAATGAAGAAAGCACCTGCAGAGGTCCTTCACACAGCAAGAATTCGTAATGAAAGAAATAACATGAATAAAAGAATTTAAGTGCATTGAACTACAGCTCTCCATCTGTTCGTGTCAACGTTCATAAGAGTGGTACATTATTAATTATGCTGCAGCCCTTCAGCCACGGGGGCAGCTGATGTGGCCTCAGAAAAATTTCTCACAATTTTTCCCTTCTTCCTTCTCTAGCAGTGCAAGTTACGTGTGTTCCAATCAGGCAACCATGGGTGAATGCTTCCCTTTCCAGGGAGACACAGAGGTCCTGGGGAAGATCATCCATGCAGTCTAAGCACCTGACCTAATGACTCTCTTAAAGCCTAAAGCATTCTGCTTTCATGACAATGACTACACATTAAAGCAAGGTGAAGCTTTAGGTGTAACAACTAAGGGTATAGCTTAAAAACAGGAGGAACACACAGAAGACCAATTTTGCTGCAGCTAATAAGAAGAAAATGAGGAGCATTTGGGATGCCTCACCTCAGGGCTTGCTACGATCCACGGCCTGTGTGTGCAGCTTCAGGGGAAGCTCTTCAAGGGATTGGGTTAGAAACTCTTAAATGATTTACACAGCCTATGTAGGGCTGGGATATATGAACACAGAGACTAGAGACAAATAGTGAAAGCAAAAGTACAGACAAAAAGAGGGGAGGGGCAACTATAGAAGAGACAAAACAGAGATGCAGACAAAGCCCCGAATCTGGCACAATTCCAACTTTTTGATTAATATTTAATTCTTTTATTATTGTTGCATTGGGACAGTAAATAACCCATTTCTGGCTCGAATACAGACTTTTCACCTTTCATAAACAGAATTAGATATATACAGCATGCATACGAAAGACTGCTTTGCACAGTTAAAAAGGGACAAATTCAGTTCTGAGCCTTGAAAAGAGAGATGAGAGAGAATCCCGTTCTTAAACTTAATAAACATTAGAAATAACAATGACTATTTGCCATTAAAGTTAAAACAGATTTTTAAAAATAAGTTACTATTGTTTAACACTTTTAATTCAATATTTAGGAGAAATTAGTGGGGGTTATCACTTCCTTTGTATTTAAAAAAATAATGAATCTGCAAAATCATATTAGGTAAATCTGAAAAATGACTACGATTTTCTATTTATACACTGCTGCGATAACATACAAAAACCAAATACCAGACTTTTTTTTTTTTTTTTTTAAAGAATGCATATTCATAGTTAGCAGGTAATTCAAAACTTCAAAACTACACATTCTATTATTACTAATACTCTGTGCTAAGAAAAGAGTCACAGTATAACAAGACAGATTTCAAAAGCTAATACCAAGTATCTCTTGGTATTCAGGTAAGAAAAAAATAAAAGGATAACTCTGGAGCCTTGGAATTGCACTTTGACTCTGAAAGAATGCCAACTTCTGAAAAAAAAAAAAATCCAAACAAGTCAGAAAGTTCAAAACAGAATAATGTCTGCCAGATATTTACTTGTAATGGATTGGATCAGAACAAAAGCTGGACAACTGCATTGTAGTAACTCAATAAACAAAGCGGCATTTTCACCAAACCATGAGACTACACAGTAACTAAGCTAAGTAAAAGGTACAGCATTTTCTATCCATGCTACAGCCAATATTGCTGAAAAATAAAGAGAATTAAGTATTGTTTATCTATCAAAAGTTAAAGCAGTTTTAAACGTTTATGAAAGAATATAGTGAAAGTGTTTTACACACTGTACAAGAAGAATCCAACCCACCAGATGAAGCTGAATCAAGCATCACAAAACCCAGAGCAAGGAAGAAAGGGGACTTAGCTCCTCTATTTGTATGGGTCTAGTCTGACAATAAGGTTCCCTGCAAGCACTTAGCAAGGTTCCACTTTGTTCTTAGTGAACATGGCAATTGCAAAAGGAAAAAGATTGAACTTTTTTTTTTTTTTTTTTTTTTTTTTTTTTTTTTTAAGTATGACTTGAGACAGATGGACTTCACAACAGTCTAAGTCCAAATAACCTATGTGCAATTCTGACCACTGGCTATTAAGTGGGAAAGAGACAGTTTATTATTAATCTCAGACTTAAAGCTCAAATTGGGTAAGAAAATTAAGGAAGTTTTTCCAGGTGCCATCCACAAGTCAAAGACGCTGACTTCAGCCAAGAAAACAACAGCCAGACCAGATGCTGCTTCTAGAACAGGTTCGTGCTCCGATGACTACTTCGGCCATGAGCTTTCACCAGAAGAACTTAGATCTCTGCATCTGGATCTGCTGGACTCTGTAGCTTTGTCTCAAAGGGGCTTCAGGGCTTCCTCTGGATCACTGATTTCACAAGTCAAAACTGGGGAGGGAAGGTGGTACCTTCCCAAAACCTGTAAGCTCTGTTTCAAAAATAGGCACAGCTTGCACGAGACTATGCAAGAATCACTGGTGTTCCCTCCTTTTCTGCTTTGATCATCAGTTAAGGCTAAGAACATTGACAATTCATCCTATTACTACTAGTATTTTTCAAAATAACACAGTCTGAGAAACAGAAAAACATTAGATTCTGATAGGAAGTCTTGTTTAAAAATATGTAGAAACAACCACCTTGCCAAGTAAAAATAACAGATTTTCTAAAACCAAAATGAAACAGAGTGCACAAGATCAGTAAAAATGGGCATGTAAAAGTACCAGAAAAAAAAATGATTCAAGAGTTCTGTACTAGCACTGCTTTAAATAAGCATATTTGAAAGCATAATTTATAATGCCTTAAAAAAACCTATGCTATTACTGTATGCAAAATAATGCAAATATTAGCGCATAAAACTACTAAAATATTTCATTTAGGAAGTGCAATGCTTTAAAAGATTAATACAGGCCAAACCAAATAAGCACAGGAAATGGTGATAATTAACAATTAAAATACAAAGTCCTATGAGAAATCATTTTAACGTTTACATTAGTAAATACCAGTAACTGCATCTTTCATGTAAAAAAGAGACAGCTGAGGAAAAAAAAATTAAACCTTTAACTTCACTCGTGGTTGCTTCTTCTTCATCCACATGGCAAAAGCAGTGAACAAACCAAGCCAAATTCTTCCTCGACTCCAAGCCAGCTTGTTTCAGAAAGACTGTAATTGATTTCAGGTCTCTAGAAGAGGCAGCATCATTTACGAAATATCATGAAAATAAGTGACTTTTGCCTTGTAAAGGTCTAGTTGAATCCCCATCTTCTTCAGAGCATTTCATCTTAACTGAGTTTGCTTATAGTAAATTGTATGCAAACAAAACTATTTGGGGGCAAGGAAAGCAAAAGTCCTTCATCACCTACTGTTTTACGTAAGGCAAGAAGAGCTGTGGACTTGCTCAGCTCTTTAATAATGCTGCTAGTTTCTCAGATTCCTAAGTCTGTACTGCTCATACAAGTTATTGTTTCATTTATGAAATAGTTTGTCTTCCATAACAAAGATGAGCCTATCACATCCGAGGTCCAGACCTCCTGCTTTCTCCTCCAGCAAGAGGAACCCATCTCCTACAGAACTGCCTTCTAGGAGGAACAAAAAAAACACCCAGGAAACTACTCCTCCAGAGTCCAGAGATTCATTTGCTACATGGCAGTACATCAAAGGAGACAGTTTTGCTTCAACAGTAATTTTCTTTTCATTGATTCAATGAACGTTGATGAGAATTTACACATAGAAATGAGCTGCAAAATAAAGTGCTATAGAATAAACACAGTGTTCTTAGCCACTGAGAAAATAAAAGGGATGTCTCATAGGGACAAAAATACTTTGCACATTTATTGCCCGATTTCTTAGCATTAACAAGAACCTGAGATGAAGTTATTTTATATAGCATGTCATTTTAAGAGGTCATACTCAGAGGCAGAATTTCTAATCAACAGGATTTTCAGCTTGTGACATTTTACGTCCCACTACAGGCTAAAATTTTTGCCATTTGCTGATTAGAAAGGTGAGACGAACGGTACAGCAATAATTAAATAATGTGGAAACAAGCTTATAAGCAGCCTCAAAACAAGTCATACCGTAGACACTTAATTAAAAAAAGAAACCTCCATATTTAATTCCACATGCAAGTCTTGCTGCTCTGAAATTTTCTTGATCCTCCTTCCTTTATGTTTAGCCTCAGATGATGCTGCTGTGTCTGTTGTCACAACCTCTGCACTCTTTCATTACTCAGTCTACATACTTGTGTGCTATTATGAAATGCCTTATTTTTTGACAACCCACAGTAGTAATCGAAAAAATGTACCTGAACTCGATACTTTTGACAAGCAGAAGTCACATACTGAAGCAGAGAACCCCAGTCTTTTGTCTTTACTCCCCTCAGAATGCTATCTTTTCATTTTAAGAGGAAACTAACTACAATATTAAAAAGAAAAATGACAGCATCTTTTAAAAAATAATTATTTCAAAAAGTCAATCAGGAAGCATTTTTATTTTGTTCATTTATATAGCTTGAATAGGGAAGCAAAAAGATACTTTTTGATAATTTTCTAAGTTTATAAGTAATAACAGAAGTTTATTTGAAAATATCAGAACATCTACCAAGTCCATAACTGAAAATGCTCTGATTTCAGCAATAAGAGTTTAAAGGAAAAACAACACATACCCAAGAGCTTTCTAAACCATCGTGGTGACTGGCAATCTCCCATAGAGGCCTGGCAACCCTAAGTAGTCAACAGCCACAGTTACGAGCAGTTAATGGAAAGAGAAAGCCCGAACAGAACCAGAATTTCATCAACCATTTCCTGCACAGTATCTCTTTGGGTCTTTCTCGAGGCTCACAGGAGCCACCACATCATTCTCCCTCCTTATCCTTTCCTTTGCTCTTCCTCAGAGAGGTGCTCCCACCTTCACCACACATAGCTCTGTACCAGGCAGTGCAGGTCCAAATACCTCAAGCCTCCTCAAACTGTCCAAGTTTCTGCTTCTCCTATGCATATTTTTTATAAAATGAATTACTTCTCATATGGTTTCTTGTCTCTTTCTGAAACATCATTCACATCATCACTTCTAACCTTATTCCTTCACTTACTACCCCTCTATCTTGTGTTCAAGTTCATCTCTAATTTCAGCACTTGTCAGTCAGAGACTTTTGAGAGTAAATCACCAATTGTCGAGATCCAGCACAGATATAATGGAGACAAATATATATATATATATATATATATATATATATATATATATATATATTTAAAAATATCAGCGTGCAAGGAAGTGAGATCCTGCACCTCAGGCTCTGCCTTAGACCCCGTAGTGACTGACTGACTCTTGCTGTCAGTAGGGGTACCAACAATGTTTCTCTGCTTGTGTCCCACTACTTCTAGTCACCAACACTTTTATTCACAAGCCAATAGACAAGATGGGGTATGCACCCCATTTACAACTTAACTACACTGCTTATTCTTTACACAGACTAGACTGGCCATTCAAACTGTAGTAGAGGTAAGGCTGTACTGACTGGCCTTTGGAACTAAAAATCCTTCCCTTAATACTTCCCCTTCCCCCTGCCCCCTTCCTCCCCCCCAAAAAAAAGAGATTCTGTAAAGGTAAAAGTAATGATATCTCTGTACAGAACAAATATTAATGTTTTTATCAACTTTGGGGAAAAAGCAGTAATGTACCAAAAGACAGAGATTAAAAAAAAAAAAAAAAAAAGCAAACACTTTGGAGGACAGGAATCTTGGCTCTGAATCAGAAAATGGAGCAGAGAGGAATCCAAGAAATAAAAATTCCCTTGGACTCAGCACTTCAAGAATTTACTTCCTCATGTGGGATTCCCTAATGAGACATAAAACTCTGCCACAGCAAAAAGGAAACCCCATCTTCAGCAGCCTAATAGCAGAGCGCAGCAAATGCCAGCAGGCACTGCAAGCCACTCCCGAGGAGGCTTACAAAGCCCACATGTAAGAGCAAAATACTCTGGTTTTCCTACACATGCTGAAAGACTCCATTTTTCATAATCTATAGCAGTTCAAAGTAGCTCTTCCTTCCTAGGGCAAATGGTAAAAATCAAAACTTAATTCCAGATTAGAGATTTATCTTTGCAGAGCTGCCAAAAACAAGTAATGTAGACAGCTACATAAAAGCCCACAGGGGTGACAAGTCCAGCACTAGGCATAAGAGTAAATGGAATAAGAAAGAAATGTGCTACAAAAATGACTACACTTCCAACGCGAAGCAGACTGGCAGCTACCAAATGAACACAGCTCTGACTTCATGTCCATCCATTGGCCTCCTTCAAAATAACATAGTTTAGGGAGTACTTTAACTTGTCCAGGAACAAATTTTTGGAGACTGACGAGAAGTTGTTGAGAATAACTGCCTGAGCAAGTGTTTGGTCCCTGTCCTCAGACCTAGGAGTTTATTATGTTAATTCTGTATAAAATAGGCCTTACATGGAATATACGTGGCTTTTTAGAGCTACCCGAGCACTATGAGAAGGAACACACCAGGGAGAATAGCCACTGCAGGTTATTTATCTACTTGCATTTCTAAGATATATTGAGCCTTAGTTTAGAAAAAGATCATCAGAATTGAGAGCAGTAACAGATTTTGACCACATTTCTCATAAAAGCTGGTTCTAGTGCCTTTTAAAACAAAAATAAAAAAAGAAAGTTACGTGAAAATCCGTATTTGGCACTATAAAAAGACAAAAGAAACATCATTTTTTAAATTTAGAAAAATGGTGTGTTTGTGGTTCTCTACATGGATAACATTATTTCCAGTTTAATGGCTTTATCCACAGCTTTACTGTACATTTTTTTTAATTAGGTCAGAAAGATGCCGGCAGCAGAAATCCATTTTAAAGAATTCGATGATAACAGCACATGCCTTTTTTAGCTTAATGGAAATGAACAAGCTAATCAAAAGGCAACCAGAATGCTGGGAATTAAAGAAAAACAAAATTAGCATCCCTGCTTTTTGCTGATAATCAAATAAACTGAAGCTTTTTGCTGATAATCAAATAAACTGAAGTTAATATTTACATATGTAATCTAGTTGTTCTACTCAAAATTATAATAAACATTATTTGTGCTATTGCACATTAAGAACATCTCTGAGTAACTAAATAGGTTTCATTATATCACAATTTTCTGGAAAAAAAAAATCTCACTTAATCTGTGTATGATAAAACCCCCAAATTTCTCCTTAAATTAGACTATCTTGTTGGCAGTTTCTCAAACTCACTGGAAAAACTGTTCATTCTGTATGAGGGCTTAAAGTCTGTCCCGCATAAGTCACAGACTCCAAATATTCTTTGTTTCCTCGTTGGTTTCTTACAACTCTCAGATGCGAGGTGGCCCTTTACTTTGGGTCAAATGCCCAAAATAACCCCAGAAATTAATTATACAGAATGAAAAACAAAGCAAAAAACAAAGAGATTTCCAAACTTTCAAAAGAACTTAACCATATAGCAAACATCTACTACAGTGCATCACAAACTGACTCCTAAAACATCAAAAGGTATTATCTAGAGGTCATTATTTTGAATATTTTTCCTTATCCTTTCCTTATCCTAATAACAGCCACAGAAGTCTTAAACCTGTTGATAGCAATAGCTGTGTGTAGAACTTCAGACCTGTTTAAAATACCAACCCTTATACTCAAAGTAATTATGAATAATAGCTCTGTCTCTGACTTTCAAAACACGTTGCCCAAGTTGCTTTAAAAAAAATAATAAAAAAAAATAGAACTTTGGAACTATATTTTTCTGTGTTTTGAAGAAAAACAACGTCTTGTGCTAGTTCATTATGGTTAAAATGTACTTATAATAAGTCTCACAAATAACATGTTTAGCAGCCAATATGTGTTTACTCTTCCCCTAAGTAATGGTCTCAATATCATATTTTTCTGTCACGATGTAATATTGTTTACATGAGAATGGTGTAATAAAACATTTCTAAACAAAGTAGTACTGAAAATAAATAACTTGCAATTGAAAGATACATTCTGAAACTTGGCATCACTTGCACATTCCACAAAACTAAGTTGTTAAGAGCAAAAGCCGACCATGACATTTTGAATCATTTTTGACCCCTTTTGATAAAGTTTTTTTGTAGTTTAAAGTGATAACAAATGGATCAATCAACCAATCTGATTTATGCAGAACTTCATTTCAGAGCTAAGCAGTTACCAAATCTAACTAGTCTGCACTTTGGGTCATATGGCAATGAAACCCACAATCATTTAAACTCAACAGTGAAAGCAATATAGTACTTAAAAAAAAAAAAAAAAAAAAAAAAAAAAGGAAGTTCACTAACATATAAGACTAGCAAGTTTTGTAGAGTAATTAATTACCTGTTTGCTCTTTTTCCACGTAATGGCAAGAGAGCACATCTTTATTTTGCAGCATTGCCCATCAGCTGTAAAGTTTTGCATTGCTTCAACTTGCTTCAACTCCAAGTTTCTGTTACTTTCCATCTACATCTACACTAACTGATTGCTCTCTGCTGTACACAAATCACACCAGCCATCACATCTTATGGGTTCCTGGATGGCTTTTAGTCCAGTGCAATCAACAGGAGTAGGATATTTTTATCTTATTCCATATCACGTAAAGGTTTCCCCAAGTTCTTTATCAATATGAAAAGCTGCCTCTCCGCATTCATCAATCAGTTAACGGAAAAGGCTAGTGGATTTTGCCAGCAGTGAAAGACATAATCCTGGCAAGATCAAGCCAGCTGTCAGCTATGATCAGACTGATTCATTGGATTTTTCATATTCAATGGAAAATGTTGGGCAATACACATTTTTCCCCTATGGTTATATGATAAACTGAAGGTATAAGAACACAGACAACTTATCTTATAATAAAAATATGGGGATTTTTCTCATTGTTACATAAAATGAAACAATTAGTGCAAAAATTGAATACCAGTATATAAAGAACACCATTTAGTTTTAGTGTTTAAATTGACAGAAAACCATACTGTGTGATATATAACAAGGACAGTTTGTTAACAGACACATCTACAGAAGGCAAATATTGCATTTGAAACAAGTATGATACAGTTTTATTTACATAATTTATGGTTTGTTTGTTATGTACTTTTCCTACACATTTCAGCTTTCTCTTAATGCTTATGCACAAAAAGATGAAAACATGAGCCAGAAATAAAGCATGTGTGCAATAACAAAAGTCAAGCTGCAAGCCAAAACCTAAAGATTTTAAAATATTAAACACTAAAGAAAATACTAAGCCCCATTACCAGTTTCTTATGTCTCTAAAATTATGGAAGATGAAAAACACAAAGCGCTGTAGTTTACCTTGTAAAACTCAAAAATGACATGCAAGTTCATTCTTCATTCTTTCAAGAAAAAAAACCACGCAAGCAGGGCTCAGTGCACTTACACAAGAGATCCAGCCAAATGGGTCTCCATAAGGACACTGAAGGATTGTATGTCCGAGCACAATAGAGTGAATATTCCAGCTGCATAAAGAACAGGCTTATTTTTAGCAAGCAAGAAAAGGTAGGAGCTACAGAGCAAGATTGTCCTGTAGGAATATGAGAAGACAAACAAGTTGGATTTCCTCACTCCTAAATTAGCCTGAGGGACTTTCATTTTCTTCACTTTGATCTGAGGAAGACTAGTGGGGGAGCAAACCTAACAGCAATTGGGGCAGGAAGCAGTTGCAGAGACAACAATAGAGAAATGAAAAGGTTCTCCAGTCTGGGAAAAACCTGTGGGTGGGAAGTAGGTATGCGAGGGGCCCAAATACTAGATGGACAGGAAACTAAATTAATGAGTCAGTGAATATACCATAGACGTGTCAGAGAAAGGAGGCCACAGCATCACTGCACAAAAACCCAGAGACTGTGGAAGAAAAGAGAAGAAATACTAACCTGCAGATGTCAAGCTACAAGAGACACAGCTCAAAGTGGCCTAAAAAGGAATAGCTTGCCTTGTAAATATGGGCAAGTGTCCTGCTCAGAACTGGAAAGGTGCTCAGAGACACAAGGATAACCTGAAACCTCGAGCAATAGAGAGCTCTTAAGGGTATAGCCAAAAGCAGTGAATTTCATAATCTGTCTCAAAATGAATACAGAAACAAAGGAATGGAGATACCTGAAAACTTATCTTCCTTACAATAGTTTTATATCAAAATCTTTCATTAAATAATGAACGATATTGAGACAACTACAAAAGGACAGAACTGTGACAAAAGGCATTTAAATTTCAATGACAGTGAATATCAGTATCAAGGATCATGAAAGCAGAGCAATATTTCTTGAAAAACAAGTGAACTCTTGAGGTAAAGTTTATTCTATGAGCAAATGGGCATAATGTTATACACATCAGCTGAAGTATTCATGTATTCTAAACCATTATTTTGCTTTTTAAATAAGGATCAAACAATTGTACACAATTCTCTATATGCTTAACAAAAAAAAGTACTATTTCTTTGTGTTCACTGGATCAAAAATACACAAAATGAAGTACTGCAGTTGAATACTGCAGTAACGCAAATAAAATGAAGTCTTGTCCTATTTAACCTCCTACCACAGTACATTTTGTTCTCTCTCACCAAGGTAAGATGAGGACGAAAGACAAACAGGGAAATACAAAATATATACATATATAAAATGAATAAGGTGAAAAACGTGTTACTCTGCACACTATGAATGAATCTCTTACCTATACTTATTTAAAGAGATACTGGGTTTCTAGATCTACAGAAATTGAAAGTGGTGCAAATGGATGGAGAAGACATGGAAGGAAAAGGTCCCTCCCTTCTCAGTGTTTCAAGCAAGCAGGTAGAGTGCTCCCCCTCCCAGTTAGCCTTAGATCCCTCAAAGTAAATGAAATAACATATATAAAGTTATAATTAATACTCATTCTTATTAGCTAGCAGTTACTTATGACAGGAAAATGATCACAGAATAAATAACGTGATGAAATTTATCAAATTACCCACCAAAAAGGCAAACATCCAGAAACTTTGTCCATTACAGATTGAAACATGCTTGAGATGGCACAGAACACATCAGAACAGGGTGCGTGACATTCCAGACCTAAGGACGTGATTCTGCCCAGAGAGTTTACAAAAGGTCTCAGAAGGACTTGCCGGTTTAGGTGTTTTGGATTCCTTACAGTTTCATAAAAGCTCTTTCTATGAGATCACATAGTTATTAGCGTTACAGACGTTTTATCCTACATAAGCTGCTCAACACTGAAGTGTAGAGAGCCAGGGATTTCTAGCCCAGGAAGAATTCAAGGGCTTTTTGGATGCACCAAAACTATTTTTAGATGGTAATTTTGTTTGTTTGTTTTTCCTAAAGTTCTATAGTTGGATTAGTTTTGTGTTTTTTGATGAGCAAAATACTGCCATATCACTGCAAAATGGATTCAGAGAGATTTAACCAAGAATTCCATTAGTTTTGAGGAGGACCCAAACTGCATTAAGCCAGCCCAGGGCTTCAGTGAGAAGTTTGAAGCACAGGTGCAGCAAGGCTGCCCTCTCTCACATTCCTGTGATTCTTTTCCCTGCATGTCTCAGACTAAGGAAGACATTAGCAAAAGTGGCAGATACAATCATTTTTGTCTCCTTTAAAAAGGAACAGACAAAACTCCAGCAGAAAGCTGGGAGAGCCTGGATCTGACTTCTGCATAGTCAAAATGTTCCAGGAAGTTTCTAAGAAATAGCCTTAAAAAGAAGCCATTGCCGGAATTCCTTGCATCTAAATTACCTTATATCATCCTTTCATTATGTTATTTGGTTAGAATAGAGATCTCTCTGAAAGAATCTAGATTCCCAAGCCTAACAACTTTCTATTTAGTCATATTTAGCCAAAACTGTGTAAGTGCTACGTCTTACAAATACAAACTTCTTCCAAGGCTCTCCCCCTTCTTTTTTTTTTTGTGCATATGCACAATACTAAGTTGAAGTGCTTTGAAGAGTGGTTCAAGAAACTACTTTTATTTCATTTATTTATCATTAAGATAAGAATTCAGATGCTGCAGGGTTTAATGACTTGACTTGTTTGTTATAGCAGTGTCAAACTGTTTGAATTTCATTGTCATTTATGGAACTACAGTGCTATATATACCTCACCACAAGCTTCAATAATACAGTATATAGTGCAACAAAACAAACTACCAGATGGCATTTAATAACACTGTATCATAGTTGCACAATACTTATGCACTCTAAAATGCTATACTGCCTCTTGGCCATCAGATTGCTGATGCCACATGAATTTCTTGTGAAATGCATCTGCACTTGCGGGCAGATTAGAGCAACCACACTTCCAAGGAGAGTTAAAAAAATGGACAAACTATTTTAGATTACCTGAGTGATCCAGATTTATCCCTGATGCTCTCCTCAGTTAATTCAGTTCTACTCCTAGCTGCTCTGTGTATATATAAACCTACAAGTTTTAACCTCCCCATTACTTGAATTTTGATGAGCAGTTCCCCTTCAGGCTGAAGTCAGATTTGCTTGATTGCAAAACTATTTGCTCATCTATCTAATTGCCTGATGGCATTCATTTTACCATAAACATTCATTTTGTTACCTCCTAATTCTCAGCTTTATCTGCCAAAGCTTCAAGACTAAGAAGGTTCACAAGAATGTAATTTCCAGTTGGAGTGATGAAGTTTTGCTCCTCTTCTTGAGTTTCCCTTACATTAAAGCTAATGAATTTCATAGTGAGAGATAAAAATCAGGTTCTACTTCGCAATTCCTGGCTTCAGGCTTCAATCAATATGTATCAAGAAAAAAGCTTACTGATAGCATTCTCTGTGGAAATTTTGTATTAGAAAGAGCAAAAAAAGTTAAAGAGAACAGCACTGAAAACTGCAAACTAGGATTTCATTCTCTCAGAGTAAATTACCAAGTAGAAAGAGTTTTTAAAGCAAGCATCTATAGCAACATGAAAAAGCATTTGTCTTCATCAAAAATAAAGCAAAGCAACAAAAAACAAACTAACAAAACAGCACACAGCCTGTTTTCACTACACTAGACTACTTGTATTCTGTCCTGTACGCTTTTCTTCAATCTTCCTGTACCTGATCCTTTCCACTTCCTAACGCATTTTTGCTTTTCCTTTGTCTCATTTCCAAAAATTTCTCAGCCACCCGATTACCTTTTCATCTGGAAAACTGTAATCATCCAGCCAGACTTTCTTCCAGTATTTCCTTTAGGTAAAACTCTGATCCACTCTGATTTTCCTCTTGATGACTGGCAGCTCCACCACTACCGATGACTTTTGGTCCCTCCTCTATGTACCAGTGACCCCCAGTGGCTAGAACTGTATCTGCTCTTTCTCACAATTTCCCGACCACCAGCCTTTCTATGGAATGAAGCTTTTATCGCATATATGTCCATATAGAAGTAAACAGTAACTGGCATTGTATGACCACTGTTTTGTGACCACTGACACAAATGAAGAAATGACTAAATGGTAGAAGAATATCTGGAGCCTCAGAACAGTGAAGGTCACAGAATCAAAGGCCAGTATCAGGCAGAATTTGGGTAAATATTTAGGTAGAAAGGAACCTTGGGAAGCTATCTGGTCCAGTTACCTCCAGTCAGAGCGGTTTGGAAATCTCAGAATAAAGTTCAGATAAATTCTGAGTATCTACAAGGATAGAAGTCTCATACTCTGAGAAATCCATTACAATGCCCAAGTACTCTCATTACAGTGTTTTTTCGCCTAATATCTAATTAAAATTCCCCTTCATATCACTTGTGTCTAGATCAAACTAGCTCAGTTACATGTACAAAGGCATGGAAGAAGCAATTATTCTCACATAAAGTCTCTCAAGAAACTATGCTGTCCTCCTGGCAAAGTGATTATGTAAGTTTTCCACATACATATAACCTCTAGATGGTGGTGGAAAGAGATAGGATCCTGATTACAGCATAATTCTCTTTCAAAGGCAGAAAGGTGTCAAAACAACAACAACAAAAACACAGAAAGTTGACCCACTAAAAGGCCATCACAGGAGTAGGAAAACTAGTTGATTTATACCAGCTCACATAGCTTCTCCTTATACTTAGATAGGCAGAATGCAAAGCTCCCAGGTGAGTGCTTGCAGATAAGTATCCTTTTTATAAGCAGTGCGTATTTCACTGTTTAAAGAGACCTAACCTACTCTATTCCTAACAATTTTTAATTTGGAAGACAATCTGATAAAAATTAATGATTTACATAATTTTGTGATTTTTAAACCCACCATAATTCTAATAAGTGCTGACCATGCACACAAGAGTTTCAAAGAACAGAAAAGACACTGCCCATGACAAATTAGATAACTTCTTGGAGTTATTCTCCTCTAAACTAAACTCCTGCAAGATAGATTGACCATCGTTTTATCCTAGACTATTGATTTTAACACTGAAGGAAATGTTTCTTCTTAAAGTTTTGCATGCATATCGTACTTTTAGCTTTATCCATATACTAAGTCTATAAACAATAAATAAAAAACATTTCATTATTAAAGCAATGAAATACAGTAAAAATATACCTGAATGTATTTGGTAAGATTTTAGCTGTCCTCAGAGTTCCATTGGGTTGCATTCATTTTAGAGCTGGTCTAACATTTAGCATGCCAGTAACAATGAATAAGCCTAACGCATTATGTAAGCATAAGCTGATTAAATCCTTGATCCTGAAGCCACCTCTTTTTCCCCATCCCCCTCTAGTTGAAAACTTGGTACAATCGCAAATCAGAGTTTTATACTTTTCACAACTTAATTGGTATCATTTCTGGCACAAAACACATAGCAATTTACATTAATGGAAGCTCACTGTGTTTTAAAATTTCTCATGCGTAGTAATTTCATAAAATTGCTGAAAGTCCATTTTAAAGCAAATGATTCTCTAATAAATTTTATTTTTGGCCATAATTCTGGGGTTTTAATATACACTGAGTTGCACACTGACAGCAGAGTGAATCGAACTGCCTGGTCTCTGTTTAACACAGAAAATTAACAGCAAACCAAGCTAGACACAAAGCCGCATTTTCAAAAGCTTTGCAAACGTACTGCACATGCCAGTCCAAATTTCCAGCAACACTTACATCTCAAAGGAGGCAAATGTGCTATGACTTACATGGAGGATGAGAGCTGGGAGGTCATGAAAGAGTTACGTTCCCCTAGCACATTACTATGAGCTCACTACATTGTCACTAAGACAAAGGCAGCAGGATAAATGGAGCTGGGTAGCACAGGATATCAGCTAGTGTTCTCTACAGGAAAAAGAAGTGCAGAGAGCAATACATGATTAACTGTTTTGAATAGGGGGTTAAAAAAAGAAGAATTCCTTCGACTAGGCCCACATGCCATACACAAAACAGCCGGCAAGAGCTGAAAACTTGCTGAACTGGTAAAAAACACTTCGTTCAACGTGTATGTAAATGTTGGGTGCCAAGTATCAGGCAACTCAAAGGCACAAAATTGTTGAAGCAGCAAGATTACTTTTTTGTTATTTGAGTTTTAAGACATCTGAACAAAAAGACCTATTCCATTTTGTTTTTATTTTTAAGAGTTATTTTACCCTTAAAAAAAGAAAATTGTTATTTATAAAAACAATAGGTTCATTGTAACAACTTTCTAAACTGCTCAATGTAAGCTGTTCTGCAGAGATGATACAACTATGAATTGGTGAGGTCAAATTTTTTTCTTGAAATATGAAAGTTTCAAAGAATAAACAAATGTAGCTAGAGAGTGTTTGAGTAAAAACAGCAGGGAGGCCATGGATGAATGAAACCAGAATATGTCTCGCAGAGTTTTTCCTGGTACTGAAGATTTAAAAAAAAAAAAAAAAAAAAAAAAAAAAAAAAAAAAAGGCAAAGTGATTTTATCTCTGGAACATAAGCTTCATAAGGCATTCAAGCTTTGAAAAAAAACATGTGCTATATTTTATTTGTAACACAGAAGATGTTCAAACCAGGAATCACCAAACATGACCTAACAGATAACCTGTAACACAGACTATTAAATTTGAAGTTTCATAATAACTTAGTGGGGGGAAAAAAGAAGTATAGAAAGTGAATCAAGCGAGTAAGATGAAACCAGAACAAAGAGGTGGCTCGGAGGGGAATTTAACCTCTTTATCTAAAAACAACCTAATCCAGAGATACGTTTTCTGGTCCTGAACCAGTATCAGTGAAGCAGGTCAAGCAAGCACAGATATCTGGGCAGGCAATACAAGTATGCAAGAGTAATAGGGCTGGTTCTTTCTCATACAGGAAGAGGAAGACGGAGGAGGGCAGATGAGGAAATGGCGCGGCTAGATACTGGGGACTTCGCATGACACAGGAGTCGTGTGTTTCTCCCCATCCCCCCAAAGAGAAAATTCAGGTGTAGTTCATGGAAAAAAGCAATATTCTCATACCCACTTTATTATAAAAATTAAAATTCTACAAGAGATTTGTATTTTCACTACTTCCAACTATATCAAAAAAGCATAAACTTCTTAAAGCATAGAATATATGAGTGGAATTGATCACTCCACCATGTGATTTATTACATACCCCATTCTCTGTACGCTTCTCCACAGGTATATTTATTCCATTTCTTTGATTTTGGACTTGACGTACACCTAAAAGTAAAATACAACACAGTGAGAAAAACAGTTTTCAAACAAATGGGTTTCCATTCCTGAATCTGTTATGTGTGTGTATACACATATGTATGTATGTAATTTTTTAAAATTTATATTCAGTTGTCACATTTATGAACATATAGAACTTTTTTGTTTTCTATCAGTAGTGTGAATTATCTTAAGTAAATACTTAAGAGGAAATATACTACATATTTGTGCAGTTGAAATTCCAAATTCTGTCTTTTTAGAAGAATCAGGTACTTACAAATAGCTATAAATATTTCATATGTAACTGTTTTTGCAGTACAGTTTCGTTTTGCTCGTTGCAGGACTTCAGCAATTTTATGTAAAGTATGTAAAATCGCTTACGTAAGTACTTAATCATTCTTATTATTCATTTCAACCCTACACTATCGTCTGTTTGCTATTACATAAAGCTTGTAGCCATGAATTTTAGTTTTGCTAGTTCCAAATCCTTATTAGGCTGTTCTTGGTATGCAGAAGAATCGACAGAAAAGAAACATTCCCTTCACAGAATCAGAGAATGCTTAAGGTTCATAGACTTCTGCTGTTAAAGACATGTAGGTCCCACTTTTCTGATTTGTGTTTAGACAACTGTGCTATAAAAAGGAATGGATTGAGCATGACTTATTTCTTATTTCCACATGTTATTTCCACATCCAGAAGCAGCAGTAGCTCCAAACAAGTTTTTAAATGCCCATGTTGGAGAGTTTTTCCAACGTCTTAGAAAGATCTTTTATCTACAAATTGATCCGTAGTTAAATGAGTTATTAAAAAGCTTTGTATGTTTGATTCAAAAAGGAGGTGCTCCATGCAAAATAAAGCAGGTTTTCAGGTGCGTCTTAAACTTCTCACTGTATTTTAAATTCATATTGCTCCTATATTGCCCAAAGGATGAGGATTTTACAAGTACAGAACTAAAACATAACAAAAAATCCCTTATACATTATTGAAGTTGCTACATCTGGCATTCAAAGCCAACTGCAGCCATTTAGAGATATGAAAAGAAACTCCAGCTTGAAGCAATAAAGACAGCCAAAACTTAAAATTTAGTTGTCAGAAATAGGCAGATTAGTCGAATGAGTAAGGATAAGCAGAGCATGCAAATGTACATCTCACTTCAAGATTCCTTTCCTATTCTTCAGGCTGCCAGACAGCCATAAAGCCTGTAACACAAAACCTCAAAGTCTTCTCATAAATTACATACAGTCTGCATTATTTTCATCATTCTTTTATCTATTCAGACTCTTAAGTGAGTCTCCACTTAATACAGCACTGTTTTTACAAAGACTTTTCCACAGAAACAAGCACACCAGAAACTTTTCAGGATGCAAATTATCACTGCACATACACAGGTTTTAAGTCTGGTTTCCAAAAGAGGCAAAGTTGTTCACCGATTCTTTTTCACCAGGGGTGGGTGAGACAGAATGGGGGGAAAAGCAGGATCCCATCCCTCTGAGCATGTCAGGATCCTCTATAGGAACATCTAAAAATGATTCTTTATACAACATAGAGTTCAACTGCTGAACACCTCACCACAGGATGTTGCGGTAACAGAATAATTTCACAAAAGGTCAAAGGGCAAATGGGAGAATACATGGAAGAGAAAACATTTAAGAGCAACTAAGTTCAAAGACAGCCTCTCTGCTTCTTATCTTCACTGTCCCATATTCACACGATAGACCAGTAAGACAAAGCCCCGGTTAACTTCTCTTTCAGAGCCATTGTAATAACTATTTAAATTTGAAGAGTGTTTAAAATACCTGACATACATCAGAGTATATTTGTGACCAATGCTAGAATTAGGTTGATCTTCTAACTATCTGATAAAAAAATAAAAAATACAACAACCAAACCAAAATCGCTTCAGAAAATACTTTAATACTTGATGTTCAGGTAGCAACAGTACAAGATAAGGGTACTCACTCTGTTCATTGCTTTCAGCTGGTGACTCCTCATGACGAAGAAAAAACTTGACCTCTTCCCGGCGAGGCCCCCATTTCTGTAGGTGGTCATACATCATGTGATCGAAGGGTATGGGACGTTCTGCAAGCACAAAAATAAAATAGCCATCCTTCAACTATTTTAAATTAATACATATTTTATATATATGGATGAAACTCATTTAAAAAAATCAACGTATTTTACATTCAATCCATCTAACACATTTTTCCTTAGGTGGGGTCAAAGGAACAAACAGACAGCAACATAAAACATATTAGTCTGTTACAATGACGTAGCTTGTTCCTTACTAATTAATTAGTTAATGCATAACTAGTATTTAAAACCATACTCCCCCCCCCCCCAAAAAAAAAACTGTACAGATGCCTGATCTTTGCACCTTTTCTCCCCATCCCCAGATGCATTTCTTATTCTAATCTTAAAACGCAGTCACTTTCAACCTCATGGTTTCTGTTCAGATTAAAAACACATTGTTATGTTCTGCTCCCTCTAGGCACTTGAACAGGTACACGCATTCCTAGACACTGTACAGTAGCTTCTGACATAAGTGGAACTATTGACAAATCTTAGAGCAAATAAGGGTTAAGTCCTATACAACAGTTTCTCTTTTCCCCCTAAAGAAATGCAAACCATTTATGTAATATAGTAATTACTTCAAATCTATCAAGTATACTATTATTAGAAGGTTACACACCATGTATTTAGGATTTCAAAATGAAAATATTTACAGAATTTTTCATGTTTCCATAATGATACATGCTTTTATTTTGAAATCATTTTATTTAAGCTGGAAAGTCTCCCTCTTAGGAAGCTCCTAATACTAAGCATACCTTTTATAGTGCAATTTACCTAAATTTCTAAGTGTTATGAACTACATATATTCATACACATCTTGATACTCTTGGGGTACTTATGCCATTCAAAAAATCAATATATTTACATCACTTGATTCTCAATGTACTTAATTCAAACTATCATGTTAAGTAGCCTGAGCTCATCAACATCATAGTAAGATCTCCTCATTCCTTTAATTTATAATATTGGGAACTGGTTATAAGAAATCCTAAGGTTTTATATCTTTAACCAATTTAGAAAGGAAAAAGGAAAAGAAGAAAAAAAGAAAAAAAAAGAAAAAAAGGTGGGGTAGGGGTGGGTTGTGCCTTGCTCTGTGTCAAGCACTTCCTACACAACAAACATGATTCCAGGACAGTGGAGCCTCCCAGAAGTAGCTGTTTGCTATTAACACCAAGGAGTATCAGAAACATTTTATCAAAAGAAATGTCATACACTAAAGATACAGAAAGCTCAATATATCAAGAAAAAACATTTAGTTGCTGACTGCATCAGTCAAATCTATACAGCAGAAGCTACACAATGATAATAAATATTATTAAAACAGCGGTGATTGGTACATAAGTATACTTCTCTCCATACACAGTCCAAAGCTTTTAGGGAAATTCAGTTCTACAATTATTTCAAAAATATCAAATTCACTTTTTCTTGAGGAATTCTTCACATTCACTATTTCTTGAGGAATGCTGCTCACTTCTGATGCTCAAGTATCCCTTCTCTGCAACTGCCCCAAGCCCTTCATCTTCCTTCCTTCATCTTACCACCGCCACAGGACAGCCTCTTAGGCTGTCACTGACTTCACATGTAACAACAATCTGAGGAATAATTTAACTGAAGAACAGAATAAACATTCTTCAGACACTGCACTCTGCAGATACATTTGTTTAAATCTAAAAACATTCTTCTAATTGCATTTTTCCCTCGTTTCAGTTATTCTCAAATCCAGGTCTGCTAATGACACCATAGCAGGTGGTTTTGAAAGTATTTCCTTTTAAAGCTTAGATTGACTTTTGGGCAGGAGAGGAAGAGAAGATTATTTTTCATCTGAAAAATGATAGAAAAAAAATCTCCACAGGGAAATGAACCAAAATGTTTCCAGGGCAGAAATTTTCTCCTCACATCTAACAATAACCTTTCTCTGTATGCCTTTTTCTTGCTCAAGTTTAAATTTTTATACTCCGGGAATATCCAAAGATATAGACAAAACACTAACAAACATAGTAGGTATCAAAACAGCAGAGGGAAAGGTTAATAAAACACAAACAACCCTTTAGATTTGCCTCCAGGTACAATCTCCAAAAGATTAACAAGGGAGGAAACAGATTAGCCACCACTATCTGTTTACTATTTCCTGCACTACCTAGATTAAGAAGACTTCACAGGATATAGATGTGTGAATAGAACAGATAAGCAATAGTTTGCTCTAGCTACTTTCAATAGTCATTTAAATCACAGACTAATTAAATAGATCAAAAAATAGTTTAAAAAATGCTTTTCTTCTTCTTGTCCCTCACTTAAGTGGATTCTAAGAACTACTGTCAATATTACCTACACACACATGAACATAGTGGCTTATGACAGCTCCGTTCTTGAAAAGGAATTTCAAAAACATGATTTTCAGGTTTTTCAACTCCCAAAGTACCATAAGATTTCAAGTGCTTTGAAGTGTATTAACTAAAATTGCAGTGTGAGTCTTATAAAGATCACAGTGGATAAAATACCTGGATGGTTTAGTCCAGAGGCTTTAGGCAGAAGAACTGAAGCTTTTGGAATTTTTAACCAAGAAAGAAGTCGCTAGCTGAATCTCACAAGAACTGAGGCTCGATAGTAAAGTATCCAGAACCTGGATGTCTGATTCAAAACAGTGTGGGGTTAATTCTGGCATGGGGGGAGCAGATGCAGCCACCACTGCTGGCTATGGTGCTTCCCCGATCCAAGTCAAGGCCTCAGTCCTTGAAGCTATTCCAAATAAAAGGTTCTATTTACACAAAGTACCCTGAAGAATGAAGGCTAATATTTCTGACACATCAATGGAGAGAAAAGGGAGAGACATTTTGTACCACTTTTGCAATTCTTTCACCAAAACAACTTGGAATATGTTGCTGTGAACTAGACAGAGCGCAAGGTTAGAATGCAACTGAAACAGGAAAATAAAAAGAATGAAGAGGCACTAACTGTCCTGTGCAAATTAGCCACAAAAAAAAACAGCTTCTAAAAATAGGACGTTCAAATAGACAGTAACACTTGACACAAGATACGATGAGCGCTGAAGTCCACAATAACTCCTTTAAAATGAAAAAAAGCTGCAGACAGAAAGCATCATCTTATACTTGCTGTAAGTTATGTTAGCATTAAAAATATTTTTCAGAAACACCTGTTGTTTAATATTCAATAATAATAGTAATAATGCAGTTTGAACTTTGCAGTTCTTAAAGCTCTAGACGTGCCTGTCAGCAATTGTGTTTCCAATACTGTTGGAAGATACACATACACATAGTTACTTGCAAAAGATGCGCTAGATTGAGTTGGATGAAAATTTTGGAAAACTATCCTAAAAAGTGAATTTGAACCCTTTCTTTTTAATAAAGAATTTTGAGAATGAGCAAGTTTCAAGTATTTTGTTATGTCTGAAACACCCTGAAAAACTCACACAGGTAACCACACCGATGGGAAAAATGCATAAAAGAAAAAAAATCCTTTTTCTGCTCTAACTGCATACATGATATTAAATTAGAGCAATTCCAGAATCTCATTTTATCCCAATTACAATTATCCTACCATTTTGTAATAAATGTTTCTATCTGCTATGCCCAAAACCAGAACACATGGTAAGGGATTAATCTTCTCAGTCGAGATTTTCCTGCCATTCCAAGAATGCATTTTTCCCTCACCACTTACCCCCACTCCAAGTGGTCAAGGTTTGCAGAATTACACTTCCAGTAAACACCTATTTCTTTCAGCCATGTGACTCTGTTTTACAGCTAAACACAGGAAGATCAACAATACCAGTTGCTGAAGGGTATTGCAGAAGTAAATGGAAGTGGGTAATTGAATAGTGGGTGGATTTTAAAGATCGAAACCGACTTTCTTTTGGAATGCACTACAAGTTCCTGGCATCACACCTGTCTTTCAAGCTCCTTCCAGCTGCAATTTGCAATAGCTGGGGAATAAGGAAGATAATTCTGAGCTTTCTCCTCCTGTTACATCCTGAGAAATACATACAAGAGAAGAAAATGTCAAATTGGCAAAGCATCAGGTGCTACAGAAGGTACCAATCTATCAGAACAAAGTACAGACACCAAATATTATGGGGTTTTTTGTTTGTTTGTTTGTAACCACAATACTAACTATGCTCAATTACTTTCCAGCTCTTGGGAAGCTTCTCAACCATTTCCTTGCTACATATACACACAAGCACAGAAAAGCAAAGATAATAGATATATAACACTAAGTTTCCTCTAAGTTTGAGGAATTTTGCATAATCTTGGACACAAAGTTACATGGATTTTTTAGAGCAGCGTTTTCCTGGAAATGGCCTATTTCTGTCACCCTCTAAAAATAAAATCCTGCATTCCTGTATATGAATGTGTGTGCAGATAAAGTGAAGACTATTAGGAGAAAATACGCTTATTAGTTAGATACCGTTTAGAAAAACTGACAAGATTTTGGGCACACAAACGTCTCTTATCCAATATAAAAACTACAGTCTACAAACTTAATTACTTTGAATTCAACTAGGTATGGATTATTATTATTATATGTAGTGACACTGTCAAAAAGAGGTGGCTGTGGCTACCTGCAGAAGAGAGAAGTCAAGAACATTAAGAAAAAAAGGTGGTTCTATCTTATGAGAAAAGAGAATGATATATCACCTATGCAATAAGCAGAGATTAGTAAGAAAGACAAGCATTTATAGGGCGCTACCAAAAAAAATAATTTAAAAATCCACACACACCAATCCATGACTTTCTCTATTAATTATTGTTTTAATCTTAACTTTTCAAAAGTCTTTTGACAAAAAAAAAAAAATTGTAGACTTGTAGACCTCTCTTGAGGATCAGGGTTGAGGGATCAGACACAAAATAAATCCATTTCTCCATATATATTTCTTCCTGGCACAGCATGCAACAACTCCTTTGCAAGTCTCTTCACACTTCCCACTCTGAACTACAGTTTCAGTTGTTTGTTACTGTTGAGCTTAACTCTTTATATGCAAGTTTTCAGATCTCTGTTCCAGGCAGAATTATTTTTAAAAGCTTCAGTAAAAAGATTTTTACCTTTGCTCTCAGGAACAGCTGAAGGAAAAAATATCTTGTTCTGCCATGTTAAAAAAATGCTTCAGGTTGTTTCACTGAGAAACCTCGCATCCCACCATCACACAGACCTTAAGACAGTAGCCTACGTTTAAGTAAAACAAATTAAGATGCGTGTGGTGAAATTCCTGTTAGAGAGCATCAAAGCTGCCATGCAGGCCACCATTTTTTGCCAGCAACACCAGCCGGTTTGAGAACTCAAGAAACGGAAGATATCACCAAACTGGATCACTTGCTGTATTTGAATATCCTTATGTTTCACTAATGCAATAACTGCATCTCTATTGATTATGGCAGGACATGACTCAAACTGGCAAACAGCTAAATTTACTCTTAGACACTCCACTGTATCTTTCTGGAAATTGTTTATTTCTTTGTAGTGACACTTGATAGGAACTTTTAGCCTCAAATCTTTTGAGAAATTATGTGTTATATCCACAAATAAGTATTTTATCAATCTTAGTAGCTACTATGGAAAATGTGTGCTTCTGTTTGCCAGACCTAAGTGTTTCAAAATGCTGTGGATCACTGAGTAGTTTCCCTCCATCCTTTGAAGCTGGCTGATAACATTCTCTGCATTTTTGAGGAAGCATCCCCTCAAAGCACTGTAAAGCCAGAAGCAGGAACAAGAGAGAAACATACAGGTTACATTTTTACAAACAACTGATTGCAGGATACTAGGGATATTCCAGGGCTATTCAACACTTAATCTGCAGATCAATTTCATAAATCTATACATGTGACAGACTCATCACTTCCAGTTTGAAAGAGTCTTAAGCCCCTTTTAAGTTTTCTAAATATGAACTGAATTTGTATCCCAGAACTGCAGACATTCTTAACTTCTCTTCTGCTAACTCTTGCCTAAATTCTGCAAGTTCAAATCCAATTAGGAAATTACTCTTTGAGGCACTTTTTGCCTTGACCAAGTATTAGAACAGTTTCTGGGAGAAAAAGATATTCTAGAAGAATGCAATAGGTTTCTCTGACAGAAAGACAGCTGAAGAAAAAAAAAAAAAGCCCAAAAGCAAAGAAACAAACAAAAAAGCAACACTACTCACAAACAAATTTCTATGGAAGATTTAGGAATCAAGTCATGACAGCCATAGTAACTGAAGGATAAGATCCTACGAAAACACAGTCCTCACCCACACAATGATTCCACTCACATTCGTATCTTGATATACCATAACCTCTATATACCGATATACTATATCCAGGATTCTTGGACTAAACATAATTGAAAGAACTCATCTAGAAAAAGAATCCATAATAGTTTTTCTGACACATTTCAGAGAAAACTGCCTATCCAATTATTCCACAAGATAACAACTGCGGCACAACCAGGAGCCAGGCACCGCTGCCTCCCCCTGCCCCAGGGTGACTGTCAAACCTTTGAGGGGAAACGTTCACAAAGAAGCTGTGGAAATGCACCCAGCTTCTGGCTGGATATATATGCCACATTCTGGCATAATTCAGATTGCAGATCTTCTATTACTCATGATAGAGAAGGGAAAAAAAACAGAAGAAGAAAAAAAAAACCCTTTGCTCAAGTCTCAGGTCCTATTCATAATTTCCTCACAGAGAGGAAACAGGATTAGAAAGAAATGCAGGTAGTGATCTGCACCCACTTGTGAGGGATCATTGAGATTCCATATTGTCATTTAAATGCTCTCCATCCTACATATTTGTATGCTTATTTGTAAGCAATGACTTTAGAGCTGAACTCTACTCCCACCTTTTACTTGGGAGAGAGAGAAGAAATGTGAAGAGAATGGGAATACCGAGTCCTCTGACTTGCTTACATAAGTTGAAAATCTGAAATTCAGAGCACTGATATTTTACTAACATGAACATTTTATCACACTGAGGAAGGATCAAAAAAGGTCAAGGAAAATGTATTCATCTTTACAGATAATGAATTTCCACATTCAAAAGTCTTAGTATTTTGCATTAAAGTTTACTACAAAAAGAGCAAAATAAAATTTGAAATCATTCAGGTAGAAGAGTTTTACCTTTTCATACATGACAAATATATTTAAATCATTTCCTACCACTTCTCTTACCGTTTCCACGCCATACTTCAGCCAGATGGCAGCTTCCTTCCCCAGGTTCTTTGCAGAACTCTACTACATCACGGCAGGTTGTTTCCGGTGTAATTGGAACTTCTGTCAAAATTTGCTCATTGTTGCTCAGAAACACAGTTAATATCATCTGAAAGACAACAAAACAAAAGGAGTATTTTAAAAATGTCATGAATAAGAATATGGGTAAAATTTAAAACCCTCCTTTACAGGAAAACATATGATTAAGGTTCCTTAACATTACTGATGGAAGAACTTTTTGGCTTCTTGCAACTCTATCAAATCTCTAGTCTTAAAGTCTTTTGTGTTGAATTTTTGTGATCTTTGGTACATGGGATTGATTGGGTTTTCTGATTTAGTTCTCCCCTCAGTCAAAATGGTTCGGTTCTATTTGCGAATAAGGCTAGGAGGGAAGGAACAAGTTTTGGTTATATTAGATGTTTGAAATCAGAGTATTTAAGTGTTAGAAATAAATTGATGCTTTGGCACAGTAACCTAACCTTCACAGGTGTGCTACCCTTTGTGCAGTGGAGCTGATTTCCCAATTTAACTAAATATTTTTAGACAAATGGCAAACTTCAAAGAAAAAAAAATCTTATTTTGAATAGCATTTTACTTGCTTAGTAAAACTGCTGGAGCTAGAAATCTCTGAAGAGTCACTACTCTCTATGCTAATTTACCCCCCATAGCTTGCAGTGCTCATCAGGTTGTACAGGCAGCCTTCCCACAGAGGTACTAACCAGCCGCTCTTCACTCAAAATTACAACATCAAAAGATGACTTTCTCTACAGTAACTGCTCCCAGCTATTCCAGATGGAAAGTAGACAGCTACTAAGTAAAAAAATATTTTTTTCTTCTCTTTAGCAACACTCAGAATGACTAACATCAAGTAACAAGGGAATGAAGAGTAGGTAATAGATAAGAAACAGAAGAAAGAGTGGCACGGGCTCTGGAAAGGACAAAGCCCAGCACTAAAAGCCCAGATACTAATGTATTCTGAAGTAAACGTCAATTCAAATTCCTTGCTCCACCTGAAAAGTGTGCACAAATAATATTATACCAGTGTACACAGAGTTATTCCCACCCCTTTCCATGTTAGCAGACGTGGCTTGCTACAAAGCCAAGCACTCAAAAACTGCATGCATTAACTGAACTCACCTTACCTCCATGCTGCATATATATTATGATCTGATCATTAAAAATACTTGGAAAATAGCACTTAATATACTTCCCCTCTTAAATGTCTCCACTTTATACAGAACTCCCAATGTGTACATTCAGTAGGCCCTCCTGTAACTTACTGTGGAAGCTAGAAGCCTGTAGTTAATAGCTGAAAGACTTGTAAGACAGAACAAGCAAACAAGAATTCTGCCAAGGTACAAAGTCCTAACAAAACGATGCTAGAGAATTCACTTTTCCTGACAGACTGTGTTTGACAAGCAGTAAATGCTGTATTCAAGAGGCAAGTACTTCAACGTAACACTAAACCCTCTGAAAGACACCTCACCCTACACCCCTACTCAAAATGAAGTAGATGTTTTTAACCATTCTCTGTCTGCGCCTCGGGTTCCCATGCATAAACAGGGCATTGTACTGTCCCATAGGCTCCTGGGGATGGAACAGGGATAATGTGATGTTTAGAAGACAGAACTAAAATAATAGGTAGTCCCTAAAGAATATGACAAAATTAATAACGTTGACTCACAAATATTAAATTGAATATTTAGCAGCTCTTCATTAAATGAACACTCACCACTTAAACAGTTGTCCTTCAATTTGCATAGGTAGACCTTAAAAAACATCCTACATATGTAACACTTCATTCATGAGACACTACGTGTAACAAACTGGAGATTTACATTAATAACAGCCTGGTAATGCCTCAGAGCAGTCTGCCCCAAGTTTCAGAAGAAAGCACAGCCCACAAAAAACGCAGGTTGCTCTGTCTCCTCCCTTAGTCCTCCAGGTTATTTCTGTCCATGTTTCCACTCTTTCTGCCTGCCACTCCCATAAACAGCATCCTGAAGTTTTCAAAGTAAGTACATTTCAAAGTAGGAAGCGTCACCCAGTGTTGCAAATACATTACAATTTAGTCCAAGATTCTCCAGCAGCAGTATTAAGGGCAGTTGGAGTACTGATAGGATGCAGTCACAGGTAACAACAAAAATGCCTGCAAGAACCTCTTTGTTACAGCTCATTAAGTTATCTTTCCCACAGAAGAAGATTTTGACACAGTTTTAGTATTCAGTGGGACCTGTGGTTGTTTTGCAGTATGAGCATCTGATATGGAATCCTACTATTTGAAATTGACCTCATATGTAAGAAGAAGGAGAGAGAGAGGAAAAAAAAAAGGAGGTAAACAAATGAACAAAAAACCCAAAAAACCCAACACACTCATATGAACATACAAAATAGAAGCTTAGAAGACACCTCAGGCGGTCAACTTATCCAGTCTCTTGGCCTCAGGCAGAAGCAGCTATACCCACATTATTCTGCAGAGATGCCTGTTTAACCTGTTCTGAAGAGCATTTCATGATGGAAATTCCACAAGTTCCCTTGACCATCCACTCCAAAAAGCCAGGATTCTTGTTGGAAGCCTGAGTTTCTTAAAACCTACTGAAAGCTTTCTTTGCCATTACTTAAATCCACTATTTCTTTGCAGATGATAGAAAATATTTTTCTTTTTCTCTGGAGTTATATTTAAGATAATGCGCAAGAGGTAAGGAAAAGCTGTTTAAACTAAAAGACACATCAGTTTGACAGAGGATTATTCATGCCAATCTTCTACAGTTCCTTCATAACACTTTATGTATATGTTATATAATTTCATCTAAAGCAAAAGCTTCCCAGACTTTCAGAATGCCACGAGACACTGGCTTTGCTGAAGCCAAGAGATGAGACAGAGTCTCTTCAGCTAAAAGGCCTGTTGCCTTATCATAGAGTGTTTTAACATCATGTGACTCCATTCAGTTTCCAAGTTCTCATTTTTTAATAAATGAAAATAACACACTAGAAAAACTTGTCTCGTGTTCAGTATTTTCTGTCTGCAGAAAAAAAACAATAGACTCCCACACACCTTGGAGGAGTTAGTTATCCCACACATTTCCATCAATTCACCATAAATTCAACTCACAGCCAATATGAAGTTCTGCCTTTACAAGATTAGGCCAAAGTTTGCTGCAAAGTATTTTGCCGTCTAGCGCAGACCACATTCTGCATTGGGGCACTGGCAATCACAGAATCACAGAACAGTTGAGGTTGGAAGGGATCTCCAGAGATCATTTAGTCCAAACCCTCTGCTCAATCTCATCCGCTAGAGAGCCCAGTGAAAGGTGTCTGAAAGGGTCACCAATTAGGAAGAAAGACACTGTAGTCAGTGACTCTCCTACCCCCTCCTCAAGGAAACTTCACTAAGGTATGGATTTTTTTTCAAGCAGATTGTCTGAGTAACACCAAGTAGTTGAAGCATAGGCTGTGAAACAGATGGCCTGAAACATACAAAGGAAAACTGAAAATATTGAAAATTAAGACAGTATATATTAGCATTTTAAAGCCACTCCTTTCTGTGGTAGAGATAGAATAGAGGCATCTCATAGCAACAAAATACAAACAGGCATTGATGGAGTTTAGAAATGGGCTGCTGAAGATACCATCAAAGCTTGCACGTGAAATACACAGTGCAGCCCCCTTGGTAAAACTAGCTTTATGAAAAAGAACACTCTTAGCCAAAATCAGGACAGGGAGAACTGAGAAGTTTTTTGATTTCTCATTTTAAAATGGAATCAATTACAAAAATCCATCTTGCAGAAAAGCAGGGTCTTAAATGAGATCATAACCACAGAAGTATGTATTTGATAATCTCTCAATTTAATCAAAATGTCTAATACTTGGACACGTCACATAACAGGATTAACTCACTCTTGAGTAAATCACCATAGCACTCCTAAAACATATATTGGTTCCATACTGAATATCAATCTCCAAAGTTTACACTTCCCTCCCCTGCCTCCTTCTCCCCATGACAGATATGGATATTGCCTGTGTGCTGCTGTTCTGTACTCCTGCTACCAAAACCAGTGGCCTAATTCCAGTTCTCATCTCTTATTTTCCCCTTAACTGTGCCCCAACCTCCAGCAATTCAAGTCTCTTCCATTCACAGAGAAGGTGTACCAGCATCATAACCTGCCTTAAAACCTATCCTGCCATCTCACTCAAGACTGATCTTACTGATGACCTCCTAAAAGAGCCTCAGAATGAGACTCTACCCAGCGCTCTCTGCCCTGACAATCACTTGTCAAATAGTTGTGTTTGTTCCTCTTTGAATGGTCTTCCTTTTCTTCATTCTCCTATCCCAATCCTTTTTTTTTTTTCCTCCTCTCTCCAATTACACTCTCCTGTGTTATTTAAAGGACATTCTTAATCAGCCCTATGGTTTCTGAAGGGGTTAAAAGAGAGGGGAAAAATAGCCCGGATCTACCGTCATCTATTTTCCTCATCTCCCAAAAAATTTCAACAGACATTTTCATGGAGATAACAGTTTTAACTTTTTCAATTTGACCTCTTAGTGATGAAATTGAAATCCTGGCTATCTCCAGTCATTGCTTGCGAACATGTAGCTATTCGAGTAAATATCAAGTCAAGTTCCACGTGCATGTAATACAATTCTTAGCCAGTTGTCTCCAGTGCTTCTCTAGATTCGAGATTCATCATTACAGTGGATCCTATACCTATTCATAAATATATTAGTCATAATCTCATTACTACATAAAGTTTGTGCTTTAATGGTTAAGTTAGTGGTTAAATGGTTAAGTTCGGCTGCCTAGAATTCCACAATGAGAACAAAGAAAAGAAACTAAGAAACTTCCTAAAATTTTGTTCAAGAGAGATCTCCGTATTTCACAGAGTCTAATAGGTAGTTGCTTTCATTCTGAATGCAACACCTTCCTCAACCTTGATTTTGTTCACATGGCAGTCCCAGGAGCCTGCTAGGTTCTGTTAGAATTCTATCAAGTCTGACCGAAATATCAAAAGTCAGATCTCACTGAAGTGAGAAAGGTCTCATCAATCAAATACAAATTTTGATTCAGTCTTAAGTTTTCAGTGACTAGAGAGGAGGGAAGGAAAAAAAAAAAAAAAAAAAAAGAAAAAGAGAAAGAGCGAGAGCAATACTCCAGAGAAACGGGGGGAGAAGGGCAAATTTTCCTCTGACTGTTCTATTGGCTACAACTGCAGAAATTCTAGATATACTATTTCAAGTATTAAAGCATAATTTAACTTTATTTGCAGTACAAATACTGTTTGTTTTCAAGACCACTGACTTAATAAGGTGCCGTTTTAAGCAATCACATGTTAAAAGAAACCAAGCTGTAAAAGTATAACCACAAATCTACTTTTATTAAAAGCATCTGGAGATGTGTTTTTGATTCAAGCCATGAGATTTTCTTTATTCTGAGAGGAGAATTTTTTTCAGGACAAATGTTTCCCAAATAAAACTCTGATGTTGAACATACCTACAACCCAGAAACATCATAATGAAACTATTCTGCCATAAGAAGATTAAACCACCCCACTTCTCTGTAATTAACAAGAAACATGTTGGGTCAGTATAATAAAAAGTTATTTAGAACAGCTGCATTGTGAAGATTATTTAAATAAAGCATGCTGCTTTTTAAAAATAATTTTCCTGTCGAATTTCTTGCAATATGTTCATGAGTCTCCTTTATTGCAAATAAAAACGTCAAAGTGTAAAGAAAACTTATTATTGCTTACAGTGATTTTCACTAGGAGGATACTACCCTTTAACGCATTTTCCCCTTCCCCATGTATGATGTGAGAAATAGTCCGAAATCTATTTCAAGAACACTGATATTTAGTTGCTGAAGGGATACTTATACTTTCTTGCTCTTAATCAATGAAATATAAAACGCTACAGATTTTTTTTTTTTACAGCCCTTTTCTCCTTATGGTGAGACAGGTTTTCTAGAATGGAAGAATAAGCCACCATTTTTGCAAAGAAAGAGCAACTATCACCACACATTAAAATGCAGTCAGCTAACTAATGTAGGTCCTCAGACTATTAGTGAAAATATAACAGGAGGTACAGAGAGACTTACAGAGCTCTAGAACACACCTAAGGGAAATGAGAGCAACTAAACTGACACACATGAATGCCTCCAGCAACCCCGAGACTCAAATGGGTGCTCTGCAGGCTGAGACAAGCAAGGCAGGCACAGGGCTGAAAAACCACTGACCTAACAAATGGAGCTTCTATCAGATGCCTAAGAGAAAGGCAACATGACCATTTAGAGATTATAGAGTGTATTCTGAAATCTGGTGTAGGACTATAATATTTGAGGTGGTTAACAAGCTACGGTGCTAAACCACAGCCAGCTCCTCACATTGTCATTATGGAAGCTATTTGCTGTTTGTCACTCCATTGGAATGCCTTCTTTCGAATTCATAGTGTTCCTCTAAAACCAAACAGCAGCTGGGATCTGGATAAATTAATTAAGAAGAAGGGAAGTTAACATGTGGCTATAGAAGGGAAAAAATGTGTATAGCTGAAAAGGGACCAGTTAATAGAGTAAAACAGGTTGCATTACAAATAAAACTATTAATTTAAAACAAAATCTGCCTAAGTGCAATATTTAATGTCATTAGCTGAAGAAACACAGCTTGAAGTTACAGAAATCTATAAAACATGCCTCTTGTTATGTTTGCTAGTGGAAAATGTAATTTGGCACTTGCTACAGAATGAGTTCAACATCCCTGCATCGTATTATCTGTTGGCTTGATTCCTAAATTGTTACATCTGGAGGAACAGCAAGAGATCTTGTTGTTGCTCCTTGATGCAAATAATTCTGCCAGAGGACTGCCAAGACACCAGTTACCATGCAAGAGACTTCAGAGTGTGGCGATAATTCTAGACGCACCAACATCTTGCTGAGCACATTTCTTTGCTAGCCAACCGAAGGAGAGATTTTTTATTCTTTCCAGATGGAGGTTTTGAGATTTCCTTTGCATGTTTATTCTGTTCCATTGTCTAAAAGACCATGAGTTATTTTTCATGAAGTGCACTTCTAAGTAAAGGTGGAAACTGGTAGCTCTTGAGGGGCTCTGCTCTCATCAGTTGATGCTGTTTTTCCCAGCCACCCTTACCAGGCTCACACCTCACACACAGGCACGTACTCTACACTTGCAAACTGGGATTCTCTGATTTATTACAGGACTACTCCAAACAAGTCTTTGCCTCTATCAACCAATTTCACAGGGTAATACAGCAGACTGATCTCCTTCAAAGCAGGAGCTCAGAAGTTTAAGAATTTTCCTATGACACTATTTTCATTAAGGATAGTCAAGGATATATAGTTACTACTAAACATTTTACTTTGCAAAGCACACTAGGAAGACATGCTCTTAAAGAACAATGCAACTGCAGTGCTGCAGGACTCGCATGGATTGGCAGTTAAGTTAAAAACCATAGAAAATGACTCCAAAATGACTCAGCTTCAGATATCATTCGATTATATAAGAATCTCAGCCTCCCATTCAGAAAAAGTTGCATTCATTAAAGTTAAAAAAACAACATTACAAACAACTGCCTTAAGACCAAAGGCCAGACAACAGATTAAAAAAATAAAACAGCATGTTTTCACTGTTGATGAGCATGAGGACAGGTTCTATTCACAATTTTCGCATACTTGGATTCATTACAATCTCAAGATCACTTATTCTGGCAAGCGGTTGAAAGCAAAGCTGAAAAACAAGGTTAAGTATGAGGTTTTGAGTTTATTTTTCTGAAAGACAACTCAGTCTTCAAGACCAGCGTGAGACGGAAACATCCAATAGAATTTGTATCAGAGAACTAAGTGTTCTCATGGTATTAAAAATATTTTGGCCAGGACTGGGGAAAGGGAGGTGCTGATGTTTCTACAGCCTTGCATTCGACCTTGTCACTGCTATAGCAAAGTCATCCAAAACACACTGGATTCCAGA